>NC_080448.1:8152993-8824243 GCF_028018845.1 Melospiza georgiana | reverse complement strand
TTATAGGATTCGCATTTAACTTGGGTAATCAAATCAGTTTGCATAACTTAAAAATGTCATTCACTAAATAATTACATCCTCATGCTTTTCAACAGCTCAGTAGCTGAAGTGAATAGCTTACTGAGCTGTTTTGTCATTAAGTTACCAAAAAGAAGGTTGCTTTAGGAAAAAAAAAACCCAGACAAGTCAATCGATTTTCAACTAAAATATTAAAAACCTATCAAGCTCAGCAGGGCAGCTGCACCAAGACAATGGCAAAGCAAATCTCAGATTGTTAAGAGTGTTGATGCAATTTAAAAAGATAAAAAAAAAGAAAGAACACCCTTCTCCACAGGAAAAAATATCAGAAAACAAAACCCTAAACAAAAACCCAAAACAACAACAAGAAAACAAAACCCCATAAAAACAAAACAAAACCCACCAGTGTTTCTGTGGAAGGTTTTCTGCTTCTTTCTCTGGGTGGTTTTGTGGTTGCTGTTGGGTTGGTTTGTTTAAACTTCACCAATAAAATCCAAAGAACTCAATGAATTATTTGACAGAGACTCACACACAGAAAATCACAACAAAGCTATTGTTCCTCCATGCCTGTGAGATGAACAAAAGGCCTGGCAAACCACAAGGACTCACTTGGACTGGTATGGATTCAAGCTGGCAATGGGCACCACTTTGATCTGAGACCCCCCAGGTGTCTTCAGGGCACTGGGAGCACTCGCTTTTCCAAACTGGTGGGAGGGAGCGTGGTACTTGGGAGCAGCAGGACCTTCCAAAAACCACAACAGAGCAGAGAGGATTTCAGCCTCACACACAAAAATCAGGTTAAAACCAACTCAGGGTGCAGAACTTTGCCACCATGGCATGGGGAGGGAACACCCTGTGCCACGTGGGCACCACAGAGGGGCTTGGAGCTTCTTGCATCATTTCTGCTCTTGGTCACAAGTGTTTTCTAGGCTGCAAAATGCTGCAGAAGAGACACTCTCAGACCTTTTAGAGTGCTTGCACTTAAGTGGAGATGTGTCCAGAGTCAACCACTTGAACAGAGTTTAAGTGGCAAACAACTGTTTAGCAGTAAATCCTCTAAAATAACAGAATTACAGGGTGGTTTGGGTTAAAAGGGAATCATTCCAACCCCCTGACAAGGACAGGGACACCTTCCACAAACAACTTTATCCAGAACCCCATCCTTGAACACTTCCAGGGATGGGAAGTGTTGGAACAAGACACCACTTGGGGGAACAACTAAGGAAAAACACCCTACAAACAGTTTTTTAACATAAAGTGATACTGGTAATTCTAAACTCAAACTTGTCAATGTATATGCAAAAAAACTCTTGTGATCAACTTTAAGCAAGGAAGGAGAAGCTTGTTTTCTGCTGCAAGTTTCTAAGCAAATGTCAAAATTTTACTATTTAAAAATCCTTCCTAAACACAGGGGTAAAGAATACAGACAAGTTAAAGCAGCACCAAGAATTAGGATTGACAACTTTTTAGCTAAAAAAAAAAGTCTACAGGCTGACATTTAAATTGACTGCATCTTCCAATATCTCACTGAAATCTTGATCAAAAAAACAGATTTCTAGATGTACTATCAAATAATTTCAGTGTATTGCCTAAAAAATGTTTGGCCTCCATCTCAGCACTGGTAACACACAGAGTTGGTGGCCAGCTCCAAACTGCAGCCTAATCTGGGTGTCCACAGAGCACTGTTTCAAGAATGCAGTGTAAACTGAATAAAGTTGGGGTTTTTGGGCTTTTTTCCATTTGGGGAGGAAAAGGGACAAATTTCCCCCCCTTTTATAACCAGTTCTCTAGAGAGAATTCACCTTGTCTAGCTATGAGTTACTCCTCAATGGAGAGTTTCTTGTGCAACATCACTAAAGAAAGGATTTTATTTAAACTGAATCTGTAGTTTCTCACTGATCACATATCAGAATTCCTGCCCAGCATGACTCTTACCTGCTCCAGACAAATTGCCATTTTGCTGCTGTGGTTTGCTGGCTGCTGGGTTTCCTGCTGGAGCTGCAGAACGTTGCCCTTGTCCTGGTAATTAAAATGGAAAGAGACCATAGAGTAGGGAGCACATCAATTAAAAGTACCCTTTTAGGAAATAAGACTTGCATGCAAAAAAAGAAATAATAAAATAATAAACCCACACAGACCATGCCAAACTCCAGGTATTTAAGACACAGGAGCAGCCAGGCATCTGTTGAACACTACCATGAAGGAATTCCAGTCAGATCTCTTTCCTCAAGCAACTGCTTTCTACTTGGAAAGAACTCAGGGCTGATGGTGATTTAAAAGGACAGCCCTGAAGTAATCTTGACAACTTTTCAGTGTTTATCAGCTGCTATTGCTCTGACAGGTAGTTTCTGCTCCTACCTAAGAGCTATGATAAAAAAAACCTGTAGAGAATTCTGTCTCATCACTCAGAAAGGGCCAAAAATCCACTGGGTAAAGTCAAATCTGAAGTTAACCCAGGACAAAGAAAACACCTGCTGCGTTTTATTTCTGAAATATGAAGATGTTTAATGTGGAGGCGATGGAGCCATCACTTCAGAATTCACCAGGGCTCCTCTTGGCACACAGCAGTAAATTGCTTAGGGAGCAAAGTGATGCCATAGTAAGAAGTGTCCATTTTTTAGATTTCAGGACTTTTACTTGCTCTAAATTAATGATAAATTACAAGGCAAAGAGCAGACAGGCATATCTAAAGCAAAAGTCCATTAAAAGACTAATCTACCATTCAAAAATTTGAATTCCTTTACAATGTAATTTGCTTCTAGATGAGAAAATATCCAACATTTTTGTCCTTTTGGACACAACTAATCCTTAAGGTCTTGCTTTGTAGGGAGACCTAGGCCTGAGCAGGCAAAATCCCTGTGATTTGGGATCTGAGGAGGAAGATGCTCAGAGAAAGTGGAAAAGAAGGTCAGACCAAGCATGGAGAGCACCACCAGGAACAAAAGCAGAGAATCCCAGGACAGAGGGATGGCACCAAACTACAGGAAAGGAGCAGAAGCAACACAAGGAGATCCCAGTGAGGTGTTGCCTGATGTGGTGGAGTCTCCAGAGGCAACCCTCTGGTTATTTTTAATCCAAAATCCAGGTCCTTGCACCAACCCCAATCTCCAAGTTGCCGCAGCAGAGTCACATCGGTGAACTGGTGACAGTCTCCCTGGCAACAGCGTGACGTCAAACTGCAAAATGTGCATTTACTGCAGGTTCCACTAGATGGAGGAGCCAGGTCTCCCCCTTGCTCCGTGGCCTCAGGTGCTCAGAGGGTCAGCACTCCACACCCAAACTCATTTTGTGCAAGGGAAGGTGGGAAAAAACCCAACAAGACGCATTAAGAGAAAAATATGTCTGGTCAGGGGAGGAATATTCAGGAGGAACAGAATGTGGGTATGAAGCAGCAAGAGGTTTCCTTATTGCTTTTGTTCCAAATATGTTTCTTTCTGTAGGAATTTGTGATTTAAAAAAAAAAAAAACTCCACTGAAAACCAAACCCAAGACCACCACATCCATTGGAACACGTGTGCGTTATGAAACACAAATTCACATTTTAATGGCTGCCTACCCACAGCCAAGTGTTTCTCAACAGAGTAAGAATAAATTCACACATCTGTGCATGTGTTCAAATACAGAAGTAGCAGAAATATCTCTCCAATTTTCTCGCTTGCAGAGCCTAGGGACTCCTAAACTGTGATTTTTGGTGGCTGGTGGCCTACAGATCACTTAAAGTGCTCAGAAAACCGAGGAGGCTGCCTGGTTTTTGCTGTTCGTTTTTATTAGCAGGAGGTGAAAAAAGCAGCTGAAATACCTGCTCACATTTCTGCTGTGTGTGGTAGATTAGGTAAACCCAAGACCTTTGCCTGCAGCTGCCCCCCCCAGCCCACTCAAAGGCAATAACTGTGTAACAGGAACCCTCAGCTCCCAATAATTTGTCACCAAGAGGTTTTGCCACAGTGCCATGACACAAGACCTGCCCCAGAACTGAGCAGCAGGGAAGGGAGAGAAGGGGAAAAAAAAGCACTTTGAAACAACACACCCCTAAATCACAGCAGTGGGAAGGGCAAGAGGAAGGAGTTCAAGTGAATGTGCAAGTACATAAACATCTCAACATGGAAAGATTAATGACAGGAGTTAAACATAAGTAGCAAGTCATTGTCAAAGTGAAAAGGAAGTCCAGCATCAGAGTAATTTGAATGAGATTAACGACAGTAATAACACAACCATCCAGTCTTCAACAAGAACTCAACTGCTCAGTCTTAATTTTCAATACTATTATGAGAGGCTGCCTGAAAAGTTTTTATGATTTGTAATAAGAAGATTGTGTCTCCAGCTTCCTTGTTAGGCAGATTAACCACCTACTGCTCCCATGTAAAGTGGCCAAAAGCCAGCTTCTCACCCCCCTGGGTCCCACTGTGCTATTACAGCCTGAGAAAGAATATTCCTTAATCCTAGGTCTGGCAGTCTGAGATCTGTGTTTCAGGGAAAACCAAAAGTAGGGCTAAAAGATACATTTTTAAAATACCAGAACCCTTTTTTTTTAAACAGAAACCACCAAGTACATTTAAGATGCTCATTTTGCATTAGCTGAGTGTCCCTCAAAAAATACAATTTCTTAATATATACAGGAATTTAAAGGAATATGCAATTTAAAATACACACCTCTGCCATTTCATCAAGGCCTTCATGACAAATCTTGCAGCTTGCAGAGCAGCAAGGCTGGGTTAAGCTTACCTAATCTAAACTATTACCATCTTCTGTATCAGAAACTTTATTTAGTATCAAATAAAAGGGTATGAAGTCGTCAGAATAAGATCAGTGTTAAAATGAAATACACATCACATCTTTTTTGGCATCTTTTACCTAGTGCAAGCCCACACATATTATGACCACAGACCTGTAACATCTCCAAAAGAGTTTAGATTTGAAACCTTCACTGCAGAGTATTTTTGTAAGTCCAAATGAAGAACACAACTTTGATCAAAGTAATGGTAATTTTACCAGAATTTATAGTTAAAGGTATATTTTCAGCTCAATTCTGTCAGATACCACGTTCTCAGTGGTTTCTAAGCAACAATATAACTGAAAAACACTATAGTTCACAAGCTCTTGTATCACATAAGCAGGGAAATGGGAGAAAGGCACAAAACAGTCTGCTCAGTAGCTATTCTGAAAGTCTTGGTCTCTACAGCAACTGTGGGATTAAACCATAAAATCTGAGATGTCAACACATTTTTTAAACAGCAATTAGCTAAGTAACTATCAAAGGAACAAAGGATTCTTTAGGCTCATTTAACATACGCCCCTCTTAATTCCCTTGGAAAAAGTTAATGAAGAAAGATGTCTTTGCCTTTGCAACAGAATAGATTTTTAACCAGAAGAGCAATGTACCTAACACCACTGTTTGTCCCAACTGTTCTACAGAAAACTCTTGCCACTAATGCGTGGTCCCTTAGTAATAAAAATATATTAGTCCACTTCTCTCAGGATATAAAAAAATATCTTCAGGAAGAGCTGTTTGCTATTAAATTCCAGCCATTATCTGTGTATACATCACTGACAGAGCCGTTCAAATATTTTCTTTAAGTGCTTATTATTCTCCCTCCTTTTTAAAAGATCAGAATTGGAAGAGCAGCACAGACTTTTTAACATTCTCAGAGGGAAAAATGTTTTAATTTAAAAAACCATGTGCATGAGAACTGCAAGCTCAGCACACAAAAGTGAAGAACACAGTTATTTATGCAACATAACAGATCCAAAGGGATTAATGGCAGGTCAGATTAAGGTCCAGCCAGTGCCTCAGTCCTTTTTCAGCTGGGCATGGTAGGAATGGGTGCTTAGGGAATTCTGTGCTCTCCTGTTTTCATACCAGTCTCTCATCTATGTACTTGGAACAATCTAAGTTTTAGTGCTTCCTGCACCTAACATTCATGCAGAGGATGTATTGTTATGTTTAACAGCCTTTAATGGATTTCTCTTTCACATCTAATTGCTTTTTGAACCTGTGCCAATTTTTGGCACCTACCTCCACAAGTTCCATCATTTAAGTGTGCAGTTTAGGGGTGTGGTGCAGCCTTTGTTTTACAACCACTGCCTGACAACACGAGAGCTAAAGAGCATCAAAGGAACATAGAAAAGAGAGAGAGAGATTCATCATTCTTTATTCATCCCCTCTATGCCATCTTAGACTTTTACAGATCATTATTCCATCTTCCTCCTCCTGTTTCTCTCCAGACAGGAGAAATTAGAATCTATTTGATTACTCATTATGAGGAGACATAAAATCACTTCCGTTTACTTACTGGAACTCGAGGTAGAGACCACTCACTACAATAAAAACCTGTCAAGGTTATAAGGGATGGAGGCTCCAAACACCATGGAGAGACTCAAGCTCCAGCCATGGTGCAGAGTTTATTTATTAAAACAGGAAGACACCCCAGTTTGTGTGACATGAACAAAAAGGATTTTCAAGATCTGGACTTCCTCATTCCAGGCATAAAAAAAAAACCTGAACGTGTCTGCCTGCTTTTTTTTTTTTTTTTTCAAGTGAAAGAGAGAAGCTGAAAGGCTCTGAGGTGGCAGAAAAGTATTTACTTACAGCTACTCACCCTCACTGTATGGCTGGGGATTGCCTATGGGCCCACCAACCTGATCAGCAGTGTGCAGGACATTCACATCCATCAGGATCACCACTCTCCTGCAACACAGAACAGACAGCAAACAAAGATTTCACCCCCTCTGCAACTCCCATCTCTGGATATCCTCTGCAGCAGGTGAGGAAGCCAAGCATTAAGAGGCTGATTCTTTGGATGAAGAATCTGGGAGACAAAAGCTTTCCACTGTCAACTAAGCCCTCTCTTGAGGGACAAGTAAGCTTGAAACAATATCAAGGACACTTCATATCACTGCATCAAGGACAGGCCTGAACAGGCACCAAAAATAGCTTGGGAAACCATTGTGTTTTGAAAGTAGCTAAACCATACCAGATTTTTATTTCCTGCTTCAAAAGCTGTTGTCTTCTTCCCAGAATAAAAAGAATAGTTCATACCCTGCTAGACATATACACAGTTTTTCTGTTACAGTTTCACCTGGATCTCTTCTTATTTTGAAGTATCCTATTCCCTCAAATTTTCCTCTCATTTCTTCAAATTTTAACAAAAGACCAGATTCCACAACATCTAAGTAACAAGATACCTTTATTGTTTCTTTCCAACAGCAGATAATTTTAAGGAAGCTTTGTGCAAGTATTTGGAGTATTCCAGCTGGAGTTGGAGTATTGCAACTGGAAACTTTATATTACTAAATCACTGTACCAGATACATCTGATCCCACCAGAGTCACATTCTGCAATTTATTTCTTCTGTCACTGGTGCTGTGGACTTTCCCCCTCACATCCTAAAGCCTGAGTATTGTCACATAATCCCAACCAAAAGCACTTGGCCTCTGCTTAGTCACAAAGCACAGAGTCCCCACTGGTGCAGCTGCCTTTCTGTAGGGCTGAACTTAAAGATTATCACAAATACCTTCCATCTTTCAGGCTGTTGACAATGAATCTGTTAACCTGGCAAACACACCGGGCTGACAAGCGTTCCTCTTCCACCAGGGAGTTCAGCTGTGTTGCCAACATGAAAGCTGCAGGAGCAGAAGGAAAATATTGAGATAATTCACAATGCCAGCTTTAAAAGGGGCTACCACACCTTTTCCAGCCAGTCAAATATTACACTGGGTCTCCAACTTGACAAAGAAAACAGTGCAACTGCTAAGAAGTCACCACAACTGGCCATAAACTATGCTGTATTTATTCCCCACATGTCAGAGTGCAGTGATAGCTAGAATGATTGTATATCAAAAAGCTAAGAAAAAGATTAGGTTAAACTACTTTTAAATCAATATTACATGTATAGGTTTCTGTATTTTCATTATATCCTCTAGCGAGTTGATTGCTTATTTTTCACAAAGTTCCAAAAGTCAAAGATTTCACCTAAATGACAAAAAGCAGTTGCATACTTCAGAGTCTGTGGCCCAGTGAAAAACCACATTCCACCTCAATATTTATTTCAGCACTTTGCATCCATTCACCAGACTAGGAATTTAACAACCCTTAGCATCTCCAAACTTAGAAAAATCTCACTGCAGCGTGCCATACTCACAGGAGAGGGTGTTCACCCCATCACTCATCAGCACTCTGTAACGTGGGGGCCCAGTTCCTGTGGCAATAGCCCGTGTATTCTGCAGGGGAAAAAAACCAACCAGGCTGTCAGTCCACACTTGTTCAGAAACTTCTCAAAAACAGAAACTGACATTAACAACAAGTGACTTATCTACTCGTCTTTTTTTACACTAATATCAACGGCATAGCCCAAGTAATGTAAAACAAAATTAAGAGAACTAAAAATAGAGCAGCCTTGCTCGGCTTCTCTGCAGAGGAAAGTCTGGCTGCACTCAGGACCCCACATGCAGCCACCGAGGGAAGGGACGGTACTCACGATGACTTGCAGCACGGGCTTGGAGACCTCCTCCCCTTGCATTATGGCCTGCAGAAACGAAAGAGACGCTCAGGAAACGTTACCGGAACGCCTCGCCACCCGCAGCGACCGAACCAGAATGAGCTCGGATGTCCGAGACCATCGGCCCAACCTATGAAGGGCTGCAGCCAAAGAGCTGAGGAGGAACACCTGTGGAAGAGCCAGGGACGCGGGTGCAGCCAGGACACCCCCCCGGGACCAGGCCCCGCTCCGGGCCTGCTTCTCCCCTCGGGACCGGGCCGGACCCGGTGCCCAGGCCCGGCTTTCACCTCCCACCCTGACAACGACCAGGTCCATGCCAGCCCACTCCGAGCCGCTCACCGCGATGGCCCCTTCGCTCAGCCGCACGCTCATGGTGCCGCGTCCGCCACTGCCGCCAAATCCTCCCGCCACTGCCGCCAAATCCTCCCGCCGCTGCCGCCAAATCCTCCCGCCGCCGCTGCCGCCACCGCCTCCTTCCGGCGCCGCCTCACGCCACGCCGGGCGTGCCCCGCCAGCTCGGCGCCGCTATTGGCCCCCCGGTGCTGTACGGCGGAAGTGCCGCGGGGTTCCGTGCAGGGACGCTGTGGGCGCCGCCATGGTGATGGCGCTGCCGGTGGCGCGGTGATGGCGCTGCCCGTGGCGGAGTGGCAGGGCCGCACCGCCCGGCTCTGGGCCGCGCTGGAGCCGGCGCTGAGGGAGCGGCTGGCGGCGGCTTCGCTTCAGGACGCGGTGCGGTTGGGTTGCGATGTGCTCCGGTGAGGCGCGGGCGGGGCGGGTGCGGTGCAGGGTAACGAGGGGAGAGGGGAAGTGGAGCATCTCTTAATGGGAATGAATAATAAAGGGCGGTGTCGAAGGATGGATGAGGCTCCGCTCGGTAAAACCGAGCAATAGGACACAGGGTGACGGGCAGAAAGGGATACCATGCCCCACCTTTCTACCGCCCCCTTTTTAGCAGGTTGGAGGTCGGCCTCATGTCCCAGGCAGCTGGTGAGAGGACAAGAAGATATCGGCTTAAACTTCACTTGGGGAGGTTTAGGTTGGACACTAGTAAGAATTCTAGTAAGAATTTCTTGGCAGAGAGGGTAATTAGGTGCTGGAATGGGCTGACAGGGAGGAGGTGAAGTCGCTGTCCCTGGAAGTGTTAAAGAAATATTGGACGTGGCACTCAGTGCTGACAAACCAAGCATCCCTCACAGGTTGGACATCCATCACTCGATGGCCTCAGAGGTCTTTTCCAACCTAACTGACCCTGTGATTCTGAGAATATGGGGAAGAACTTCTTCCCTGTGCAGTGACCACACAGACTGAGAGTGTGGAGTATCCCTCACTGGGGATATCCCAGAGCCCTCTGGACACAGTCCTGTGCCGCAAGGAGCATCCTGCTTGAGCAGGGAGGCTGGACCAGAAATTCCAAACTGATTCTTCTCCCACCATGTCCCACAGGAGCAAGGAGGAGGAGGAGGCAGCCCTGGAGCAGTTGTGCCACCGGGCACCCACGGGCAAGAAGCCGGAGGCCGCGAGCTGGTACCGGGAGCAGGGAAACCGGGAATTCAAGCGGGGCCGGTACCAGGCTGCCCTGAGGCTCTACTCCAGGGTAGGTGTGGTGTGAGGGGGTCCCACAACACCTCACATCCCCTCAGGGGATCCCTCTCGGGACTCTAGCTGCTCAGAGTGACCCTGAGATATGTTAGAAAGTCTCTTCCCAGCCTGGCGCTTGAAGGAGTCAGAGCTCTTCATTTCTCGGTCTCAAGGTTATTTATTGTGTCTTATCTATAAAATTTTTTCTCCTGTCCAGCTGAGATCCACTCAGCAAGACAGTCAGAGGCACTCTGCCCACCCCCAGGGTGGTGTTATCTTTTTATACTAAAACCTACGTGTACAATATTTACAATCACTTTCCAATACCTATCACCTATGTTAGACAGTGAGCTTCTACTCTAAACCAATCCAAAAGTGCCAAGATCACAGCAGAAGATGGAGGCCAAGAAGAAGGAGAAAGGCTGGACACACCCAGATTCCTCCATCTTGCTCCCTGAACCCCCATTCTAAAAACCCCAAAAATCTATTTTTCACCCCGTGATAAATTCACTGTCATTCTACTTAAACTGTCGTGGCTTGCAGGTTGGTAATTTGCTCCATGGGTCATAATCAAAACCACAGGGGTCTTGGGCTCTGTGCCAGGGTCTCTGAACCCCCTGGCAGGGGTCCTGGCAATCCAGGACAGAGGGATGTCCTGAATTGCCACAGATCCCCAAGAGAGGGTCCTGCAGCCCTCATGGTTGAAGGGTGAGGGGAGAGGAGCAGCTCCCATGAGGGGATCCCCAAAGAGGGGATCCTGCGGGCCCTGCTGAGGGGGTGCTGTGAGGGATCCCCCCAGGCAGCAGCAGTTCTCTGGTCTCTGCAGGCAGCATCCCACGAGCTCCCTGGGAGCCCTGAGGTGTCCGTGTGCTTTGCCAACCGCTCGGCCGCCCTCCTGCACCTGGGGCACTTTGAGGTAAGTGCTGCCCCTGGGGCCAGGGCAGCACCCACCCCACAGGGTCCTGGGTGCCCCTGAGGTGTTTGATTGTTAGAACAACAGACAACAGATCAGCTGCTTCCCAAGCTTAAAGCATCCATAGCTCAATTTTCCTACTTCGTTCCCATGTCAGGATACTTTATTTGGGCAGCAGGTTGGTTATGCACATGGAATTTGCTGGTTGCTTCCATGAGACTGTCTTAGATGGAATGAAAGAGCACGAGCTGGTTTTCAAGTTCACTTAAAAGGCCTTTTCTTTGTTCCTAGGTTTGTTTGGAAGATATTGCCAGGGCTGAAAGCCATGGCTATCCAGACAGGCTGCTGCCCAAGGTCCTGCTGCGGAAAGCTGAGTGTCTGCTGTGCCTGGGGAGGTTGCAGGATGCACAGGATGTCCTCAGGGTGCTGGAGAGTAAAATTTCTCTGGATGGGGCCATGACTACACACCTGACACGGCTAAAAAAGCTAAGTCAGCTGAAGGTTAAATTAGGTGAGAAAGAGAGGTGTCCAGAGCCTGCACAAGGAGAACATGGTGGCACTCAAGGGGAGCCAGAGATCTGGGAAGAGAACAGCAGCATTTCAGGTGCATCCTCATCCCTGAGCCTGAGTTTTGATGCAGAGAGAGGACGACACTTGGTGGCCTCCCAGGACATCATGGCAGGACAGAGCCTGGTGAAGGAGGAGGCCTTTGTGAGCGTGCTGTGCCCTGGGGAGAGCCTTGCCCTGCAGGATGGTGACACAGCGTGGGACACTCGAGCCACCAACGCAGACCTTTACTGCCACCGCTGTCTGAGGCAGCTCCTGGCCTCAGTGCCCTGCCAGGGCTGCAGTTATGCCCAGTACTGCAGCCAGGACTGTGCAGACAGGGCCTGGCAGCAGTACCACAGGACAGAGTGTCCCCTGGGAGCACTGCTCCTCACCCTGGGGGTCTTCTGCCACGTGGCCCTGAGGACTGTCCTGCTGGCAGGATATGCAGAGGTCAGCAGGCTGGTGGAAGGGTCCCACTGTGAGGACAAGAACCTTCAGAACCCTGAGGGAAGCTGCAGGCCTCTCAGTGAGGCAGATGCAGGAGCTGGCAGCAGAGGTGTCCCTGGCTGTGACAGCAGTGGTCGGTACCAGAGCTCTTACCAAGCCCTGTTCCACCTTTTGCCCCACACTGAGCTGCACAGCCCCGAGCACAAGTTCCTCTGCACTCTCAGTGTGGCAGCTCTGTGCAAACAGCTGCAAGCAGCTGGCCTGGAGGCTGCTGTGTTGAGTCAGGAATCGCCTCAGCAGTGCTCCAAACCAAAGACATGTGAGAAAACCTCAGAGGAATTGTCCCCAGAGCTGAAGACTGTGGCAGAAGCAATGCTGAGGCACATGTTGCAGCTGCAGTGTAATGCACAAGCAATCACTGTAATGCAGGAGATGGGTAAGATAAAAAAAATTAAGCATTTAAGCCCTACGGTGTTGTCACGGAATGGTTGAGGTTGGAAGGAACCCCAGAAGATGATTCAGTCCAAACCCCCTGCCCAGGCAGGGTCACCTAGAGCAAGGGACACAGGAACGTGTCCAGGTGGGTTTGGAATGTCTCCAGACCTCCCTGGGCAGCCTGTTCCAGTGCTCTGCCACCCTCAGTGGAAAGAAGTTTTTCCTCATGTTGAGGTGGAGCTTCTTGTTTGATTTGTGGCTGTTATTCCTCATCCTGGCACTACAGAAAAGAGTCCATCACCATTCTCTGACACTTGTATTTGTAAATGTATTGATGAGATCCCTTCTCAGTCTTCTCCAGACTAACCAAGCCCAGCTCAGTCTCTCCTCATAAGAGAAATGCTCCAGACCCCTCATCCACTGAACCCTCTCCTGTAGCTCCTCTTTCCTGTCCTGAGGATCCCAGAACTGTCCTCTCCTTGCCCATCTTCTTGTGGGAAGTGAAGACATTAAATTCTCAGCTGTAAAAAGCTCCCATTGCAGATGGAAATTATTTGTTTACAATTTAATGGCCTGTCCCATGCTGGCCTGTTCCTTGGTGCCCATGCAGAGTGTGCTTAGCTGTTATTTATTGCAGCAATATACCAGGAACCTTTCTGCTGCTGCCTGCGATCGGTCACGGGGCTCCTTGCAGGAATTGTGTGGGTTTGTGAGCATTCCATCTCAACCTGCTTGGTTTTCCTCTGTCTTCAGGGCCTGGAGATGGGGCTGTTGTAGATAAGAAGCCTGTGAGGCTGGCAACAGCCTTCTTCCCTGTCCTCAGCCTCCTGAACCACTCGTGCTGCCCCAACACCAGCGTGTCATTCAGCAGGACATCTGTCACTGTCAGGGCAGCACAGCCAATCTCAAGTGGCCAAGAGGTTTTGCATTGCTATGGTAAGCCCCAATTCTGTGTTTGTCTCAAGGCACAGACATCATTCACCTCCCCTTATCATGCTGATAGCTATTTTTATTCTAATTCTCATCTAATTCTGTTCCAATATTGCCATGATCTTTGTTTAGCAGACTTGACCAACATTTCATCCCTTAACCCCTCTTAGATTTTCAGTCTCCAGTTGTGTCTTCCCCAAAATGTACCTAGTCTCAATTGTAACAAAAATCCTTTTGTTCTGATGTTAAGAACTGTGCCTGTGGGAGATCTTTACCCTTGCCATCCTCTGCAGGGCCTCACTGGTGCAGGATGAGGGTTGCTGAGAGACAGCAGCTTCTCAGGCAGTATTTCTTCGAGTGTCGCTGCCCAGCGTGCCTCCAGGAGTTACAGTCTGGTGTCAAGAGTGTGGTGTCCATCAGAAATTCGTTCTGCTGTCCCAAATGCCGGGCCCAAATGCAGGTAATTCTCCATGGTTATGATTGTGCAACTTGCTGGGGTGTGTAAGGTGTAGGTTTGGGAAAGCCAAGAGGTGCGACCTCACTTTGAGCCCTGCTCAGAAGCCAAAAGCCCCCATTGAGTCAAGACAAGTATCTAGCTGTTTCTTATAAAATCAAATAAGCTGATAACAATTTATTTTAAAAATCACTTTGTTTCTCAGTTATATTCATTAAACAATTTAGCATCTCTGGAACCCAGAGCTAATGCAGATGGAGAGTAAACTTTGAGCTGAATGTGAGCAGGAATGATCGCAAAGGTGATTTCCACAGGGGGAAGAAGACACACTTTGCTGTTCAATTGAAGCTTGTGCAACCTCAGCCAGCAGAGATCACCTGTCTGGGCGTTTACAGGACCTTCAGCAAGAAATCAAGAAAGCTTTAGAGCTGCTGGGAGTCGGGAAGGCTGGTAAGGCTCAGCTTTGTGCCCTGAGGTCAGGCCCAGGTTGGGACAGGAACCATGAGATGGCACTGTTGCTCATGCCATTGGGGTGCTCTGACATGTGGCCTGGTGTCCCTGGGGACTTCAGCTTTAGATTTTTTTATACCCCCTAATCTGGGTGTTAATCCAAGTCACATAGTGTTCCATAGTAAAGTAATTAAATAAAAAGAAATCAGGGTAATATTGGAGTTGGGCATTCCCAGGCCTTGTTTTCCTGGAGGGAGTTGGGCCAATGCTGGGGTTGCAATAAGCAGAGGTGCAGATGAAGTCAGTGTTGAATCCTAACAAACCCCAGTCAGCTCTGCAAAGATGGATTGGATTGATTTTATTTCATGGATCATGGAAAACTGGACACTCACCACAGGGTGAACTTTATAACCTTTTTTTTTATTAGATCAGGCTATCAAAAAGCTCCTGAAGTGTCAGATGGATGCTGAAACCTTCTTGTCCCCAGAGCATTTGCTGATGGGAGAGATGGAGGATCATCTGGCACAGGTCTATGCTACTGTTGGTATGGCACTGTCCTCTCACTATCCCATGTCTCCTGAACTTTGAATTTACCATGACTTGCTTTTTCTTGGACTGGCCCTCTCATTTTTTCCTCTGGTTTTGTCTGCAGAGCTCTCAGAAAGACCAAACCTGTGTTCCCAGCAGTCAGTGAACAATAAACTCTGCTCTAATGTTCTTTTAGACTCCCTGTCCTGGTTCTGTGGGCACAGTTCACCATATTTTTATTAATTCTGTCAGATTCTTTGGGTGCCAGTAACTCTAGGAAGTATTTATTCATTTCTCATTGTTCTGTTTTGTTTGTTTTTCCATCAGGGAAGTGGCAGGAAGCAGCCAGACACCTGAGGAAGAGTATTGAGATTGTGGAAATGTACCATGGGCCATCAAGTGTAGAAACAGGCCATGAACTTTTCAAGTTGGCACAAATCCTCTTCAATGGGTGAGTTTGGTTTCATCCTCTGTCCCTGCCCTGTGTGTCTGACACAAGATCAGAGCACCTTGAAGGTGTCTCACAGGACACAGGGCAGTCTAGCACAGGTACCCTCTCAGGAATCTGTTTCTCTATTTTGTGCCTGTCTATCTTTTTATTCTCCCTGGCTCAATTTATTCCCTGTCCAATTGTTTCATTCTGTCAACTCATCACCCTTGGTGTTTATATCTCAGTTGTATAATGTTGCTGACATCTTCTCAAAAGAGGGAATGAAATCCTCTTGCTTTATTGGCAAGGAAATCCCCTGGCTGCTTCTGAAAATCTCCTCACAACAACTCCCTTTAACCAAATTAATTTTAGCAGGAGCTGCAGTGATGAAATAGTAGGTTTTTATATACTCAAAGATAATGTTTTCAGGTTTTGTCCTTACCTTTCCATCCCCCTCATCCTCCCTTTGCAGCTGAAGCAGACACAATTTTCCTGGTGCTGGAAGGTAGGGGAGGGTGGGATCTGTAGCCATGAACAGGTTTAGGTTTTTTGTTAGGGAGGGCTTAAAGGTTGTGTAAGTCAAGAAGCTGAATTAAGTATTTTGCATGCTCTGTTCTTATTATCTTCCTATTTCAGCTTTGCAGTTTCTGAAGCTCTGAGCACGATACAAAGAGCAGAGGGGATTTTGTCAGTGCACTTTGGTCCTCAGAGTGCTCAGATGCAGGAACTACAAGAGATGAAGGCCTGCCTGTCAGAGCTTCCCAGAGACATCCTTCAGAGGACTTAATTTCCCTGTCAAAGGAAGCTGCAATGTGATCTTTCATCAAAGCTAAGTGTCATGTGGTAAGGTAGTCATGTAGTACAAGCTGGAAAATCATGTGTAACAGCAACTTGAATGAAGTCTTGGAATGCTCTTTAGTGAGCCTGTTGTAAATAAAATGACCAATTCTAACGTGAGAGGTGTGTGTGTGGTATGGTGGGAACAGAGGCTGTTGTATAAGTTCTGTGTGTGGGTTGGAAGCAAATGTTTGAGTTGCTTTTGTGTGAGGTGTGACTCTCCCCTGTGTGGTGCCCTGAGCATTATGAACATACAGTCATCCAGAGCACGTTGCCTTCTATTTTTAATACTGTGAGGCACTTTCCTTCTTGCCAGTGTCAAATGGAAACGGTTGGAAGGGGTGAGGCAACAGCCTGGGAAGTGCAAACTTACAGTCTGTAAAAGGGGGCACTGCAGAACCTGGAGGGCTCCAGCACAGCTCTGTCAGTGATGAGGGACTCAGAATCAACAGCTGGTGTCAGGTTGGAAAACAGGATGGGGAACAGTGCAGCATACACCAGATAATGTTTGCTTTCAGAACACAGAACTGCATTCCTCCTCTGGGGAAACTGGGAGTGTAGGCAGATAACCTTTCAAGGGAGAATACTTGGGCTTGCTGAGGTTTAATAGCAAAAGCTCTTTTATTGCAGCATGAAGGCGTAAGATTTGCAAGTTGTGTCTTTGTGCAGCAGAGCAGGGAGCCAGTATCCCTCCCAGTATCACCCTTACCATTGCAGATTATTGTGAAGGGATCTAAACCCCCCTGGGATCCAGGATCTTGCCAATGAAGAGGAGGGTTCCGGTGGTGTCATCCCTCAGTACAAGAAGGAAGGGTCTGTCCACGTGGTATTCTATGGGGAAGGTCAGACGAGCAGCAGTGGCCCCAGGGTTTGGTGTGGATCTTTCCCCATCCTCACTAAGCTCCAGCATTGCCTTGTGTTGCACATGGGATAATCTCAGAGGTTTGGCAGAAATCTTGGAGAAATCAGGTGATGTGAAAAGTGATTGGAGCCCTGGAGAAAAGAGAGAAAGTTCCATTAGCTGGGGGCATGGATTGCAGCAGGGGGAGCAGCACTGCTCCTGTGATCCACAAGGGCAGGGAGCTGCTTGGGCTGAGGTTTTTGGGGTAACAGGGAGGAGCAGCTTCCATCTGCTTGTACTGAGCTTCACCCACAATCTCAGCAGCACTGCATGAGCTTGGTGGAGGGATGTGATAAAAAGCTGAGAAATCCTGGGTGAAGGTGATTTGGTTGCTGGTGAAATCTCCACAACCATAATTTAACAACCCACCAGCTTGATAATCTGAGAGCAGGGAGCACCTTGACCACTGCTTTGAGCCCTGCAGGGGGGGTGTGATGCACATACTTGTCTCCTTTATTGTGCTGCCAAGTGCCTCTTCGTGGTTCAGCTTTAGTTTGGGCAGGCTCAGCACAGCGTGGACTGTCTTCAGCTCCTTGTCCACATCATGGACAAACTCAGAAGTGAGGCTTTCCTCAATCAGAGTCATGTTCTGGGTCACCTTCGTGGGCAGGAAGAACATGGCACTGATTCCCTCTGTCAGGGGCAGCTGGGCAATCTGCAAGGACAGAAATAAGAGAGAGGTAAGAAAGGGTCACATCAATAATAAAGTTTTACCCATCCTGTACCAAGCAGTGGCCTGATTCTCAGGCTGGAATCTCAACCTTTCCAGTGACCATTTGATCTTTTTCCCTGTTTGCTTTTATCTGACATGATGCTTCCTGACACTTCTGTTTTTTTCCCCAGGCTTTTATCCATCCTTGCTGCACTCTTCCTGCTATGGAAGTGCTCTCTCACCTGCAGCATTGCTTTGGGGAATTCTCACTTGAACACCTTTGAACTCATGCTCCAAGGAAAGATTAGTTGAAGGAGGTAGAGATGGAAAAGTTTTGAGAGGTGTGCCCTGCTCTTCTTGCCCAACTTTAAGTCAAGCAATACAGGCTGGTAGGACCTGGGCATAATTTATATTTTGGATTGCTTGTGACATAGTTTGGGTAGAAGCAGGATATCCTAAGAGTCAACACACTGCCTTTCAAAAGAGGGATTGCAAAAGTAGCAATGATGGGAGGAGCAAGGCTGGGATGGGTTAACAGGCAGGTGTAGCTGAACCTGCTCCTCAGTGGGTTTAGGAGATCTTAGGCAATATTTGCTGTCTGACCTTGCAGTTGAGTTCTGAGTCAAAACCATATCTCAGGATGGCTTTGGGGTCTGACATCATGGACACCTTCACAGTCCTGTCCTCATCCAGGTGGAAGTCCTTCAGGGCAGTCTTCTTGGTGTCAAACTTGGTTTTCCATGTCCCTGTTTTATAAGAGAGAAAATGGAGGATTTTTCTGGAATAACAGCATATGAAACCAGGCTTATGCCTGTGGCTGAAAAATCTTGTGCTTTAATATACAGCATTTGTGCTTCAAGGAGTTGAGGCAGAACAGGGATAGAAATAGACTGATTGGAGCTACTGATTTACTGCCATCCTTGGCCCCTCCTTTTCATCTGAGAATTGGCTAAATGGCAAATAAATAATCAAGCCAGTGTATGGGTGGAGTAGCCAGTGGGAAGTTGATGTCTACTTATGTAATTACAAAACTATTTTAAAGGGTAACAGTTGTGTCAATGGATATAAAGTGCTTCTCTCCCCACCCTTTATTTTGCTCCTTGTCTCTAAGCAATAATTCTCCAGGACAGTGGCTTACAGCATGTTTAAGAACAGCTCTCTAGTATCAAATTGTTCCTTCTACAGTGGTAAGAAGGCTCAGAACACTCTAAGCTGTTCTTTCCCTAAATGGCAATATCCCATCTCTGAATGGAGTTCTGTGACCTTAAACTTCCCCCTCTGATTCTTACTGCAAACAGGTCAAGATTCAGCTTCCCAAGAGTAATAATTCCTCCCTCAGGACTATTTTTGTTCAGGTAGTCCTTCTTTACTAAACATTCTCAAACACTTTCTTCTCACACTCTCTGTTTGACAGCCTGTTTGCTTTATTGGAGGTGAGAGCATTCCTTCACATCTCCTCTAACACCTAATGCACTTTTTCTGTGTCCCAGCACCCAACATTCTTACCCTTGAAGAAAGCAGCCCCAGCAAGGAGAATGCTGACATCTGTGGGCATGTCCTTCATGAACCTCATGATCCTTCCCTTTGTCTGCTGCCTGGCCCAGGTGTTGATTTCTTGCAGGTCCAGCTGGGAGTTGCCACTCAGTGCCCTCGGCCTCATCTTGTAGGATTTCTCGAGCTGGCTGTGAAATCCAGGCCTTGCCCTGAGTCCTGGGGAATAAAAACATGGATGGCTGCAGCTAGCTCCCTTATCCAAACAATCTCCAGGCTGCAGGTGGCAATCCAAAGCCCAGCAGCAGGTCTCTCATAAAATATCTGGCCCTGTTTGTCTCCAGAAACTCGAATTCCTTTGAAGAGGAATATCTGAAAGCACATTAAGGAAAGTGATCCAAATCCTACAGCCACCCATGCTGGAGCATGGGATAACTTTCTTCTGAAAACTGAAAAAAGGAGATAAGAACTGAAGGCTTGGACACAGCCATTCCCACATCAGCCTTTCTTCTTTCCCCAGCCTCCTTTCTGAGTACAGCTTACTCAACCTACTGGATTCTTGGAACCAGCAGGTTCCAAAAGATAGCTCTTAGCATTCTCAGCAGATGTTTATGGCATGCCAGAAGCAGACATTTCAAATAGCTCTGCAAGGAATTAAACAAAGGAATATGGCTGAGTGTTATCACAAATAGAAAACGTGATCTGTGGGTTCCTGGAAGCCAGCAACACCTGCCAGACAGCCTGGAGTGAAGGCAAAATTATCAGCAAGTTTCTTTTAGGTCTTCTGTGAGTTAACTGTTCTGTCACCAATGTCTTTGTGTGCATGTCTGGTCTTTTATTTAAGTGCACACAAACTTTCCAGGCTTTTCCTGGAGCAGCAGGAGCATTCCATGCCCTGTCTGCAGCCTGGCTCAGCAGGATGCCAGAGCCAGAGCCGTTAGTGCCGTGTGTTTTTATATATACACTCACACCAAAATAACTGCTGCTGACAGCTTTTTAGGTAAAATTTTATAGAGGGCAAGGAGGACTTTTACTTTTCTCCAGGATGATGCGGGAGGCACTTTTCATGCTCTTCTCAGGCCCAGTCACACTGCCCAGGAGCTCCTTGTAGGTGTCGTGGACCTCAGCCTTGTTGAGCAGATCGTAGAAGAGCGCGCGGGAAATCACATCCTCAGTTCGTTCTCCAGCCCCTGAAACGAGCAGGAAAACGTGAGGGAAGGGCTGCCAAACCTGAGGGGGGGTGCGTGGAAATGGGGCAAGGCACTCACCAAGGGAGAGGGCAGAAAGTGCAGTGGCCAGGCTGAAGGGGGACAGCAGCACGTTGGCCGTGGCCGTGCGCCCGGACTGCTGGCGGTACAGGTCGTAGCCAAAGTTGGAGACTGCAGCTGCCAGCTTGTTCACAGGGCTCTTGTAGAATGGATCTTCCTCCTCCTCACCAGCGTTGGCTCCATCAGCTGTGGCAGAGTTCTGGCAGGCCCAAGGAGTGCTTTGGTTAGGCTTGCAGGTGTGGTAAATGCTTCATAGGCAAACAACTACAGATATTCTTGAATGACTCACAGAAATATTGACTTAATATTACAGAGGGTGTAGGAATAGTTACTTTAATGCCAAAGGCAGCACTGAGTTTGAAATTCTGCCTCCTGGTCATCCCCTGATGTAACTACTGTGGTTTTATCCAGGTAAAGCAGGAGTTAGTCTCATTATGTTGCTAAATAAAATCCCAGTAATTTAGGAGGGTGGTGCTTAATCCTTCGGTAAGAATCTCTAAAATTAAAATACCTGCTCCACACCTCTCCCCCTTGCTCTCTGCACATTGTCTCCCACTCACCTGCTCAGTAGCTGAGTTCTGGGTCCTGCTTGGGACAGTTAGGAGACCCAGGAAAAGGAGAACCACTGGAACCTGCATGCCTGGACCTACAGAGTAAGAATATGACAGAGAGAGTTTGAGCGATCAGGTAAATCCATCTCTACCACAGCTATTCACTGTACCTGGCTGTGACAGGAGCTGCAGGGACAGATGCTGCTGCTTGTCCTTCCAGTTGTGAAACACACACCTGATCTGAGCCAGGTTTCCTTCTCTAGTTGCAATTATCCAGCCAGACTGGCCCCAGTGACTTTAAAATTGGGCAAGCACAGGGTGTGGGTGTGCCTGAGCACAAAAGCAGATGTGTGTGGCCCAAACCACACTGATGCTGGCAGTTACTGAGTGCCAAGGTCCAGAAAAGCACCAAATCATTGCTTCTGAGTCTTGGGCTTCAGAAAAATTAAAGATTTCATTTATACAAGGTACCAAATCCATGTTGTTGAATGGGGTGAAGGCAACACTGACTGGTACTGCTTTGATATACAAATTACCTGCCTCAGGCAGCAGTTTGTTTTTTCTTGTGTCTACATGTACCTGTGTCCATTCTTTGCTTCTTATTTGCAATCTGATGAAGTAAAAGAGCTTTCTTAAAAGACAATAAGGAAACCTGGAGAAGTGAAAGGCAGAGCTTGGCTCATTGAACATTTTAAATGGAGGTGGGAGAAAAGCACCAAACTCCCCAGAGCTGTTGCTTGTGTGGAATCCACTTCTCACCACTGCAGTTCTGGGATGAGTGGCCCTTCCAGACAGATCTGTCTGGTCCAGAAGGGCACTGAGCAACCCAGGGCTTTGCTGTGGGTAAAACCAGAGCTATGAAGGGTCCTGCCCCCGAGAACAGACGCCACCGAGGCTGGTCTGAGGCAATGTTTAGATAGATTCCCAGAAATTAAAGGAAGAGGGTTGTATTTAACTAACCCCTGTCATCCAGGCAACTGGAGAAATCAGAGGAAGAACATGTGTTTCAGATTAAACCCAGCTACAAAGAAAAACACGCCTGCTGCTAGAAATACACGTGGCCACAACAGCCCCAGCTCAAGACCCCGTTCAGGCAGAGTGAGAGGCAGTTTGCTGTTTTTGCTGCTTCCCTTGCCTGCCTTTTCTTCTCCAGGCAGCTCTCCCTTGGAGAAAAAAGCATCACAGGGGAGGTTTTAAGCTCCCATCTGTGTTCAGCCAGTGTAACACAGACGTGGTACCCTCTTTCCCCACCCTGCGCTTGCATCCTGCAACCTGCTGCCATCCCAGCTGCAGAGTGGGTGAGGTTTGTGGTGCAGAAGACGTGGATCAAGAGGATTTACTGATGGTGTGATAGTGGATGTGGTGCTGGGATTGCTCCTGTCGTTCGCAGAGATTTACAGCTGGAAGAGAGATGCCACAAGTCCTGCATGAGTCTCAGTCTGACAGGTTAAGCAAGGGCTCTGTGAGGCTGCTGTGCCAAGCTGCACTCCTGCATGCTGAGAGGAAGAGCTTTGGCCCAGTCTAGCTCGGAGATGAAGCTTTTCCATGGAGCATAACCTTTTCCCTGAAGAAAAAGAAAATAATCTCAACACAACCTCTGCTTCCCGCTACACTGAGCTCCTGGGAGCATGAGAGCAGAGATTGGTTTTGCAGATTCGTATTGTTTTTGCCAGTACTGTCACCAGCTTCATATTTCTCAGACTTCGCCAAAAAGCAATTTCCATTTAAAAAAGACAAAGCCTTTTGAGTTTGAATTGGCCTGAACATCTGGATTCTATTTGTATTTCTCTTAGCACACGGCCAGAAACGCAGAGAAAAGAATTTGGTTGGATTGGAGGTGGGATGGTTTCAGGCATGATATTAAAATCTGTGGCTGCCTTGAAGGAGAAGAGAAGGAGCATCAAAAAGCACAGGAAGAAAACCTTGAGAAATACGCTGAGAAGGAACTTTGTGTCTGGGAGTTGTCAACTTGGGAAGGCCTGCAGGTGCAAAGGAAATATTTTACTTTCCACCTACAGTGGTACAGGTCTCTCACATCATTTATAAACACTTCAGGCTTTAGAGGTGCTGTGAAACAGGACCCAGAGCTCAGGCTGCTCCCTCTGCTTGCTCCACAGCTCCTGGAGCATCCTGCAGCCAGAGGATTTGACTGTCACACCACCACAGACAAAGAACACATTCCCAGCTGCTTGAAAGGCACAAACCCCACCCCAGTTCCCCAGCACGGCTCAGCCACCCATGCTGGTGGCTCCCCATCCTTGCTGAGGTCTCTTGGTGGCAATCCCACCTGCAGGAGAACCATTCTTCCCATTCCCCGGGTGCTCTGAGAGCTGCCCAGCCTCAGCCGCTGCCCTGGCCCAGGTGAGCTGTCCCTGGCTGTCCCTGGCTGTCCCCGGGCTGTCCCTGGGCTGTCCCCGGGCTCTCCCTTACCTGGGGCTCCTCTCGGCCGCTGCTCTCAGGGCTCCCAGCGGCTGCGAGGCGAGGACAGTGCGGGTTTGGTGCAGCCACTTCTGCTTTTTGCTGCTTTCCCCCAGCCCAGCCTTCGGCAGGCTTCAGGTTACAGGCTTCCCAGGGCTCTCTTAAAGTGCTCTGCTCCCATTTTCTGCCCCTGCCACCCCTCGCCCTGAATTGCACCAAAATTTTCATCCCTTTTTTCACCCCAAAACAAATACCTGTGCCAAGGGCAGCCTGGTGGGTGTAAAGCACAGGTAGGAAAGGCAAACACTCCCTGCTCTGCTTGAGCAGGTCTTTTATCCCTGCAGTTCTGCCATAGGTCACATCAGGGAATTCCTTCTGTCTCAGAGGTATGGTTAATGCAGCAGTGTTTAATGGATTTATAGATTTATGTCCAAGGTTTAATGGAGAGACTGTGGAAACAGGATTCTGTTGTTTGAGGCAGTTAAGATGCTGGGAACTGCTTGTATCCAGTGATAGTTATAGTTAACAAGAAATCATTAACTGGCTTAAAGTTTTTGGCTGAAAAGAAAGAGGCTGGAAAGCCAAGGACTTGTTAAAAAAAGAAGATGAATTAAGAGAATCTTGTAGAAGCTTTCAGAATGATAAATGATATGGAGAAAGGAGAGGGACAGAGGAGTTCCATTATTACTTTCCACAGGAGGCTCAAGGGGAGCACCCACCCATGCACATTTAAATCAAGGGAGTGTATTTTTAAACAAGTATTAAATTGTAAAACTCATTATAGCTAGATATTGCAGGAGATGAAAGATAAAAATAGATTTGAGGTTAAAAGCCCAACCCAAACCAAATTAGTGGAAGAAAGGTCCCCTGAAGGCCAGCTGGGCAATACAGCCAGGGAACAGAGGGTTTTGCTTGACCCTTGCCGTTCCTTTTTTATCTCAGCCATGGTTACTGGAAGGAGCAGGACACTGTACATGATGCAGCTGACCAGATCCAGATGTTTGTCTGTTTGGAAATGCTGCAAAGGCCCCCAGGCTGGGACATCTCTCTGGGCTCGTTGCCAGCAGGTGCCGAGGAGCTCCTCCCCGTGAGCACTGAGCTCACCCAGTCCCTCAGCAAAGGGGAAGGATGGGCTCAGAGCTGCATTACCTGCTGGCTTTGCAAGCCAGGAGAGCAGATCAGGTGTGCCCTGAGATTAGTCAGTGCTTCAAAGGCCACCCCTCCTAACCAGAGGGGTTTCTGCTTTCAGCTGCTTCTCAGCTTGCTCTGTGCAAAATCATCTGCAGGGAGAAAATTGTACTTGTTATTCTTCCATTCTCAGCCCAGGAATGGGGGTGTTGGCTGTGGAGATGTTTTCTGGTGGTTTTCATCTCTTTGTGATACCTTGTTTGTGGTGTTAAAATGCCCTTTGTGGAAGGAGCACTAGAGAAGTTTTTATGCCTTGTCTCTATCTTCAAATGAAAACCCATCTGTTTAAATACAGGTTTGGTTTTAAAACCATTTAAATCAGAGTGGTAGTTTCATAGAATGTTATTACAGACGAAATCCAGCTTTATTCCTGTAGGTGAAGGGTGTTCCTGAAATGGTGCATTAAACTCATCTAACAAAATCAGTTTTATTAAATCAATACAAACATTTTGCTGTTGTTCTGGTTTGGTCTCTGTGTGCTCTCTGACAGGGTTCACCTCTGCTGTGGAAGTAGTGCTGATATGAATTTGCTCTAGGTAAGTAAAAAAACACATCTAATATGAAAGAAACTGGGACTTATTTGATATTCTGAGCCAGTGGTGCAGATGGATAGAGCAGACACCCTGTGCTAGTCATGTCTTTTCAGAATACAGCTCCGTCAAAATGAAAGCTTTAGCAATGCAAAGTGGAAACTCCTGAGCAGAAACATTAATATTACTTTGCATTTTACAAACTGCCTCTTCTGGAAAGTCAGTGGAGTGAAAAAGAGTCTTATGGTTGGTGTAACTGATAATTTGTTGAGCGAAGCACAGTCATGGAGGGCTGCTGTACTGTCAAATAAGATGAAATTAATAGTTTGACAAGAATAGCTTGGAGGAGGAGTGATGGCAGCAAGACAGAAAATAGGAAATAAGAACCAAGCTGTTCAGGAAACTGAGAACAAGGGGAAAAACTTTATAAAAGCAGGAGCTGGAGGGCAGAGGCGTGAAGAGGAAAACTTGAGCTTCAAATTTTGCAGCGGTTGCAGTGCAACAGGGTGGCATTCAGGGAGGCTACAGTAGCCAAAGAAGACTTACCTAAGGCATGGAATGGTATTTCTGAATGCTAGGAATGAATCTGTATAAATAAATAAGCTAAAATGTTCCCTGTGGGCCAGAGCTGTGCCCTCTCGTAAGAAAGGCTGAATTCTTGTGGGTTTACTTGTTAAAATTGCAGGGCTCTGTAATTACAGCCTCTTTCTGCAGGGTTTGTGTCATGACATTGGTTAGAGGGGTAGGCATTATCTTCGGCCGTTCTTCCCCTTTTAGACTGGAAGAAATGCATAATTGGAGGCTGGAGCCAGGACTTTTTTATTGCCCAAAGTTGCCTGCATCCCCTAAATTCATGGTTAGTGAGTCAGTCCTGCTCTTATGCCAGCAGATGGTGCAGACTATTCAGGGACGGAGGCTCCCAGAAGCATTCTGCTCCTTCCTTTGAGGGAAGGCAGCCTTCCCAAGAGAGGAGAACACTGCCAGAAGGATGGCCCTTGGGCTCCTTAACTGCTGCTCTGCAAGAGCACAGCACCATCCTTTCCACCCAGCAGCTGAGAGAGTTTGGAAGCAGAAATTACTATGCACAGGAGTTGTTTTGTACAGAAGTATTCATGAAATTTAAGTGGTAGGATGGCTTGGTTGGGTGGAGAGACCCCAAAATTCCTTGATAGAATCATAAAATGGGTTAGTTTGGAAGGAACCTTTAAGATCATCTTGTTTCAGCCCCCCTGCCATGGACAGGAACACCTCCCATTATCCTAGGTTGCTCCAAGCTGTCCTTGGACATTTCCAGGGATGGGGCAGCTTCCCTGGACAATCTGTGCCAGGGCCTCGTGGGCTTTTTTAGGGCACTGCTGCACTGGAACAAGGACCCATCTCAGACCAAAGGGAAGCTGTAACTGGACATTGTCTTTTGCCAAAACGAAAGCAGTGACATTCAGCTGCAGGTGTCAAAATCTTTCCTTCTCTCCCTGGAAGCTGTCCCAGCCATCCAAATCACAGGTAACAGATGCCAGATCAGCACCTTTGACCCCCTGAGCAGATCCCAGCATTTGTCAGGTTTTACCCAAGAGAAAGGTTAAGGGCTGTTCCATCCCTGCTTATCCCTGCATTGCTGCTCACAGGCCAAACACCCTCCTGACCCTGTGCCACTGAGCTCATGCCCTAATTCAGGGAATTCTGCCATCTCACAAAGCCAGCTCTGACCCAGAGAGCATCCATCCCCTGCACACTTGCCAGGGGAGATGCCCAAAATTTGTTGGACTTGGCCCTTGGAGAGTCTTTACAGACTTGCCATTTCACCTCACAGCCCCTGCTGTTCCCTGTGACAAGGTGTAGCAAAAACCAGATCCTTTGCCACAACCCCTCTTTTCTTTTCTTCTGTCATGCCCAGATTTTTTTCCTCCCAATCTTTACAATTAATAAATTTCTGTGCCTTTTCTCTGTTGGGTCTTTCAATGCAACACCTTCAGCAAACACATTCTGCTTTATTCTTTATTATTCTGCCAACAAAAAAAATTACTAAAAAACACTTTATAAAACATGCCTTGAAAAATCTAACATCACCCAGCCTCTAGAAGAAGGGCTGGAGAGGGAAAATTACCCAGCCTCTAGAAGAAAGGCTGGAAAGAAGGATCCAAAGGGAGGGTTTTTCCTACAGCAGAGCCTCCTACATCAGATCCAAACAGCCAAGGAGTGGGAAAAGGGAATCTTTGAAAAGAGCCCATGCCTGGAAGAGGTTGTGACTCATCCTAGGGAAGACAACTGGTTTCTGGTCCAGTTGCTCTGGAGGTCGCTGTCTAGGTGGGCACAGATGGTTTCAGAGGAACACGGAGGGATTCGTGTTCCAGAACTGCGGAAGGAAGAGCCACACTCAGACAGCCCTGGCTGATGTCCAAGCTGCCAGATGCTAATGATGATTCCAGGCTACAGGGGACTCTAATAAGATCTTAATGAAGACTCTAATAACAGTCTGGGGACAAGAAAGTCTCCCTTCCATGACTGAGAGCCCTGGAAGGGAAATCCAGGCAGAACAAGGTTTTCAGGTTCAACAGAGGGGAGCCTCAGCCTGGAGAAACTCAAAAATCCCAGGACTGGTCTCTAGGGATCTGGAAAGGAAAACAGCAAGGAATTGCCCCCCTGTGGCCTCTCCCAGCTGGTCCAGAGGGTCAGGCAGGAGTCCCAGAACACTCAGCTGTGCCCTCTGTTATTTGGGCACGCGGTTCTTGTTGGCATCTGTGGCTTCACCCGAGTCCTGTGACTCTCGGATCTGGGGAGCAGCATCTGGGTTGGGGTTCTGGACACTGCCAATGAAAAGTGGGATCCCTGTTTCATCCTCAAAGATGATGAAGACAAAGGGCCTGTCGAGGCTGAAGGCAGAGACCGAGCGTGACAGCACCACACTGGTGGCAGCAGAGGCCTCCACCCCATCTTCTCTGAGCTCCAGGGTGGCCTGGTGCTGGACACTGGACACAAAGAGAGGCTCCTCTGTGATCTTCTGGAGATTTGGGCTCGTGAACAGCTCCTGGAGGCCTGCAGAGAAATGAGACCAAGTCGGTGCTGTGAGTTCTGAGTTTTCTCAAATCTGTCTGAAGAAAGCAATTCCCTGATCTGTTGCTCCATGTGCTGCCCACCATGGAGGACTGGAAAAACAAGAGAAACAAAAATTCCACCTGTTTAAGAATAGTAGTGTAAGAACTTGAAGTCATCCTTAAAAAGCAGCACCAAGTCTGAAGACTCCTTCTAGCTAGGCTGGAAACACTTCTATAGAGATTATTTTTTCTATAGAGATTATTTTTTCTACAGAGATTTTTTTTAAGCAATTCTTTGCAAAACAAAGTGAACTCTTAAATTATTGTCATCCAGAAAGGCAGGAATTTCAGCTCCAGGTTTTGGGATCTGTATTTTCTCTGTTGACAATTTCCATGTCCACTGAATGAAATGACAAAGAGACTGAGATTGATGCACGGGGGAAGCTGGTCTTGGCTACAACAGGAAGAACTCGTAGAGGCTGTGAGAAGCTGTGAATTCTCTGTAGTATCATCTTGTTGGAGCAAAACATTTGATGCCAGGCAAGCAAGGAGTAAGGAGGAGGAGAGGAAGGAGAGCTGGGAGGGTTTGGAGCTCTGGAGCAAGCTGTGAGGCACAGCTTTAGAAACAAGGATGGCAGCTTTGGGTGTCAGTGAACAGATTGATCTTGTTCTGTGCAAACCCTGCCAGGGGCCTTACCCATTTGGCTGAGAACCTGGTTGAGTTCCAGCTTGAGGTCCAACTTCATTTTGGGGATCTTCACCATGGTGGGCACCTCTCTGGGGAAGAGCCTGCACAGTTGTTTGTAAGGGAAGTTCTCCAGCACGTGAGAGGTGTCCCTGGTGTTGTGGTTTGGTACAATGACCACAAAACTCGCATTGCTCTTGAAGGGAAACTTGGCCACCTGGCAATGAAACCAACCAGAGAAGGATTCAGGGAAAAGGAAGGAAAATCCACAAAGTTATGCTTTTAATTTAGTCATTTTCTAATTGGTCTACAGGGCCACTCTTGCTGGCAGATGAAAACAGCCTGGTGAGAAGGAGGGATCTGATTTCTCCAGAGGAGAATTTGTTGGGATAACAGCTTTAGGTTTTAGTATTGGCCACTGGCTGATAAAGGTTGAGCACATGGCAGAGTGAAAGCCCACAGCTTGCCCCACTCTGGATTCTGAAAAATTCCAACAGCACATTGTCTGAGGGGATTCCTTTCCATATTTCCTCATTTATCTTTAATTCAGGGCTTTAAAATTCTATTATTTCCCAGTTAGTCTGAATATCTCTTTGTGGTTTTTCCTAGAGATTAAAAGTGAAGTTTCAACATTCTTGCTGGAAGCAAGGACAAAGAATGATTATTAAATTTTTGTGTGCTATGCCTGTTAAAAAAAAATGGTTTTTTGGAGGGAATGCTTTCAGTTAGTATAATACCACAGCAAGAGGAAATTCCAGTGAAAATTTGCTGTACTCCTGAGAGATCTCTACCTGAATATCCTGGGACTCCAGGGTAAACCAGCTCAGGGGGTACTGGTGGGCTTTCATCATCTCAACTGGGACCACAAACTCATTGTCAAGGTGGAACACATCTGGCCCAGTGAAGCTTGCATTAAACTTATTCCTCCAAAACCCTGTAAAAAAAATAAAAGTTTTGAGAGCGATGAAGTTCAATTTGAGTAGAAAACCAGAAACTGCTGAGCTGACACTCCTCCTATCTTGAGTTCTCTAACAAGGCCAGGAGTGACCAGGGAAATGAAAATACAGCAAAGAGAAGTCAGTACCAAGGCTGGAAGAGTCCTAACAGCAGGAAACTCTTATCATCCAGAGAGAAACTATGGAATAACAAAAAGAACACGGATTAATCCTCATGCCTCAGCGTGGGAGACTACTGAAGGCTATGGAGATAAAAGAAACTATGTTTGTGCTTTGAAAAATGGGGAGTATTGCCTCTGTGCTGCAGAGGGGGAAACACTGCTCCAAGACCAAGGTAAAACCTTTGTAGATTTGCACTGGAAGTGTTTGGTCTGTGCACAGCTCTCGGGGAATTAAGAAAGGAAGATGTGGCCGACCACTGTGCTGCAGTCAGAGAGGAATCCACAGAAGCTGCCTCTGAGCTCTGTGGTGGGTGTGCAGAGCTGCAAACGACCTGGTTCATCATTTGGGTTGGAAAAGACCTTTAAGATCACCGAGGAGATGAGCAGGGATGTGCCACTGCCTGGGATCCTGAACCAGGAGGCAAAGATGCCGCAGGTCCCACCTGCTGTGTCCTGGCTCTGCTGTCAAGGAACATTTTTAGCACATGTGAAGCAGTTGGGAATTATTACTGCAAAGAAATCTAAGCAAGAGGAGCAGCAGATGCACAAGAACAAGCAGATTGCCTAGCAGGAAGCGAGGAGAGGCTGTTCAGCTACAGGGCTTGCAGAAAACTGGAGTTCTGACTATTTCCTCTTGAAAAAATAATGAGGAAGGGCTGTGGAGCTCACCGTGGAAATAGATGGCATTGAGCAGGAGCATCACTGTGTTCTGAGGGAGCTGCTGGAGGAAGGAGGGAATTTTTCCATGAGTGACATCCTTTACCCAGTTGTTTATGGCCACGAGGTCGTCCTGATTGATCCCAGAAAGGGTCTTGGGCTTTGCTCCATAGAATTTCTCTGAATCCTCCAGGAACTTCTCTTTCACCTCAAACCCTGGCAGAGGGGAGGAATGATGGGAAAGCTTTGCTCAGTGTGCTATGACACTCCCCAAGGGGAGGAAATGGGGGAAATTGATGTCTGCAGGGTGCTTCCATCACTCTGTGTGACTGGGAGGTTTGTCCTACACCAGTCCAGCCCTTCCTCTCACCTTTCTGCAGGTACAGACGTGACCCCAGGCTCAGGGTGGACTCCGAGAGCCTCCTGCCAAGGGTGCCCAGCATCTGGTGGAGGCAGGGCACTGACTCCAGGTGCATCACCTCCAGCAAACGCTTCTCTGTCTGATTTGCTGCCCCTAAAAATCAAATTCCTGTTAGGTCTCATGCTCACAGAGTGGAAAACAGGGATGTTACTCTGGCTGCCTCTTGTTAGAGACACGCTGTGCCTCACAAAAGAGGCTGCAGAAATCTGAGAGCCGGAGCCTCAGAGGGCAGCTTCAATTGTAATCATGGCTAATTAAAGCTGCAGGAGCAAGGATAAGTGGAAGGGACTGTGTTTCATTTGCATCTGGTTGCTCATGGCTCTGGGAGAGGAGCTGGGGCAGGGAATGGTGGCTTTGCCACTGAGAATTACCCAGAGCCAGGTGGGACAGGGCGAGGGCGATGCTCAGGGGGGACAGGATCACGTTGCTTCTGTTGGACTCCAGCTCCACCTCTCTCAGGAGATCAATGCTGAATCTCATCAAGCCATCTGCCAGCTTCTGGCTCGTCTTCCAAGTCATCTCACAGCTTTTATCTCCCTCCTCTTCAGCAGAGGCATTTTCCCCAGGTGATTTCTCCCCACGACAGCCCCCAGCCCCGGCTTCATCTTCTGAGTTCCAGGCATGCCTCGAGTCTGGCAGGGTGCTGGGGAATGCTGACATGGCTCCATCCTTCTCCTGGAAGCTGTCATAACTAAATTCTACCATCTTTCCCTCTGGCAGGGCTGGGATGGCTCCCAGCATATCTGACTGTGCAATTCCAGCACTTTTCACATCCTGGGGAGAAACAAGGAGAGAGCACAGTGACACCCTCATGGGCTGTCACTGCACACCCAAATGGGCTGAGGAAACTGGACTGCTCTGCTCTGGTGGTGGTTTTGCTTCAGTTTCCCTTTAACCCTGAGGATAATGGTTTGGAAAAGAGGTCTTGGATCCAGTGAGTGAAAATGGACCCAGTGAGGGCCTGGCAGTGGTTCCTCCTCCACTTGCTCTCAGGAAAGCTCGAGGGCAAGACCCACCACCAGCTCAGCACATGTCCTGTGCCTTCAGCATTTACAGAGCCATCATGCTCAGCCTTGATTTCATCTCCTCCCCTCACACGTTTTAGCAGTGCCCACCTGCCTCACACTGCTCACCCCTTCTGCTGCTGTCACAGCCCTGATCCAGTTTGGCTCAATTCCTCCTCCAGGCATCTCTGTTTTCTTGACCTGTGTGGTCTGTTCCATCCTCCTTCTCTCTAAATTCCCTCATTTTCCACTCTTCTAAGCTTTAGCCTTTAGCACTGCCACTGCTCTCCTCACATTTGCATGATCTGAAACATCCCAGGCTCAATGGGCTGGACCAGCTACAGGCCTTCCTCCCTGTCATCCTCACAGCTGGTGGTTTCCCTCACCTTTCCTTATCAATCAGAAATTAAATCGTCCACCTGCCAGCCCCTGTACACGCCGTGCTGATGTTAACTCCATACTCTGCTGTTATTTGGGGTGGAGCTTCCAACGCAGCATTGGCAGCAGCTGGGAGTAAATCCTGCAGAAAAATGGACTTTCCCATGGCACTGGCACTGCCTGGGCTTATCCCTTCTCAGCAAAAAACTGCAAATCCACAACAAAACTTCATCCTCCTTGGGTGGAACCCATCAGTGCTTACCCTCAGCTTCCCATCCTTGTCCAGGAACAGACGGTGCTGCTCGATGCCATGTGCCAGCTGTGGGGGGAAAAAATCAACAAAAAAAAACCCCCAAATCAGGTCCCTCTGAATTTCCAGAGTTTGTTTTCCCTGCTCCCACTGCAGTCCCCACATGGGCAGGATTTTGGGATTCAAACCCATGGGGAGGTGGAAGTGAGGAGCAGCTGGAGACACTGCAAACACTGGATTTGTTTAGAAATGGATCAGGCCAGTCTGGCACAAAATAATGGATCCTTTTGAGAGTGAGCAGTGGGGTTTTGCAATCTCAGTTCTGACAGGGATCCAGATTTAAAAGTGGGGGTGGGGGGAGGAGGAAAAACCTGCTTTTCAAAAAGTTCCCGTTAACTCCTGCAGGTCACAGTCACCAAATACAGTTTGAGGTCAAGTTCCAAAAGAAAACATTCTACAGAAATATGAATAATATTGAAAATATTATATAGAAGACTGAAATATTATATATAATATTGAAATATATATATATACATATTTTATATAATTATTCTATTATATAATTATTATATTCTAATATATAATTATTATATTATTTAATAATACTATATATTCAATATTTATAATATTATATATAAATATTCAAAATATTATATTATATGTAATGTTATAAATATTGAATACATATATGTAATATTATAAATATTGAATGAAAATAAGAACATCCACCACTATTTGAGCTGGGTAAAAGATTAGAAACCTTGCTGGTGAACCTCCTCCACCAATCTGCCTTCCAGGGCTTTTCTGGGTGGTATTTACCCCATGGGAGCCACCAGACCTCCCTTGCTCTTTGCTGGAGTAGGAACTTACCCTTGGGAGGCTGTGCAGAGCAGCCAGGCAGAGCAGCCCCCAGAGGAACCCCATTTTCCTGGAACACAAGGACCAGCCGGGAGAGGAGTGAGTTATTTCCAGCTGCAAGCTCTGCCTGTTCAGCTCTGCAGGGAGAGAATTATCAACCTGGCCAAACAGGTTGGCACGGGAGCTCGTGGAAAGCAACGGGGAGATGAACAAAGCTGCAAAGGAACAACACAGGACTCTGGTGCCAAGGCAGGGAAATCAGAGAGGAGCAGGGGCCCGCAGCCAGGCTGGGCTGGGATCCTGCCTGTCTGACCCTGCTGCCCTGGTTTCTCTGCATTGCAAATGGTGTTTCCCTAATCAGTGCTGCACACACTGTGCCGCTGGAAGGAGACAAGAGCCTCTCTGCTCCTTCCCCATGGAAACAACCGGGATACAGGCACAGCATCCTCAGCCGTGCCCCAGGGAGAAGGGCTACTGACCTGCGGGTGCCCAGCAAGTGCTGTCTGGGAGGGAGTTTGCAGCTATGAAGTGCAATATCAGAGCAATTTCCCAGCATTGTGTCCTGCAAGGGGGAGTCCTCCCCTTCCCAGCACTCATTTTTTTTCCCTTTTGCTGGCAAACCCCGCCTCTCCCCGATCCCTGCTCCATTTCCAGACCGGGACAGGGCTGCCAGGGTCACAGCAAAACCCCACCCAACGCTTCACCCGGCCACTTTTCCCCTTTCTGACAGAAATAAAATACCTTCTCCTTCTCATAAAAACCTCCACGCCAAAGCCCTGCCCCCTGCATGGTGCCCACATTTAATTCCTGGGGCTGCTTTCCACTCTCCAAGCAGTCCTGACTTCACCCAGAACTGCTGGGCTGAGATCCCACTTGAGGCCATTTCACTCTTCCCCTTCCTTCACCCCAAATCCTGTAGCCCCAAATACCCCAAATAAACACCCCAAATAAAAACCCCAAATCCCCCTTTTCCTCCCTGGTGCTGCCCCATCCTTTAACCCTCTGCCAAATTCACCCCTCTCTCCCAGAGGGCCATTGCAGGAGCCCTCATTTCTGTCAAATCCTTTGGTTTCTCCCTTACCTGAGGCTGTTGATGTCCACGTTGGAGCTGGCAGCTGCTTTAGCCTGTCCAGCAGCTCTGCATGGGGCACACAGAGCTCTGGTCCAGCCCCCCCTTCCCAGCAGTGACCTTCAGCACCACCCCCTGTTTGAGAATTTGGCAGGCAAATATTGACCCACAGCATCCGGGTAAACATTTCTCTGGGGGAGAAGAGTGAACCTCTGGTGCTTTTGGAGATGGGGACACGCTTTTGGGGCTGCTGGGGCTTCAAGACATCCTTAAAGATCCAAAACTCCCACCAGCAGAAGTAATTTGCAAGTGGCTGCACTTTGCATTCACTCCCCATGCTAGAATATTCTCTTTTATTCATAAACTTCAGTGAAAATGCGGGGCTGGGTGTTTATTGCCACAGGGCTGTCTGCTTTGGGGATTTTCTCTGCTGAAAGCCCCAGCTCTGCAGTGCGAGGCACTGGTTTAACAGAGGTGCCCAGGGGGCTGTGGCTGCACACAGCAGCTCGGAGGGCCAGGCTGGGCTGAGCCAGGAGCAGCTGCTCCCTGCCCTGGGGCACAGCACGCTCCAGAGCTCGCCAGGGCAGCAGGTCCCGGTGCCCAGGGCATGCACACACTGCTGGGACACAGAGGAACAGCCCTGGGGACGGGCAGAACTCCAGCAGAGCTGCCCTGAATGCAGGAGCGCAGGTGCTGATCCTTCTGCCCCTGCCCGTGTCCTCAGGGGGAGAGAAGGCACTGAGGGCCAGCAGGGAGCACCAGCAGCATCTTCCACTCATCCATTCCTTGTAGAACTCCTGGCTCCCAAGCTCACCCACAGATCTGAGCTCTCCAACCACTTTTGGGGGCTCCTTCCCCTTGGAAAGCAAATGCTGTGCAGCAGAGCCCTGTCCTGCACCCAGGGCTGCACAAGAGGAGCCTCAAGGATGAGGTGCCACCTGGGCTGAGCAGCAGGAGAGCTGCAGGCAGCACACCCAGCCCCTCCAGCAGCACAGAGCTCACACACACACACACACAGAGCTCTGCAGTTCTTTCAAAGAGTATATTAGAAGTAAATATTTACATCTATTGCAAATGCTTAATAGGCAACACGGGACTGAGAGCTCCCCTTGGGTAGGGAAGGACAGCACTGGTCAACCACTCCAGCCACACCTCCCCAGCTCCCTGCAGCTGGATGGAAGCCCTCTCCCCTTTCCCCTCCCAGGACAACCCTCAGCAGGCTCCTCCTCTGCCCAAGAGCTTCCCACTCCCCTGGTACTGGCTCTGAAGGATGGAAGGGAAAGGGGCTGACACAGAAGGGAGGAAACTGCTCCTTACTGGTGGGGCAAAGAGCACCCTCTGTGCCTTTGGGGTGGGAACAGACAGGGCTGTCCCAAAGGAAAGGTCAAACAGAGACCAGGCTGGATTCCTGCCTCCTGTCTCTCACCCTTCAAGGGCAGGAGGGCACAAAACTGAGCACCTTTTGCTGTCCTGTCTTCCCCAGGAGCCTGACCAGCACAGAAGATTAGGATTTACTGAGGATCAATGCCAGTGCACAGCACACATGGCATTCCTCACCCTTTACATCATCATGGGATGCTGGGGTAGGAACCAACAGCCCTATCCCACTGCTCCAGAAGCCAAAATCCCCATGGAAGGATCTAGTTATCTAGTCCTGACCTCCTTAGAGAGTCACATTCCCACCCCAATGTGCCCACTCTGACAGGATCTGGCAGGGCAGATGGGGTTTGTGCCTTGGCTGCCTTCCATCCCAGCCCTTGCCCTGCAGCCAGCTCGGCAGCAGAAGGGCCCTGCTGAGCCTCTCCTCCTCCTCCTCCTCCTCCTCCTCCTCCTCCTCCCATGCAGGCTCTAACTCAGCTGGCAGAACCTGGGGTTCACAGAGCATCTCCTCTGGGCTTTGAGGAGGAGGAGATGCAGCTCCAAAGGCAGCAGCTCCCAAACCCAGCTTCTGCCATCAGTGGGGCTGTTCAGGGGTTCAGGAGAGGAAGGGGAGGGAAGTGCAGGTGGCAGTAGCTAAACTGTTGTGTTTTGTCAAGGGGCACCTCCTACCCCTTAACTGAAGGGGGGAGGGTACCTGTGGTCCCTGTGAGTGTGGAGGGCAGCTCACAGTCCCCTGGGGATCAGGCACACACGGTAAGGAAAGCTCCAGGCCTCTCTGCAGGGCTGGCAGTGACCTACAACACCCAGCATCTCTCCCAGCAGCAGCAGCAGCAGCGGAGGTTTCTCAGTTTCTCAGTTATGGCTTTTTTTTTTTCTTTCCTTTTCAAGACACAGAAAGAGCTCAGAGACCCAACAAATAAACCTCCCTCTGCATCCTCTGCTCACAAACACCTGACTGTGCCTCCTCCCAAAGCCACGCTGCTGGCTTCCAGCTCCAGGACAGCCAGCGGGTCCCTAGGCCAGGAGCCGGATGACGCCGTTGTCCGAGCCCAGCAGGAGGTGGCACTTTGTGGGCAGCACTGCCAGGCTGGTCAGGGTGCCCCGAAAGTTCTCTGAGCTCAGCTTGGTGGTGCTGCTGGGCAGGGCTGAGGACTCCAGCATGGAGTAGACCCCGATCTTGTTGGCCACGGTGCCAGTGACCACCTCGTTACCGTAGAGGTCGAAGGCGTGGATGGGCTCGGAGGCGGATTTGTAGTGGTGCAAAGGTTTCTGCTCCAGCTCCTTCCACACAGTCAGGGAGTGGTCTGAGGAGGAGCTGATCAGCACGTTGCCCTCCGCAGCCTGCAGGAGAGGAAAGGCCAGTGAACAGATATTTCTGTAAAAACTCACAATCTGGTGCTGCACGTGAGAGCAGCAGGTGGCTGCCAATGATCCAATGGTCACTGTGAAATCCCTCAGGACATTCAGAGCCATTTCCAGGCAGCTGATGGTACTGAGCAAGGCCTTGGGTGGACACTGCAATTTCCTGGCAATCTCCTCCAAGAGATGGGCTGGGCCTCTTCTCAACAACACCCTGACACCCAACACAACTCATTCATCATCTCTTACTACTGCAGTGGGTAGTACCAGGGACTACCATGCAGTCTTCCTCTCCACTAAATCACCTGCCAAACTATTTTCCTTCTCAGGAGAAAGAACTGGGAGGCTCTCTCACAGTTGAAAATACTGCTGAGGGTAGGAGAAGCCTGGAGCTGCTTATTAGCAGAGCCAGTGAGAGGGTAAACAAGGCACACTGCTGAACTTTGTTTAACCCACGTTTGGGTCGAGGACACTGGAGAGCCAGCACTGCTCCCTGGGGTGGGTAAATATGGACAAGAGTTACTCATTAGAGCAACACTCTCCCAGGGAAGCCCAGAGCCCCGTGGAGAAAGGAACACATTTGCCCCTTCACAGGAGCCATGGCTCCTCCCTGTTTGTAGTGTCTACACTGGGAAAAACTTGGTTTGACACTGAATGTGTCACTTCATAGGACATCTTCCCCCATACCCCATTTCTGATCAGACCCTATCCAGGAAAAGACTTTGTAACCTGGTTTTGACACCCAGTCCCTTGCCTATATGCTCTAACTTTTTTCCTCCTCTGGCTTTATAAAGTACAGCTCACTTGTGTTCTCCTTTTTGAAGTAGGTGTGATTATTTCACATCTACTTCCCCTTCCACCCATACTATACCATTAAAGACACTCTAGTATTCATACTAATACTTTCCCTACTCCATTTTAGGCTGTGGAATCTGGTAGCAATGAAGAATGTTGAGCCATAGACTCCATCAGCAATGTGTACATGGCAACTGAGAGATGCAATTATGATGTGACTTATTCAGGTTGTGAATATGGCATTGAAAGCCAGGAAGGCTGAACTCTGGCAGCACGAGCAGCACTAACCATGGGGCAGGAGAGCCTGGGACACTGCGAGGGATGGAGCACACAACCTTGAGGGAAGGATGCTCCGCACAGCCTCAGAGCATCACTGATGCCCCACCCTGATCCCAGCTGAGCCTCTCACCTTGATCTGCAGGATGTCTCCCTCGTGGGCAGGCCAGCCCCGCATGATGAGCCCTGTCCTGGTGTCCAGCAGCACGATGAAGCCCGAGGAGAAGCCGGCCATGACGCTGCGGCCGCCGGGGCTCACGGCCAGGCAGCGGATGAGCCCCGCGCTGACGCCGCTGGCCAGGCGGAACTCGTGCTGCAACACACACAGCCCAGCAAGCTCAGGGCAGCTGCCTCTCAAGGGACAAACTGCTTTCCATGCAGCCATCACAGCTGGCTTGGGATCTGGGCTTTGGGCCAGCTGTGATCCCATCATTTAGCACAGGGATGGAGGAAGGGGACTCACGGCACCATGTCCTTACCTGTAGTCCTGGTTTCCTGTGGTCGATGAACCTCAGCACAGAGTCTGCACTGGCCACAGAGATGCTGTGATAGGGAGGTGGCATGGTGGTCACAGCTGTGATGGGCACTTTGCTGTCTAACTCATCAAAGGTCCGCAGCAGCTTGCCTGTGAAAAGATGACAGACATTACAGCAGGGCAAGTCACACAGCAAACCTCCAGCTCTGTGCTGGTTTTTAACAGGAGCCACCCAAACTCAGCACAGCCCTGCCTGTAAGGGCTGGACCAGTTCACTCCAGCTGCTCACCCTTTCCCTCCTTACCCGTGAACTGGTCCCAGATGTGCACGGTGCCATCACAGCTCACCACGTGCTGCGGTGCCTCCAGCTGGCTCACGTAGAACACTGACTTCTTGTGCTCGGCGTAGGTGAAGCGCGGGGGCACCTCGCTGGTGCCATCCCCGTAGTTGTACAGCGGCCAAAGCCTCACGGTCTTGTCCTTGCTGCCACTCAGGAAGAAATCCTCGCTGCCCAGCGGCGCCACGCACTTGATGGCCCCGGAGTGCCCTGAGAAACTCTGCAGCTTGATCTGGTGGAAGTGGAAGCGGGGGTCGTGCTGGCTCACCCCGATCTCGTACTGCCAGTAGGCCAGCCAGTTCCCACAGAGCATGTGGGTGCTGCGGGGCAGGTCCTGCTTCAGGGCACTCTCCTCGCTGGAGGAGCTGGGAGTGAATCCATCAGTGCCAGCACTGAGGTGCAGCAAGCCCAGACCCTCCCGCTGCGTGTCCACGGGCACCTGGATGCGGTTCCCCACCAGGACACTGCCAAAAGTGCCAGAGTGAGAGTCCTCCTGGGGGCTGGAGAAGGGCTCGGCCCCTCGAGGGTCCTGCTCTGAGCCCACCACACTCGGTGCTTGCTCCAGGCCAACAGCCTGCAGGTTCTGGGGGTTCACGTTCTCCAGGTGCAGGCTGGCCAGCTTCTCAACCAGAGAGTGGTTGGGCACAACCGTGCGGATAACGTCACCTGAGGAGACAGGGACAGAGTGGCTGCAAGGCAAGCAATGTCTCCATCATCATCATCATCGTCCCCTCCATACACTGGGATGTGGACACAGCATCCCCCAAATCAGCTACATCTGCTCCCAGCCAAGGCAGCCTGAAGTTCAGAGAGCTCCCAACCCAAGAACCAGCCCAAGCCATGCAGAAGCTGTGGGCTTCCCCCAGCAGCCCTGGGAGCTGTGATTGCTCTGGAGTTCAGACCCAGCACACATGCCCAGAGCACAGAGCTCCCTCACAGATCCCTGGAGCTGGTGGCCAAGGCATACCCAGCAAGCAGGAGAAGGGGATGTAGGTGATGTAGGCCATTTCAGGGTTGAACACCTTCTGTAACTCCACCAGCACGGATGGATCCAGAACCAGCAGCTTCCCATCTGAAAGGGGCACCTCCATCACTGGCACCTCATTGCTGCTCAGTGACTCTGCTGTCAACCCCTGGACAAGAAAAACACGGTCAGATAAAACCCAAGATGAGATGCTCTTACCACACAAACACAGCCAGGTATGCCCATCACATTCCCACACCTGGGGAAGTGCAGGAGAACTTCTCCCACACCACTGACCTGGTCCTGCAGCTCCTGCAGCAGCGAGAATGCCCCAAAGAAGTTCCTCACTGTGTCACTCAGGTGCTGCTGCACCATCTCCTGCCCAATCCTCAGGCAGATCAAGGCAATGAGGCTGATTGTCTTCACACACAGCACAACACGGGCCTGGGCTCCACTGGGGAAACTGAAGACGACATCCATGACCCCATGCCCTCCACATTTCCCTTTTTTCCATCCTCTGCCTCATGCCTCCTGCCTTTTCTATGTTACCAGAATGCTTCCAGCAGTGCAAGGAGATGCACACCAGAGCAGAAACACCCCCAGCCCTGGCAGCATTGATGCCCCCACAGAACCATTCCCAAATCCCTGATTTTGCGCCAGTCCTGCAGCGCTTACCCAACAGCTGGCGAAGTGAGGAAGCCCAGCACTGGGAGCAGCACCTCCTGGCTGATCTTGGGCAGGATGTCCATCAGTGTGGTGTCAGAGAGACACACCACAATCTTCTGTGTCAGTGTCACAGCAGCCAGGAGCCCGGCCTCCTTCCGACTGTTGAGCCGCACGCCGCCGGAGCCGCCGCCGGGTGCAACCTGTGACAGGGACACCCTCGGTGCCAGGGCCACCACCTCCCCAGCAGGACACAGAAAAGGGACCCCAGGGCCACCTGAGCTCAGCCTCAAACCCAGCACAGCACTCCTGGAGGAGGAACCTGAGCATTGAACCTCAACAGCAAAATGTGTCCAAAGGGATGAGTAAAAACTGACACCCATCAGCACAAGAGATGAGCCTGCAGAAAATGGGGAATGACACCCCTAAGCTCACAGATTTCCTCTGCAGACTACAACATCCCCACAAATGGGAAGCTCAGTAGCAAGACCAACAACCCCACACTGGCCCAAACCACCCTGGACTCCCCAGAACATCATTTGCCAGCACAGAGAAAGGGGAAACCCTCACATTTTAAAAGCAAAAATCAGTGCCTTCACCCCACAGTATGCAGAGGAACAGTCCTTGCATGAAATAACCAAACACAAATGATGAGCAAACCTGCTGCTGACTTCTAGAAACCCAGCTGCTAATAATTTCATGAGGCAGAGCTGCACATCCTTTTTCTGCTGACAATGTACTGCTGCTGTTATGGCAGTGCCAAAGAGTTAATAACATCAGCAGCAACACGAAAATATTTCTTTCTAGATTGTCCTATTTCCTAACTCCTAGACAAATCAAACACCCAAGAAAAGAGAGCCAGTAACAAAACCCACAGACAATTCCCAGTTCCTGCTATATTTCTTGTACACCTGCCATCTTCCAGCTCATCACAGAGGCTCTTCCTCTCACAAAATAGCCACCCTGCCAAATCCTGCAAGAAGGATTGACTTTATCCTATTTGTGACCTGCCAGTTCCATGGCTCCAGTATCAGGTTGCCAAATGCTGTTTCACAGGGGTATTTAATCCCCTCTGTGCCCCCAAGCAATGAGCTTAGGAAAGCAAAGCAGAACAGCTGGAGCTATGATTGCAACTGGGTGGAGAATGATTTTTGCTGAAAAATGGGATTTTTTCCCCTGAAAAATCTCCCCTTCAACACTGGAAAAACTGACAATGCCTTTTTGTTTTCTTTAAATGAACAGCTGTGGCCTCTTTTCCTCTATGTTTAAATTATCAGAAAGCTACTGAAGTTTTCCATTTAAACGAGAATCCATAACCAAAGTGTTTACAACCACTAAAGAGGGAACAATATGAAAAATAAGCCTGTTTAAAACATTCAAACCCTTTTTCTTTTTAATGAAAAATTAAGTTTCTCAAACAGCTGCATTATACATTTCCTTCTTGCCATGAACTTCAAGCTGAAAAGTTGGTGAGCCTTGCCAGGGCTTTTTATTCAGTTGAAAACCCGTTGGTCTCCCCCCAGTTCAGCCCTATCTACCCACACAGACCTCTGGGAACACTCACTCCAGCAATCTCACAGCAGCACAAGCTGCTCCTCCTGCCTGTTATCACAATCCCACCCTTGTGCCAGCTCTGTCTGGGCACAGAAAAGCAGAATAAATGCTTTTTCTCTGCTTCCACAAGGTCTGACAGTGAAAGAAGGGTATGAACACAGCTGTGTGCTTTGCTGGGAGCAGGCTGGAGCTTGTGGCAGGAGGTGACAGTGCCTCTCCTGCCCTTCTCAGCCAGCACAGCCAGAGCTGCTCAGCCCATACTGGCCCAGACAGAGTCCAGCCAAGATCAGTTTATACACAAGAAGCTCCTGGTGAGGCTGGACTATTATTTACATCTTCCCTTTGTGCCTGCACACAGCTCTTGCCCCAACAGAGAGGAGAAAAAGGCAATACTGACCAGGTAGCTGATGTAGGGCAGGTACTGGTAGGTGAGGACAGGCTCTCCATACAGATATGCCACGTGCACGAGGCAGGCCAGCACTGGCTTGGACACCTGATCTCCCAGCACAGGCCGCTTCTGGTAGATGTTCCCTGTGCTCAGGGGACTGTTCTCATCACTGCTCGGTACAAACTGCTGCCTGGTGGGGCCTGACCAGAGAAAAACACATCAGGAGCTGAACCAGCAGAGAGACTGAGGGGACAGCCCACCCTGTGTCACCATCACATTCTCTGAAAAGACCCTTCGCCAGGATTTTTTCCCCTGAGAAGCTGAGAGAAAAATGTAAATCATAATTATCTGATTCTCTTCTCCTGTGTTTTGCTGTTTTGGAATGTGGTTTGGACATTGTTTACCAACAGGTGCATGTTTGATTGGCTCCATGTGAATTGTGTTAACTTAATCACCAATCACTGCCAGCTGTGTCGAGGCTCTGAGGAGCCACAGATTTTTATTATTCATTCTTGTTAAGCCTTCTGATGTGTCCTTTCTCTATTTCTTTAGTATAGTTTATTTCTGATGTGTCCCTTCTCTATTTCTTTAGTATAGTTTCCTTCTGATGTATCTTTCCTCTATTTCTTTAGTATAGTTTATTTCTGATGTGTCCTTCCTCTATTTCTTTAGTATAATTTCCTTCTGATGTATCCTTCCTCTTTCTTTAGTATAGTTTCCTTCTGATGTATCCTTCCTTTATTTCTTTAGTATAGTTTTAGTATAGCATTCTATAATACAATATCATATCATAAAATAATTAATCAGCCTTCTGGGAACATGGAATCAGATTCTCATCTCTTCCCTGGTGCTGGGGACCCTCACAAAGCCCACGCCCTGTGCCCTGGGGAGGCATTACCGACGTAGCAGGAGGTGAGCAGGCGCAGCAGGTTCCTGGCGATGAAGCGGGACGTGACGGTCGGGCCCAGCTTGGCCGAGAGCCACCTCACCATCTTACAGGCTGTGTCTGCAAAACAGCAGCAGCCCCAAGGACACGGCACAGATTAGCTATCTAGCACTCTAGCAGTCCCTGCTGCCCCAACCCTGACTCTCAGAGCCACCCACATGCAGTCCTGGCCTCTCACCCTGGTTTCATCACTGTCCCCAAGCTGGGACTACAAACACCCCCAGATCTGGATCTGCTTCTCCCCAGGCTCTGCCCAACAGCCAGGACGCTGGCAGGGTCTTACCCAGCAGTATGGTCTGCTCTTTGTCATCAGAGTGATCTGGCAGCTCCTCTCCCTCCCCATCCTCTGGCTCGCTGCTGTCATCGGCCAGGGTGACATCCACAGAGGCCCCAGCAGCGTCCACGACCACCGTCAGCTCCGCATCGACCACCGCGTCCTCCTGCTCCTCTTCCTCGTGCTCCTCTTCCTCCTCCTCTGACTCCTCGCTCTGCTTCAGGTCCTGGCTGCTGTCCATGGACTTCAAGCTGCTCTTGTCCTTCTGGGAGTCCCCATCTGCAGGTCTGTCCTCGCCCAGGGACACCTCGCTGGCGCTGCTCTTGTCACTCATGCGGCCGAGGCTGAGCGATTCCTGCTCCTGGGGCTGCAGGGATTCCCCCACGTAGAGGCCGCTCTGGAAGTCCTCACCCTCAGGCAGGTAGGCCTGATCGTGGAAGCTGACCCCAGAGGTGTAGTCCAGGAGATCAAGTGCAGCAGAGCTGTGCTCCACGTCCATCTTGATCTCCTCCCCAAACACACACGACACCGGGCTCTCCCCTCCGCTCTCGTCGTCCTCAGCGGTGCCCAGGAAGGATTTGCTCTCCTCCCGCGAGCTCTCGATGCCCACGAGGATCTGCAGGATGTGGGGCAGCAGGTTCAGGAGGAAGGGCTGCAGCCCCAGGCGCACGATCAGCTGGGCCACAAAGCAGTCTGTGTACAGGTAGAACCGGCCGTGGCGGGAGCAGGGCGTCTCGTAGGCTCCGATCAGGGGCTTCAGCAGGTATTTGTTGGCATTCTTGGGCCCCAGGGATTTAGCTATGGGTTCAAAGAGGTACCACGCCGCGTAGACAGCGGTGTTCTCCTCGGACATCAGAGATAATATGAAAGGCAGAAGAATCTCCAGGCCCTCAGGAGTGATTTCAGCAAGGATCCCCTCCAGCTGCTGCCACAGCTGGAAAACGAGCTCCCGGCCCTGCCCTTCATCCTCGATCTTCTTTGCCTGATAGGTGAAAATGAACTTGTGCAGAGCTGGGAAGTAGGTGGGGAAGGGGACAATGGAGCTGAAGGGGCTGAGGAGCTGCGTGGGACAGGGTGGGGGGAGGCCCTGGGAGATGGGTTTGTACTCGAACAGCTGCACTGTGCCCTTGCCCAGCCTGCTCTTCAGCAGCTTCTCCACAGGCACGCTGAGCTGCAGCAGGACGTGCAGCACGTGCTGCAGTGGGGCCGGGATCTCCTTGGGATGGTAACGGCAGAGGTTCCTCACCATCAGGAACCGCTCCAGCAGCGACGCGTCGGGCTTGGAGGGACGAAGCCTCGGAGCAAATATAATCTCAGCTACCAGGATGCCCAGAGCTTGCATGTCCCTCTGGAAGAGGTCTGAGAGACCCAAGGGTGGCTCTTCCCACGGCTGCTCCATCGGCTGCATCTCGCTGCTTAAGCCTTTAACCAAGAAATTGTCCAGTTTCTCCAGTTCCTCCAGAGCCTGGAGCGGGTTGAAGCCTTCAGGAAGAGTGATCTTCATGTCCAGCTGATCCCCAACCCCTGCCTTACTCCGACGGAGCGGTCGGACCCCTGAGGATTTGCCATCGGTGACATAAGCAGGGAGGGTGGAGGGCTGCGCTGGAGGCACAGCGGCACAAGGCTGGTCAGGGGCTCTCCCAGGAGCAGGAATGGAATCCAGGGCTTCCGTGCCTTGCTCCAAATCATCCTCACCAGCCATGGGTTTGTCCCCAGACCAGGTGGTTTCACTGGGAGTAGCCTCCAGGACCAGCCCGTTGACTGCATCTGTGACCTGGCCTTGGATGTCCTCCAAAACCACGGTCTCACGGATGTTCTGCAGCAGAGGCCTGGCAATGGCTGGAGCTTCAGCAGGAGTGTAGGCAGGTCCCACCATGCGCCTGGGATGGGGCTGGTCAAAGAGCTGCACCACCCCGTAGGTCGTCAGGTGCGTGTGGTTGTCCACCAAGTGGAGGCAGACGTTCTTCTCCTTGACTGCATCCTTCCCCAGCAGCTTGTAGCCAAAGGTGAGGTCAATCCAGTGGTGCAGGTCCTGGGAGACCTCCCGGCTCTCCAGCAGCATGCGGTGAACTTGGATGAACTCCTCGTAGGAGCTGCACCACGAGGGCACATCCAGGTCGGGCATGTCGGGGTGGATGGAGCGGAAGATGGAGGGGTCAGTGTAGAACTCCGGGATGCACTCGTCGGGGGTCCAGCTCTGCATGCGCTCCATGCTGGCTGGGTACTCGTTGGGCTCCCACTGGGACCTGACGTGGCAGCACAGCACTGCCTTGGGCGTCCTGCGGGCCGTGTACACGTAGTAGGTGATGTCTGAGAGGACGTCTGAGATGTGGTGGGGGACGTGGAGCTGCTCCCCACTCGAGCCCCCCGCGACAAATGCCTGCTTGGTCATCTCGTAGGTGAAGTCCAGCTGCTTGTCGCCCTTGTTGAGGCGGAACTTGGATTTCCTCAGGTCCCTGAACTTGCCGTTTTTGGTGGTGAAGTCCACCACCCACGGGAGAACCGGGTGGTAATTGGGGTCTCCCATTCTCCTCCCAGCCAGGCTGTTCAGGCGCATTAAGTAGTCAAAGTTGCTGACCTGTCCGTGCACCCACTGCAACACCAGGTCTCGGAGGTCCTTCTGGCAGGCACTGCATGTCACCTCCCGCCTTTGCACGCAGCTTTGCTTGCTTTCTTGTTCCAGACCACCCTCCAGATTCTCCTCCTCCTCCTCCCCTGGTCCCTCGTACCCTCTGAAGTTCACACGCAGCCGGCTGCACAGCTTCTCATCCACAGCCACATCCCGAAGGGAGAAATCCCCACAAGCCAGACCCGCCTGGTGACAAGCCCTCATGGCCTGCAGCACGTGGAAGAGGAGGAAGAGGATCTTGGCGTGGCTGTTGGTGAGCTTGGCGGGGCTGAAGGTCACGATATCATGCAGGCAGTACTGCACATAGGGGTAGATGACATACAACATATCAGCCGACTCCAGCAGCGCCTCAGCCTGCAGCACATTGGGACACAAGGACGCTGCTTTGGCCACGCTCTCCTTGGCAGGGGATGTGCCAGGCACGTTCCTGCCCAGCTGGAGGATGGGACAGCCATAAACTCTGTGCAGGGCAGCCCTGAGTGCCTCCAGCGCCGGCACCGTGGGCGGCGGGTCCGGGCGCCGGTAAGGCCGGGCGTACAGCCCGTGAGCCCGGCCCCACAGGTTGTGGTAATTCTGGGTGGCCACGCTCTGCATGAAGCCGTGCAGGGTGTCCATGCTGCCACCACGCTGCTCAGGGGGCTGTGCCACCCGCAGCGGGTACCGCAGCCGGGCCTTGCGCAGCCCGTGGATCTCCACCCGCGCCCAGCCCACCGGGAGCTTCTGCACCGAGGGCTGCAGGAACGTCCTGAGCTCCACCTCGCTGAGCCCCTCGGGCCGCGGGCAGGCGGGAGGCAGCACCCGGCGCTCCTTGAGGCTCTGCAGCCATTTGGCCGGCACCAAGGCGGTGACGTGGGTCCTCTCGGGGGCCAGCTGCCGGCGGTCGATGTTCAGGTCCTTCTCCACGCTCTGCAGGAAGCTTTCCATGCTGGACTCTGCTGGGAGAAAGGTGGTTCAGGCAGGCTGTGAGAGAGCGGAGCACAGAAACGCCCTGCCCGCCCCAGTGAGCAGCAAGTATCACTTCCCCATCGGCACTCGGGTTAAAAAAAAAAGGGTTTGAGGAGCTTGGTGGCTGTGCCTGTGTGTGGGGGTGGAGGTGGGATCAGCCCTGGCTGTGAGGGACAAGGTGGGACCTCAGCAGGGTGACACAGTGGGCCTCCCACAGCCCCTGGCAGGGGGACATGATGGGGACTCGATGGGGACTGGCACTGGCGCTGTGGGAAGGGACATTACAGGACCTCTGCAGACTGGAGGGACACACAATGGAACATCCACAGCCAGGGAGTGGGACGGGATGGCACCTGTTCAGCTTGAGGGACACAATGGGACATTCACAGCAGCAGGAAGTGAAAGGGACCACGGTGGGACACGGAGGGGGACATCTGCACCCCGGGGCTGGCAGTGGGGACACAACAGCACCTCCGCAGCTGGAGGGGGGATACGAGAGTATCTCCAGCATAAACTCCGTACCGGGGACACAACGGGCCCGGAGAGGGGCCACGGGGGCCACCCAGACGATGCTCCCAGCACCGAGCACGGCCACGGCCGGTCCGGCGGCCCCAGCCCCTCGGGGCCCTCGCTACCGGCGGGGGGACCGCAGAGCCGGGCTGAGCGCCGCGGACCGCTCCGGGGAGCCCTCATCCCCCCGCCGTGGGGTCCCTCACCGCCCCGGCGGCCCCGCGTTACCTGGCGGCGGCAGCGGCGGCGGCTCAGCCGCGGCGGGCAGCGGCGGCGGGGGCGGCCCCGGCCATGTTGGTCAGGTGACGGCGGTCACATGCGGCCGCCGCGCCGCCATGTGCGCGGGGGGGCCGGGCCCGGGCTCCCTCGCGCGGCCGCGGGCCGGGGGGGCCGGGGCGGGCATGGGCGGCAGCGGCGGGGCGTGACGTCACCGTGACGTCAGAGGCGCCCCGGGCTGTCAGCTGGAGCCGGGCGAGCCGCGCTGACGAGGCAGCCGGTCTTAAAGGGGTCCTCACCCGCCTCGGGCGGACCCCACCGGCGGCAGGTGAGTGCCCGGGGCAGCCGGTGTGGGGCAGCGGGGTCGGTCCAGCCCCGCCGCCGCCCCGGGACCTTGCCGCTCTCTGCCCCGCGAGGCACCGCACGCCAGGGGAGGTGCCCGGCTTCGGTGCCCGTGAGCCGAGCCGAGCCGAGCTCTCCCGCCGCCGCCAGGGCGCTGCCGCGCCTACGGTAGCGGCGGGTGCGGCGGTACCCACGGGGCACACGGTCACGATAGCCACGGGCCGGCGCGGTCCCTTTAAGGGCGCCGGGGGCTCCCGCCGGGCAGCGCCGCATGGCGCGGCGGCGCGTGGGAGTCACGTGGGTGGAACGTGGCGGCCGTTGATTGGCCGCCCGGCCCTGGCCCGCTGCAATCAGCTGTTACTGGGACGAAGGGCAGGAAACGGCCTTAAAGGGGCACCACAACTCCGACCCCCGTCCCGCGGGGCGGCAGCGGCAGCGCCGGGAGTGCCGACGGGGCTGCGGGTGAGCGCTTCTGGTCGGGCCGGGCCGGGGCGCCGCTGAGCTGCGCTGTCCCCCGCCGGCACCCGCAGCGGGCGCAGCCCCTTTAAAGAAGTTGTCCAGTCATCGCGCGGTGCTGCCAAGTCATCGGGGTCAGCCGAGTTCTCGCGGCCACGCCCCCCGCGCCCGCCCATTGGTGCTCGCGGAGAGCGCTCACTTCTGATTGGTCGAGGACTTAGAGCAACTTCTCGGAATCGGGACTGTGTCACCAGCCCCGGCACAGGGAGGCACCGCCCGAGGGCGGGCGGGGGCGGCCAAGCCGTGTCCGCGGCAGCGCCACGCCCCGCCCGGGGCCCGCGGAAGGGTCGAGCCCCTTCGGAGCCGCCCTGCCCCCGCCATCCCTTCACCCGCTTGAAAATGCCAACTCACAGCACGCGGGGCACGCCGGGAGCGCCGCTCCGCACTACAACTCCCGGCGTGCCCCGCGGCGGGGTGGCCCCGTCCGTTCCCACGGCAACCGCCGCCCGGCCGGGAGGGAGCCGAGCTCTCCCCCAGGGGGTGGGCGGGGCAGAGCGCCGGCCTCGCCTTCCCATTGGCTGAGCCGCTGGTCTCGTCGGGTCGCCATTGGCGGGAGCGTGTGGCAATCGCGGCGCGGGGGCGGGCGCGGCGCGCGACGGCGGTACCGGCCGGCGATTGGCCCGGGGGCGTGGCCGAAGGGCGTGGCCGGGGGGCGGCTGCGTCATGACTCCGCCAGCTGATCCGGGACGGAGCCGGCGCGCGGCGGGGGGAGGCGGCGGCACCGGCACCGGGCACGGCCCGGGCGGCACCGGCGGGGCGGCGGCGCTGGTGGCGCTGGGCCAAGTCGGGCCCGGCCGAGCCGCGCAGGTGGGTCCGCCGGTACCGCGTTGGGTTGGGCGGTTCGGGTGGCGGAGCCCCGCACGGCGCCCTCGGTGCTCCGGGGTTTGAGGGGCCCCGCCGTGCCCCGTTAGGGAAGGTCACCTTTCCCCGGGGCAGCGCGGCCGGGCGGGGTGCGGCGCGGGGCCTCCTTCGCCGGGCCCCGCGGCGCCGCCTGGGCCGGGCGGCCTCGCCCCCGGTGTCGGTGGGGCGGGCAGGGGGGGCTGGGGCCGGGCCCGTGCGCGGCTCCCGCGCCGGAGGGTCCCGGTGGGGCGGGCGGGGCTGCGGCCGGGACCTCCCCGCCACGGGCGGTGGCCGCCCCGGGGGTGACCTTCACTCCAGGACCGGACTGGGCAGACTTTGACCCGCGGCCGCTCCCCGCCGGGGGCACGGAGCGGAGCATCCCGGGCGGCGGAGGGCCGGCAGGGTGTCCCGGAGGGAGCGGCTTTGCCGTGGAGCGGCGTGGGGGAGCTGCCTCCGTTAGGGGGGAGGGGGGAGTTGGTTTTACCGGGAGGAGAGGCACCGGGGGAGGGGGGGTGACCCGGTTATACCGGGAGAGGGGCACTGGCTGGGGGCACAGCGTTCTTTACTAGTGGGGCGAGCTCCCACCGGGGCCCTTCCCGGAGCCGCTGGGGTTTGTCCGTGCTGAGAAGGGCTGGGTGGGAGCCCCGTTACCGACAGGGCCCCCCCTCGTCGGCCCCCGGTGCCGGCGGGGCCCCCGGTGCCGGCGGGGCCGGTGGCTTCAGCGGCGGGTGCTGATTCACGGGCCGGCGGGGGTGGAGCAGGGCCGGGACCAGCTCGCTGGAATCCGGACCAGATGTACCCGGCACGCCAGGAATGCTCGGCATCCCCGCCGGGCCCCGCCGCCGCCGCCGCTGCGCCCCGGCCACCGGCCCCGCACCGAGCGCCCCGCGGCACCCACCGGGCTCCGGCCGCCCCCGGGGCCCGCCCCGGCCCGGGCCCCGCCGCGCTCCGCAGTGCCCTCGGGGTGCCGCCGGCGGGAGATGCTGTGGGGGCCCCCCCGGGGCTTTCCCGGTACCATCTGTCCCCCACCGTGCCCGGTGGTTTCCCGGGAGGTTCCCAAAACTCCATCCCTGGAGCCAAAGCTCCGGGTGTTGCAAAAAAGGGATTTTTCCGGGGTCAGGGGAAAGCAGTAAGATCCAACACCAGCCCTGGGGTTGGCGTCTTTGCCTTCCAACGAAACGGCTCAGAAAGGGGCTGAGCTGCCCGAAATTGCCCCATCTGCCCGAAATTGCCCCATTCCCGCGCCGTAGCTCGGCAGCAGCCGCCTGCCCGAGTGTGTTCCCCGTCGGGAAGCAGCTGGCTCCCGTCCAGGTGGGACCCTGCCAGCAGTGATGGATGCCCGAGGTGAGCCCTGGGAACGCTGTCACCCCCACCTGCAGTGGCCTCCCCGCCCGAGGAGCTGCCCTTATCTCTGTTATTTTCCAGCAGAAGTGGCCTTGGCTTTCCCTGCCTGCTCCTCGTGGTTTGGGGCTGGCTGCAGGTGCTGGAGCTCAGGCTTTGGGAGAGGGGAGGGATGGGGAGAGCTGAGCTCGGAGCTGCCTCTGGATGGGGGGGGAGGACAGAGGAGTGGATCAGCGTTGTGGGGAGGGGTGGGAGCTGCTGTGGGTGACAGCTCAGCTGGGCACAGCTCAATCCTGGCTCTGAGATTGTGTGTTCCCTCCCCAGGTGCTGCCGTGCCACCCTGCCCCTGGCTAACCAGCACCAGTTCTTCAGTGGCAAGCTTTATGTCCTTCTCCAGTAGCTAAAGCTGCCAGTTGAAGAACTGTTGAATGTAGCCACTCTCTTCTCGTCACTGGGACCTTGGATGCCAGCCAGAGCCGTGCCCTGAGCCACCAGGATGAGCCACTCTGCGTTGGAGGCCTGAGGATGAGCGTGACCGGGATGAAGAAAGACTCCAGACAGAGCCTTGGCTGGAGGATTGTAGGCAGCTGTGCCAAAATGTGTCGTCCCCTCCCTCAGTGGGGTGGCACTGAGCTGGGAGGAGACTGAGAGAAGCATTAAACATTATTTTGCTCAGCTGTTGAGTTTTAGGAAGTTTGTTGCCTGGATCAGGTGGTGGGCACAGCACCAGATCTGTGTCCCCAGTGATGCCACCCTGGGGTTTCTGATGGAGGGGTCGATCCTTTGGGCTTGTCCTGTGCCAGAGGCTGAGCCCAGGAGAGGAATGAGCCCTGCAGCATGGCAGGCAGGGGGATGGAGCCCAGGAGAGGGCTGGCTGAGCGGGTCAGGGCGCGGCCACCGGGCCAGGGTGACTCAGGGCGAGTCACACAGAGTCACACACAGCTCTGGACGCTGCTCCCAGAGCCTCCAGCCTGGGGGGACACCCAGCAGTGCCAGGGCTCTGGGTATTCTGGAGCTAGCAGCACTCCAGAACACTTTATTGGGCTCCTCTGTGCTCCAGGCTCTGATTTGTTGGTGAACACAAGCTCCAGACTGGCCTGGAGGGAATGTTGAAGCTGCTCTCCCAAGCTGGAGGAGTTTGCCTTGCACTGAGCCAGAGGGGAGCTCCATGAGGGCTCCAGGATTTCCCCCAGCACTGGCAGGAGCAGCAGCTCCCTGGGTGACTGGGAGCAGGGGAGTGTCCAGGCCCTGCTGCTGCTCAGAGCCTGCCAGAGGAGCACAGCTCATCCCCGCTCCGAGGGCGGGCACGGAGGAACAGCCCTGTGCTGAAATGTCTGCACAATCTCAACTCCATCTGCCTGCCCAAGGCAGGGCTGCTCTGGCACCCAGCAAAGCACACAAAGTGGCCTGGTGTCCATTAAGTGGTACGAGTAGAATAAATCTGTTGTCCTGGGGTCTGTGAAGCCGCTGTGCTTGGTGTGTTCTTGCTGTTGGCTACGAGGAGCTGGGTTTCTTTGGGGTGGTTCTCACCCACAGCTGCCCTGCTGCAAGTCCATGCAGGGCAGCTGGCACCTGCTCAGTGCCCAGCACATCCTGGAGTGCATGGAGGGGCAGAAAGTGATGGTGGAGGGTGCCTGAGGGCAGGGAGGAGCAGCTCCTGGGCCGTGCTCCCCCTCCTCTGATGTGTATGAGCTGTGTGCTCTGTGTGCCTCACAAATCTATAAACGTCCCCTGGCGTGAAGGAACACCCTGTGCTGCTGAAACCTGGCTCTTTCCTGGGTAAAATGTGGATCTTTCAGAGCAGAGAGCTGCCCTGAGCACAAGCACCATACCAGGAAATGTAAAACATTGCATTTAAGTTAAAATTCTCCTGTGAGGTGCCAGAGGACAGGTTTGGGTGTCCAACACAAAACCAGCACTGCAGGATCTCACCTGCTGAGCAGAGGGCCCGGGCTCTGGCTGTCCTGCACTCAAACCAGAGCGGGTTTGGGCTGTCACTGAGTGTCCCTGTGGGAACTTGCCCAGCTCCTGGGACTTACCCTTCCTCCTGCACAGCCCCATGTGACTGGTGAGTAAGTGCAAGGCTTCCTGTAGAAAGCACAGCCCTGGCTGTGCAAAACCCTGGTGACTCTTTCCTCTAGCGTCTGGCCACCTCCTCCAGGCATCCAGCATGCAGGCACACAGCAGGGAGGGCTGGATCTGGGATTTCTCTGCCGGAATGTCACATTCCAGGCAGCAGTGACCCTGCCAGCAGGTGCTGCTGGCCCTGAGCTCGGGCGGCATCCCTGTGTCCTCAGGGGCAGGGCATTCTGTGCGGGTTCCTGCACAGAGCCCACCTCGATCCCTGCTCGGAGAGGAGCAGCTCGTCTCGGTCACAGCTCCCCTCGCTGGGAAAATGTGTTTTTGCAGAGGAGAAGGTCAGCGTGACCGGTGTGCTAAATGAGAGCTCCCTGCCGGCAGGGAGGGAAGGAGCTGCTGTGTCTCTGGCTGGTGAATCTGTGCATGAGGGGTGGCTGCTGAGCCCCAGGCCATGGGCCCCCTCCTCTTACCCAGCACAGAGCTCTGCTGAGCTTTGCCCAGCACAAGGGCTGTCTGCAAGCACAGAATGCAGGGGCTGGGCTCAGCTTTGCTGATGGTTTTATTGCTCCAGGGTGGGAGGGTGTGGAGCTGTTGGCGCTTGGTTGCGAGTGCCACACGCCAAACTCAGCTCTGTGCCAGCGAGGTGATGCTGCCAATGTCACAGGCCCTGCAAACGAGAGGTGGGATGGAGGTTTGCAGTGATTCCTTTAGGGTTTGTGTCTCTCAGTGGGCTCTGCTGGTGTGGGACAGCACAGAGCCGCCCAGCAGCTGGGTCAGGGTGCCACTCACTCTGCTTCTTCTTTGGAGATTTGTTTCCCCACGTACAACACTTCTGCAATCAGGGACACCATGGGGTCGCAGTCGAGGCTGGCAGCTGCAGTCACATGGCCATCCCTGGCATGGAAAGAGGAAGAGTGTGGGTCTCCTCAGGGCACACAGCTCAGCAGCCCCGTGGCACAGGGAGCAGCTTTGCCCCACAGGGCCCAGGGCAGGCTGGCTGCTGCTGCAGGATGCACAGGCACTGGTGGCACACAGCCTGGCACTGCTGGGAGCTGGGCACTGAGCCTGGCAGCACTGGGGCACAGGCAGAGATGTGTCCCAGGCTCTCTGCCCAGCTGGTGCCATCGTTTGAGTTCATTCTCTTCTCCTTCCCTGCCCTGCTTTGGTTTTTCTCTGGTTCAGCACCCAGCAGCTGCACAGGGGGGATGCGGAGCCTCTGTGGGATCCCTGCAGCTGTGAGAGAAAGGGCTGTGCCTGTTTCCAGGACGTGGGCTGGCCGTGGGTTCACTCACCTGATGTAAAAGAGGAGGAATTTCTGTTGCTCCAGGCTGCCCTTCACCACAGTGTCCGTGTATCCCTTCCCACAGCCTGGGGGAGAGAGCCTGCTCAGGAGCCCTGGCACAGCAGATTGCACCCAAACCCCCTCAGAAACAGCGTGGTGGGGACAGAGGGGACAGTACTGGGGCTGGGACAGGGCTGGAGCAGACATGAGGGCCCTGGACAGGCAGAACTGACTTGGAGCCTCTCCTTGGTTTGGAGAGAGATGTTCTTCCTCTGTGACCTCCAAACCCGCCGTAGATCAGCAAAGAACAAGAGCTGTGGGTGAACTCCGGGGCTCAAACTCACCATGGCAGCCACTCCAGAGCCTGAGCTGCTCCAGGTGACCTCTGCACCCACCCCCAGACCCACCTGGTGGAAGGGATTCCTCTGTTCCCCTCTGTGCCCCTCCCTACCTGCATAGCGGATGCTCTTCCCAAGCAAGGTGCTCCAGAAGTAAGGAACAGTGTGCAGCTCCTCCCCTCTGCCCAGCATGTTCAGGGCAGCACAGTGACCTGGGAGCAACCAACACACTCAACACTGCTCTTAAAATAAAATAAAATAAAATAAAAAACTGCTCCCTGTGTGCCCTGCTGTCCCCTCCTCTGTGCCATTCCCATCTCTGAGGGAGCTGGAAGGTGACATGTCCTGTGGGGGGACAGAGTGTAAGAGAATAGTCTCAACCCTGAGGAGTTGCAGCTGTACAAATCATCAAAAATAAGAAACAGGCCTGCCCTTAACAGGCCACAGCTGTGTCCAGTGAGGATGAGTGCTAAAAAAGAGTGGGTTAGCTGGGTGAGGAGAGAGATGGAGTTTAAGGAGAAGAAGGAGGAGGAAGGGAAGGAGAAGAAGAAGAAGAGGAGGAGGAGAAGAAGATGACAACAATGGAGGAAGAGGAGGAGAAGAAGAAGAGGAGGAGGAGGAGGAGGAGAAGAAGACAACGGAGGAAGAGGAGGAGAAGAAGAAGAGGAGGAGGAGGAGGAGGAGAAGAAGACAACGGAGGAAGAGGAGGAGGAGAAGAAGAAGGAGGAAGAGGAGGAGAAGAAGAAGAAGGAGGAAGAGGAGGAGAAGAAGAAGATGATGACAACAATGGAGGAAGAGGAGGAGGAGGAGAAGAAGAAGGAGGAGGAGGAATAGGAGGAATCAGTGCTGTGAGGAGGTGACCGTGAGAAATCACCAAGAAGGTATGGAAATTTTGCAATAAGATGACAGCAGTGTCCCTCACTCACCATGGGCCTCAGCCACCTGCTGGTGGTGGATGCTGGACCTGTCCCCACCCAGCAGTGCCACTGGGAAGGTCACCACGTCCCCTGCAGCGAAGACCTTGGGGATGTTGGTTTGCATGTGCTAATTGGGCAGAAGGCAATTAATTAGTGCACTGATGGGAGGGGAGGGGTGGGGAGTGAGCGGGGTGCTCAGCTGGCACTCACCAGATCCACCAGGATGGCACCTTTGGCATCTCTGGCAATGGAGGTGCCCTTCAGGAAGGCTGAGTTGGGGATTGAGCCTGCGGGGAGAGGAGCAGGGGTGAGATTCAGAGAAATTCTGCAGGGTCAGGGAGGAAATTTGGGAATGGGGAGAGCATCCAGCGAGCCCAGGGCTCTCACCTATCCCCACCACCACCACATCTGCAGGGAGCTTCTCTCCGTTGGCAAGGACAGCCTCTGTGACCTGGGGAAGAGGGAAAGGTCATTAATAAAGAGTTAAAACCTCTGTCCTAATTCCCACAGCCTCCCTGCTGCTTGGCTCTTTGCTGTCTTTTTTTCTTTCCCCCAGGTTGGGATCACCTTGTCCAGCTGATGTGTGTTGCTGGGAATGTAAAAGAAAATCACGCTGTTGTCCCTGGGATAGGAACATTTCACTGGTGCCCTTTGAGCCCAGAGCTGTGCTCAGTGAAAAGGAAGGGAGGGTCTAGACATGGGAGAGGAAAGCCTGATGTAGGCACTGGGTTATATCTCAACTTGGGCTTTTTTTCCCCCTAAAATTAGCAGTTCAGGGATCACAAAGGCAGGACTGACCTTTCCATCCTTTCCTTTCAGCTCACACAGCTCTGTTTTCATGTGGAACTTCACCCCTTTATTTTGCAGCATCTGAAAAGGACTGGTTTGAGTATTCATTAGGAAATTCCAGGCTATAAAAACAGCTGTAGCCAGCCAAAAGCCAGGCAGGCAGCTCTGCTGCTGCTGCTGCTCCAGCCTGCAGGGAGACTCCATTTGTGTCCCTGCCTGCTGCAGGCACACACAGCCTGGCTTTTCTCTGTCAGAGGTGGGTTTGGGGTGAGGAATCGATGAGGGGAAGCTTGGGAGCAGCCCTGTGTGGGTGAGCACAGAGGCTGGGCACGCAGGGTTGTGACTCAGCACAGGGGCGAGGTTTCCTGGGCTGATGTGGATCCTGGGGCTGCTTGGCTCTCTCTCTCTCCCTCCCCCTGTGTGTTCTCCATGCCAGAAATCAGCCCCAGGTTCTGCTCACCTTCATGGCAACGCCTCCAACCTGGGGACCCAGGGCGTGCTGGAAGGGGAACGGCTCTCTCTCCACCACGGAGATGGTTCCAGCCCTGCCTGAGAGGAAGGCAGCCACCTCCATCCCTGCAGGGAAGAGGCATGCCCGAGGTAAGCCTGCTGCAAGCACCAACCTGCACCCCTGGCACCCTTCTCCCCTTGCAGACAGCAAATCTGACGTGTTGCCAGTGCTGAGCTGCTTTGCTGTGCATTTCTGAGGTGTTCAGCTCCCCCCTTTCTTTGTTCTCCTTTGGATTTTGGGAGATGCAAAGAACAGCTCCTGGTTTTGTCCATAAAACTCCCTTTCTGTGCCTTAGCCCCTTGCTTTCCCAGTGCTTCTGGGGAATCCAGCTCCTCTGGAGGACAGTGACCTTTCCACAAGGCACATTTCCCTCCGTCCATGTGTAGCAATTGTTTATAGCTCTCCAAGTTTCTGGCTATCAGAGGAAAAGATGAGTGTGTGCTGTGTAACTCACACCCCCAGCAGCTCCAGGGAGGATCCCAGCTGGGTGGAAAAGGAACATCCCTCCCCTGAGGGCCTCCAGTTAATGTGCACATGAACCAGAAGGGGGTTTGGGGGCTCTCACTGAGGGTCTGACACCCACTCCGGCCTGGTACCTATGAATGAGGCTCCCACAATCACCAGATTCTTCCCAGTTGCCAGCTCCAGGATCTTGCTGGACTCCTCTGGGGTTTGGAGCGTGCAGATGTTCTGCAGGTCCGCACCTGGCACTTTGAGGAAACCAGAGCTGGAAGAGAGAGAGAACCCAGATGCATTCCATGGTGTGAATTAAACAAAGAACGAGAAGGGAGCACAAACCCACGGCTGTGTCACTCCATTCTGCCCTCCCACCTCACCTCCTACCTCCACCTCTACATCCCTCCCTGCCCAAAATCCAGCACTTTGTGCACTCACTGGCTGCCTGTTGCAATGAGCAGCTGGTGGTACTTCTGAGAGGAGCCGTCCATGAAGCGAACCTTCTGCTTCTGGAAATCCACAGACACTGCCTGCAGGAGAGAGGGGGCACGGATCTCACAGGTTCCCCTGTCCTGCCTGTGTTTTTGGGCGCTCAGGGGAGATATGAGGGGTGCTGGCGTTCTCTCTCCCATTTCCCACACAGCTCCATCCATGGATGTTTCACCCTCCCCATGAGGATTGAGCCCAGCTGCTCTGGTACCTCTTTCTCTGTCCAGAACTCAATGCCCCGAGCCTGGAGGAATTCAGGTTTCCTCAGGTAGATATCCTCAGCTTTCAAGTCCATTTCCTGGAAACACAACAAAAGTATGAAATGAAGCATTTCTTGGAGGCTGCAATTCTCCTGAAGTGTTCCTTGTGGAGTCAGTTTGGAAAAGAGGTGAATTTTACATCAGTGAATCACAGCTCCCCACACTGCCCCATCCCCATCACCTTGTGACCTCAGAAAAACCACCAAACTTTAAGGGAAGAGCTCAACAAAAGGAGATAAAAACATCAGCTCCCGTTGACTCTGCTCAGAGATTTTCTGAGAGGAAAAAGAAGTTTTCCTGGAAATAACACCCCTATTTGTGGGGGGATAGAATATAAGAAAATAAAGACTGTGTAGAAAGTAATCTCACCCCTAAGGAGCTGCAGCTGGGCCAATTATCAAAGATTAGGAACAGGCCTGACTTGAAGAGGTCACAGGTGTAAGCAATGAGAAGAAGATGCTATAAAAGAGTGGGGTGGGTGGCTGGGAAGGGAACTGGAGTCAGTTGGGTGCTTTGGGAAGAAGAAAGAGTCAGTGCTTGGAGGAGAACCACCAAGAAAGTGTGAAGCTTTTGTGATAAGGAGACAACAGCGTGGACCCCCTGCAATAAGATGGCAACACCTATTCCTTCTGGATGCCTCAGCACTACTGATTAGCACCCTGAGCGTGCCCTTGTCACATTGCTGAGCATTGTCACCTTGCTCAGCTTGGATTTGTCATAGGGAACGTGCTTCTCCTTGGTGGCCATGATGATCCTGCCAGTGAACCCCTCCTGGCGAAGAGTCTCTGCACACACCAGGGCAGCCACACCTGCAGGAGAGGCTCATCTCAGCCCTCTGGCTGAGGAGGAAGAGGAGGAGGAGGAGGTTGGTGCTCCCAGCGTGTGTGGAGGGGGCAGAGCTCAGATCTCAGATGCCTCCACTGACCTCCCCCCAGCAGCAGCATCGTGTTCTTGTTGAGGAGGCACCTCCTGCTTGTGTCCTTCACCCTCTGGCTGCTTTCCAGGTCCTGCAAAAAATAAAAAAAAAAAAAAAAAAGAAAAAAAGAAAAATGCTCAAGTCACACGCAGCCCAAGGCACTGCCTGTGCTCAGTGACTGCAGGTAAGGTCAGTACCTTCTTTTTTGCTGTAATGAACACCTTTCCATCTTCCACTGTCACCTAAAGGAGAGGTTTGTTAAGTGCTGCATCCATGAGGTGGTGGCAGGAGCTCTCCTGGGAGATGCTGGTCCAGTGTGCCATCTGCCTCTGCTCTGATCTTGGGTGTCACATGAGGAGCTGAGGAGCTCATGAGCTTTTCTCCTCATCCTAAGAGCACTGAGGAAGAGCTGTAAATCCTCTTTTTCTTTCCAAAAGCACTTGTGCTGGCTCTGAGGACTACTGGGATCTGTGGCATCACCTTGGACTGAAAGGAGCTTTAGGGCAGGGAGTTGCCTAATCCCACAATCATCCTTGTGTGGAAGCTCTCAGTGACAGAGCTGTGCTCAGGGGGGGCTTGGGAAAGAGAACGAATGTGAGCCCACCCAGCTGGGAGGCCAAGAATTCACCTTGAAGCAGGGGATGCAGTCCAGAGCAGGGTATTCCTCAATGTCTCCAGTCCTGATGTTAAAGCAGGCCCCATGCCAGGGGCAGCGCAGCCTCTCCCCTCTCAAAACCCCTGCAAGAGACCCCCCCCAACCCAAGCTGGGCAATGAGAACCAACCTCCCCAAGGTGGTTTTATCCCCCCCTGCCCCAAGCTGGGGTTACCTTTGCTCAGAGGGGCGCCGTAGTGGGGACATTTGCTGCCCAGAGCTCGGAATTCCCTCCTGTTCCTCACCAGCAGCACGGGGTACCCGGCCACTGTCACCTCCAGGAGCCTGGGGGAGAGGAGCAGAGGTGGGCACAGAACCCCCCAGGTGCCCAGCGCCCCCCCAGGCACTCACTGTCCGTCCCCAACGTCGTCCTCCCTGCAGACCTCCTCAGTGATGGTGTCGCTGCTCTCCATGCTGGGCTCAGGCAGGCGCTCAGAGGGTCCCAAATTTCTGATGGAGCACCAAAATTACCTCCAAACGCCCCTTTTGTAACTCTCTGTCCAAAGCCAACACCCTTTTCTCCTCTGAATTAACCCATTTCTCATTTCCAGCCCCACTGAACTCAGCTGCAGCACAGGGTGAGTGAGCAGATGTGGCAATGGCTCTTGTAAACAAATATAATTATTTATGGGGAGCTGCTGCTGCTGCCACAGCCCGTGTCTCCCTCAAATTTGGTCTAAAGAGATGCTTCAGCCTCTCCAAAGCCTCTCCAACATTTGTGCAGAGATGTTACTCATGGGAATTGCCCTGAAAGCACTAATCCCATCCCAAAACGCTTCCTGGGCTAGAAAACAGCCAACCCCCTTGGTCCTTAGTGCTCTCCCTGCCTTAGCAGTCATTGAGAGGCTGATTAGGAATCTCCCTTTTTGTTTTACAGAGAAAAAAAGGCAAGAAATGGAGCAGGGGAAGGTCATTTAAGGCAGATTTTGATGCAGGATGGTGATTTGCTCCTGCAAACCCCACTACATCATCCCAGGTTTTTTGGGAGAAGCATCTCTGGGTACTCACCTGCTCCTGCCAGGGGGGGTTCAGGCACCTGTCCCCGAGGTCAGAGAGCCACCACTGCTGCTGCCTGCGACTTTCTCCTGCGAGGTGCCACCCTGGTGTCTCACAGAGCTGCCAGCCCACGGCTGGTGATGCTCTCCCCTCCTTGCACAACGCTCCCACCCATCAGGAGATGCAGCTCCTGGCAGAGGCTGCCTGCCAGGCAGCGTTATCTGATTTCTGCAACTGGCCCGGGCCTCATTAAAGGTATTTTGCTGGGGTTTAGAGTTGCAAAAGAATCGAGGGCGCACAGGAATTATGGCACAGGTGTGGTGTGAAGGTGGGGTGCGTCATGGGCAGCGTGGCCAGAATCTCAAGGGGGTTCAGTGATATCCCAGGGTTCCTTCCCACTGCCCCTTTTCCTGGTGGAAAGCGCTCCAGCTCAACACAAGGTATTTTTGCAGCACTTTGGAATGATGTTGCTACATTTTATATATTTTAGCAACACTTAAAATTATTTAATTTTATTTTTTTTTGGTAGGGTTTTTCTCTGTTGATTTTAAGGAACATGAAGTTTCCAGCAGCTCTGCATGTGCCTTGCATCCCAGCTCTGCTCCTGGTTCAGCCACTGGTGTCCAGGCACACAATTCCATCATCCCCTGGCCCGTGAAGGATGCCTTGGAGCAGGGTGCTGCTTGCTGGGCTATTTTTACAACAAAGTGGGAGTTGCAAAAAACTGGGAGTAACACCTACACTGTTTGTGTCTCCTCTTGTGTTCTTATCTCTATTTCACAGTCAGTATGTTTCACAACTTAAAATATGCCTCAAAAAATTAAAGGGGGGGGGGAGAAAAGTTACCAACAGCGCGCTTCCATCATCTCCCTTGCAGAACAGGAGATCTGCAGCAGGGGGGATAAAAATCCTCTGGTGGGTATCACCTGCAGAAGAAGGCATGTGCAGGATGCTGGGTAAGTGCAGGATGGATTATTTGGGAAGCAGTAAAATTCATGGGACCCTCCAAGCCATGAGCAGGGTACCAGGACCCCGCTGTGCCCGGCCCACGGGGCTCTGCACACCCACGGATGGCCACAGGAATGAGGGATTTTCTCACAGCAGCAATGAGCAGCTTCTGGGCTCTGCCCTCCTGGCCAGGAGCCGGAATGTGAAGCAATTTGGCTGCCAAATGTCCGTATTTAAACTCTGTGTAATTATTCCCCAGGAGCGCGTTCCCACGTGGAGGAGCAGCAGCCCTCGCCGGGCGTTCTCTGACTCAGCAGAAACGGCTGGAAAAGCGTTTGCTCACGGATGGAAATGTGCAGAGAGCAGGCAAAGAGGTGTGCAGCCTTGGGATGAGGCAGGTGGAGCTTGATCCTGTGCAGGGGTGTTTGCACTGCAGGGCTGAGCAGCAGATTTGGCAGATGGACGCAGCCGAGCGCCCAGGAAAGGATTTTGGAAAGGGCAAAGGAAAGGGCAAACCAAAACGCTTTGACAGAGGCAAAGATGATAGAATGGATATTAGAAAGGTGATAGACAGAGGATACAAAGTGGAAAAGGGCTTTGGATGTCAGGGGGAAGCTGGGGGCTGGCTGTGGGGATGTGTGTGTGTGTCAGGAATACACAACGTGCCCTCGAGGGACTGGGGTGGGATTGAAGGCAGATTTTCAGGAAGATGCTCTGTAAACACCTTTTGGCCTTTTTTAGGTAAACCAGAGGTGGTTACTCAGAGGGTTTTAGACCTTTTCTTGCAGCACAAGTCAGGATTAAACATAGGAAGGAAGAGAGGAAAGGGAAGTGGTGCCCTCAACCACAAAGAGAGCCCAGGTGGGCACCAGACATCTCTGAGCAGATCTGCCACCCACATTGTGCTGACTCACACGAGCTGCTGAGCTGACCTTGGGTTTTATTAGACACCTTCCCTTCTGCTGTGCCTCCCCGGTGCTGAAAACCCAAGTTTAGAGGCAAAGATTTAAGGGGTGTAACTTTCCTGCCTTCAAGTTCCCACCACCATCAGCTGGAGTAGCACATATTTTCATGCCATGGCTGTGTGGATTCATCTTTTTCCCACCTTTTCCCCGGCTCAGGGCCCTTCCCTGCTCTGCCACTGATTTTAACAAGCAGCACCCACGGAGTGAAGCTGCTCAGCTGCAGGAAGAGGAAGCGAGGTGAAACCTGCAGCAGAGCTGGAGTGATTAATGGGGCACTGCTCTCAGAACAGCTTGGTTTGTGATATTAATAACGAGAGAATTCAGGAGGGAACCCAACCTGTTCCAAGCTGTGGAGCCAGCAGCAGCAGGAGATGCAGGGGGGAAGCTCCTGTGCTGGTGTTGGTAAAGCAGGAGGAATTGAGTGGGCTCAGAGGGTGTGTGGGGGTTTGGGATGTGCTTCCACCTTGGAGGATTCATTCTTAACCTGCCTGAAATGCAAAAAAAAAAAAAAAAAAAACCCCACGTAGTGGTAAATGCATCATGATGTAATCATGAAGCACATACATATTCATCAAAAATTACTTAAGCTTGAGACTGGTGAATTAAACAGGGGAAAAAATGTTTATCCCACAAGGGAAGAAGACGGGGAAAAGGAAAATTTAGTGAGAACGAATTTGCTTACAGGGTAAGAATAATTATATGTGATGTTTCACATTTTCTTCCTGAGCATTCATGTCTGGTGATGGTGGGAGATGGGACACAGGCCTGGCAGACACCTGGTACTGCTTCACAGTGAGCACTGGGGAAGGAAAGAAGGAACCTGAAACCTTACCAATAACAGCACATTGACAGTTCAGAAAGTCAAAACATTTGGAGCACAACAGCTGCAGAAAGCAGAGGGGAGCTGCCCTTGCTGCTGAGCTTGAAGGGGATTTGCCACCAATGGAATTCTGTCCATCCCATGGCATATCTGTGCAGCTGGAGCGAGGAAGGAGCACATCCTCTGTGCCACTGGTCCAGCACAGCCCTGGAGGAGCAGCTGAGCCTGCAGCATCCTTGGGGACACTGCTGTCAACACAGGTTTCTCCAACGAATCCCTTGTGCCAAGTCCTGAGGGGAAAAAAATCCTTTCAGTGCAGGGAAAAAGGAAGGGCAGAAGAAGAGCATCCAGATCAAGCTTCCCTGGGGTCATTTATCAAAGCAGGCTGTGCCTGGGTGGTTTGGGAGCATTCCCACATGCCAGGCTGCAGCTGGCATCTGGCACCAGAACCTGCTGGTTCTGGGAAGCTCCCAGGGGACATTCCAGGTATTCCAGGAATGGTCTCAGGAAGGTGGAGCAGCCTGGGCAGCAGAACACCTGCAGTGCTGGTCAAACCCTCCGGGGGGAAGGAAAATGCTTCCCTCAGGAGTGAGAGCTTGCAGACCTGGGCACGGTCACTGTGGTGCAAGCACAGGTGGTTTCCTCTGCCAGGTGAGCTCAGGTCCTGAGGTCAGGGCTCAAGTGCTGACTTTTGGCATTTCTTGCCGTAAACTCTGTGGCTGAGAGACTGAAATCCCTTTTTCCAGTGTCCACAGCAAGTTCTACCTGGAGAATATCCAGCTTCTCCACACCACTGAGGTGTACCTGGCTGGAAGGGGCGGATGCTGAAGTTTGAATTGATTTCATCTCTCTCCACAGCTGTCTCTGCAATGCATGGGCATGCTTTGCCAGGCAGAACCTGCATTTTGCACAGCAGATCCTTTCAGGAGTGTGGAGTTCCAGACTTCCTGGATACACAAAGCATTCCTACATCATCTGACCTCTTATGGCCTCAGCAGACAGAGTGGTGGCACAGTTTAGAGAGGCGTGGAGACAACAGCTAATTGAAGTTTGGAAGCCAAACTGGGTTTGTTTTGAGCTCTTGGACTCCTCAGATTACTTCAGGTGTGAGCCAGGTCTGGCATTAGGTGAGCAGATGGGTTTTGTGACTCCCTGGATGCAGAGAGGCAGATTAAGGGAGGGAAGCTTTGCAAAAACAGGAGAAAGACTTTGTGCCTGGCTCCAGTGAATCCTCTGTGGAATCTGGGAGCAGAGTGGGCTCCTCCTGAAGTAAGGGATGGTGGAAGTGCAAAAACACACCCAAAACCCTACTCAGGAGTAGTTGGAGAGTATCTGGGGGAGGACAGAGGTCAGCTGGCAGAATTCCTGTGGTGGATTATCACTAAGTTTTCAGTTCAGTGCCAGCTTTTAATTGTGGAAAACAGGTTGTATCTCTCCGATGCGCCGCAGAGAAACTCCAGCCTGGGAAAGGGAAACAAAAACGATTGTCTAGCTATTTAATTAAATTCTGTACCCTCGATTTACACCCCGATTGCTGCTGGGGAGCCCCCATTGTGGGATTATGCGATGGACCTGGGCACGTCCTTGCTGGGATCTGCAAGGATTCCCCCTGCCCTGCTGGCAGCAGGCACCGGCACCGGCCTGAGCCGCATCCCCGCAGCAAAACGAGGTCGTTTGGGGACAGCCGGAAAACTTCTGGAAATCTGGGTGAAAAAGGCAGCGTCTCCAAATAAGGTGGGGATGAGGAATCCCATCGGAGCGGGCTCCCGGCTCTGCAGCGGGCGTGCGGGGACCTCTGGTGGCAGCCGAGCCCGAGAGTTCCCGTCCCTGCTCTTCTTCCCTCCGGGTTCTTTTGGGACAAGCCTGGCCCCCGAGCCTGTGGCGTGTGGTTTGGAATTTTTTGGCCTGATCTGGTGTCAGGGGACTTGTTTGTAACTGGGTTTGGACGTCTGCAGCTCCAAAACCGCCCCCGGTTAATGCCATTGCTGCAGAGGAAGGAAAAAAGGCTGGAATCGGGGTTGTAAGAAACTGAATGGGAAATAAATTAAATAAAATCTGGGCTAAAACGACCCAAAAAGTAGTTTATATGTAACTGTTGGTAGTGCTCTAGCAATTGGGATCAAAGTCCTTGAACCAGAGGCTCAATTAATCTCAGCTTAAATTCCTGCCATGCAGAAGTGGAAGGTAAAAGCTCTCCAGCCTCCAGAAACATTTTAACTATTCCTGTGCACGAACCCTGAATGTTCATCTTCAGGACAAACACAAATGGAGGAGCTCCTGAGGAAACAGGGCTGGGGCTGCAGGCGTTGCACAGCCTGGGATTTTCCCTGCAGGAAGGTGAAGGCAGGAGTTGTCACCAGGGAAAAGGGCAGGCAAGATTTTTTTTTTTTTTTTTTTTTTTTTGAGGCTAAACCACCGCAGATGACTCCTCATTCGGAAACCGGCTCTGTGCAATTTTATCCTCGATTAATTGTTAAGTGATTTTTCTCCTCAGTGCCCCGAGCAGCCCAGCGTGTCTCCAAGGCATGTCTCTCTTTTCCTCAGCACATCTTCTGCTGAACAAAAATGTCTTTGCATTTGGTCTTCTCAGTAACAGATTAGCCTGTGTGATCCTTCCACTGCTAATACACGAGATTATTTAAAATCCCCTGAGCACTCAGGGCTGCCTATTACTTCAGGCACTGTCTCCCTGCCACGTAACTGTTATGAAAGTGCAGTGTCTTGCCTGGCTTTTAAGCAAATTTGTGCAGCATGAATAGATGCTTTTTTACCAGTTGGGACTATCATAGAAACACAGAATTATTTAGGTTGGAAAAGAACCTCACCCATCCCCTAATTTGATTTAATCACTCAGCCTCCCTTCCATCAGTGTGTATTTGATGTTTTTGTGTGTCCATCACCCCAAAGCCAGGACAGCAACTAAGAGCTGTCTCCACACTCTCGTGTTTCAGCGAAGAGGAAGTGGAAGATTTCATCCAAAATTAATACCTCAAAGCAGAGGTGGAGTTTGACATTAATCGGTGTGTACACGGTGACTCAGCCCGGCGGCAGGAGGGGAAGCGAGGGCTGCTTCTGCTGGAGACATCAAAAAGCAACAAGGGAGCGATCAAATTACGGGAAGCTGGAAAAGCAGCGTAGTTGTAGGGTAGAACTAAAATTGTGGCTACAGGATGTGAATTTCCACAACTTCCAGACAGCAGAGCTGGGGTATCCCCGACTTCGGGGAGCTTTCCTCGGGATCGGACATGGGGAGTAAGGGATAACAGTGCTGTGGGCAGAGCGTTTTTAGGCAAAGCAATCAGTTCTTTTTCCGCGCTTGATGTGCGATCAGCCCCGGTGGTCTGGTGTGATCTGGGGGATCCTGAGCCGCGGTGAGCGGCGCTCGGAGCGCTCCTGCCCAAGGAAACAGCGACGGGCATCACCTGCCGGGGACGCTTTGGGGTGAGGGACCCCCGGCCGCAGCACCCCGAGGGAGAAGCGTTCGGCCACCAGGCGGAGGAGGAACCTCCGGGGAACGAGGGAAGCGTCCCAGTTCCCGCACGGGGAGCGGACACGCGTTCCCCGCTCCGTGCCACGCTCAGCCGGCTCCGGGCTGGCGCCGCTTGTGCCGTGCGGTGCCGGGGCAGGCGGGAACACCCCCGGAGGCTCCGTTCCCGTTATCCCGCTCCCGTTATCCCGCTCCCCGACGGGGCGGCCCCCGGCGCTTTCCCTCCGCTCGGGGGTGATGCGGGCAGGGCAGGGCGGTGCCGGCGGGCGGTGCCGGTGCCCAGGGCGGGCCCCGGGGCTGGGCGAGGCGGAGCCCGGCGGGCAGCGGGGCCGGTCCCATGGGAGCCCGGCGGGCCGGTGGATGCCCATGGCTTTCAGCCCGGGGCTGCTGGTGGTGGCCGGTTCCTTCGCCGCTTTCCGCCTGCTGAACCGGGGGCTGGAGCGGCTGGTGCCACCGCCACCCTCGGCCCGGCGCAACCGCTGGAAGTGGCGCAACATCTGGACATCGCTGGCGCACAGCGTGCTCAGCGGCGGCGGGGCGCTGGCCGGGTGAGCGGCACCGCGGGGACACCGGGGGAACCGGGACACCGGGAGGGAACGGGGACGTCGAGGGATCCCCCGAGGGGAAGCTGCGGCCAAGGGGGTGCGAAAGGAAATGGGGATGATGGGGACCCTGGGGAGTGTCAGGACCTGCAGAATGGGGATGCTGAGAGAGGGAGGAAGGTGCGAGGCACCAGGGGATGGGGAGACTCCAGGGAAAACAGGAGGAGAGGGGAGCAGGGCAACAGGAGGGTCTCCAAGGAGGGTCGGCGGCACCAGGTGGGTAGTGAAGACCCCGGCAGGGGAACGGGGACCTGGAGGCACTGCCCGACACTCACAGCCTCTCTCCCCGCAGGTTTTACCTCCACCCCGAGATGTCCAACGACCTGGTGGGCACACACCCGCCCGGGGCGCACAGCCTGGTGGCCGTGTCTGTAGGTGAGGTGTGGCCATGGACTGTCCTCTGTTCCGTCCCCCCGGGGGTCTTCACGTGCTCGTCGGTGCCTGACACCAGCCCCCCGAGCCGTGTCGCGATGTCTCAGGCACCTCAAACAATCGCGCTATTCTTGGCAAAGGACAGTGGCTCCTTTCTGTCCCACGGCAGCCGCAGCCAGGAGCTAACGGGCACCGGGCTGCCCTGCACCGGCCCCGGGGGGAGCCGGGGCTCGGGGCACCCCAAAAGTGCCCGCATGGGGTTGGAGGAGTTGCTTGGTGCCTCCTCCTGGGAGCACATCCTACAGAGTGATTGCCAGAGGGACCCAAAGCACCAATTTCCTCCTTTTGCTGTGTGTGACTCCCCACCCACACAGATGTAACCAGCGGGTCCCGGGGGGGCTGCCCAGCCCACCGGGGCAGGGGGGATTCGCTGGCACAGCCCTTCCTGACCCCCTTGTTGTTCATGCACTCCCCAACTCCAGGCTATTTCATTGAAGACTTTGTGGACATGTTGTGCAATCAGAAACTTCATCAGTCCTGGGAGCTGCTCTTTCATCACTCTGTGGTGAGTGCACCTGCACGGGTACCACCAGGGAGGCTGGGCACGGGGGCTCCTGCTGTTGTTTTGTGTTGTTTGCTGCCTGCTCCAAAGTGTGATTTTATTTCCTGGGGAGAGGGGCCCAGACAGCAGGGCCTGGAGCTCCTCTTGGTCCTGCAGGACTCTTAGAGGGTCTCCCAAAAATCGGGTGGTATCAGTGATGATGAGAGAGATGGGGAGACTGAATGCTGGTCAGAATCCAAATTCATTGCAGACTACATATGCTTATATACCATTCTAGGATGGCTAGTAAGTTTTTATTACAATGATTGGGTTAATCATCACATAAACCAACTTATACATTTTACAAGATCTCTTGCTTGCAGAACTTGATGTAATTTTCTTTCCAGACTGATTTAATTTTCAGCTCTGTTTGTTCTTGCCAAGGCATCCTGATTATCAAACATCTTACGCTAATCACATCCAAAGTCCATCACCTGTCTTGTGTGTCCCAATAGAGTAGGAAACAACATGTGTACAGAGTATGGGCTGATCCACAACAGTGTCACTGACAGCAGTGACCCCGGTGTCCCCTCTGGCACAGTGGGCAGCTCATCTCCTGTGGCTCTTGCCCTCTTGAGCAAGGGCTGCACATCCCCTCCATCCACCTCCCTCCCCGGGGTGCTTTTCTGGTGTGGCTGGAGCAGCTGGGATGCAGGACCCCCACTCCAGTGCCCCCTGCCTGTTCTGCTGTGCCCTCTGTGAGTTTATCTCTGTCCAGGTGCTGGAGTGTTTTCCCCAACCCAAACAATTCTGTGCTGCTGAGGCTGTGGATGCTGCAGGGCAGGGGGGTGGCACAGCCTGGAGCTGGGCAGTGGAGATGCTGCAGGGTGCAGGGGAGGCTCAGGGCTGTGCAGGGCCTGGGGAGGGGGACAGGGACAGGGACAGTGCTGGCACTCACCTGGGATGAGAGGGGCAGTCAGACCTGCTCTGTCAGTGAGCCCTGGGGCTCTGCTGGCTGCTGCTGGTGAGCCAAAAGTTCATCGCCACAATGGAGCTAATTCAAGCCAAGACAGTGACTTAACGAGCGGGGAGCAGATAATCTCATTACAGAGCCCATACAGAGAACAGCATTAATGGCATGAACCAAAGAAAGGACTGAGTGTGCTGGAGCGTGGGCAGGCAGAGCCTGTCCCCCTGCCTGGCAGGGAGGGTGCGGGGCAGGAATCCTGTCCCAAACAGCCCCAGAGTGCTTCAGGGGGCTCTCTGACACACCAAAGCCACCTAATCCCTGTCCTGGGGACAATCCCTGAGCCAGCAGCAACCGTAGCCCTGAGCTACAGTCTCTCTTCCTGTCCATTCACTGGCTGTGGAAAAACCTGCTTGGCTGCGACTGGCTGCATTCTCCAGGCCACAACAGCAGGGTTAGGTCAGGCTGCTTTGTCTCCTCAGCCAGCCTGGGGCTCAGCTGTTTCCTTCTCTTCCCACTGGAACAAAAAAACCCACTCAGGTTTCCTGCAATGATGAGGAGGGAGACTCAGTGACAGCCCAAACCTGCTCTGGTTTGAGTGCAGGACAGCCAGAGCCTGGGCCCTCTGCTCAGCAGGTGAGATCCTGCAGTGCTGGTTTTGTGTTGAACACCCAAACCTGTCCTCTGGCACCTCACAGGAGAATTTTAACTTAAATACAATGTTTTAACTTAAATACATTTCCTGACCTCACAGCTTTGGTGCTTGTGCTCAGGGCAAGTCTCTGCTCTGAAAGAGCCACAGTTTACCCAGGAAAGAGCCACATTTTACCCAGGAAAGAGCCACAGTTTACCCAGGAAAAAGCTGCAGGGATAGCACTGCTGTGATGATCCTTCCCGCCTCTGCTCCACGCTGTGCCCAAGGGGTTCCAGCTTGCAGCAGCTGAGGGCAACCACGCCCTGGGCTCAGCCCCTCTTCTCCCTCCTTGCCAGGTGATCATCTGCTTTGGAATCGCCGTGCTGCTCCACCAGTACGTGGGCTTCGCCCTCGTGGCTTTGCTGGTGGAGATCAACTCCATCTTCCTGCACCTGCGGCAGATCCTGCTCATGGCCGACCTGGTGCGCACGCCCTGCTACCGCCTCAACAGCCTGGTCAACCTGGGCACCTACGTGGTGTTCCGCATGGCCACGCTGGCCTGGATGAGCCGCTGGCTCTTCCTCAACCGCCACAACGTGCCCACGGCCGCCTACGCCGTGGGCACGGCGGGCATGGCAATCATGACGCCCATGAACATCGTCCTCTTCTACCGCCTGCTGCGCAGCGACTTCCTCAAGGCCCGGCGGGACAAAGAGGAAGGGCAGGAGAAGGAGGAAGAGCAGGAGAAGGAGGAAGGGCAGGACAAGGAGGAATAGCCCCTCCCCTGTGAGCCCACGGAGCACTGAAGGTGAATGCGGCTGTTTCAGCACCTTGCAGGCAGGGGCTGCACTAACAGAGCATCCAGGCTTTGCTCGTGGCCCTGCGCAGCAAGGAGGTGCTCATGGACCAGGCTCTGCTCCCCACTTTTGGATGATGTGGTTGGACAGCTGGGAGCTGCTCAGAGAGGCTCCCTGAGGCGCCACTGAGGTGAGAAGGGGGCAGAGTAATGCTGTTTCCTCACTGCTCTTCCAGACATCCCAACACCACAGGGTGATTCCAGCCCCCAGCGTCAGCCACGGATCACTGAGCTCTCTGTGGCTTCTCTGTAGAACAGCACCAGCAAGACAGGCTCCAAGGTTTTGCCTTCAGGGTGATGGCCAGTGAAAACCAAGCCCTGCATTGACGAGCCCTCCCTGAGGAGATTGTCCCACCTGGCTGGGTGGTCACTGTGGGGTGCAGGTCAGGATCAGCCCCAACCTCTGCTGACAATGGAGCTTTTGCCATGTTTTGTCCCCGGATAATTTAAGTGCCCACAAATGAGGGTGGGAGAGCACGAGTGGCTGGCAGGAGGATGTGTGTAGTGGTCACTTCCCACAGATGTGGGGTTTTCAGGCACTTTTTAGGATTCAGGAGTGCCAGGTTGTGCTGCAGAGCCCGGGGTAACGCTCTCACCCGGCAGCAAAGGCTCCTACTAACACGAGCTTTTAATCAATGGCTGCAAAATGAAGTGGCTTGAGGGGAAAGGACTGAGAGGGGACAAAAGGACTCATCCCCCAGCCCACTCTGGGGCTGTCACTTAGCACAGTCCTTACCCCGTGTCTCCCTGCCACGGAGTGAAAATACACTGTACACTGGCACACTCTACCTCTCTTGTTGGGTTTTTTTTCCCCTACCTCTCTCCTTTCTGTGGAAGAAGATGAAGGTTTTTAAATGTTCTTCCACCCCACATTTCCTCACTGATTCACACTGGACTGCTCCCCAGCAGCCCAGCACTGTGTACATAACAGGATCATCCCATGTGGAGTTACGTGAGCCAGTCTGGAGAAATCCACCGGCTCAGTCACGTTTCCTTTGTGTTGCAAATGAGCTTTAACACAAAATCTCTGCCTTGGTTTGAGGAGCAGGCACTGCTCACAGAGGGTGGCACGTGTTCTGAGATGGAGACACATTCCTGCTGGGCAGGGAAAACATGAGTGATCCATGGGCAGTGTGAGGCTGGAGACAATGTGTGCCCAAAGCTGCTTATATTTCTATTTGTGGAGAGCAGGGAAGCTTCCAGGTGCTGGGCACAACTCCTCCAGGTTTGGATGTGTCACCTCAAGCAGTGCTGAGGTGCCTGTGTGCCCCTCACAGCTCCCAGCTGGAGCAGAACTCTCACCCAGGGCTTTCTCTTTGGTTTGACCCACATATTCCAAATTTTCCAGGAGCTGCTGCAGTGATCCTTGCCCTTAGCACAGCTGAAAACGCTGCCTCTGCCCACAGCCGGGGTGTTTCTCAAGGCCTGGATTGTGTTCCCACATTCCTGCTGTCACATGGATGCCCTGTACCCCTGGCACGTGGGGCTGGGCACCAGGGGAGCCTGGTTTGGGCTCCTCTTAATCCGCCGTGGTTTTCCCACAGGGCTAAGGTGGGATAAGCAGCGGCTTTGCAGGTCACCGAGGTCGGACGTGGGGATACCTGTGCTTGTCCATCCCCATGGGAAGCGCCACAGCCTTGGCTGGAAAGGCTTTGGGAAGGACTCACCTCTCTGTTCCCACCATATAGAGGACCATGGATCTGGAAGGGGCATCTCCATCAGGGAACCACCCCTGCTCCAACCCCATCCAATTTCCTTCCAGAACAAACCCCTGTTCCCATGGAAAGCCCTAAGGCAAGAGCCTGCCCTGAGACCTGACAACACATTAAACGCACCCACAGTGAGCTGCCCTGACATTTCACAGCTGCTGGGCAAACACTGGAGGGCCCTGTGCTCCTGGAGAGGGGCAGCAAGGGGGCAGTGAGGTGGGTGGCTTCTTGCTGGGGGATCAGGGGCCACAGTGTGGCCATGGGGGCAGGGCTGGGGGTGAGGCATCACTGGGGCACAGCATCCCCTGCCTGCCTGGGCCACGGGGGCTGGCTGAGCGCACTGAGGGAATGTCCAGGCCCCGTGTTCCACCGGGGACATCACGGGGATTGTCCAGGATACCCAAAATGGGCTCCCCCCGTCCCTACCACCCCTCGGGAAGGGGGGAAGGCACCGTGGCGCCCCCTACAGCAGCGAGCAGTGGGCTACGCCAGGCGCTGTCCAATCAGAAGCGGCGCCGCGCTGTCACCGCCGCCCCTCTCCACCAATGGGAAGCAGCGAAGGGCGGGACCGGGGAAAGCGGGACAGTACACCGGAAGTGTGCGCCAGACACAACTTCCTCCCCTCTTCCGCCTTCAGTTCCGCCCCCACCTCTCCTTGCTCTGATAGGGTAAGCCAACTGTCTGTCAGACTTCCTGAAAGCTGATTGGACATCCCGCGCTGCCAGTCACGCCTACATCCGGGTCTCGCAGGCGCGGTAGCGACGGCGCGGCGCCGCCATTGTGGTGGGGGAGCGCGGGGGTCGCGGCTGCCGGTGAGGGCCGAGGGGGAGCGGCGGGCTCGGGGTGGGCCCGGGGCGGGCGGGAGTGACGGGGGAGCGGCCGGCGGCGGCCGCGCTGTGATTCTGTACCTCACCCTGAGCCCCTCTCCACGCTCTCCGCAGCAGCGTCGCCATGGCCGCCGTGTTCCCGTACCGCGGCGGCTGCGCCCCGGTGCCCAACCCGCTGGCGCCGCTGCCCGACTACATGTCCGAGGAGAAGCTGCAGGAGAAAGGTGGGTACGGCCCCGGCCCCCCAGATCCTCCTCCGGGGGGGGACAAGGCGTGACCCGGCGGCTCTGTGTCCCCGCAGCCCGCAAGTGGCAGCAGCTGCAGGCCAAGCGCTATGCGGAGAAGAGGAAATTCGGCTTCGTGGACGCGCAGAAGGAGGACATGCCCCCCGAGCACGTCCGCAAAATCATCCGCGACCACGGCGACATGACCAATAGGAAGTTCCGGCACGACAAGCGCGTCTACCTGGGGTAAGGGGTCCCCGGTGTGTGACAGCGGGAGCTCGGGGGATCCGCCGCTGATGCTTTGGTGGTTGTTAGGGGGAGAGATTCTTCTCCAAAAGTCTCTTCGTGCCCGTTGTAGCTCGCTTAGGATGCCCTGAGGTGTCAGTGCAGAGGAGGATCAGTGAAAGGAGTTGTTGCTTTGAATTTATGAGAAGAAATATTCGCCTGGATAGTGTATCATTGAAGGAGAAGCCCTTTCTCCAAAGGGCTTGCAGTGTCAGTGTTGCTGTGAGGTGTCAGTGCAAAAGAGCATCAGCAAAGGGAAATGTTCGTTTGAATTTATGAGAAAAAACTTTACCCTGCATAAAACAGTGTCTTAGAAGAAGTTGGGGAGAGTATGAAATGTTTTTTGAAAGATGAAAAAGCATCCTGAGTGCTTCTTTGCTGTTTGGGTGTAGAGAGCTGTCTAGTACACATCATGGCCTGCTGCAATAACTCACCATTACCCATAAAAACTCCAGAAACTCACTTTAAGACTTCCATTTCTGTTAGCAACATTGCTGAAAGCCACATCACTGGAAAACCTTTTGCTAGCCCAAAGGCAGAGTGGGAAATTCACGGATTTGGTTTTTGAACGGGTTAGATGTGCAGCTCTCAGGGAAAACTGGGAGCTTGTGGGGCTCATGGCAGCTGCTTGGCTGTCCCTGAGAGCCACTCCAGCGTGGTTTCCCTTGCTTTGTGGCTGCAGTGCTCTGAAGTACATGCCCCACGCTGTGCTGAAGCTGCTGGAGAACATGCCCATGCCCTGGGAGCAGATCCGAGATGTTCCTGTCCTGTACCACATCACCGGCGCCATCTCCTTCGTCAACGAGATCCCCTGGGTCATTGAGCCTGTCTACATTGCCCAGTGGGGGTAGGTGCCTTCTCCTTTACCCAGCTGGGCCAAACCTTTCTGCACCCACCATGAACCCCCCACTGATTTGAACTTCCCCCTGGTTTCCTGCAGCTCCATGTGGATCATGATGAGGCGGGAGAAGAGGGACAGGCGTCACTTCAAGAGGATGAGATTCCCCCCGTTTGATGATGAAGAACCCCCTCTGGATTATGCTGATAACATCCTGGATGTGGAGCCCCTGGAGGCCATTCAGCTGGAGCTGGATCCAGAGGAGGATGCCCCTGTGCTGGACTGGTTCTATGACCACCAGCCTCTGAAGGACAACAGGAAGTACGTGGCACTGGGAGAGGGGGGAAACAAACAGTGCAGAGCGGTGTGTAACCTTTGTGTGCTGTTGGTGGGGAGAGAAAAACCTTCCCTCAGGGGTGGGAGGGAAAACCTGAGTGTTGGGAAGGTGCAGGTTGCTCAGAGAAGCTGTGGCTGCCCCATCCCTGGAAGTGATCAAAGCCAGGTTGGATGGGGCTCTGGGATAGTGGAAGGTGGAAGGCTTGGAACAAGATGAGCCTTAAGGTTCCTTCCAAGCCAAACCATTCTGGGATTCTATGGTTCAACATCCAGCAAGGCCCCTCTATCCAGGAGGCCTGTGACCCACTCACCTGCTAAAAATTATGTTTCTGGCTGTGGTGTTTGTGATGAGGATGAGGTGAGAGGTGGGCATTTGACTCCATGGTCTCAGAAGGCATAATATAATATAATATAATATAATATAATATAATATAATATAATATAATATAATATAATATAATATAATATAATATAATATAATATAACATAATATAACATAATATAACATAATATAACATAATATAACATAATATAACATAACATAATATAACATTTATATAAATATTTATTGTTTGTTTATAATGTTATAATTTTCTATTAATTTATAATTTCTATATTTATATTTATTATATTATATTATATTATATTATATTATATTATATTATGCTATATTGAAGCTATACTAACGAAAGAGGAAGGGTACATCAGAAGGCTAGACAAGAATGAATATTAAAAACTCATGACTGACTCAGAGAGTCCAACACAGCTGGATGGTGATTGATCATTAAGTTAAAACAATTATGGAACCAATCAAACATGCACCTGTTGGTAAGACAATGTCCAGACCATATTACAAAGCAGCAAACACAGGAGCAGCAGTCAGATAATTATTGTTTTCATTTCTCTCTGAGGTTTCTCAGCTTCCCAGGAGAAAATCCTGGGCAAAGAGGATTTTTCAGAAAATGCCATGGTGACACTGACCATGCTGTAAAGCTGACAGCCTGCATTGTCTAGCTGGAATTTGAAATTTGCTCAAGGTGCAGAGATGTTCTGTGTGAGTTGGGACACAGAGGAGGAGAGGAACTGGAGCAGCATTTTCTGGGCAGGAGGAGTCCAGAGTGATCTTTAACAGTGCTGCAGCCTTTTCTTAAGTCTGGAGACACCCATGTGTCACCTGTCCATGATGAGTGCTGGGTGGCAGGAGGTGTTTGGTGACTCTGGTGCTGTGGCTGTGCTCAGTGTCCCTGCTCTGCTCTCCCAGGTATGTGAACGGCTCCACGTACCAGCGCTGGCAGTTCACTCTGCCCATGATGTCCACCCTGTACCGCCTGGCCAACCAGCTGCTCACTGACCTGGTGGATGACAACTACTTCTACCTGTTTGACCTGAAAGCATTCTTCACCTCCAAGGCACTCAACATGGCCATTCCTGGAGGTCCCAAGTTTGAGCCCCTCGTCAGGGACATCAATCTTCAGTAAGTGTTGGGTTTAGGAGAGATGAGTGGTTATCTGGGAAATGGGGATGTTTTCAGTCACAAATGTTTGTCTCTTTCACCCTGAATGCCTGCATAACAGTTTCTTGTCTCATTTTAAGGGATGAAGACTGGAATGAATTTAATGACATCAATAAGATCATCATCAGGCAGCCCATCAGGACAGAGTACAAAATCGCTTTCCCGTACCTGTACAACAACCTGCCACACCATGTCCACCTCACCTGGTAAGAGCAGCAGCCTCCTGAGCCAGGAGAGGAGGGAAAGGCTGTCAAAGGCTCTAATGCTTATTTTTTGTTGCAGGTATCATACTCCAAACGTTGTTTTCATTAAAACAGAAGATCCTGACCTCCCAGCTTTTTACTTTGATCCTCTGATAAACCCCATTTCACACAGACATTCTGTCAAGGTGAGTCACTGGGTTAACTGTGATAAACCCTAGCTGTGGAAATAGAGGGCTTTAGCATCTTGCTTCTGATAACAGCACACAAACATAAATATTTCAGAAGAAAGCACCAGCCCTTTAACAAAAAAAAAAAAAGCCACAGTTGTCATTTTAGTTTTCTTCTGGAGTTGCACAGAGTTGTCTCCTTTGGTTTCTGCAGGATAAAGCCAAATGTGTAATTAATGATTTTAGAGTCTTCTGACAGATAATTTGTCGTTTTGGTTGCTCTTGGTGTATTCAGGAGCTGGTATCTCCCTGCAGTTACCCCATAACACCTAACTCAGGGTCTGGTAGCCACAGTTTGCCTTGTTGGGTGCTTTTTGCTTCTCTCATGCTCAGTGCAGCCACACTTCTTCCATGAGAGCAAAGAGATGGATTTTTAACTTGCTCAACTCAGAAACTGAGCTGAAACAACCAGCAATCACCTTGTGTGATGCTTCTGTGTTTCAGAGCCAGGAACCACTGCCTGATGACGATGAAGAGTTTGAGTTGCCAGAGTTTGTGGAGCCTTTCCTGAAGGATACCCCTCTCTACACTGATAACACAGCCAATGGCATTGCCTTGCTGTGGGCACCACGACCCTTCAACCTGAGGTCTGGCAGGACCCGCAGAGCTCTTGACATCCCACTGGTCAAGAACTGGTGAGTTCTGTCCTGGGGGAAGGGCTGATGCAGTGATCGTGACATTATTACCTGAAAATTAAATAAAGACATTATGCTGGCTGGTTTCTAGAGATTTTAGGAGAATTTCTGGAGACTTTTGTCTAAGGAATGTGAGTTAGCTGAAGCTTTGGGGTGTGATTTATCCGCAGGTACCGTGAGCACTGCCCAGCAGGACAGCCAGTCAAGGTGAGAGTGTCCTACCAGAAGCTCCTGAAGTACTATGTCCTGAATGCACTCAAACACAGACCTCCCAAGGCCCAGAAGAAGAGGTGAGTGGGCTCTGTTCAGTGGGGACCTGCTGATCTCTGTAGGGATTGAGCTGATGGTGGTCTCTGCTCTCTCCAGGTACCTGTTCCGCTCCTTCAAGGCCACCAAGTTTTTCCAGTCCACCAAGCTGGACTGGGTGGAGGTTGGCCTGCAGGTGTGTCGCCAGGGCTACAACATGCTGAACCTGCTGATCCACAGAAAGAACCTGAATTACCTTCACTTGGATTACAACTTCAACCTGAAGCCTGTGAAGACCCTCACCACAAAGGTACCAGTCCGTGTGCTGTTGTACACAAGAGCAGAGTTTATGTGAAGGTTGTTGTGTAGTGAGGAAAGAGAGGTCACAACTGCCTCAGCTGCTCAGTTGTTGACCAGATTTGAGTTGTTTCACTCTTCTGTGACATTTTTACATAAATTCTGAATATTTTGTCTTTTCCAGGAAAGAAAGAAATCCCGTTTTGGGAACGCTTTCCATCTGTGCCGGGAGGTGCTGCGGCTGACTAAGCTGGTGGTGGACAGCCACGTCCAGTACAGACTGGGGAATGTGGATGCATTTCAGGTAAGCTTTTTGGCTTTTTGGTTTTAAATGTGGTGAGAAGAAGGTGAGAGGAGAATTGGAATATTTTATATGGGATGCACAAAGTGGCTGAATATTGCAGTGTTATGGAGAAGAGAGGAAACATTGAAAATATGCAGTACTGTTTGAAATTCTGCTTTTATATTAGTTTATAAGAATTGATCATTGTCTGAGCCAGCATTAGGAACTTTGTATGGCCTGATACAATCTGTCCAATAAACCTGGCTGCTGGAGGTGGTGTCTGAGGTGTTGGTTGTTGTCCCTGACTGTGTTCCTTATCTCAGCTGGCAGATGGCCTGCAGTACATCTTTGCCCACGTGGGTCAGCTCACAGGGATGTACCGGTACAAATACAAACTGATGAGGCAGATTCGAATGTGCAAGGACCTGAAACATCTCATCTACTACAGGTTTAACACTGTGAGTTCCACCTTTCCACATGATACTGACCCCATTTAAACTGAGGAATTCTGGACTGTCAATAAATGACCTGCTCTTGTGTCTCTGTTCTTCCAGGGGCCTGTGGGCAAAGGTCCTGGCTGTGGTTTCTGGGCTCCAGGCTGGAGAGTGTGGCTTTTCTTCATGAGGGGCATCACCCCACTGCTGGAACGCTGGCTGGGGAATCTGCTGGCCAGGCAGTTTGAAGGTCAGCACCCTGTAAATGCTGCACGTGGGAGGAGTGTGTGGTAAAGATTAATACTGTTTGCTTGCCAGCCAGTTCCCTGTTCATACTGGTGGTTTTTATCCATGCTCCACTGACCAACTTAGAGCTCTTTCAAGATCTGTGCCCCCAGAACAGATTCTAAGTGGAAGTGGGATTTCCTGCTCCATAGCCCCTTAATCATTTACTTCAGACTCCTGGCAGTGTAATTTCTCCAGACATCCTGCACCTCCTCAGGAATGAGGAGAATCACTGCCTGGTGGTGTCAGAATTCTGAAGGATTTTGCTTTTTCCAGGCCGTCACTCCAAGGGTGTGGCAAAGACTGTCACGAAGCAGCGCGTGGAGTCTCACTTTGACCTGGAGCTCAGGGCAGCTGTGATGCACGACATCCTGGACATGATGCCAGAAGGGATCAAGCAGAACAAAGCCAGAACCATCCTGCAGCACCTGAGTGAGGCTTGGCGCTGCTGGAAGGCCAATATTCCCTGGAAGGTAAAGCTCTCACCTGGCCTTTGGGTTCAGTTCTAACATCACCCAAGCGGAACTGCTCTCGGAAGGCTCCCACTCCTGCTTCCCTCAAATTCCTGTCCCTCCCCAGGTGCCAGGGCTGCCAACTCCTATTGAGAACATGATCCTGAGGTATGTGAAGGCCAAAGCTGACTGGTGGACAAACACAGCTCACTACAACCGGGAGCGGATCCGCCGGGGCGCCACCGTTGACAAAACCGTCTGTAAGAAGAACCTGGGCAGGCTGACCAGACTCTACCTGAAAGCTGAGCAGGAACGGCAGCATAATTACCTGAAGGTACTTCTGTCCTCCCTGAAATTGCCCAAATTAATGCTGTTCTCATAGGGAAGCTTTCACTGATGAATTTGGTGGTGTGGTTCTGCAGGATGGGCCTTACATCACTGCAGAAGAGGCCGTTGCTGTGTACACAACCACAGTGCACTGGCTGGAGAGCAGGAGGTTCTCCCCCATTCCTTTCCCACCACTGTCCTACAAGCATGACACCAAGTTGCTGATCTTAGCCCTGGAGAGGCTGAAGGAAGCTTACAGGTAAGCAGTGGGAAATTTTCATGATCTTTAGGGGCACTGGGAAAAATTTCTGTTTTGTTATCCATTATTCCTGTGATGGAGTATGGTATAAAATTTACCCTGGTGGACTGGTAAAGCTGTTGGTTTTGGTACTGCCAATTTATCTGGGAGTTCCTATTGACTCTGTCACTTGGGCAAAACCACTGCTGTGTTTGCAAGTTTGGGGATGTGGATTGTGAGGATTTACAGTTTGAACATTATCATTCATCAGTTTAATGCTGTGGCCCTTAGGCTGTTTGTGTGCAGGTGCTGAGCTGTTCTCCCTTGTTTTCAGTGTGAAATCACGCCTGAATCAGTCACAGAGAGAGGAGCTGGGCTTGATTGAGCAGGCTTATGATAATCCCCACGAAGCTCTGTCCAGAATCAAGCGTCATCTGCTGACTCAGAGAGCCTTCAAGGAGGTGAGTGAAAGCCTGGTGAAAGCCCAGCCATGTTTGCTGCATTCAGAAGCTGAATTGCACAAAAACTTTGTGTTTTCTCTCAACTACCAGCCTCAGTTTTTCCCCCTCTTTTTTTTTTTCAGGTGGGAATTGAGTTCATGGATCTCTACAGCCACTTGGTCCCTGTTTATGATGTTGAGCCCCTGGAGAAGATCACAGATGCTTATCTGGATCAGTACTTGTGGTATGAGGCTGATAAGCGAAGGCTCTTCCCTCCTTGGATCAAACCTGCTGACACTGAACCACCCCCACTGCTGGTGTACAAGTGGTGCCAAGGTCAGTGGGCTCTTGGATTCCATGCAAAAATGATTTTTCCTGTGGTTCCTTTGTGTCCTATGAGTCTCCTTAGAAGCTGAATTTTGGTTTTGTAATTTGCAGTCAATAATTACAATCAGGGATGTATTTTGTAGGTTAATACATGTGTGTATACTGGAGGAGGACAACTTGCACAGCAGCATTTATGGTTGATTACATAGTTTTCCTCCCACTTCTGGATAGACTGGAAGATCCAGAGTCTAAAAAATCAGGCATTGCAGGATTTATGTTGAGTTCCTGTATCCAGTGGCTGCTTCTGTGCTCTGATGTGTCAGATAACCCAAGATTTTGTTCCCTCAGGCATCAATAACCTGCAGGATGTTTGGGAAACGAGTGAAGGGGAGTGCAATGTGATGCTGGAGTCTCGCTTTGAGAAGATGTATGAGAAGATTGACCTGACCTTGCTCAACAGGCTGCTGCGTCTCATCGTTGATCACAACATTGCTGACTACATGACAGCCAAGAACAACGTGGTGATCAACTACAAGGTGATGGTTCTTGTCAGGAAAGGGGGTTTTGTGCTAAAAGGAACCCATGAGGGAGGAGGGTTTGGAAAAGAAGGAGCACAAGACTTGCCAAAGAAAGGTGATGAGGGAGTAAAAAAAAACCTTCAGGGTCGTGCTGAGGAATGGCTGCTCAGGTGAAAGGGTTCTGATGTGTTGGGATGTGTTTTCTCACAACTCCCCTTCATCTCCTCAGGACATGAATCACACAAACTCGTATGGGATTATCCGTGGGCTGCAGTTTGCTTCCTTCATTGTCCAGTACTATGGGCTCGTGATGGACCTGCTGGTGCTGGGCCTGCACAGGGCCAGTGAGATGGCAGGGCCTCCCCAGATGCCAAATGACTTCCTCAGCTTCCAGGACATTGCCACAGAGGTGGCCCATCCCATTCGCCTCTTCTGCAGATACATTGACAGGATTCACATCTTCTTCAGGTGAGATCTCTGGGCCCTGCTTTCCTCAGGTCAGCACAAAGGCAAGGAGGGTTTAATATGTTCCTGCTGCTGGCTTTTGTTCCTTTTGCTTTGAAGATCAGGAATATTTTAATTTACAGATTTCTGTGGAAAACTGGATGTCCACATGCCTCCTCTTGCTTTCTCAGTTTGCTTTTCTGCAGTTTCACTGGACCGATAGAAATACAACAATGTCAAGAAACACAAATGAATAGAAATAGAAATATGCCAGTTGTTAGAGATTTGGTAAATTAGAGACTGGTAAAATAAACCTTTTCTGTCTCTTCATGGGAAGGTAACCCAAACCCTGAGTTGCTCTGTTGCTAATGAAATTTCCCCCTTCCTTGGGAGGACACAAAAATGGGATAGTTACCTTCACACAGTCTGACAAACAGCTTTTCCTCATTTAATCCTTATCTTTCTGACCAGGCTGGTGTTGCTAAGTCAACCATGTAATTCCAGATCCTTTTTTGTGCATTTCCAGGTTTACAGCTGATGAGGCAAGGGACCTGATCCAGAGGTACCTGACAGAGCACCCTGACCCCAACAATGAGAACATTGTGGGCTACAACAACAAGAAGTGCTGGCCCCGGGATGCTCGCATGCGCCTCATGAAGCACGACGTGAACCTGTGAGTGCTGCAGCTGGGGAAAAAGTGCTGGGGAAAAGGGGAAAATTAGTGATAAATAACTGCTGGAGACTGGGGAAGAAGTGCTGGGAAAATCAGTGATAAATAACTGTTGGAGACTGGGGAAGAAGTGCTAGGAAAAAGGGGAAAATCAGTGATAAATAACTGCTGGAGACTGGGGAAGAAGTGCTGGGAAAATCAGTGATAAATAATTGTTGGAGACTGGGGAAGAAGTGCTGGGAAAAAGGGTAAAATCAGTGATAAATAACTGTTGGAGACTGGAGGAAAAGTACTGGGAAAAAGGGGGAAGTCAGTGATAAATAACTGTTGGAGACTGGGGAAGAAGTGGTAGGAAAAAGGGGAAAATCAGAGATAAATAATGCTGGGAAAAAGGGGAAAAAACTGTTGGAGACTAGGGAAGACGTAGGAAAAAGGGGAAAATCGGTGGTAAATAACTGTTATACTGGGGAAGAAGTGCTGGGGAAAAAGGAGAAAATCAGTGATAAATGACTGTTGGAGATGGGGGAAGAAGTGCTGGGAAAAAGGGGAAAATCAGTGATAAATAACTGTTGGAGACTGGGGAAGAAGTGCTAGGAGAATCAGGGATAAATAACTGTTGGAGACTGGGAAAAAGTGCTAGGAAAATCAGTGATAGATGACTGTTGGAGACTGGTGAAGAAGTGCTGGAAAAATCAGTGATAAATAACTGTTGGAGACTGGGGAAGAAGTGCTAGGAAAAAGGGGAAAATCTATGATAAATAATGCTGGGAAAAGGGGGAAAATCAGTGATAAATAACTGTTGGAGACTGATAGATGCACAGGATGAGATGTGAGAAGTGAGGGGTCTGCGCTGAAAGATTCGGGAAGCTCTGAGCCTTTGCCCAGTTGTTATTTGGGTATAAATCATGATGTGTCCCTGTGCCCATGGTGTTGTGCAGTGGCCGTGCTGTGTTCTGGGACATCAAGAACCGTCTGCCCCGCTCGGTGACCACGGTGCAGTGGGAGAACAGCTTTGTGTCCGTGTACAGCAAGGACAACCCCAACCTGCTGTTCAACATGTGCGGCTTCGAGTGCCGCATCCTGCCCAAGTGCCGCACCAGCTACGAGGAGTTCACCCACAAGGACGGCGTCTGGAACCTGCAGAACGAGGTGGGCTGGGACAGCAATCCCTGGGTGGGGCTTCCTTGGGTTGGAGAGGGGTCCCAGGAGGGGATTGATGGCTCTGTGCTCTCCAGGTGACCAAGGAGCGCACGGCTCAGTGCTTCCTGCGTGTGGATGATGAGTCCATGCAGAGGTTTCACAACAGAGTGAGGCAGATCCTCATGGCCTCTGGCTCCACAACCTTCACTAAGGTAAGGGAGGAGGGACATCTATGACAGCTTTCTAGAGATGCTTGGGAATGAGCCAGGAGCTGATCCTTTCCTTTCCTTTCTAGATTGTCAATAAATGGAACACAGCTCTGATTGGCTTGATGACTTATTTCCGGGAAGCTGTTGTAAATACTCAGGAGCTGCTTGATCTGCTGGTGAAGTGTGAGAATAAAATCCAGACTCGGATCAAGATTGGCCTGAACTCCAAAATGCCCAGCCGTTTTCCTCCTGTGGTGTTCTACACCCCTAAGGAGCTGGGAGGGCTGGGCATGCTCTCCATGGGCCACGTTCTCATCCCTCAGTCTGACCTGAGGTGAGTTGTGCTGTTCTAACTCCTGCATGACTTGAGTGTTCTCTCAGATGCTCTTTCCACTAAAAATATTCCAAGAGTGCTGAACCATGCCATGGTGCAGAGCTGTGTTGCCTTTACAGTAGCTCATGGCAGTGATGAGGCAAGTCCCAGTTCCTCCTACCTCATTCTTGTCTCTTTGCTCCAGGTGGTCCAAGCAGACAGATGTTGGCATCACTCACTTCCGCTCGGGAATGAGTCATGAGGAGGATCAGCTCATCCCCAACCTGTACCGCTACATCCAGCCATGGGAGAGTGAATTCATTGACTCTCAGAGGGTGTGGGCAGAGTATGCCCTGAAACGGCAGGAGGCCATAGCCCAGAACAGGTGTGTGTCCACATGAGGGAGGCAGGCAGCAGTGGGAAGTTTTGTGCTGTCTGGGGGTTTTGGAGACCTTGCTGGCCCTGTGGTACCTGCAGTGCTGTTCCCTCACCTCTGGCATTTTAGTGTCCCCTGCCAGAGCCCTGAGCTCTGTGTCATTTCTTTGATCTCATCTGAACTACTCGTTTGTGCATTGCTGTAAATTGAGAGGTAACAAAGTGTGGGGATTTTGTTCCTTCAGGCGTCTGACCCTGGAGGATCTGGAGGACTCATGGGACAGGGGAATTCCTCGGATTAACACCCTTTTCCAGAAGGATAGGCACACTCTGGCTTATGATAAAGGATGGAGAGTCAGGACTGACTTCAAACAGTATCAGGTACTGACAGGCAATTTCTCTTCACCTGTCCAAACAAAGTCCTTGTACCTTGCATTATTGCAGGTGCACTTCTGTCTCTCTGCTGCAGAAAGAATTTACAGCCTTGTGTTGGGACTGGTAGAGGCTATTTGGAGCCAAGTGCTCCAGAATTTGTAGCTTATCCCCTTTGGAATCATTTAGATAGATTGCAGTGTATTGGAGGAAACCACAATAAACACAACAACATATTACAGAATCAGTTCTGGAGAGAGAAGACTAATTCTCCCAAAATAAACGTTCCAAAATATTAAGTTTTCGTAACAGTGGAATAATTTGTTATTTAAAGCCTTTAATGACAGCTCTGTAGAAGGCCAGTCCCTGAAAGATAAAAATATCACCTGGGGTTCCACCCAGAGTGAATTGCAGAGTAGCACTGACAGAACTCGTGTTGCAGATGAGCTGTGTCCTCCAGCACTGAGGGCATGAAGCTTTTTACCTGCTCCCTGACCATCACCATGGTGTTGGCTCCTGCAGGTAGTGCAGCCAGGTGAGTGATCTGCTCTCTGTTTCTGCAGGTGCTGAAGCAGAACCCGTTCTGGTGGACACACCAGCGCCACGATGGCAAACTCTGGAACCTGAACAATTACCGCACGGACATGATCCAGGCTCTGGGCGGGGTGGAAGGCATCCTGGAGCACACACTCTTCAAGGGCACCTACTTCCCCACGTGGGAGGGTCTCTTCTGGTAAGAGGAGCTTTGCTGTGGGCTCTTGGCTCAGGCTGTGCTGGTTCTCTTGAGTTTCTGCTGGTTTTCAGTGGTCACTTCAGAACCTTGTGTAGATCAGTTGTGAGGGACCTGGGAGGGGGCTACAGCTGAACTTCTTGCAAACCCATGGAAATTTCTTGGCATGAAACAAAACTCCCAGCTCATGGCTGATCCCTGTGTCTGTTACAAGTGACACATGGCAGCAGAGATGGGGGACATCTCATTCAGTTGAATCTAATGCAGTTGATGATCTGTCCTTTATAGGGAGAAGGCCAGTGGCTTTGAGGAGTCCATGAAGTGGAAGAAGCTAACAAATGCCCAGAGATCAGGTTTGAACCAAATTCCAAACAGAAGATTCACTCTCTGGTGGTCTCCTACCATCAACAGAGCCAACGTAAGTACCTGGTGTTTGTCCCTCTAGGAGCAGACAACGCTTTTCCACTGAAATTAGAGCAGTTAATTGATCCAATTAATTATCAGAATGTCTCTTAGAGAGGTACTAAACCTCCTTAACAGGTTTAAGTGCTCCATTTTTAAAATTCCCTCAGTTGTGCTGTTGTGTGTTCTCACAGCTGCTTTTCCCTTGCAGGTGTATGTTGGGTTCCAAGTGCAGCTGGATTTGACAGGGATCTTCATGCATGGCAAAATCCCCACGCTGAAGATTTCCCTCATCCAGATTTTCCGAGCTCACTTGTGGCAGAAGATCCATGAGAGCATTGTCATGGATTTGTGTCAGGTGAGCAGTGTTACCTTGGTTTGTTTCTGTGCCCTTTTGGAGCAGGACCAGTCTTCCCCCAGCAATTTGGCAGAGAAAGGGAAGAAATGGAAAATGGGATTTTCCTGACTGCCTTGGTGTTGAGGATAGATTCCTTATCTGGGTTGCTTGAACACATCTCATCTTTAATTGCCTTTTCCCCAGGTGTTTGATCAAGAGCTGGATGCTCTGGAGATTGAGACAGTGCAGAAGGAGACAATCCATCCCAGGAAGTCCTACAAGATGAACTCCTCATGTGCAGATATCCTTCTCTTTGCTTCCTACAAGTGGAACGTGTCACGTCCATCCTTGCTGGCAGATTCCAAGTGAGTTTTTTCCATCTCCTCAGTCTCCCTGCAGTGCAGAGCTGCTGTCATCCAGAGCCTCTGTGTCTCTTGGGCATTTGGGGACACTGGAGATTGTGCCCAGCAGTGCACAGGGCTTGTTTGGGTAGGTGGTTGCAGCACCTCCTGGCACTGCCTTTGCTCCTGTCCTCTCCTCGGGGTGAACTTTCCCCTGAGCTGTTGAAGGTTCCTCTGCAAACCCCACAAAGCTGAGCTGGCCCAGGGCCAGAATCTGGAGTGAATCCTCACCAGACAATCCCTGGACTCACTGCTGCTTTGTTTAAACCTTTCACCAGCCTCTGCATTCACTGCTGTGTGAGAGAACAGCAGGGTCCCTTTCCAGGGTGGATATGAGCTGGCTGCAGTGTCCATGCTAGATGACAATTACTGCAGGAGAATTCTGTGCCAGATGAGGTTGTTGTGGGCTGTTTTCTCCTCAGGGATGTGATGGACAGCACCACCACCCAGAAGTACTGGATTGACATCCAGCTGCGCTGGGGCGACTACGACTCGCACGACATCGAGCGCTACGCCAGGGCCAAGTTCCTGGACTACACCACAGACAACATGAGCATCTACCCCTCTCCCACTGGGGTGCTCATTGCCATTGATCTGGCCTACAACTTGCACAGGTCAGAGCTGCACCTTCTTCTGTGGTTTCATTTCTAGGGTTGGGATTGGTGGTTTGTGGGAATTGTCTCAGTGCATCTCCAGACTGGGTTGTATTCCAGGCAGGAGGAGAAGGCAGAAGCTGGAGATGGCAGTGAGTGGGATAAGGCATCTCAGGTTGCCCAGTTTTGCTCAGTAGTAGTGGTTCAGTTCCCTCAGTTCATTAATAATTTGTTTCTTAGGATATTTCTGTCAGACTGTTGTTGGAGCTGAAGGACAGGCCTTGTTTCAAAGCCCTTACAAGTGGGGACAGCTATTTCTCACTGGAAACAAGGGGCAGAGTCACAAATCTGTTCTCCAGTGTGTTTGTTGGAGATGGTGCAGCTTTTCTGGGACTGCAGCATGTGTTTGCTTTGGCTTCCCACTGAGGGGATGTAGGTAAAAGCCATAGGTGCCCACCTCCCAGGGCATTACAGAAGTCACACTGCAGCACAAAGTTGTATTTTCAGCAGGTAGAAAGGGGTCTAGCTGCTGCATGGAAAGACTTGAGTGGGGCTGTCACCTCTTCAAGTCTAATGGTAACAAACTTCTGTTTGTTTCCTCCTTCAGTGCTTATGGGAACTGGTTCCCTGGGAGCAAACCCCTGATCCAGCAGGCCATGGCCAAAATCATGAAAGCAAACCCTGCCCTGTATGTGCTGAGGGAGCGGATCCGCAAAGGGCTGCAGCTCTACTCCTCAGAGCCCACTGAGCCCTACCTGTCCTCCCAGAACTATGGGGAGCTCTTCTCCAACCAGATCATCTGGTTTGTGGATGACACCAATGTGTACAGAGTCACCATCCACAAGGTGAGGCCTGAGGGATGCTCAGGGAAAGAACTGAATGGGGTGGAGGTTTCCATGCTTGATGGAAATCTGGGAGTCAACACATGGACCCAGATTTTTGCAGAGTGCACAGGGCAGCTCTTACATTTCCCTCACAGCTCAAAGCACACAGAGAGTTGGCTCTTGTGTAAAGGTGTGGGTGGGCTCAATTTATCTCCCTGCACTTCTCACTCTCACTTTTTCCCTCAGACTTTTGAAGGGAATTTGACCACAAAACCCATCAACGGAGCCATTTTCATCTTCAATCCCAGAACTGGGCAGCTCTTCCTGAAGATCATCCACACCTCTGTGTGGGCAGGACAGAAACGTCTGGGACAGGTAGGGCTTGGATGTGAGCTGGGGGTGGGCTCAGACTGCTTGGGGAACTCCCTTGAGCAGAAAACATGACAAAGATCTTCATCTTCCTGCCTCTTAATGGGTTTGGAGCTCCAAAGTCCAAGTGGTCAGGCAGGCAGGAGCATGGGGTATAAAAGTGGAGGAACACAGGCATTGCTGCTGGAAGGATTTTGAGATTCTGAGGTGTAGAGACCCCATATCATCAAGCAGAGCTTGAGGAACAGTGCTCTGCTCCGTGTTACACTTGGCTGTACATCCAGTGCAGTGAGACAGCTCAGGTGGCAAATCCAGGGAGGTGGAGTAGCCAGCTGGTTTTTTCTGAGCCACTCAGGAGTAACTGAGCTCCAGGAATGGGAACTGCCCTCTGTGATCAGTAAGGAGGAAATGCTGGGCCTTGTCACCGATCTGGAACAAGCCATAAATTCCAGTTGTATTTTTAGAATTTGGTTTGCGTCCCTTTGGTTCCCAGAGACATGGAGAGGCTGCTGGAGAGCAGGGGGATATTTCTCTAACCCTGCTGTCTTTCTGCAGCTGGCCAAGTGGAAGACTGCTGAGGAAGTGGCTGCCTTGATCCGATCCCTGCCCGTGGAGGAGCAGCCAAAGCAGATCATAGTGACACGGAAGGGCATGCTGGACCCACTTGAGGTAAGGCTGCAGCTCCCTGAGGATGTGGAAAATCTGTGGGAGATAACAGGACACTTCTGTGTCATGTTCTGCAGTAGCTGTGAGCTAATTCCTCCTGATAAACTCCAGGTGCACTTGCTGGATTTCCCCAATATTGTGATCAAAGGCTCGGAGTTGCAGCTGCCCTTCCAGGCCTGTCTGAAAGTGGAGAAGTTTGGTGATCTCATCCTGAAGGCCACTGAACCCCAGATGGTTCTCTTCAATCTCTATGATGACTGGCTGAAAACCATCTCTTCCTACACAGTAAGCACACATGTGTCTCCTGCATTTTGCTTTGCTGCTGATAAATGAGGCAGGAGCCAAGGGCTCAGATATCCCTGATGATTTGTTTGGGAGCACTTGGCTCTGAATCTGCCTGGATTTTCCTTTACATGGATTTCCCTGGCTATTCCCATATGCTCAAACAGAGGAATGCTGTTCTAGGGCCTTGTACATTTAATTTTCTTCTTCCTAACTCCATCTTCTTTCCATCTCCCAGGCGTTCTCCCGTCTGATCCTGATTCTCCGGGCGCTGCACGTGAACAACGATCGAGCCAAAGTTATCCTGAAGCCAGACAAGACAACCATCACTGAGCCTCACCACATCTGGCCAACCCTGACAGATGAGGAGTGGATCAAGGTGGAGGTGCAGCTGAAGGATCTCATCCTTGCTGACTATGGCAAGAAGAACAAGTAAGCCATAATGCTGTCAGCCTTTCCTTCTGCCATAAAGGCTGTGGGCAGGGGTCTTTGTCAGTGCACTCTCAGCTTTGTTGGGGATCTGGTTAATTTTAAAAACTTTCTGGTAATGCAGATAAAAATGTCTGCACCAAATCACTGATCTAAACATGTGATCATGGCCCCTCTTTTGTTCAAAAAGTTTGGTTTAATTTTTTTATAGTGCCCAGAGTGGGTGTTCTGAGCTTGTGCCTGCAGGTGAGAAGGCTCCAGAATGTGTTTTGAAATGCCTGACTCGGGTGAATTTTCTCTCCCAGCGTGAACGTTGCATCCCTGACCCAGTCAGAGATCCGAGACATCATCCTGGGCATGGAGATCTCTGCCCCATCTCAGCAGAGGCAGCAGATTGCAGAAATCGAGAAGCAAACCAAGGAGCAGTCGCAGCTGACGGCCACGCAGACCCGCACGGTGAACAAACACGGGGATGAAATCATCACCTCCACCACCAGCAACTACGAAACCCAAACCTTCTCCTCCAAGACTGAGTGGAGGGTCAGGTAGGAAGGCAGGCAGGGGTGGTGGGAAGGGTTGGAATGCTCAGGGAGGATCTGTGCCCCCTCTGATCACTGTCTCCTCCTCACAGAGCAATCTCTGCTGCCAACCTCCACCTGCGGACAAACCACATCTATGTCTCATCAGATGACATCAAGGAGACAGGTTACACCTACATTCTTCCCAAAAATGTGTTGAAGAAGTTCATCTGCATCTCAGACCTGAGAGCCCAGGTGAGTGTGCAGGGAGTTTGTTACAGCTGTGCCCCACTCAAGCACACCAGGGGAGAAAGGGCTGGGAACCTGCTGTGCTTTGTCCACGTGGATCCCTCTGATGCTCTCCTCAGGAATTAAGGAGTTCCCACTCACAGATATCTCTTCTGGCTTTCTAAGGCAGGTGTGTGTGTTTCAGATTGCAGGTTACCTGTATGGAGTGAGCCCCCCAGACAACCCCCAGGTGAAGGAGATCCGGTGCATTGTGATGGTGCCCCAGTGGGGGACACACCAGACCGTGCACCTCCCAGGGCAGCTGCCACAGCACGAGTATCTCAAGGTGGGTAGAGAGAGGTTCAGCTTCCAGGGTGGGTGGAAGGTCATTAAAAAGGACCTGAAGTGGTGGAACAGCTTTCCTTGGTCTTTTGTAGTTGTAGGACTGAAGGGGCTCAGTCTGAAGCCAGACTGAAGTCAGATTGAGATCAAGTGAGAGGGAAGCCTGTGATCTCTGTGTCCTTTTTGCCAGGCTTGAAGTGGTCTCATTTTAAATGGTTTTGAATTTTCTCTAAACCACTCTTTTTACAGGAAATGGAACCTCTGGGGTGGATTCACACCCAACCAAACGAGTCCCCTCAGCTGTCACCACAGGATGTCACCACCCACGCCAAGGTCATGGCTGACAACCCCTCCTGGGATGGGGAGAAGACCATCATCATCACCTGCAGGTGAGGGGCAGGGAGGCTTCTGGTGCAGAGCTGGAGAACTCAAAATAAAATCGGCACTAAGGGATTGTTGGCTCATTCCTGCTACCCCTCCTCTGCCGCAGGTGAGTCTGACTTGCCTCCTTTCTTCTCCTTTTCAGTTTCACCCCTGGCTCCTGCACGCTCACAGCCTACAAGCTGACCCCGAGCGGGTACGAGTGGGGCCGGCAGAACACGGACAAGGGCAACAACCCCAAGGGGTACCTGCCCTCCCACTACGAGAGGGTGCAGATGCTGCTGTCTGACCGCTTCCTCGGCTTCTTCATGGTCCCAGCACAGGGCTCCTGGAACTACAACTTCATGGGTGAGCTGGCCTGGGGAGGGGAGGGAAAGGAGGCAGTGTGAGGAGCTTGGGGAGGGAGGAATAGCTCCTTATCCCCTCCAAGGCTTTTTCAGAGTGGCTGGCAAGGATACCAGCACTGTGCCCTGAACTTTACACAGTACCAGTTCAATTGGGTTTTTTTTGGTGGCTCGAGAGGAAAAATAGATCCCATGTCTGTCAGGATTGTAGTGCATGGTCTATCGCTACTGAATAATTAATCCCTGTCAGGCAGGAGAGATAATGGAAAATGCAAAAGAGAAGCTATTCCCAGTAGGGAGGTGCTGGTATCATGAACACCACGGGCAGCTGGAGAAAGGGTCAGGAAATGAGAGTGACAGAACACTCGACTAGCACAAAAGGATTATAAATCTCTTGAGGGGAGGAAGCCAAAGAGGGATAATTTTGTGGGTTTAGAACTTTCTCCTGGCAGGGAAATGGTCATAGAAGGGTGGAGGAGGCAGAAGGGGTGCTCATGTGGGTGACACTCCCTCTTCTCCAGGTGTCCGCCACGACCCCAACATGAAGTACGAGCTGCAGCTCGCCAACCCCAAGGAGTTTTACCACGAGGTCCATCGCCCCTCTCACTTCCTCAACTTCGCGCTGCTGCAGGAGGGGGAGGTTTACTCTGCCGACCGCGAGGATCTCTACGCCTGATCCTGCCCGCGCCCCTTTAGTACTGTTGATATTCAACAGCGTGTTCGTGTTCCCCCCCCCTTTCCCCTCCACTGCGCCCCGCTCGCCCCCCTCACCCCTCGCGTTGTTGTTTTTTTTCCCCACTTTTCCTCTCAATAAATTTTGTACGAACGGGAGCATTGCTGAGGGAGCGCGGAGATCCCGCCTCGGGGGCGGCCCCGGACGGGGCGGGCCGGGCCGGGCCGGGCGGAGCCGCGCGGGCGCGGGGCGATGGCGGAGCCGCTGTGGCGAACGCCGCCGGCCCGGCTGGCCCCGCCGCACGTCTACCGCATGGCGGGGGCGCTGGGCGCCGAGCTGCGCCGCCTCTCCGCCCGCTTCGGGCCCGACGCCGTGGCCGGGCTGGTGCCGCCCGTGGTGCGGCTGCTGGAGCTGCTCGAGGCGCTGGTGGCCCCGCCGGCCGCTGAGGGGGAGGCGCCGGCGGCAGCGCCGGCCGGGCCGCAGGAGGCGGAGGTGAGCTGGGAGCCGGTGGCGCCGAGCCACGCTTGTCCCCGCTGGAGTGGCCCTGGGGACGGCGCCGAGCCGGCTGGTGGCTTTTCCCGGGGAATGGGGCTGGCACGGGTGTCCCGCGTTTTATGGGACGGCTGTTCCCGTTCCCTGTGGGGACGACTCCGACCTCGTTGATCCCGTTCCCCGTGGTGATGGCTCCGACCCCGCTGTTCCCTTTTCCCAGGGGATGGTTGTCCGTGGTGTCCCCATCCCCTGGGACGGCTCTGATCTCGCTATCCCTGTCCTCTGGTATGGGTCTGACCCAGCTGTTCCCCTTTCCGGGATGGTGGCACTGTCCCCACTGTCCCTTATCTCCTGGGCAGCCTCTGACCTGGCTGTCACCGTCCGCTGCTCAGGGCTGTCCTGGCTGTCACTGCCCGCGGGGGTGGCTCTGACCCGGTGTCCCCGTCCCCAGGAGCCGGAGCAGAGGCTGTGGGAGGCCGAGCGCCGGGAGCGAGCCCTGCACGGCCGCCTGGCCTGCCTGGAGGAGCAGAACCGGCAGCTCCTGGGGCAGCTTGCCGAGAGCCAGTCCCAGGAAGGTGGGTGTCCCCGTGGGGTTGGGGTCCCCCATGCCACACGGTGTCCCTGTGGAGCGGCAGGCTGGGTGCAGGGCTGAACTTGTTCTTCTAGAGTCTGGAATGCTGCTCTCCTTTCCCTCACCTTGGATACCTGTCCTAGCAGGGAGCACAGGCATTACCTTGTTCTGCAAATCGGGGATCCCAAACCTCCAAAGCACCTCGAAAGCCCCCAGAAGGGTGATGGAGGCAGGCACAGGATTTGGGCTGCTGTGGCAACACAAGGATGTTCCAGGATCAGTCTAAAACTCTCAGTTCCCTTCTTTCCACTGTGAGATTACCAGGAACGAGTCAGACTTAGCAGAAGCATTGAGGAACTTGATAGCATTGTGGGCTTGAGGGAGTCCCTGGGGGACTCTGACTCCTGTCCTGTGTGTGCTCCCAGACAGCACGGCACGGAAGGAGCGGGAGGTGATGCTGCGGCTCAAGGAGGTGGTGGACAGGCAGAGGGATGAGCTCCGTGCCCAGGCCCACGAGATCGTCTGCAAGAGCCGGGACACGGAGGCGGTGAGGGCGGGGAGCTCAGGGGTGCGGTGTGCCAGGGCCCGGGCAGCTGCTTTCATGTCACATCCCCCTCCCCGGGGCTGTCACAGCTGCTGAGCCTGCTGGGCAGGTGGCACTGCTGTCCCTGGGTGGGGACACTGCCTCACCTCTGGCTGCCCTGGGCCCTCCAGCTGCAGGAACAGCTCCAGCGCTTCATGGCCATGAACGAGGAGCTGCGGCACAAGGTGGCCGTGGTGCAGGCCCAGCTCAAGAGTGCTCTGGAGCAGAAGTCAGACCTGGAGGCTGCCATGCTGCAGAGCCAGAGGGAAATGAGCAGGAGGAGCAGGACAGCCCTGGAGAGCCGGCAGCCAGAGCCTGGCATGGTGAGTCTGAGCTGTGACCCCACACCAGAGCCTGGTGTGGTGAATCCAAACTGTGACCCGAAACCAGAGCCTGGTGTGGTGAGTCTGAGCTGTGACCCCACACCAGAGCCTGGTGTGCTGAGTCTGAGCTGTGACCCCACACCAGAGCCTGGTGTGGTGAGTCTGAGCTGTGGCCTCGCTGCTGCTGGCCGTCACCAACACTGACCCCACGTTCCCAGCCTTGTGTGGAGCTTTTGGCACACCCAGACGTGGCTATTCAAGGAAACCCCACAGATTAAAAGTGAATAGTGTGGTGGTGTCTGCAATGCCACCAACACCTTCTCTGTAGAAGTGTTATGGGTGGAGCAAGATGAGGTGACAGGAGTTAACAGTAGATGGGACAGAGGATGAGGGAGGTTTGCCATGTGTGGTTGCTGGCTGAGATGAGAACATTTTTGAGGCTTTTCCATTTTTGCCTGCATGTGCACCCCGCCTTTGGGTGGGGGTTTTGAGGTCTCTGCTTGCCTGCTGACTCTCTTTCCATGCCCTCCAGGAGGGAGCCCTGTCACCCTCAGAGGAGCCACAGCACCAGGATGGGGACAGGAGTCCTGCTCACTGCTGCTTCTCCAAGGAAGAGCTGCAGCAGATCCTGCAAGAGAGGAATGAGCTCAAGACCAATCTGTTCTTGGTGCAGGAGGAGCTGGCCTATTACCAGAGGTGAGTCCTGTCCCTGCAGCCACCCCTGGCCCAGCAGAGGCTGCTCCCACCACAGCCAGAGCAGAATCTTCCCCAGGTTCTTGCTTAACCAGCTGGCTGCTTTTTACCAGGGAGCTGCTGAACGAGGAGAGAATTCCCAGCTTCTTCCTGGATGCAATGAAGTCAAATATCAAAAAACAGAGGAAAAAAATCAGAGCCAAAATGCTGGGAACGACGGAAGAGTCGGGGAGCAGGTGAGTCTGGCTGGGTGCTGGGATCCTCCCGTGCAGGGTGGGGGCTGGCTGCCCTGCTCCAGCATTTCCATGTGCTTGATGCCCTGGATTGGAGCCTCCCCAAGCCCAGATCTGCCTCCTCCCTCCAGAGATCAAAGGTTTGATGTCTGCAGTTGATGTGTTGCTCTGGCATAGCTGTGCCACTGGGGCTCGTGTGTCCCTGTCACCAGTCAGGCATGGCCTGGCCAAATGCCACTTGTCCCTTGCGTGCATGTGACAAAAGGGAGGTGAGGTGGTGGCACTGGGAGCACTGGACAAACACCAGAGTGGCTCCAGCACTCGCTGCTGTGGCTCAGTGCAGGTTTGCCCCCATTTCTTTGTGCAGTGATGAAGACGAGGGCTCCTGGCTCCCAGGTCATGGCACAGACTGTGTGGATGCTCAGCCTCCAGAATCCAAAATTAGGAGCTTGTAAGTTTGCTCCTGTGCTGGTAGGAATGGGAAGCTCTGCCAATGGAGAGAGGTTTGGGGTTTGGCTGGGACCTGGCAGCTGTGGAGCTTGGATGTGATGGGAACAGAGTCAGCAGGGCTGGCAGGGATGCTGTCAGAGCAGGGAGTGCTGTTTTAGGGGGATCTGCCTTGTCCTGGGTGCCACATCACCACAGAGGGAGGTTGGGATTCTGCATCCTCCCTGGGGAAGTTCTTCTCCCCCATAGCCCTTCTCTGCTCTCTCTGCAGTTTTGGGCTGTGGTACCAGGGCAGCAGCAAAGATCCCCCCTCATCCAGCTGCCCTGGAACCTGGGAAATCATTGACTCACTGGACACACAGCTGGAGCCAGAGGGAGAGAGCAAGGCAGGGTCCAGCTGCCCTGACAGAGCCACAGCAGCACTCTGACCCCACGGCAACGGGAGCAGGATCTGTCCTCGCAGCAGAACTTCCTGGATCCTCTTCTTCCAGTGGATTCCAGAGCAGCACAGCAGCCCTGGCACTTCCCTGTGCCACGGTGGTGGCAAAGCCACAGCGTGGGCAGGTTCCTGCAGACCCACTGGGACACTTGGATGTGGGCTGCCAGCCTGGCTGGGACAGCTCAGCACCTCTGGGCACCTCTGCCCACCAGCCACCCTTTCACTGTGCCCACAGCTTCGCTAAGAGGGGCCCTCACAGCTGGGCCCCCTCCCCACTGCTCCCTGCTTGCAGCTCAGCATGGTGGGGGGCTGCACCCTCTTCCTTCTCCACCCCCCAAAAGGGATCTTCCATCCCCTGGTGGCTCTCTGCAAACCCCTCTGCTCACAGCCCACAGCTGCCCCGTCCTGCTCTGTGGGTGTTTTACCTCACCCCTTTCTTTAGTAGCTCCCCAATCCCTGCAATGTGAAGGTGCAGTTGGGGTGCCCTGGGGTCCCCACAGGGCTGGGGGGGGGCTGAGCACACTGCACTGGGTGTCCAGGTGCTCCTGTGGCTGGAGCCAACAGGATCAGCACCTCCAGGGCCACTCCTGCACTTCTCAGGCTTGGGGTGAATCAGTTTTGTACTGACACCTCTTCCTGGCACCTCTGGGACCTGGCAGACTGGAACAATCCTTGTGTTCATGGGGGCATCAGTCCCCTCAGATCAGGTACTTTCTACCTTTAATTTGGAAATAAATCAGTCTTGTTTTTCCTCTGAGGTTCTGCCTGCAGCCTCTGCTCTCTGCTTGGGGAGGGCTGGGTGATGCTCCCAGATTTCCCTTACCCTTCTCCTGATGGCTGTGCCCCCTGAGCCCCTTCTGGTGGGGAGGGGGCTCCAGGGGTGTGATCCCACAGTGCTGGGCATGGAGGAGTTAATTCCTGCATGGCCAAGGGGTGCTTCCAGCCCGGAGCCCCCCCGGCTGAGCTGGCCTTGGGTAGGAAAATGGTGTTTCCTGTGCATCTGCTGACACTGACACAAAGCTCCTGGGGACGTGGCAAGGTGGGGCAGTGGCCAGCAGCCCTTCAAAGGCCAGCACAGGACAGGCTGTGTTGCTGTGGGGGACAAGGGGACCCCTCCTCTAAGCCCCTGCCAGGGTTTGGCAGTGCCATGGGGTGGCTCGTGGGGCGTGAGGCAGGGGGTGGCACTGGATGTTTGTTTGGGTTGGGGGGACATTGGCTAAAGCAGTTTTGGGGACGATAGAGGATGTCACAAGGGGAGTGGGGTGGCACAGGTGAGATGTTCAGGCAGGTGCCAGCCTTGTGTGGCTGTGTGGAGCCCCTGGATTCCCCTTCCCATGGCAGGGTGGCAGCCAGGGCCAGAAGTAGCCCGGGCAGCATTCCCTGCTCCCCCTCCCCGCCGCACCCCTGCGCCTGGATCGGGCGCCGCCTCCCGCGCTTCCTCAGGAAGAAACCCAAGGCTGGAGGGAGGAAGAGGCCGCCCCGCGGGTGGGACGGGACGGACGGGACAGAGGGACACCAGCGTGGGGCTGAGGAGCCACCAGGACGGGGCTGTGCCCTGCTGGGATGGAGAGCGCCCGGCCCATCCTGTGCCTGCAGCTGTGGCTGTGGGTGCAGAGCTCTGCCCAGGAGCTCGACCCTGAGGGCAGGAACGTCTGCAGGTGAGTGCCACGGGGGTCCCCACCTGTGCCACTGTGGGATCTCAGCACCTCAGGACTGATGTGCAGAGTGGCCGACACCACCCTTGGGGGGCTCGGGAGTCCTGGAATGTTCCAGAAGTGTCTGGTGGCAGGACTTTGATCCTGCACAGGAGACGACACCTGTATGAGGATGGGGGGATTTCACTGGGGTGAATGGTGAAGGGATAAGTTAATTAGAGTGAAACACAGGGTTTAGGATTTCTGTACAGGGGGGTCTAAAGAAGTAAGATGGAGGAATTGGGGCGTGTCCTGTCCTCCTTCTTCTTCTTGGCCTCCATCTTCTGTGGTGATGGTGGCACTTTGGAATTGGTTATTACTAAAGGTGCACTGGTCAATAAGGGTAAAAGGTATTGGGGAAAAATGATAAATATTGTATACAATAGGTAAATATTGTATACGTAACTTCGAGTATAAAGATAAGTGACCGCCCCGGGGGCTCTCAGTGTGCTCATGGCTGGCTGCTGTGCAGACCTCTGTCGGGCCGAGAGAAAATCTTTTAGATAAACAATTAATAAACACCGAGACCGAGAAAAGATCAGAAGTCTCTTCTCGTCCTTTGAAGCGCCGGCTGTCCAAGGTCACCCTGGGCCTTTCCAGGCCACCTAAACAGCCGAGAAACCGACAAGTGGCGTCCCTGAGCTATCTCCGGTCATAAATCAGCCGGGAGAAACAGGAAACTAACATGCCACGGGGGTCCCCACCTGTGCCACGGGGGTCCCCACCTGTGCCATCTCCTGGGGACTCTCAGCAGCCCCAGAGGGTCGCTGTTCATCCCTCCTCCCATGGGCAGGGATGTGCAGCCTGGCACGGGGTGGGTGCAGGCTGGGGAGGTGCTGGGGAGTGTGGCTGGGGCATGTCTGGGCATTTGGGGCATCAGATCCCTTCTCCAGGGTTTATTTCTTATTCACCCTCGGAGTGCAGGGCAACGGGGCAATATGGGACCCATGGCAAAACTCATCGTGGGGAAATGCCGCTGTAGCAAACCTCAAAGAGCTTTGGGACTGATGTCCCCCGAATTTACTGCCACTCCCATTGTCTCCCATCATTAGTGATGCATCTCATGACCTTCACTTCGGTGCCTCATTTGTGCACTACTGGTGAAGCTTTGAGCCTCTCCCAGGGCAAGGGACACCCGGCCCGGCTCCGTGGGGACATTCCCAGCGCTCCGGGCAGCCCAGCCCATCCCATCCCAGCCGCCCACTCGGGCTGCAGCCTCCTAAATTTCCTTCTATTTTTCTGGCTTCCTTCCGGAGCATTGCCCTGGGGGCCACGCCGCCTTCTCAGCACTGGGGCAAGGATCGCTGTGCCTCGGCCGGGGCCATGGAGCCGCCCTGGCCCCCGGGCCTGGCTGACACCCCCCGGTCTCTCCCGCAGGTTCGCGGCCGGCCCGCAGTGCTGTCCCGGCTGGAGGCAGGAGGGGAGGGCGTGCACGGTCGGTGAGTGATGGAGGGGGTGAATCCCAAAGCGTGGCCCCCACGCTCGTCCAGGCGGATCCTCTGAGTGTTGGGGAAACCCTCAGCTCTCCTTGAGAGAGGTCCTGCTCCGAGCGGAGCCCCAGGTGCTGATGGTGCTGCATCACCAGCAGGGTGATGGGATGGAGCGGGAAGCGGGATGGTGCTGTCCCTGCAGGAGCTGGGTGGGTGGCAGGTGGGGTGTGAGCCCCGGTCAGAGAGAGCTGAGTGCCTTTCCTGCCACAACAGCCGTGTGCGAGGGGGAGGACGCCTGCAGAGAGGGCGAGGTGTGCGTGAAACCCGGGCTGTGCCGCTGCCCACCCGGCTTCTTCGGAGCAGACTGCAGCTCCCGTGAGTGCCCTCCCCGCGCCCAGCCCCTGCCATCCATCCCCCTGTAAATCCAGCTGGATGCTCGGGGGGCTGCCGGGCTTCTTTCTCCCCATGCTGCCCGTGTCCTTTCCCCTGGCAGGCTGCCCCGAGCAGTACTGGGGCCACGACTGCAAGCGGAGCTGCCCGTGCCACCCCAACGGGCGCTGTGACCCCGCCAGCGGCCGCTGCACCTGCGACGCCAACCACTGGGGAAGGCTGTGCCAGTTCCCGTGCCAGTGCGGCCCCCACGGCCGCTGCGACCCCCTGAGCGGCGCCTGCCACTGCGAGCCGGGCTGGTGGGCACCCAACTGCAAGAAGCAATGCGCCTGCAACCCCTCCACGTCGCAGTGCGACCCCCTGAGCGGGCTGTGCCGCTGCCAGCCGGGCTGGTGGGGCCGGAGGTGCAGCTTCAAGTGCTCCTGCAACGTCTCGCCCTGCGCGCAGGAGACGGGCAAGTGCGAGTGCCTGCCTGGCTACTGGGGACCGGCGTGCCAGCGGCGCTGTGACTGCGGGCACGGCTCCTGCAGCTCCGCCAGCGGCCACTGCACCTGCGAGCCCGGCTACCAGGGCAGGAGCTGCCGGGAGCCCTGCCCGGCGGGGAAATACGGCCCTCAGTGCGTGCACAGGTGAGATGGGGGAGCTGCGGGATCCAGCGGGCGGCAGAAAGATCTTGGGAGAAGGCGTTGCTCCTGTGTCTGTTCCTTTGGGTGGGCAGGGAGACCTGTCCTGGGTTTGAGCATCCCAGGGTGGATGCAGCATCAGCGTTGCCCCGAAAGAAACACCTTGCTAATGTCAGCAGAAAGTGCCACCCTAAAATCTGGTTGTCCTTAGTCTCACTCCCCGTGGTGATAAAGCAGCACCTCCCAACTCAGAATATTCTGTGATTCTGCTGCCCTCCTCTCCTCTTGCTACCACAGAGCATTAGGCACTGCTGTGTATTTCCCCTTGGTCCAAAATAATTCTCAGTGATTTTGTGGGGTGAAAGCTGCTTTTTATGGGGTGAAAGCTGCTATTTAGGGGGTTCAAGGGCGGGGGTTGTGACCTCAGTGCCTCTCTGCCCACACAGCTGTGGGAGCTGCAAGCGCAGCCAGCCCTGCTCACCCGTGGATGGTTTCTGCCTGGCCTGCCAGCCCGGCTGGAACGGGACCCTCTGCAAGGATCCCTGTGCTCCTGGATTCTATGGGGATGGCTGCCTGCAGCCGTGTCCCCGCTGCCTGCACGGGGAGCCCTGTGACCCCCAGACCGGGTCCTGCCTGCGCTGTGACCCCGGCTGGACAGGACCCAGGTATGCCCAGGGTGAGGCCCCTGGTCCCTGGGGGTGTCCCTGCTCTGGGATGCAGTCACTGATGCTTTGCTCTGTTTTGGCAGCTGCAACAGCTCCTGCCCTGTGGGCACCTTTGGTGATGGCTGCCAGTTCCTCTGCCCTGAGTGTGTTTCAGGGAGCTGTGACCCTGTGACAGGAGTTTGCATCTGCCAGGCAGGCTACTGGGGAGACAGGTAACACCAGGAAAATGCTGAGATAACTCTGGGAGTGGGGCTGGGCTGGAGCCTTGCTCTCTCTGGGGGCATTTCCCTCCTTTCCTCTCTCTTCCAGCTGCAACAACACTTGTCCTGAGGGCTATTTTGGAGTGAATTGTTCCTCACCCTGCCAGTGCTCCCGGGGGACCTGTGACCCTGTGCAGGGTGACTGTGTGCTGAGTAAGATTAACCTCACATTTCTGGGCAAGGGATGGTCACATCCTCACTGGGGAAGGTGCTGGGATGCATGTTGGTGCCTCCTGGCCCCACTGGGAGTTGTCAGCTCCTGCTCTCTCCATGCAGGGCTGTTCTGTAGGTGTCACAGCCACAGGACATGCCATACTCAGCCCATCTCCTCACACAGGTTTGAAGGACCATGGAGCCCTTGCAGCTGCCATCCTTGTCCCTCTCCTGCTGCTGCTGCTCTGTGTTGCCTGCTGCTGCTGTGGTGCCGGCTCAGCAGATGCCAGAGACAGGTATTTTTTCACATTTTTCAGCCTTTGACACAAACCCCCATGTCCTGTGTCCCTTGATGTCCCTCTCTGCTCTGCAGGGCAGCTGTGCCAGATGATGGTGTGCTGGCCAGGATGAAGCACCACGTGCAGGGGGTGTTGGCCAACCTCAGTGCTCTCATGCCCTGCTTTAACCTGGGCACCTCAAAACTTCCCAAAGTCACAGGTGAGCAAGGCAGAGCTGCCCACAGCACTTCCAGAAGTGCTGCACTCTCTGTCTGGGGGGAAGCCTGAAACCCCTCTCCTCTGAGCACCCTGGGGTGCTCGAGTTCAGCTGGGTGTCTATTCTTCCCCAGTTTCCCACCACGACATGGAAATCCCCTACAACCCCAGCTTCATCGAGCCCCCATCATCTGCGTGGGTTTCAGACAGCTCCTTCTCCTCCTTCGACACCGACAACGAGGGACCCGAGTACTCCGTCCCTCCCAGAGAAGGTGACGCCCATGGCTGCTCCTCCTCCTCCTCTCTGCTCACCTCTGGGGTCAATCCTGGCCGTCCCAGGGAGCTGTGCTTGGCTCAGACATTGTTTATTTCCTTGTCCTTGTTTTCCTGTCTGCAGGGCTGTGTTTGGCTGCCTGCGATGGGACGTGCCCAGTGGGGCAACCCCATTTCACAACCTCCTCCTTGGGAAACGTTCCCAGGGACAATCGTATTGCATCAGCTCCTGTCCCAGTGTCCCCGATTATGTCCCCGGGCAGGGTGGCAGCTGTAACACGTGTCACTTTGTCCCACAGGCATCCCGCTGCTGGGCGGGGCTGAGCTGCAGGACGGAGCATCCCCCGCTGCCGAGGCGCTCCCGGACCCGTCCGCCTTCGACTCCGAGGATGTCTCGCAGCCCTTCGCCATCCCCCGCACGTCCAGCATCGCCAAGGCCAAGCGTCCCTCTGTGTCCTTCGCCGAGGGGACAAAATTCGGGGCTGCCGAGACGCCCAGCCCCAGCAGGAAGCCCAAGGCTCCGTGGGGCCCATCCAGGCTGACCCCACCGCCGGGGGATGCGGCGGCCGAGCCGCCCAGCGAGAGCCCGGCCAGCGATTGCTACGAGAACGCCGAGCCCCTCAGCAAGGGGGACGAAAGCCACCGGCCATCGCCCCGGGCCACGCCGGGGGGACGCCGCAGGGTGGTGTCCAGCACCAGGCATGTGGCGCAGAGAGTGGAGGCGCTGGAAGCGGCTGCGAGATGCGGCAGCTGGGAGGCCAAGGGGAAGGAACACAATGTCACCACCATCTACATGATGGTGGGAACGGCAGGGCACGACCCCAAAGCGGAGGGGACTGGCGAGGGACCGGTCCAGGCTGTGCTGAAGCGTCTGGGCAGCTTGCAGAAGGGCAAGTGGGCTGCGAAGGAGGAGCCCAAGCTGAGGAGGAGCATGGAGGCCATCCAGAAACCCCCTCGCCGGGCTCTGGCGCAGCGCAGGGACTCGGAGAACAGCTGCAAGCAGAGGGAGAGTGTGCCGGGGGCTCCCGCCGAGCCAGCCCCGGGCAAGCAGCAGCAGCATCCCGCTGCCAAGAGACTGTCCCTCCTCCTCGCATCCCTCTCGTCAAAAAGCACCGGTGCCCAGGACGGGGCCAGCGAAACGGCAGAGAAGGGGGAAAGCCCGGAGTTAGCTGGCAGCCTGGAAAGGAAGGGACAGGCTGCCGCGGAGGAAGAGCCGAAATACGAGAACGTGGCCAGCAGCGGTGCTGATTCGCCCTCCGGCCCCGGCAAGGAGCTGCCGGGCAGCGCTCCGGGCTCCTGAGCCGGCACCGCCCGGGCTGGGGCCGCGGGAGCACCGGGAGCTCCTCCAGCCCCGGCCTGGGCAGCCGAGCATGCTCCGAGCTGGGAACTGGAGAAGCATCGAGCCCTCCTGGTGACCCTCTCTGCTCTGGAGCAGTGAACTGGAGGAGCATCGAGCCTTCCCGGTGACTCCCTCAGCTCCAGAGCTTGGAACTGGAGGAGCATCGAGCCCTACTGGTGAACCCCTCAGCTCTGGAGCAGTGAACTGGAGGAGCATCGAGCCCTCCCGGTGACCCTCTCTGCTCTGAAGCAGTGAACTGGAGGAGCATCGAGCCCTCCTGGTGACCCCCTCTGCTCTGGAGCTGTGAACTGGAGGAGCATCGAGCCCTCCTGGTGACCCCCTCTGCTCTGGGGCCACAGTGGGGCAGCCGGTGGGGTTGTGGTGCTCAAGGACTGTTTTCTGCTCCTCGCTGCCCTACCAGCCCCGGGGGACAGCGATGTTCTGGGTGCTGTGCTGGCACCCTCAAGCCCGTGTCACCGCTGGGCTGCTGAGTGCTCAGCTGGGAAATGCGTGCACAAAATCCACTCTCACCCCATCGGTTTTCACCTTTCCCTGCCCCAAATCCCCTGAGCCTCTTGCTGGAAAGGTGCTTCTCACTGAAGGGGAGCGTTTTATGGAGCTGGGCTGAGGAGAGATGATGGGCTGTCACAAGCAGCTTCAGAGAAAATTAATTTTAGCTGCTTATCTCAAAGGGTATCTGGGTCTGCAGGGGTTTATCTGTGTGGCTCTGCCTTCTGTGGCAGGGCCTGGCTGCCTTTGCTTCCACGTGGAAAAGCTCGTGGCAGGACACAGGGGGTAGTGACAGCCTTTTAAACTCCACACAGTTCCAATCTGCAGTTGTGCAAACGTGGCAGCTGGGCAGTGACCATCAACCTGTGCACCTGGTGCCGTGCTGATAAGGATGGAAGTTGCCTGGAAAATGGGATTTCCACGGGTGCCCTAAGCTCCTGCCACCTCCCACACCTCATTCCTGCTGTGAAGGCAGCTGAGATGCTAAAGAGGATTTGCAGAGTGATCTGGTTTTAGATGTATCTAAGTAGTAGAAGGTTTTTGTGTATTTTTTTCTCTGTTATTTCACTTGGTGTGAAAGCCTTGGAATGAAAATTAAATGCCCTTCAGGAGATGGGTTTCCCAGCCGCCCTTTGAATCAAAGATATAACCAGGAATATTCCCCAGAGTGTGGAAACTGTCAGCAGCCTCAGGCTTTCCGTTTGGGAATTTTTTTTTAGATTTTCTATCTCTGTTGAAATCTGAATTCTCACTCACTGAGCTGAGCTCTGTGCAGAGCCCAAGACTGGAGTGCTGGAGGAATGTGAGTGGGCTGTGAGTGTCCAGAGCCTCTCTGCTGCAGCCTGCACCTCACACACCATGTGCAGAGCTCCACATGAATCCTTCTGATCTGGCACTGCTCAGCTGGGCTTCAGGGTTTGGGGTGTTTCAGAAAACACAGTGGGTTTTGCTTTTTCCCTTTTGCTTCCCATGGGTGCTTCTCCACAGCACAAGGCACCAAATCCCCACAATCTGACGTGGCTGAAGCTTCCAGTTTTGCAACCAGCACAAAGCACCCTTTCCCGCAGTGGAATCATCTGCTGCTGGGATTATAACACCAAATATTCTGGCATCCAAATAAAACTGCTCATCCTGGCAGGACTGGAGCAGCAGCCTGTTCTGCACGGGCTTGCTTTTGTTTTGACACCATTTTATGACAGCAGCAGGGACAGTCCCACATTTGATTTATAAGCAGCCATTTTTTTTTCCCTAATGGGATGGATATTTTGAGCCTGTGAGCTGAGCAGTGCTGTGCCAGAAGTGAACACCACGTGAGCCAGTTCACTCTGGGTGCAGCATGTAAATAGCTGACAACAACCTGACAGCCTCAAACCAGTGCCTGGCTTGAGAAAACGCTGCTGCTGGGAGAACCTTCCCTGTCCCTGGAGCCAGGATGTTTCCCCTGCTTGAAGATGAAGCATCTTGGCCGTGTCTGGGCAGTGAAAGGGAAATTAGCTGCAGATTTCCAGCGTGTGGCTGCCCATGCACGCTCCTGCAGCGTGGCTGCGCTGGTGCTGCTTGCTGGGGATGCTTCTGTTGGGTTAGCTCTGGGTGTGGGAGGTCTGCAAGGCAGAGCTGGCTGGGGAATCTCTTCCCGTGCTGGATTTCTGACTTTGCAGAGCTGCTGCAGCATTTGGAAGGCAGGCAGTGGGAAGGGATCCATGTGCAGGTGCTGTCTGTAAGCAGAGAGGTGTCTGTGTGCTCTGCTGGGGCAGGAGCAGAGGCTGGAGCTGTTCCTGGGGTCTGTCCCATGGTGCTCTGTCCTTGTCATCCTGTCAGCCTTGTAATCTCCTTTTCCAAACTGCCCAAGCCTTTGAGGAGCACCACATCATTTAGCCCAGTGGCTGTGCCAGAGCAGGAGCTGCCACCTCCCTCCCAGCTAAACTCATTCCTGGCCAGTTTCTAAAAACACATCTCTGTGTCAGTGCTGTTCTTCGGCTTCACTTTATTTTTTTTCTCCCCATGCTGTTTACTCAATCCCTGGGGTATTTATAGCTGGCCACGGATCACCTGATAGCTTTTCTCCTTCTAGGATAGGAAAACTGAGCCCTCCCTGCTCTTGCTGAGGCAGAGGGTTCCCGTGACCCCAAACAGCCTCGGAACCCTCCTCACGCTCCTCCCCGTCACAGTTTGCGTTTCTTGGACACAGCAGCCAGGTCTGGGTGCTGAGGTCTCCTGGGTCTCGTGCTGCCTCAGCCTTCTTCTACCTCTGTTAAACACCTGGCACCGATCCAGGCTGCCTTGTTTTCTTTGGGCTTTTTGTTTGTTTGTTTGCATTGGCTTAAATCCACTCTCCAGCTGTTGAAACGTTTGATCCCTCTCCCACAGCCAAGGCCGGGGAGTTTCCTCTTCCCACCCGCCACAGGGATGGAGTGGTGGGGACACGTCCGTCTGTCTGGGGCCCTCTGCTTCCTCTGGGGTATTTACCTTTCACAAACGCTGTTTTCATCTGCTTTGGATGAGAAAATATTCCCTGTAAAGATTCTAGGGATTTATGGCCACATCCTCTGAGCCAGGACCTCCCTATTGAGGGAAGGATTTATGGAAGGTCTAGAAATACCTCAGAGGAATGCTCTGCAAAATAATTTAACAGAAAAAAAAGAAGGCAGAATTGTGGTGAAGTCAGATGTGAAGCTGGCTTGTAATGATATTACTTTATTTCATGAAACTGGGCTGTATCCCCAGCAGTGTGATCAACAGGTTTAGTGAGGGGATTTCCCCCCTTTACTTTGCTCACCTTAAAGTATTGTGTCCGGTGTGAGGATTCCAACATAAAAAGGACAGGATGTGTTGGAGCAAGGCTAGAGGAAGCCACAGTGATGATCAGAGGCTGGAGCAGCTCTGCTATGGACAGACTGAGGGAGCTGGGGGTGTTCAGCCTGGAGAAGAGTACAGGGAAACCTTATAGCACTTCCAGTCCCTAAAGGGGATCCAAGAGAGCTGGAGAGGGACTTTGGACAAGGGATGGAGTGACAGGGCAAGGAGGAATGGCTGTCAGGGGGCAGGCTTAGATGGGATATTGAGAAGACATTCTTGGCTGTGAGGCTCTGGCACAGGTTGCCCACAGAAGCTGTGGCTGCCCCCACCCCTGGAACTGCCCAAGGCCAGGTTGGATGGGGCTTGGACCAGCCTGATTCGGTGGCAGGTGTCCCTGCCCATGCCAGGGAGTGGAATGAGACGATATTTTAGGTTCCTTCCAACCCAAACCTTTCTGTGACTCTTTGAATGAGCTGTGTCGTTGGCTGGGGTGTCTCAAGGGCTCATTGCCCCTGTCCCGCTGTGTCATGAGAGTTGTCAGCCCAGAGCTGCGTTGGCTGCTGTTCCCAAAATACCCTTTTAATGGGGTGGAGCAGCTTCTCAGGTCTCTCTCTTTGAGCAGCCCAGGCAGACTTCGCAGGACCGATCCGGTGCCCGTGCCCGCAGCAATGCCGCGGGTGCCGTTCCCCACACGGCTCCCCATGCCCGGCGGGGCTCTTCTCCCTCACAGCAGCCGCTCCGCGGTGCGGCTCCCGCGGCTGCCGCCCGGGGCCGGCGGACACCGGCGGAGAGCGGCAGCAAAGCCCGCGGGGCGGTCTCGCTGTCCCCGCGCCGGGCCGGGCGGGGGAGCCGCTTCACCTCCCGCCGCCGAGCCCGGGGTTGTCGCTTTTCGCTTTGCCCTGGAAGGCGGCGAGCCCGACCACAGTTCGGGTGTGTGTGTGTCTGTGTGTGCGTGTCTGTGTGTGCTGTGAGGGTCTGTGTGTGTGGGGGTCTGTGTGTGTGTGTGTGTGTGTGTGTGTGTGTGTGTTTTATGTGTGTGTGTTTGTCTCTGTGTGTGCGAGGGTCTGTGTGAGAGTGTGTGTGTGGGTCTGTCTGTGAAGGTACTGGGGGTACCTGCACACCGAGAGGGGTCCCGGGGGATATCGAGACGTACTACAGGAGCACCGGGGGAATCCCGGCGAGTACCGGAGAAGAAAAATATCGGGGAATACACCTGGGGGTGAGAGATAGTTGGGGGATACCGGGGGGAAGAAATGAGGAGGTTACAGAGAGAAGATATCGAGGGGTACCGTGGGATCCCGGGGTAAAATACCGGGGGGTCCCAGGAGGAGATATCGGGGATCCCATGGGGGGATCCCGTGGGGGGAATCTCGGGACTATCCCGGGGGTCCCGGGCTAAGATCCCGGGTGGATCCCGTGGGGATGTGGGGGGGGTCCCGTGAGGGGGTCTCGGAGGGGGCCCTGAGGAGGCGGGGGGGGTGCGCGAACCGGCACGTGCCCCAGCGGCAGCGGCGCGCGCGGCCATTGGCTGAGGCGGCGGCCAATCAGCGGGCGCGCCTGTTTTGCCTCGGAGGCCGGATAAAAAGCCCGGGTGGGACCGCGGCGGAGCGGAGCGGGCGCGGCACCGGCGGTGAGCGGGGCGCGGACCGGGGGCGGCGGGGGCACCGCACCGGGGGCTGCCGGGGGTTTGCATGGGAGAGAGGGGGCACTGCGGAGGGTGGGGGGCATCGGGGCATTCACGCGTGGGAGTGGCAGGCGGCGGAGGGAGAGCGGATGGAGAGGGGAGCGTGGGTGGGGGGCTGGATGGCGAGGAGGGAGGGGATGCTGCGGGGCTCTTGGCGGGGATGCTGCGGGGCAATTTGGGGGTGTGGGATGCTGAAGGGCTCTTTGGGGGTGCTGCGGGGCTCCCTGGGGGTGCGGGATGCTGCGGGGGTGATGTGGGGGTGGGCTGTGCTGGGGGGCGCTGGGGTACCGCTGGCAGCGGGGACAGCGGGCTGCGGCTCTTGTCGCAGAGAGGATGGCGGGGCTGGGGAGGGGGCTGTGCAGGGATGAGGAAGAGGAGGAGGTGATGGAGGAAATGCGTTGTGGGCTGTGCTGGGGCAGCGGGCCTGCGCCGTGGGTGAGGGGGGCTCTGAACCGGCTTCTATGGCTGGGAGGGAGCTCTGACCCCCAGGCATCGCTGCTGGGCCAGACCTGCCAAAGCCCCCGGTGCTGGGGTGTACCCAATAAGGGCAGCTGCCCTGGCTGGCTGTGTGGCCAGCTGCTTTCCCCACAGTGCAGCCTGGGGTGTGCCTGGGCTGGGAAAAGCCTCAGCTTGGCTCAGAAGGGCCACCTGCCTTGTGACACTCGGGGCTCCCCAGGGTCAGGTTGTCCCCTTGGCCAGGTGTGTTCCCCAATTTGATCGCTCCCGTGGGCTCCAGGGACTGGCACAAGTGGAGCTGGACACAGTTAATGCAGCTCCAGCATCTGGGGCAGCCTGGAGATGCCACTGAGCTGCGGTGTCTCACAGCTGGCTGGTCTGGCAGGCAGCAAAAAGTGCTCCTTGGTGATATATTGGGGGTATAAATTGCATTTATAGACCCCTCACACACCTTCCAGAGCTTTTGCACGGGGCAGAACAGACGTGGTGGGTCTCTGAAGTCACTTCTGGGATGTGGGGCTGTGTCCCCATCCCAGCCTGATGGCAGTGGGGACATCAGGCTCCTGTCCTGGCGTTTATTCCCCGTGGGCTGTTTGCTGCATTTTCATTCCTGGTGCTCGGGCAGTGGAACAGAGTCCTTGAGCAGAGCCCTGTGTCGCTGAGCGAGCACCCAGGGGCTCTCCAAGGGCACCTGTGCCTCCCCCAGCCCTGCAGGTCCCTTAGCAGGCTGGCGCCAGCACAAACCAGTTCTGCACCGGAGTCCCTGCCATCCAGCAGGCAGCTCTGCCTGGGTGCTCAGTGAGGACATCCCTTAAACCACGGGGTTTTTCACGTTCTCCGAGCAGCGTGGGCTCACTGGGCGTTGCTCCCTGCAGGTTCTGAGGCTCTGAAGGAGGAGGCCACCCCCCCAGGCAGCCATGGCCCCCACGCTGGCCACGGCGCACCGGCGGCGCTGGTGGATGGCGTTCACGGCCATCATCGAGAACCTGCTCTTCTCCGCCGTCCTGCTGGGCTGGGGGTCCCTGCTCATCATGCTGAAGGCTGAAGGGTTTTATTCCTACCTGTGCTACGGGCTAGGTAAGCGTTTTTTTGGGCTCGTGTTGGGGTAAGGTGCTGCTGGTGTGGTTCCCTGGTGCAGGGGGGGTGTGGAGGTGGTTGGAGAATGGCTGAGCTCCATGTTGATCCCAGGGGAGAAGGAAAGGGATTTGTGCTCCTTCCCAAAACCTTGTGATGGTGCAGTGTGCCTGGAGGTGCTGTTGTTTTGTATGGTGGTTGGGAAAAGGAGCTTTAAAGATGGGGTAGAGCTTTTCTGGGTGGCCTTTTCTACTTGGCCATGAGCTCTTCCTCTGCAAGGGCTCTGGAGGATGGTGATTTTTGGGGAGGCTGTCCTGGGTTTTTAAGAGGAACTTTGTCCTTAGTGGTGAGAAAACAAGGAGCATGGGTGGCAATAATATCAGGGCAGTCCAGTGCTGCTGTTGAGGAGAATTTGCAGAATTAAATACTGCTGATCATTCCTCTCCTCCTTCAAGCACCCAGGATGTGCTCAAACCAGGCTGAGTTTCTGTGAGGGCTTGAGATTTACCCTCTGCCCCAGCCAGAAGTGACTGTCCCTGCTGCAGACACAGCCTGGAAGGGGAGGGATAAGTCTGTGGTGTGGGAATGGTAAAAGGGAAAACAGCCTGGAGGTGGACATCTGTCCCCAGCCTGGGCACGGAGGGAATTGTGCACCCCACAGAGTGTTTGGGTGGTCAGTGGGGTTCAAAGGAACCCGAGGGAAAGGTGTGGTGTGGATTTGTGGTGGCTGAGGGTTTGCATGTGCTCAGAGGAGGGGAGGGCAGAGTGAAGAGAGGCAGTTTGGGCTCTCTGATGGGGACTGAGACTGGATCAGCCCACCTGGGGCTGGTGGAGGAAGCAGTTGGTGAAAAGAGTTGGAAATCAGTGCATGGATCCTCAGCTGAGTGATGGCTGAGAACAGTGGGGGAAAACCGAGGTGTGGGGAAGCAAAGTCCAGACAAAGGTACCTGCGAATGATGTGATGATTTTGCTCATTCATCAGCTGATGGTTTTGCTCATTCATCAGCTGCTTATCTCCCCTGCTTTGTGTACCAGGGCCTGGGTTGGTGCACCTGGCAAAAATGCACATGTTTGAGCCTTTTATCAGCTGCAGTTTGGCAGCTCCATCTCCATCCTGTGCTCTGCTCTCAGGGCGGTGCTCCCTGTCACTCGGTGTCCCCAGGAGCACTCCTGTGTGTGAGGGACACTCCCAGTGCCAGGACACCCTGCAGGACTTCTGTCCAAGGCTGCTGCGTTCCCTCCACACCAGGGAGACTTTGTCACAGCCGAGAGATCACGTTAAACCCATCAGGTGGGGACTCTCTGCCACGCAGATAAAGCACACAGGAGCTGATAAGCAAATGCTGACTGTCTCTGCGAGCAGGCATTTGCTTGTCTGCTTCCTGAGATGTGCTCTGCTGACAAGAACTTCACTGGGGGCCCACCTCCTGCTCTTTGCCTTGGCTGCTTTCAGTTTGTCCCGGATCACTGAGGTTCACCTCGGTTTGTCGCTCCTGTTCCCCAACCTGTGGCTTTTTTGGCTCTCCCCTTGGGAGTGCCCATGCCCACAGACCACAGGGAAGATGCAAATGTTTGGACTGCTGTGAAATTGCTGCCCTGGGGGCAACTGCTCCCTCCCCGTGGCCAACCTGTGCCCCGAGGCAAGAAAGCTTAATCCCTGAGAAGAAATTTGTGCAGTCAAATGTTCTCGTTGTCCTCAAATATCTGGCCATCACTTCTGAACTCGGGTGATGGCTTGTGATGAGCTGTGGGGGCATTAATCTGTGCTGACTCACTTTCATTTCTCTGGGTTTGTCCTCTCTGTAAGAGTTTTGTGGGGAAGACTCCTGGCTCCAAGTGTGTGGAGGCTCTCAGTGACCAGCCCCAAACTGAGTTTTGCCTTTGCTGGCATTAGGGTGACCCAGTGGTTGCCTTTTTCAGTGTAACCTATTGAATCCTGCAGCCAACTTGGCTGGAAGGCTGCTGCAAACAAATCATGACGAGTAGCCTTTGGGCACTTGTTGTTCCTAATGCTGCTGTGGGCATGTAAGTATTGCAAAGGAAAAAAAAAATTAGAATTTTCCTAATGAGCCAAAGGTTCTTGGCAGGGCTTTCAGTTTGTCAGCATAAGCTCTTGTACTTTGTGATGCTTTCCAATGAAAGGCAAAACTAGACCTTGTGCCTTCTGCAGGCTCTTCTCTGAAGGTATCAGCAGCTGCCCAGAAAGTGCTGCAGTTCATTAAGGACTCCTTGTCTCCCTGTTGAATCCCTTGCTTGCCCTTGGGTCCTCCTGTTGGATTTTACTCACCCATTGTACAAACGTGGGGTCCAATGGACTCTTAACTCAGTAACATGAGGGTGGAGATGGACACCTGGGGGGGAAAAATCCAAAAAAATATAAAATATTTTTAGAGCAGTTGTGCAACAGGGCTGGAGTGGGGGGTTGTACCCGCTGGGCCACCTCCTGAGGTATGCTTGAAATTCGCTGACAAGGAGCCTGGTAGTAGCACTTTGTTCCCATTTTAATTTTACTACACTACTACTTGGCCTTTAACCAACTGAAGCAGCATCTTTTTACTCCTGCAAGTGCTGACTCCACAGTCTTTATCACCGTTCTGGGCCTTATCAGCTCTGGGGGAATTTGATCAGTCCAGGGCCTTGCCTTGCTATGATGTTTCTGGGATTGGGAAGATGAACGCTTGGGTCTGAAACATGCTTGAAGAAAGAGAAATGTCCTGAACTTGATAATCTTGCTCACAAAGAGCAGAGATAAGGGGCACAGAGGGCTTTCCTCTATGACAGGGCTGCAGAGTACCAAAGGGATGATAAGCTAATTCACTTACAGCGAGTTAACGAGCCCTGACGTGGTCAGAGGGGGAAGGTGCTGCCTCACAGCTCTTTTCCCTTATTTATCTGAGCTCTGGGCGGGGAACTTGCAGTCTGAAGGTCCCTCACAATCTGGGCAGATATGACAGCTAGGATTTGTGGACGGGCTGCACGTGTGGGGCTGTAAACAGGAAAAGAGTAAAGGTGGTAAATATTCAGTTTGTACAGGAAACACAGTGTGCTGAGCAGCAGCTGTCATGGGAAGGTGCTGGCTGAGAGCAGCTGCAAAATGAAACCACAGCTGGGCAGAGAAGGGGAGTTTGACTGGGACTGTGCCTTGGTCATATGAAGCTTTCAGGCACCCAGAGAGGGGGTCCTGGAAGTGCAAGTGGAAGGGCAGGGAAACCCGAATAAATTGCTTTTGCAGTGGTACAAAGCAAGAACATCTCCTCCCAGTTCCCAGAAGTATGACACCATCCTAAAAAGAGAAAACATGTTCTTATGTGGGCAGACTGCAGAATCAGTTGTTTGCACATGTCTTTCAGTGTGCTATTTTTTTAAACCAATACTCCCTGTTCTTTGCCCTTGATTTCTGTCTTTTTTTTTTTCCCTCAATTTTTTTTTCTTCTTCTATAAAAAAAAGAGGAGAAAGATGAGGGTGTGCAGGCTGTGACAGAGCTATTGTCAGGGTGGCTGGGGGTGTCTTGCCTTTTTGACTCAGTCTGCATCTGAAATAAGATGAAAGGAAAGCTGCTCTCTGCTATCTGAGATGGCAGTCACTGCTGGAAAAGCCAGACTCGTTCCTCTGGTGCTGTGCCTGGGATTTGAAGAGGTCAGTGAAGAGCAGTTAATGATTGACCTGCTGCTTGGAGAAAGGATGGCTTTGAATGTTCCAGCCTGAACAAATCCCAGCAATGATCTTGACACAAATGATTACCCAGGCAGCCTTCTCCTTACCTAAGCTGTCGTTCTTTAAATAGTAACTTGAACTACTAATTGGGCAGCAGAAATCCTGCTGCTTGTGTGGGGAGTGCTGTAAAAATAGGCAGCAATGTTCTTGTAATTGCTGGTAAAGACTTGTAGCTTCTGCTGCCTTGTCAGTGAGGCAGCAGTGAGTGAGCACAGCCCTTGTGCTGCTGCCCTGCCCGGGTGTGACACCTCGAGTGCTGCATGCAGGAGGATTTGGGGAGGGCAGCACCTTGGGCACAGAGCCAGTCCTTGCCCAGAGCAGTTTTCCAGATGGAGCCAGGCACGTAGGAGATTTTCCCGGGAGTGTGGCACGCACCGGTCTGGAACGGGATCTGAGCTGGGACTGAGGGGAAGCTGCTGCTTGCTGCAGCCAGGTGCATGAGGCAGGTGAGTAGTTAGGCAGGTTCTCTGCCCATTGAGCCCCTCCTAGCTGCATGTCCTGTGCTGCCACTCTGTGTCCTGTGCCAAGGAGCTGCTGGCACCCAAATCCCTGCTCGTGGGTGAGCCGGCTCTTGGCTGGACCTTGTGCCTGCAGCACACACCTGCAGCCCTTCCAAAATGTTCTATTTATGGAGGTGGCTCAAAGGATCAGGGGATGTCAGGGTGCCAAGGGCTGCTGAAATCATTTCCATTACGCCTCAGTGGATCTTCTCTTGTTGCTCAGGGGCTGCTTCTATTTTCACAAACAATTTGTATTTCCACATAGCGCTGTTGCCTGGCCCCTCCTTGGAGCTGGCACCCAGCAGCTGTAAACAAGGTGGTTGGTACAGGCAGGGAGTGAAGTTTGGTGTTCCATTCCCAGCTTTCCAGTGTTTAGAAAGGGACAAATTTCTTTGCTGTTTCTGAGCTGTGTCCTCACCTCATGCACACTCGTCATGGTGTGTGCTGTGTGAGCTCCTTGGGGACATGCAGCTGTGAACACATCCAAACATGAACAGGAATTTGTATTCTCCAGCTTTAAAGGCTGAGATTCCTGCTTGGAGATCTGTGTGGGGAGGGTTACTGAGGCTTTAACACGTGCAGAAGTTATAAGGTCACTGCACTGTTCGTGTCCCTCCACCCTCCTTCCACTCCTCAGCTGAGCTATCTCTGGAGAGTGCTGACACAGGGAAACTGCTACTACTTTGTCAATTCCCCCCCTCCTCCTCCTTGTTTTCCCGAGTTTCACCTCTCACCCACATCTGTTTCCTATGAATTTATCTTTGTGGAGAGACCAGAAGCCTTGATGCTGTGGGTGAAAACTGCAGAGAGGCTCCCAAAGTCTGTCCAGGACTGATTCCTAAGGATGTGGCTTGGGTGCCTCAGTGCACTGCCCTTCGTGCAGAGGAGATGCTGCTGGTGGCACGTGTGACATTTTGGGGATATTTGTTGCTTACTCTGGCTATCCATGACCAACAGCACAAGAGAAGGGGCAGATTAGGTTATCAGTGAGGAGCACATGGCAGTGGAAAGGAACACAGGCAGCTTGAAGCAATCTTAACAAAGATGCTGATGGGAGCAATGTCAATGGGGAGAAATGCCCCAGCCTTCCCTGCAGTGCTGGCAGGGGACAGAGGCAGCTCCAAGGCCTCAGATATCAGTGCCTGAATTCCTGCTGATACCTGAAGGCAGGAAGGTGGGGTGGGGTTTGTTTGCAGTGGACACAAAGCTGGGAGGGCGGTTCAGGGCAGCTGGGAGAGCCAGGCTGGAACCAGTAACTGTAGAGGAGCTGGGGTTGAGTAGAAGGGAGGGAGGTGCAAGGTGGGGCTGTGCCACCTCCAGAGCTAACACAGAGCAGCCATGGGGATCTCCAGCCTCAGCAAGCAGTGGATGAGAAGCCACTGGCACATGAGGGATTCCTGCTAATTAACTAAACCAACCTGGCCTCGCTGGGAATCTCCAGCCTCACTTCATGCTGGTGGTTATGTCTGTGACTTCTCTCTGTTCCTCCTTTAGTACTGAACTTTGTCAGATCAATTATTAAATAAGAAGGAGAGTGTTTGCTATCACTGGCTTGCAGCAGCAGCAGCAAGAGAGCAAGTGCTTTGTCATAGCAGCACAGGTTCCAGATAAGTGTTGGGAGGAGGAGAGCTGGAGTGCACTGGAGCTGTGAGTTAATGGCAGTCTGAAGGCACACACAGCTCACTCGAGGAGTTGTAAGCAGCCTTGGGATAGGCATGTAACAGGAGAAGAGCTGACATGAGGCAGTAAAAGGGAACTTCTTTCCTCTCTTTTTTGTTTTTTTGGGTTTTTTTGAACTGTCTTGTTTCTGTCTTGGTTACACAACGTGGGCTCTGTTCAGCGTGGGAGTTTGCATGCAGAGTTCCTCATGTAAGGGCAAGAACAGAAGAACAGAAAGCTGGGGATATAATTGATCTGTGTGACCTAAACTCATTTTGAAAGAATAGAAAATGCTAATTACAGGGTAGGACTTAAAGATGCATCCATGCTCTAAAAAAACAGAGAAGGCAGGTGAGCTGCCAGCCCCCCTGGGAACAGGGTAGTTAAATCCAGGAAGGATTTTTCAGAGCCAGGGCAGTCAAAGCAGGGTGGCTGCTGCAAAGCCATTCTTCATCCTGATGCCTGCAGTGAGGGTAGGAAGCTTTTCATTTGAGCAGGCTGCTGCTCAGTGCCAGGCCTTGTCAGCCTGGTGTCTGGAACCAAAATAACTGATTTGGCTGTAGCTGTCGTTAGTTTTGTTAGGGAGAAGATCTCTGAGAACATGACAGCTGTAGATTAGCAGGACCTTATTTTTGTATCCCTTTGGGTTTAGCAGGGTTTAGTGTCGTGTAATTGCCAGGCCATTGCTGCGTAGTTGTTTTAATAAATTAATGAATCTCCATCCCTGGGTTTTTACCCTGCTGCTACGTGGGATACCTGTCTCATGGCTGCTTTTTCCTGCTCAAAACAGAGTTCATCAGGTTTCCCTCACCCTTCTGCTGCTCTGCTTCTCCATTTCTCACTGATTAGAATAAAAACTGCCCTGTGGAGGGCATATACCCAGCAGGGCTTTTCCCTTCCCTCCTTTGCAGCATTTTAAATCCCATCCTAACACCCTGTCCTCTCTCACCCCGTGCAGAGACCACCACCAACACCTCTGAGCTCGACAACAGCACAGCATCAGAGCACAAATGGCCTTCCTGCAACGCCCAGGATGAGATGCTGAACTTGGCCTTCACCATTGGCTCCTTCCTGCTCAGTGCCATCACTCTGCCCCTGGGAATTGTCATGGACAAGTACGGCCCCCGCAAGCTGCGGCTGCTGGGCAGGTGGGTGTGCAGGGCTCCAGGGGCTGGGGGCTCACTCCCACCCTGGCTGGGTGCTATGGGCTCCCTGCAGCCTTGGGAAGTGGCTGAGGGATGGGATGTGCAGGCAGCAGAGCAGCTCTGGGGCGATTTCAGCCAGCACAGTGCATTGCTCCATAAGGGAAGGGCCTGGGACTCGGTGTCCACAGTTGAGCTCGGCAGTGCTGCTCTGTGATCCCTGGCCAGATGGAGCCTGGAGGAAGAGCAGAGTCATTTGTGAGTCAGGGAGGGTAGCTTTCTCCTTGGGCTGGGAGCTGTGTCCTGAGAGGCACAAAACCAAGATGTTACATCATTGTTTGCAGGCTGGGGAGTTAACTCAGGGATAAACATGTCCTGTTGCCTTTCCCAGGGCCCTTCTCTTCCATGTGGTGTGTGTTGCTTTCTGCCTCAAACAGTGACATTGTCAACTGCTTCTGTCATGGCATGTAGGGATTAGTGACTTTTGGGATCACTGGACCCCAGCACTGTTTTATCTGTCACAATTTTAATGCAGTGAACTTGGTTAGAAACCAAACTGGCCTGTGGGCAGAGTGGGAAAAACAGGGCAGGTCTCTGAGTCAGACCCTACCAGAGGGGAGTTGAGTGCTGGGGCTCAGGACAAAAGCTGCTGCTGTTGCCTTTGGTCACCCTGAGGTGAGGGCTGGAAAAACTGTGCTGGAAAACCAGTGGGAATTTGGGTCCAGACAGAGCTGTGTCAGTGCTGGGTGGAAATGTTCCTGCCCCAGCCCTTGTGCAAGGCTTGCCTGTAATACTTGTTTGCCAGTAAGATTTGGGTATTTCCCTGGATTTTTTTTTTTTTGCCAGCTTCCTTCCCTCTTACAGAAAGTGCCCTGCGAGGTGCTGAGGAGGTGGAAGCAGCTGTAATTGACTGTGGGCAGGGCTGTTTGTGAGAAACTGATGGCTCTGGTTCCCTTGCAGTGCCTGCTTTGCCGTGTCCTGTGTGCTGATTGCGTACGGTGCCAGTAACCCAGACTGTAAGTTGGCATCTTTCTGCTGAGCTGGGAGCGTTGCAGGGCTCTGGTTTGGGGTTTTTGGGGAAGCAAAGTTCAACTGTCACCCCCCCAGTGCTGTACTGGGGTCACAAGCCAAGCAAGCAGCCAGGCTGAGGGTGCCTAGTGGCTCTGGGAAGGGCTGGTGTTTCACAACACCGAGTGGAGAGTGCAGCAAGGGCCAAACGTCTGAGATACCCAGGTCTCTTAGTTTTGTCTTTGGGCAGGGCCAGGTCCTGTAAAGGAGCAATTCCAAACGAGTTCCTGGCTTTTTCAGGGTTGGGAAATAGGTAATAGCACCTAAAGCTAATTGGCTTTTTTAGCAGAGGTAGATGGAGCTGGCTGCTCAAGAGCAGATAGCGAGTGACCCTTTGGATTGTTTGTTCAAGTACATCTTCCTTTTGAGACCCAGCAGACAAGCTGCATCAGCGAGTCTGTGCCTTAGAGAGAAGGAACCCCTCCATCCCCTCTGAGCTGCCTTGGAGGAGAGCCCTGTCCCTGCCCGTCTGTGTGGCTGGGGAGATGCCTGGTGACATGTCCTGAGGGTGTTGATCCACGGAGGTTCCCACATGTCAGGACCAAAGCCTTTAGGGCTCTGCCTCCTTTCCCTCTGCACCCCTGTGGGAGCTGAGGGCAGGTTTTTTATTGTTGCAGCTCTGTCTGTGCTGATATTCATTGCCCTGGCTCTGAATGGCTTTGGTGGGATGTGCATGACCTTCACATCGCTCACGGTAAGTGAAGAGTTACTACCTGACTGCTCTGTCCCTCACTGTGCCTGTGAGCTGGGCTGGCAGGCAGCAGCAGAGAGGATCTTCTGCCTGTGGCTTGAATAGCACGTGTTTGTGTTTGGTACAAAGGGTCACTCACCCTTGGGAGTGAGTCCTTGGTTGTTATTCTAAAGCTTGTTTTCCCCGTTCTTTTTTTTTTTTTTTTTCCACCTGCCCTTTGTATCTCAGGTGAAGGTGGGGAGAAAAAAGGAAGTGTTTTTGTCTAGGGCTCATAATGTGCCTGTACATGCAGTGCTCAGCTGCTTGGCACAGGCTGGAGGTGTGTTTGCACTGGATTTAGCACTGACATAGTGCAGCAAGAATCAGCAGGGCACAAACCCTTGCAGTTGGGTATGACCAGCTTTCTGCAAGCACAGTGTGCATCTCGCCCCCATGGCTCTTCTTGATCACAAAAGGTTTTGCTTTTCAGAAGGGTGAGAGTCCCTCACAGGCTTCTTTAGAAATGCTGTGCTGTTGGGTGTGCACAGCCCACTTGGATATGTTCAGGATTGTATGGAAAGCTTTGGTCAACAACTGTCAGCTGGATCTCTGTGTTTTGGGGTTCTTTCTGCCTGGAGGCAGAAGCAGTATCATTCTCCAAATAACTGCTTTATTTTCTGCCTCATTACCCTGATTGTTGTTAGTGTGGCTCAAGCAGGGCTGGGTGGAAAGTCGCCCAGAAAACAAGCCTGGGAAGCACTGCTTTTTTTTTTAAATTTTTTTTTTTCCCCTGAGCTGTAGTTAAAAACTTTCAGATTTGGGCTGCACTACCTTGAACTTGCTGTTAAAGTAAAACTTCCTGTTAAAGTTGCCTCTAATTTAACAGGGCTTAGACACTGGCTGAGGTCCTGAGACATAAGCTTGGCAGAGGCTGGCTTTAGAGAGCACTCTGTGTACCATGGTTTTGCTGCTGCTGTTGCTTTCATATACCCAAAGCTTTCAGAACTCTGTGCAGATGTTGCTCTCTCCTTCATATGTGGTGTTCTTCACTGGAAGCCTTGTCTGTGACCCCAAGGAACTGTGGGGCAAATGTCATCCTGCTTCAAATAAAAGCAAGGAATAGAGGAGCACCTCAGTAGTGCTGTGGGAGAGGAGAGGATTCCCATCCTGCTGCTGCCAGCATTGATTATTGTCTCCCTGGGTGATTATTAAGGGGTCACAGATTATTTTAGAACCACTGGTGATGATAGGAGCGAGGGCAGGATAGGGCAGGAATAGATTGGGTGTGCTGTGGCTTTTAGCAGCAGAAGCAAGCAAAGTCACTTATTAGTGCCCTCATTAGTGAGCCAGTTCTGCAGTGCCAAGGAAGAGCAGCAGCAGGAAAAAGGTCAGCTCTTCCAAGAGGAGATCCAAGCCTTGGGGAGCTCTGAAGGAGGCAGGGATGGTGTGAGGCCACTCAGATGCCTCAGGTGGAGCCCATCCCTCAGTGTGTTCTGCAAAGAGCTGGGCTGGCTTCAGGCCTGGCTTCTCCAACCCACAGGCAGGTGTAGCTGCTTGTGCAGCTGCTCTGATGCATTTTGGTACCTGAGGTGTCTAAATGTCATTAAAAATAGCCTCAAGTGGGAGGGAAATGCTCCTTTACCTGCACCACAGCAGAGCTGTGCTGCTGCCTGTTAGAGCCAGCTGTATGTTGGTTGTTGGCAGCTCACAGCTTTACCATTGTGCCTGCAAGCTGCACTTGGTGTGTCAAGAACCATCTTGTGCTGTCACAGGGTGATGCCCTGTGGATTCCTTCCAGCTGTGGCTCCTGGGGACAGGCAGGGAGGGACACAGGGACAAGCTCATGGGCTGTGTCCTGAACACGCTGCATGGGCTGAACTGAAAGGGGACACCCAAAAGACCTTTGTAAGGAGGTTAATTACCCAGGAGATGATGAGCCCTGCTCCTGCCAGTGCCAGGGGAGCTGGGTCTGGCTGCCACAGGTCACAGCAAGGTGACTTCCTGCTCCTGCCAGCTGCAGGTGACCTGAGCTGCTCCAGGAAATGGCTCAGACCTACTGGTGCCATGGTCCTCAGCCACCCCAGGCAGGTTTTGGTTGCTGCTTTGTGGCAGGGTGTCCCTGAAGCCCAGCTTGTGGGGTGTCAGCTGTTGACACCTCCTGGGACACGGTGTGATCTGGTGGCAGGGACCCTCAGACAGGGATAAACAGGATTAGAGCCTGGGACAGTGCTCCACAAAGCTTTTGCCTCTTGCTTGAGTTAAAAGCCTTTTCCAGCAACAAGTCCCCAGGGTATCATGACAGCACATGGCAAGCTGTGGGGCCAAAACAAGCTGCTGCTCCTGGGTGCCTGGGCTGTGGCTTGGGGGCGAGGGGGCAGCCAGCAGAGGCTTCCCAGTTCTGGGAACAAGGTCAGCCTGTGCCTGTTGTTAAAATGCAGAGAGGGGAGATTTCTGCCTCGTGACTTGGTCTTGGCCAATGTAAGTGAAGATTGGAAATGGAAACAGATCTGTGCTGGTGGCTCTGACAGCAACACAGGAATCTGGCGCTGGTTCTGCTCCGAAGCTATTTCATGCAATGAAATAAACATGTGTGATAAATTACCACAAAGAGCCTTTTATAGATTGTTCTCTGTCCTGTTTTCCTTTCAAAGAACTACAGCTGCTTTGCTCTGATTTTCTGCTGCAAACAGCCCCCTTTAATCAGGGGGGGGGGATGTTTCTGTGTAGGGAATCTTTTTTGCTTGGAAATAGTAGGAAAACTTTGGGCTCTGTGAGCTTTTGTTTGTTGGAGAATGGGAACAGGAGTTTCCATATGCTTTGGGCAAAGGGGGCAGTTTGAGGCTTTCCTGCAGAACATATTCTTAGTGTATGTATAACTTTCAAACACACCCCCAATAGGGAAAACAAAGTTTAATTGAACAAAAATACCATTTTTCAGTAGTCTAGTTCTCAATGCCTTGATTTTTTTTTTTTTTTTTTTTTTTTGGCTGTTCTTTCAAACAGTCCTTGCAAGAGGAGGGAAACAGGATTTGGTAGCAATGCTGTGCTGTTTTCTGTATATGGAATGTCTCCAGAGAAAAGCTGGAAAACAATATAAATTATTATAAACTCACTGTAGGGCAGATGAGGAAAAAAAAATCTGCAAGAGGAAATGATTTATCAGTTTAGGATTACAGACCTGCAATAAAGGATTCCAGTAAAAAACAGTTACGTGTGGCAACATTCACAGAGTGTTTTGTGACAAGGCATAAAGTTAATATTGCATTGAGTGTCAGTGACCTTTAAACAAGAGGCTTAAGAGTTTCTGTCGTCATAGGTCTTGCAGAATTGGAGCTGTCATACCAGAATGGGCAGAAGTTGCTGGAGGAGTCACTTCTGCCCTGCGGGGATGAGATCAGAATGAGGATTAGATCCTTTTTGGTGGCAGAAAAACAGAGCTCACTTGCTCCATGGCTTGTGTTTTTTATTGCCTTTTTTTTTTTTCCTCTCCTTTCTGTGGTTCATTTTTTCCAATGCTTGCTAGTATAAAGACAGCATGAAAAATGACTTGGTAAATATTGCATGTTGTTTTTGTGGCTGGTCTTCAGATGAGACCTGCACAGGCACTGCCAGTGCTGGCTCTGTCTGAGAGGTTTTTTGGTCTTGAACTCTTCAAGACTTTTCCCCCTTTCCCCCCTCTGCCCCTCCAGGCAGTCCCACATTTCTGTCCCTTCCAAGTGCTCAGTGTTTGCACTTTCTGCTTTGATTGGGCTGGATAAGACATTAAATCTCTTCTGTCCAATTTTTTTTAATCTAGCTCCTTGCTGGGTGCCAAATTGGATTTGAGGAAATCTTTAGCCTTTCTAGGACTTCTGTCCCAATCAAGGCAGAAGCAGCCTTGGGTTCTCCTGTTTGTGGCTTCCTGTTCTGTGTCTCCAGCAGCCCTCAGAGCAGGAGGATCCACCTGGAAGTTCCTTTCCTGCTGTGTGAAAAAAGCTTTTTGTGGACTCTGGACCTCTGGGGAAAACCAGCCCTTGCCAAGAAGCAGCTGTGTTTGTGCAGCTCTTGCCCTGCCCTGAGCTCCCCAGCAGGAGCAGCAGTTTTGTTGTCATTTCTGGACATTATTTAAAGTTTGGGGCGTTTGGGATGAAACAAATGCCCGTCCTGGTGACAGCGACCATCCTTTTTTACAACCCTCAGCCATTCCCCTCGGCAGATGCTGCTTTCTGGGAGTGTGTAAATCGAGGGCAGTGCTTCCAAGAGGAGATTTTTTCAGTGCCTGGTAACAGACCTTTGCATCCTTGAGCAGTTTCCTGTCTGCAGCTCCCGGGAGCAGCCTGCTGGCAGCTCTCCCGCATGCGGGGTGATGGGTGTGGGGATGCTCTGCAGAGCAGCACAGCCCTTCTGCCTCCTCCTCCTCCTCCTCCAGGGTTCACGGGCAGCATCAGGCTCAGCACATCACTGCTGCTGCCCAGCCTGGGGTTATGTGAGGACCTGCAGGCTGCAGTGCATAGGAGGCTCTGCAGTGGATGATGAACAGCCAGATGGGTCCCGGAGTGCTCCTGCTCGGGAATATTTCTGCCTTGTAAACACGCCGTGACACGAGCCAGATTTGCTGGCCTTGTATGCTGCTCCTGGGAAAGATGGGTTTGTTTTTCAGCCCTGCAAGGGGGGGGGTGGGATGGCAGCACTTGCTTGCTCAGGTTGAAATTCTCTGAATCTTTTTGCTCAGCAGCCTCTTTGCACAGAAAAAGGGCTGCTCGTGCCTTCAGTCCTAGAAGGCATCTCTGCAGTGTCCTGCTTTGAGGTCCTCTGAGGCTGACGGAGTGATGCTCAAGTGAATTTGGGGAGTAAGTGACCCAAAAAAAAGGAGGTGGGAGGGAAACCTGCCAGCCTGCAGCAGAATCTCTGCCTATTGACCAGCTTCAGGAGGTGTCAGCCCAGCTCTCCATAGCCTGACAACTTCAATGCTTCTCCCTGTAATTTCCAGTGTCCAGGACAGCATTAGTGAGTGATGGAAACTTGTTCACTTCTGGTTGTTTAGGAAAACAGGGGGTTCTTCCTTTCCCAGCAGAGTAGGAAGCTTTCCTGCTGGAGAGACCTTCCTTTGGTTTCTGCCTTTGTATCTTGGGTGGAAGCAGGGGCTGCTGAGCCATCCGGGGAGTGATTTTGCTGTTCAGGTGGCAGAAGTGGTTGCTGTGAGCTGCTGCTGCCTGTCCTTACTGAGAGCTTTGCTTTCCCAACAGCTCCTTGCAGAACCAGCCTGGTCTGCTCTCAGCACACCAGTGAAGGGGGTGGCTGGCAGGAGCAGCAATGTTGTGTTGCCTGCTGCAGAGCTCAGTAGCTGTGCTGAGTGATAAATCCTTGGGTATCTGGTGTTTGTGACTCCTTCCCTGCACCTAGCTCTGGGACAGTGTGCTGAGGCATCTGAGCCATCCCAGTGATGCAGAAATGATCAGCAGAGAGTCTGCTGCCACAGAAGGAGCCTTGGAGATGGCTAGAAATGGAAATGCAAACAGCAGCACTGTTTGTGCTTGTCTCTGTTCCTTCTTGTTATAACAGGAACTTTCTGGTCTGCTGCAAAGGATTTGGGTGCTGACCCAAGGTGCATAAACAAAGCTGGCAGCTCAAGGTGTTGCAGGGTGTGTTAAAGACTGCAGCCTGTGTCTAACAACCCTTGGCTAAAAAGAGGGTGACAAACAGAGGGTTTGTGGTAGAGGAAAAGTGGTGGCTAAAGGTTTTTGGGGTAAGGAACTTCTAGGGAAAGCACAAGAGCTGGAGCAAATGCTCCTGTGCTAAAGGTGAATGATGCAAAATATGCTGTCAGTCTGGAAAGAAGCAGCATCAGTAAGCACATAAATCTTGGGTTGTAGACATTGCCTGTCTCCAGAGACACCAGTGAAACCTGCAGAGTAATATCTTATAGAGCTAAGTCATGCCTAAGTACAACTGGCTGCTTCACATTGTGGTATCCAGGAGAATTAATCCTAAATGCCAATATCTCCTTGAGAAAGCCTCATTCCTGCTCCAGCTGATGTTCCTCTCTCTCCACAGCTGCCCAACATGTTTGGGGACCTTCGTTCCACGTTCATTGCTCTGATGATTGGCTCCTATGCTTCCTCTGCCGTGACATTCCCAGGAATCAAGGTGAGGCTGTGGGATCAAGGCTTGGGACTGGTGGTGTTGTGCTGGTATCTTGTCCTGTTTAGCAATAAAGTGGAAAGAAAGAGAGACCATTTGTTAAAGGTCTTTTTTAGGGGTGTGCATTTGCAAGATTCAGTTCCTGTCTGTATCAGAGACTTCCCAAGTGACTGCCTCAAGAATGCAGCAGATAGAAAACTTGAGAAGTGCTAAGTAGAAGTGAAAAACTAAAGTTTTTTTTAGGAAAGATTGCTTTGTTAATATCTAAGTTGTGTGTGTATATATATATATTTTAATACACAAATGTGTATTTTGTCTGCGTGATGGTCACCAGTGGTTGGCTTTGAAGATAATTTATGGCTGGCAGATGGCACTGAAGGGATGTGAGATGGTCACCTGGGCTGCCTGGATAGATCACCTGGGTCTGAACCAGGGATGTTTCACTGCAGTCTCAGGTGTGCAGGGAAATTCCTGCTGGTTTTCCAAGAAAGTCACAAAATTATTTTGTTACCACTTGAGTAACCCATTTTAAGTGTATCATGATGTTCTTTCCCTGCTTCTGTCAGACCTCATTCCAAGAATATTGCAGCATCTCTCTGCTCCTGTAGCCAAACCCACATTCCCTTGTGATTCCCAGGTTATCTATGACTTTGGGGTCTCCTTCATCCTTATCCTGCTTGTCTGGGCGAGCTGTGCAGGACTCGTTTTCCTCAACTGCTTCTTCAACTGGCCCCTGGAGCCTTTCCCAGGACCAGAAGACATGGACTACTCGTGAGTCTGCAGGGCTAATCCCATTCCTAATCCTCTAGGAAAAGCTGGCACAAAGAATTTAGAGGAGTAGTAGACAGGGAACCCCTTGCATGTTGTTTGTTGCTGCCACCTCTTAGGCTGAGGGTTTCTGCCTGCCACTAGCATGTGATTACCTGTGCAAAGCAGAACTTTCCAAACTGTGGGAATTACAAAGGGAGAATGATCTGTTCCTGGTCATAAGTATTTTTATATTGATTTATGCCAAGTTGGCCCAGGGAAAGTATCTCAGTGTGCTCTGGATCAAAACCATTTGTGGGTCTGTAATGGAAACCAGTGCCTTAAATCCACAAATAGCCCTTCTGACTCCTGCAACACTGCTGCCTCTGACTCCTCACCCTGTGTTGCAGCTCTCACGCTCTTTGCAACCCAACAGGGTGAAAATAAAGTTCAGCTGGCTGGGCTTTGACCACAAAATCACTGGGAAGCAGTTCTACAAGCAAGTGACGACCGTGGGGCGCCGTCTCAGCGTGGGGAGCTCCATGAAGGGCCCCAAGGAGCCAGCAGCTCTGCAGGAGAACAACAAGCTCTGTCTGTCTACAGTGGACCTGGAAGTGAAGTGCCAGCCTGACAGTGCAGGTGTGGTTCTGGGTGCCCCAGGGTGCTGGCACAGGCCTGCTGGCCTCCCTGCTCTGCTCCAGATCTGTTTGCAAGGGAGCAGAATGTGAGCCAGGTGCTGCCAGGGCCTGGTGCCAGCCACCAGTTATGTCAGGAATCCTGTCCCTGTGTCCTTCCCTGAACACAAATGGTGCAGCCAGTGGTGGGGACAGCACATGGGAGCTGCTGTGGCTGCAGGGGGACAGGACAGCTGCACACTGCTGGCTCTTAGGTGGATTGTTGCCACCATGACCAAGCCTTCTTTACTTTGGAGCATCATAGAATGGTCTGACCTGGAAGGGACCTTAAAGATCATTTAATTCCACCACTTCCACCAGAACACATTGCTCAAAGCCCCATCCAGCCTGGCCTTGATAGTGAAAGCAAATGGTTTGAGGCTTCTTTTTGTCCTAATCCACAGAATCAGGGCATTCTTCCTGCTGCCTTGCCCCACTTTGGTAGCCAAACTCCAGCACCTGCAGCTGCTGATGGTGGGAGTTTGTGAGGCACCAGGTGAACTCCTTGGGGCTGCCACTGGCACTCCTGGCCAGGAGAGGCCCTGCTGTGAATGTTTGCCAGGGTGTGCTGCCTTCTTCAGAGGCTCTGTTCTTCCTTCTGCAGCTACTCCCTCCTTCATGAAGAGTGTCTTCAGCCCCATCCTGCTGCTCAGCCTCATCACCATGTGTGTCACCCAGCTGAGGCTCATCTTCTACATGGGAGCCATGAACACCATCCTGGAGTTTCTGTCTGGAGATGAAAGTCAAGGTAAGGGAACCCCTGAAGACTTTCACTGCATCCTTGGGGCTGGGAGTGACCCAGCCTTGGTGAGTGGAGGCCGAGCAGCTGATTACTCAGCAGATGCTCCATGCAGGGCAATCCTTGGTGTCCAAGTGCACTGGCAGCTGCTGGGAGGGCCCAGGGAAGGGCTGGAAGCAGCCCAGCACAGAGGGGCAGTGAGGTGGGTGCTTGAATGTCAGGCTAATTTTAACTCTGTGTCTGTCAGATACTGCCCCACGTTATTTCCCCACATAGGCCTCTTGCAAGTAACCCCTGGGGGTGGACTGCTAATTTTTATTTTAACTAGAAAACCTATTTCAGCAGGTATTTGCTTGAGTTATCCCAAGCAAGCAGAGAATGCAGAGCAGCTGACTCTCATGAGTAATGCTTGGACTCAGTGCCTCAGCCCAGCACCCAGGGGGGAGAAGTGAAGTCAGAGCTGGTTTTTTGTGCAGCTTGCTGGGTGCTGGGGAGGCTCAGGGCTGGACTCCCTGCATTTATAGTTCTGATGAAGTTTCATGGAGCAAACAGGAAAGAGTACATTAGTTTACTGTCAAAAATACCCAGGATTGCAAAACAGGACTTAGCCTTTTTTTTTTAAATTTTGTTTTTGTCCTTTGTAGTAAGATCCAGTTTGAACTTGTTAAATCTGGATTGCATGAAGCTGATAAATCAAGAGGCACTCCTCTGAAAACAGGAGTGAGCTCTGGGGGAGGGAAGGAAACTCAGGAAACTCCAAGTGCCCTGGCATTCCCTGAATTGCTTTGTTTCTTGAGCCTCTGACAGCCTGCAGCATTCAGCTCTTTATCTCCTGCCTCAGGAGCCAGCTTAGACATTAAACAGCAGAACAGGACAAACTTCACACTGCCTACCTTTCCCAACACTGCTTCCTTTTCTGCTTACCTTGTAACTCTGACACTGCTTTTAAAAAAATATTATTTCTTTTTACCCTGGCTTGCTGTACTAATTTAATTTTAATTTCTTTCCTTCTCCTCCCCTCCTTGGAATTTCAGAATTAACATTAACTGTATAAGCTGCCAATTCTGCTTTGATCCAGCTCCCTGCTAAAACAGGGATCGTGCCCCTTGAGTATGCTGCAATTTTTCTGTGCCACCTTTAAGATTTCTTCCTTATTTTTTCCCCTTCCTCCCCCTGATTGTAGCCTGGGCTCATTGCAGTGCAGTCTCTGTCTTGGTGTTTCCATGGCATCAGCAAAACAGTGGCATTGTCTGGTCTCAGCAGTGTCAGGCTCTGCTGCAAGAGCAGCTCCAAGGCACGTGCAGCTCTCCAGAAATGCAATCTGTGTGTGCACCAGGAGGGGATGGGGTGCTGCTCCCTCACATTCCTCCTGATTCCTGCCTTTATTCTCCTGGGTGGGGTTTGCTCAGAGAGCTCCCTCCACCTGCAGCTGCCCTTGGGAGCACTGAGGGAGGGGAGAGCTGGGCCAAACCCTGCAAGGGTTGTGGTCAAAAGTTAAATATTCCTGGGATTACAGCAGGAGAGAAGGATGTGGGGAGAATCATGCAGATCAGGAGTGAAGTCTTTAATTGCAGTGAGGCACAGTGTCCTTGAAAGTTCTTTCTGTGCAGGTTATGGTGAGTTAGACCTGTCAGGAAACCAAAAGGTGGAGAGAGCAGTCAGCCTGTGGCTGCTTATCTGCTGAAACCCCCCAAAAGATGAGGAAGAAGCTTTAAGGGTACATTCTGTAAATAATTGTGTTGTAGGAAGGCAGGGGAGAGGAGACCTGCTATACCTAGAACCTGAAATTTGTCTGCATCTTTGATAAATTGTCACCTTGCTCTCAAATGTGGTGATACTGAGAGACCTTGGGCTGGAAAGCTCAACAGTGTGAGGTGTTTGCTCAGAGTAGTTTTGAGTGAAAAGCATCTAAAACAGGGAATGTAAAGGTTTGTGCCCACGTGTGCTTCCTTTGCTAGGTATTACTGCTTTTTCTCCTTGGGAAAAAATGTTTTTTAACATGACAGATAAGCTGAGGGGGCCTTGTTTTGTAGCAGCTGCTGTTTCCTCCCCTTCCCTTGCTGACCCCATAAATTTCACTCCTTAATTCAAGCTGCCCTCTGCCCTTGCTGTTTAGAGCCTAAGATTAAATGTTCAGGGCAGCATAAAGAGGCAAAACATGACAGCGTGGCTTGCTTCTTACCCTCTATTAAAAAATAACCAGCCAGCAGTAAATCAGCTCCTGCAGAGCTCTCAGAGAGTGATGCCACCTGTTTCTCTTGGCTGCAGCAGTTGCTGTAATGAGAGGGGATGTGGGGTCACTCCAGGGCCTGTCTTTGTGGGAGGAACGGGGCCATGAATGTGAGGTTGGAGGTTGGAGGTTCCTCTCAGCTCCTTTGCCAGCAGCTGGAGCCAGGAAAAGATCACCAGGTGCCATCCTTGGGCACAGCAGAGCAGCCCTGCTGGGGTTTGCTGCAACTGTTTAGGAGAGAGAGGCTGGTTGGAAACTTTCTCTCCATTACCAAGTGGATTTTGGTGGAAATCCTGGCTGTGCTGCTTTGGCTGGGCTTAAAAACGGGAGGGACTAATGAGAATTTCAGCTGCTTTGCTTGCAGGGCTGTAACTTGTGCTCTGTATGCTGAGATGGGCAGTTTCAGAGCCACATCCTTGTTTTGGAGCTGTGGCACACCGTGACTCACCAGCCCTTCTGTGTGCTGCCTCAGTCACCACGTGGGCTGCCCAGAGGAAGTGGAAAAAAGCCTTGCAGGGTGGGGGAACTGCTCAGTAACAGGAGGGGACAATTTCTTCTGAGTCTGCTGGCATCAGCTTTCCCTCAGCAAGCCACGGGGACACTTCTCTCATCGTTAGCACAGAATTTTCATCACTTTGAGCTTTGTAACAATTGCCCACAAATGATGTTATTTTTAGATGTTAATCTCCTGCCCCCTTTCTTCCAAACTTGTCCATTCAGCACAAACTGGGTTATTCCTCACCTTCCCAGCCTGATTGTCCTCACTGGAGCATCCCAGCTGGAGAAGCTGCAGCTCCCAGCAAGGCAGGAGAGGGGATGACTAAAGCAGGCCTGGCTGTGCAGCACACAAAGCTTATAAAAACTCTTCCTGCTGGTCCTGCCCGGAATAAACCTCACTGACACTCAGTGGGTGCTGTGTCCCCATTTTTGGAGCCCTGCCTGCTGCTGCCCAGAGAATTCCAGTGCAGGATCAGAATGGCTGAAGGAAATGTGCCCAGCATGTCTATTCTGATGTCTGGAAGGCTGATGAGTGACTGATAAGAGAAGTGATAATGGGAAGGGTTTTTTTAAATATTTTTTCCTATCGCTTGGACTGAAAACTATTTTTAATAATTATTTTTTTTCCCCTGCAGTGGCTTTCTACACTTCCATTTTTGGGGTCCTGCAGCTGCTGTGCCTGCTGACAGCGCCTGTGATCGGATACATCATGGACTGGAGAATGAAAGAGTGTGATGATGGCTCAGAGGAGAATGAGGAGAGCAACGCTGAGCAGTGCGTAGTGTGCCCCACACGGGACATGCAGGCACCTGGCAGGCCCCCTCTGCTCTGCCTTGTGTGTTGTGGGATCAAAGACTGAAAAGAATATTGGCTCTTCAGTATAGAAAAGAAAGCCTGAAGGAAGACTTGATAATTGCAGAGGAAAGGAGCAGACTATCTTCCATGTCCACTCAGATCAGTCGAGAAGAGCAAATTTAAGTTGTAGCAGGAGAGGCTCAGACTTCCCTCCTAGCCTAAGAGTAAGAGTAACAGCACTGAAATAATTACCCAGACGTTCCTCAGCTTCCACTGGTGGAGATCCCAGCACCTCCATAGGCAGATCTGTGACCAAACTGGTGTAGATAGTTGATGTGATGTGTAGAGAATCTTGCTGTGAGTCCCAGCAGCTGCTGGGGGTGTTTGTAACCCAGGTTTTGCTGTCCTTCCAGAGGTGACAAGAAGAAGAAAAAGCGTGACCGTCAGATCCAGAAAATCACCAACGCCACCAATGCCTTTGTGTTCACCAACTTCCTGCTGGTTGGATTTGGAATCACCTGTCTTATTCCTAATCTACCCTTGCAGGTGAGTGGGTGAAATGGGTGGGGTGCTGGCAGAATGACAGCACAGTGCCAGGAGAACCTGCTGCTGGTGGCAGGAGGGCTGGGATTGGCACTGCAGGGAAACTTCCATCCTGCTTTGCAAGCCCCACTTGTAGAGCAGAAACAACACTCTGCACTTTGGATCTCTTGGGAAAACCTGAACAAGCAGCTGTAGTTAAAATGCCACTTGATTCAGAATTTATTTGCACTTTAAACTTTTTTTTTTTTTTAATTTTTTGAAGTTTCTGCAGCTGGCCTGTGTGGCAACTAATTCTTGCCCACCAAGATCCTCTCAGCAGTGCCTGTACATTTAAACTGGGCTTGATTTAAGCTGCAGAAGGTTGGAAAAACTTGCAGCAAGGAGCACAACATGGTGATGTGTACAGCAGCTTATTCCTGCGTCAAATGCTGTGCCCAATGGTACCTGTGGGATTATAAACCTCTTAAAATATTTATTCTGTGGCACCACCTATTTTTGGCAGAGGAGTTTAGTGATTTTATGCTATACTTAAACACACCTTGATGATGTAGGCAAACATCAGTTTGCCTATGAGCAAGTGAAAGCAGTTTGCTCATTCTTACGTGTTGTCTGCAATAACTTGTGGAAAATTAACTAAATTGGTGGCCATGGAAAAGCATTGTGATCCTGGCCAGGGGTTGCTGGGGACATGTCCTTGCAGCAATGCCACCTACAAATGAGAGATCCTCTGTGTGTGTGCAGAGTAAGGAAAAGCAGTGCCTGGAGACAAGTACAAATTTCTTCCCTCGTGCTGATATTTCAGGTTTTGGGTCTGGGTTTCCCAATCCTACCTGAAAAGAGCAGCTTTTAGGAATGGCTGGTGTTGGGTTCTGGCACACCTGAGTGGGTGTCTAGGATGTGACATTTTTCTGCTTCTTTTTTTTCAGATTCTGTCCTTCATTTTGCACACAATTGTGAGAGGATTCATCCACTCAGCTGTGGGAGGCCTCTATGCAGCTGTGTAAGTCTCTGGTTCCCCATAAGATGTGGCTGGCCAGATAAACTGGTTTGGGATGATGGGCTGTCCAGGGGAGAGGGAGATCAGGAACAAGGTCTTCATGGTCAGAGGGGAAAAATGGTGCAACTTGTTTCCTCAGTCACCTCTAGACATGACAATAGCTGGGCTGAAATCCCAGGGCTTTCCTTGTTTAGCAACAGCGCCAGGAACAGTTATGTGTGAGACTAAACTATTGACACACAGGTTATATAGTAAAAACTCAAGGCTTTTTTTGTCTTGCAATGAGCAGATGTGTGCATGTGCCCAGGTAAAACATTAACAGGACTGAAAACATCACTGCTGCTCTCCTCTGAAGCTGACATTGATAAAACATTGCTCAAGATAGCATTAGTGATGCCTCCTCCCTTTCCCAGGACAGATCACCCATCCTGTTTCCAACTTTGCAAGTTATCAATAGCTGAATCTAAATGCTCTCTTCCTCATTAAGCAATGTTTTTGGCCTTGAAAACAGATCTGTCCCTCAGTGCTGAGGTAGGACAGAGGAACAAAGAGGAGCTGTTTTCTTTCAGGGAATCAGAGATTTGTTGGGGTGGGAAGGGACCTCTCCAGACCAAGGTCAGGTAGTGCAGGTGGTCCAGGAGTGCAACTGATTTTGTCTGGATATCTCCATGGATGGAGACTCCACTGCTCCACAGACTCTTTCTGTCAAAATCTAAGCCCCACATCTGGGAGAATCCAGACTAGAGAACACATTTCTGCTTCAGAAATGTATAAACTTTTGGTTCCCTGGCAGCCAGAAGCAAAATATTTTTGTCTTGGGCAAGGTAAATAAATGTATGTTGCAGTAAGTATCACCTTACTGGTAAACTAATCCTATTTGACCACTGCAACTCTGGAATTTCCTGGAGTTGAGGTATTTTTGCTTTGAATATGACTTCTTTGAATATTTAAAGGTTTTGATTTGCTTCTTTCTTCCCAAGTTTAGTTTAACCTGACTGTTTTTAATTACTGCTCAGTCATGGAAAGAGAAAAATGTTAGAAGATTCCTGAAATTTATTTTCCCATTAATATTATCTGATACCAGCACTTGCCAGTCAATAGTGTTGTTTAGTTTGACATAGGATCAGACTTGTCCTCTAAAAAGGAAAACACTAACCTGTTGTGCAGGTTTCACTCGCCTCCAAAGGGAGCAAATTGTTATGACCAGATGAAAATGATTGCTCAGGCACTGGTGTTGTCATCTGGATAAAGCAGCCCTGCTTTTAACTTGTAAATATCCCCACTCTGCTCCCTGTGCAATAGAAACAGGAGCTGTATAAGCACTTCCACTTGCCCACAGTAGAGCTGCAAAACAAAACAAGTGCTGGATCTGATATTGCTAAAGTCTGAGACTCGGGATGAGAATGATCTGAAGAAGAAGGCTCCAGCCTTGGCAGCAGTTCCATTCTGCTCTCAGGAGCAGTGTGACACCACAGGGTCTGTGTAAATACCCTGTAAAAAGGGGCAGTTACCCTGCAGGGGCAGTTAACTGCAGGAGGGAGTTCTGCACGTTATGCCTGTCTTGGCACTGTGCTCTCACGTTGGTCTCTGTTGTTACTGGGCTGGGAATGTAATCTGACCTGGGTGATATGAAGTCAAGGTGACACATAATAATGCTGTTGCTTTCTTTGTTGACAGATACCCCTCGACTCAGTTTGGCAGCTTGACAGGGCTGCAGTCGTTAATCAGTGCCCTCTTTGCCCTCCTGCAGCAGCCTCTCTTCATGGCACTGACAGGACCTTTGAAAGGAGACCCCCTCTGGGCAAGTTCTTCTCAGTTTTGATATGAAAGCTTGGGGGTTAAGATGATTTTTGGCTCATTTAAGGGCTCCTGTGCATGGACCAAGGTTAAAAACAGCTCTAATTTTACATGTCCCTCAGTCTGCTGGTACCTTGGTGCTGTCCAGACCTTTCCCTGTCCCTGTGTGAGTAATGAGTCCCTGGGCAGGGAAGCCAGTAACCCTTATGGTGAATGGAAAGGGAGGAAGGGAGTGCTTTCCACTAACACTTTATGTGGTGAGTCAGAATCTGTCAGGTTAAAAATGGGTGAGTGTGAGCAGACCTCAAAATTGAGAAATAACACTGTGATGCTTGAGAACTACAAGCTCCAATTACCAATAAATTTTGGATTGCTGATGCTAATGACCAAAAAGCCAAATGGCTGTTAAGGGCAGGGCTGATGTGGTGTCTTGCTGAGAGTCTGGGCAGCTCAATAAAATCGTGACATGGGTGATGCTGGGGAGAATTCTGGTCTCTAGGCTACATGTGCCCATGCCTGTTGCTCTTCAATCAGCAAACTTGGTGTGAAACACCTGCAGCTCCACCAGCCCTTGCCTGTTCTATGGAACAAGACTCCCACAACCATAATCCAGAGTGACAAACTCTTGCAGCATTTAGCTTGCACACACAAGGTTCTCTAAGGATGAAAACAGTGGAGGATGTTGCCAGCACAGGGAGCAGGGCGTCTCCTGTTTGCCCACAGCTGGCGATGTGGGCTGGGCTCTGACACTGCTGCACGCGTGGCTGGGTTGTTGTCTTCTCCTAACCAGCCTAATTTTGGTTTGCTTTCCTCCTGCAGGTGAATGTTGGCTTGCTTGGCCTGAGCCTCCTGGGATTCTGCCTCCCAATCTACCTGGTCTGCTACAGGCGCAGGCTAGAGAGAGAAAAGAAGCAGAAGATGGAAGATGCCAAACTTTTCTTCAAAATCAACGGCACTCCCACTGAGGAAGCCTTTGTTTAAACTGGTGCTTCATGTGCAAACTCCCCTGTACAAGTTCCTACCACATCTGTGGGTTCTACCTGTGGTGTAAGCCAGGACTTTTCTCCCCTGGCTCTGCCAGTCTTTGCTCATCACTGGAGTGAGGGCTGGACATCAGACTGAGATTTCCTCAGATATATGGCAGGAGGAGACTTCCCACTCCTTATTCCAAAACATGGGACACTTTTCCTTTTTATAAAGGCCACACAGCTATTGTGTCTTAAATTATCCCCTGATCACACTCTCCAGCAGCAGAGAGTTTGCATGGGAAACTGGGGAGAGAAGGAATAGAGGGATGGGGGAAGAAGGAAGACAGACCATAATTTGAGTTTGCAAATGTAACACACTGCAGTCTGTTTTCTCCCCTTCTTCCCCCAAACTTGGCTGACACAGTCTCGGATGCAAGCTGCACTGTCCTCCCTCCCCAAGGCTTCATAATGGTCTTTCTGCTTGATGTGTAGCTGGAACCAGTGGTTTTACTGTCTCTCCAGACATATCCCTGTTCCTGAGGCAGGGAAGGGGTTTTTATTCCTATGTGTATGAGCACAGCTTCAGTGTTTTGCTAAATGTTGGCTGCTAGCACTGACAGCTCCCAAACCTTTTATTACTGCAAATGACACAGACTGTGAGCAATGGATCTGCCTTCCACACTGAAATGAAGAGCCTATAGTGGACTGCTGGTCCTAGAGCAAGCCTTGGGAGGCCTGGAATTCCTCTTCTTCCCGGTTCACAAACTCACCTGTACGTGTTTTAAACTGTCTGCAGTCCTGGAGCCTCTGAGATAAGAATTGGATCTTGTTTACCGATGAAGTGCTTTGAGACTTTGTTGCCTTTTGCCTCTCCTTCCCCCCTGAGATGCCCCTGGGAGGGGAGCAGCAATGTGTGTTCAGTAAAAAGTGGAGAAGCTTCTTGAAGCTGAGTTCTGGGGCTTCAGATACCTTGGTGTTCACGTGAGCTGACCTGCTGGTGAAAAGAACCAGGAGTGCAGAACACTCCTTTGTGTCTGGTAACTGCATCCTGTGGACATATGGCAGGGTGATGTGGTGATGTCGTTTTTCCTTTAGCCATAGCTGATTTACCTTGCTATGATAATGGTCACCAAGCTGCTGAACACCAGGTTACTGTGACTGACCAAAATGCTGCCACTTGGGCTGTTCTAGGAGCCTTCTGCAATGTTGATGCTCTGTCTGGACAGAGCAGCTGGTGATTGATTGTAAGGTGAAGCTGCTGCCAGAGCAATACGTGTGGGTAAAGGTGCCCCAGGCCTGTTCACACCAGGGAGGGAATACAAAGGGAATTTTTAACCTGCTTATTTTTATAGAGGTTTTCCTTGTCTAAAGCAGACTTTTCTGCCCTTAACCTTCTTGTTGAGGTCGGCAGCTCAGGCTCTGGAGCCCTGTGTTAAGCACTGCACTGAGTGGGAGCAGGACTGTGCAGGGGTGAGGAGGAGCACCGACTGCACCGGGCTGAGCTGGTGGCTGCGGGAAGGTTGGGGCAGAAATAAAACAATTCTGGAGAAATAGTGGTGGTGTTTTACTGCAAAGCCTGGCAAGGGCTCAGACATTCAACTTTTCTATGTCTGGTTGGCAAAGTCCAAGAAACAACACCGTGCTGCGGCCTTCCTGTGACAGATTACCTGGAAGCTGAGCTGGGTGTGAGCTCCTTCGCTGGGGTTTGGAGGAGGCAGAACCCCGGGCCGGGCAGGTTCCAGCTTTGCTGCAGCCCCTGAAGGAGGCAGAACCCCGGGCCGGGCAGGATTTGAGCTTGGCTGCAGCCCCGCGGGTCCCTCCCTGGCGGTGCCGGGGCCAGCGCTCCGTGCGCCGGCAGCGCCATCTCCAGTCGCTGCTGCTCCGCACTCCCTGGTACCTGGTAGTCTTCACTCCTTTCAGGATTCACCACTCGAGGATTTTACACATCTGTGATTTTTTTTTTTAATAATGTGTTGCCTTTATTAAATGTGTTTGTTTCAAGGCAGATTTACTGCCTGCTGTCAGCACTGTGTTCTTCTGGAACTTTTTGTGTTTTGGTGATTGATGATTTAGTGAGCTTTCCATCTTTTTTTGAGCAATAATTAAGAAGGCAGAGTTTTGATTAATTTTGCTGGTCACCTGTCTTGTCTCAAGTACATGTTCAGAGATACACCAGCAGTGGTACAGCCAGAGGGCTTTCTGCAGATTTCTGCATTTTATATTACAATACTTTTAAATATTTTGAGAAGAGTCCTGTTCCTGCTCAGAGATGCTTGTGACGTGACAATGACAGATAAAGTATCAGGTGTGTGAGCCTCCATCCATAGTCTCAGTGTCCTAAAGCAGAGTTGGTGTTTTGTGTGCTAGCCAGCATTATTTCCACCTCAGTTTCAGAATTGAATGTGATTTCTTCCACTCTTATGTCACTTAAATGCCTGTTACAAATGTCTCAGCAAAATAGTGGAAAAGAGAGTGGCATATTTGAATGAAGTCTTAGTGGAGATGCTGCTGCCTTTTAATTTAGCTGCACATTCTTCAAAGAACACAATTTTATTTCTGCCATCTACCTCCCTACTGCAATTCCCAGATCCTGCCCTTTATTAGGGATATCTTCAAATCCAGTTTAACCTGATGATCTGGTGAATATGTGTGCTTAATGTCAGAAGCTGCTGGTCAGCTGTGAGGAGAGCTCATGTCCTGGTGGGTACAGAGGGAGGCTTTTAGCTGTTCAGGGTTGAACAGACAAATGGGATCATGTTCTGGATCATGCAAAGTCAAACTGGAATTCTTTGCTGCAGAATGTAGTGGAGAACAGAAGTAACATTTTTTTTTTAAAGAAGAGGCTGGTTAAACAATGGTCTGATGTATCCACTAACTCAGGGAGATTTTAAGTTGCTGTAAATAAGAAAGTTATGCCAAGGAAAGATACTTGTCTGCATGTTCTGTCCTGTAAGAATTGGCCAAAGCTGGAGAAAACACACTGGGCTAAAGTGAAACACTGCTCTGATCGAATGGGGTGAAATTTATTTTGACAGTTGTGAACCAAACTAACTTCAGTCTCATATTTATCTATCAAAAACCTGCACCTGCATGCAAGATGTGCAAACACTCTACTGATTGTGGCATAACTGCTTCAGAGCTGCTCCTCCTGCAGCAGTGGGGTCAGTATTGCAGGAGGGCAATATTCTGCCTTCAGATTGTTCTAAACATTGTCTTGCACAGCAGAAACACAGCTGGGGTGGTTGAGCAGGGGCAGTTTGCCTCATCCTTTGATGCTTAGGGAAATAAAGTTGTATATAATAACATTATATACATTTGGAGTGGAAAACAGCATTGCTGCTTCCCCAGCAGGGTGTTTCAGGACCAGACAATGCCTGGTGCATGAGCCACCTTGTGGGGAAAATAAATGTGCTACCAAAGAGTGGAGTCCCAGCAGTTGGCATCAATAATGCATTTATCTGTGGAACTCAAATATAGGTCAATGTGTTGTACTGCTCTCATAATTCCTAAATGATGAATTTGTAGGACTTGGGGGTTTTTGTGTCCTTTGTAGCTCCTTACCCTGATCCATATGGGAAGTGCAAGGAGGGTGGCCATGGGAAAGGGCTCCATGGAAGTAACCCCAGCTGAATGTAAGGAAGCAGAAACCTGATCTGTGAGTACCTCAGAGTCAAAGGTGTTGCTGTGTAAAGCGATTGCACCTGCTGGAGACACTGCTCCCAGGCTCTACAGCCTCTCACATGCACTTAATCTGCATTTGTATTAAAATAAAATTGAATTCGCAGAGTGGGGAAGGGAGGGTGACAGCTTTTTGCTTTCACTAATCTGTCAGAACCTAAGCCCTGTTGACACAGCCTTTATAGCACTAATGCAATGACACAATGTCAGAAGTAGCAGAGAAAATCTGTGCTGTTCTGCTTAATAGGACACACTATGACAGTCACTGAGCAAAGCTATATCTGGATCCTTGAGATGAAACTGGACACAGATGTCTGGGAAAAAAAAGGGGGCAAATCTTGCTGAGACACCAATTTAAGTGCAATGCTGCTACAGCAACTGAAATGTTCAACTCCCACAGCAAAGCCTGGCCTCTTCATGCTCTGTGTGCAAAGGAAAATTGCAGGATAATGAGATTTTAACTAAGTCCGTAAATCACTAAAATGTTTTCGAGTAGGAGATTTCCCTCTTGACAGGCTGATGAATTTGGAAAATATGCTACAAAATTCAGAGCAGATACTGTAGGGTAAAAGGAATGAAATCTCTAAACAACATATTTTTGCTACTCTTTTTTTTCCCCTTTGATTTTTTTTCTGCACCTGCAGAGCTTTTTGATATTCCTTACACCTCAGTTTAAAAGTGCAAAGTGCTCATAATGGAAAATAGTATTATAGTACAACAGATTCCTGTTGGGAATGGACTGGTTTGGGGTTTTTTATTAAAAAAAAAAGGGCCACTTCTGATTCACAATGTTATCTTCTCTGAAATAGCTGAAACAATGATGTGTTATGTAGCTGCAATCTTACACGTTAATTATAAAGCCCACAGGTCCTTGTTTTCCTCCATGTGCTGCCAGCCCGTCTCTGTGCAATCTGTTTTTACCAGGTGTCCTGTGCTCCACGTTGTCCTCCTACTGCTGATTGTCACTTCCTTGTGCCTGACCCTCTGTCACCTGCTTTTTATTCTGGAGACAATCCCCTCTTTCAGAAAACCCACTCTTTAACCTGCCAGCATTAGCTCTCCCACCTTTTCCTGTCCACTGAATTTTTTTGTATTTGCTGAAGTGGAATTGTGAACTCCTCGGGGCAGGCCTGTGTCATCTTCTCTGTGTTTGTAAGGTGATGTGCACTCTTGCAGTACTATCTCAAAATAAAGTAATAATAAGTTAATCATTAGTTTTCTTTCTGAGGGTGAACATAATAAAAGCATTGGTTGCTTCCTAAGGAGATTATGGAACCATGAATGCTTTATAGAGTGGCATCTGCCAAAGGGCAGGATCCAGGTTGAATATTTCCTTGACTCTTCTCTAGGTTAGGAGCTAAGAGCCACTGCCAATTAATTTTTTCTTCTCCAAATGAGTTTAATCTTGGAGAAAAAAACCCCAAACCCTGTAGGTGGCAGGTTGAGAATGAGATTGAGCTCTGCTATAGTGTGAACTGCTGTCAAACAGTGACAAATAAACAGGGTGGCCTTAGAAGGGATCACAGGTGTCAACAGCAAAGCTGCACGTCTCAGTTATCCATGCCTTAGCTTGGTGATGCTAAATCTGTGGTGGTTTACTTTTCCAATCCAATAATGACAATCATTGAAAATGCCATAAATCATGACCTGGTGACAAGGTGAAGCCCATAACCTGAAGCCACTCACCCTGTCTGACTGTAGCACTGACTTAACCCCTGGCTATTTGCGTTAATGCCCTGGCCACTCGTCATTCCCTTTCCCCACCCTCCCAAAAGAGGGGGGCCACGAAGTTGACAAAAATACTGGAGGCACGTCCCCTGTTGAGACAGGCTGGCAAATTTGGGTTAGTTCAGCCTGGAGAAGAGAAGGTTGTGTGGACACCACACAGCACCTACCAGTACCTGAAGGAGCTACAGAGAAGCCAGAGAAGGACCCTTCGTCAGGCACTGTAGTGATAGGACAAGGAGAAATGGGTTCAGACTGGAAGAAAGGAAATTTAGGTTAGATATTGGGAAGAAATTCTTCCCTGTGAGGGTGGGGAGGCTCTTGCACAGGGTGCCCAGAGGAGCCGTGGCTGCCCCATCCCTGCAAATGCCCAAGGCCAGGTTGGAGAGGGATTGGAGCAACCTAGGCTGGTGGAAGGTGTCCTTGCCCATGGCAAGGGGGGGACAAGACTTTGGGGTCTTTGGGGTCTCTCCCAAGCGAAACCATTGTGTGATTTAAGGAGAATCTGCCGGTGGCAGGACAGAGATTCCTGGGAGCACTGCAGGGAGACTTCTCGGGAACCCCAGTCCCGAGCTGAAACAAGTAACAGCCATACAGTTTACACCTCTTGAGAGAACCTACAGAGGCAGCTACAGTTTAAAACGAGTTGATGAGTTGATCCAGAACAACCTGAGGGCTTGCCAGGAGTTCCCTGCCAGCGGCACTGCTGGGAAGACTGCGGCACTGCTCTGGCAAGCCTAGCCTTGAAACTGAAACAGCACCGCGCGGTTTACACGTCATGAGAGAACCTAAAAAAACCCAAACACCAAAAACCCAAGCGTTTTAATTTAAAACGTCAGCGGCGCTCTGGGCAGAAGCCCGTGAGGGAGGCGCGCGCCGCCTGAGGGGGCCGGGGGGCGGGACCAGCCGGCCCCGCCCCGCCCCGCCCCGCCCCGCGCGCGGCGCGGAGGTGACGCAGCCGTTGCCGCAGAGACGAACCGCCCCGGCCCCCCCCGCCGGCCCGGCCCCCCCGTCCCGGTGCGGCGCGGCGCGGCTCGGCTCGGCTCGGCTCGGTCCATCCCACGCAGCGGCTCCCGGACGCGCCTCCTGTCACCTTCAGCGGCGCTGGCCCGGGCGGGAGGCGCGCGGCGGCGCCGCCATGGTGCTCATCAAGGAATAGTGAGTGCGGGGAGCTCCCCCATGCCGGCCCCCCCCCGAGCCCCTCCGGTCACCTCCGAGCGCGCCCGGGGCCTGGCGCGGTGACGGCCGCGGGTGGGCGGCCCGGCTTCGCCCCGCACTGCGGCCGCGGAGAGGGAGGGAGGGAGCGGGGAGCGCCGTGAGGGCCGCGGCGGCGGTGGGGGCGGCATGAAGGTCACGGCGGGGCGGGGGCCGCGGCTGCCGGCGGGCTCCGGGGCCGCTCGGCCCCTCTGCGGCTCCGCGGCTGCCGCCGGTGCCCCCGCGGGCTCCGCACCGGCTGTGCCCGGTGGGTGTTGCCGGTGCCCGGGTGCCGAGGGCCGAGCCGGAGCCCGCTCGGTCCCGGCGGTTTCTGTGGGAGCTCTGAGGGAGGCAGGGGCGTCTTGCTCGCTGTAACAGAGCCGAGTGTCAAGGCTGGCTGTGATCCCCTCCCGCCTTCGGCTGTGCATTTTCCAATAAGGGACTCCTGAGAATGTCAGGAATGAGGTAGCTCCAAAATATTTTTGGTGTGTGGAAGGCTCACCTTGGAGTTGTTGAGTGACGCTGAGGCTGCTGCGGGTGTCCTGCCCTGCGATGGGGATGAAGGGTGGGAAGCTGGCTGGACGGGAGGGTGTGTGGCTCTTAGTCACCGCTTGTCACAGTGCTCGGTTCAGCTGCTTTGTGCTTGCTGATGTGGAATCTCCTCTTGGACCGGTGCACTTTGCCTGGGTGTCTTCAGAGCTGTGTGCACTCTGCACATAGTTCTTTCCTGAATTCTTAAGGTTAACTCAAGTGCATTCCCAAGTTAAGTGCATTCCATCGTTTTAAACTTCTTTTGGCTGATGGAAGAAGCTTTCTATTTATTTTTTATCTCTCCCCTTCCAAAAGATACCTGTGATCCCAGTGATAAAGTGGGTTTTCAGGTCTTCTCTTAGACACATTTACCTACATGACTGTGTCCTCCTTACAGGAATTATTTTGCAAGATTATGGACCATGGTGTGGATTTAAATATTAAAACTACGTTGAGGGTTGTACTGATCCTTGTAGTTGCCTTTAAACTTGATTAACTTTTTTTTCCCCCCAATCCTTAAACCCCTGCTATTTTTATCCAAACAATAGGAGTGTAGAGTTCAGGAGCAGCAGAGCTGCTAACACAGAAACACCATTACCTTCTGTAGTGTTAAACTGGATAGCAGGCAGAAACCTGGCCTAAGTGCTTAGTTTCAGGTGCATGAAAAGATAATTAACTCCTTCTACAACATCTGTTTTGTTGATGTTTTCCTGTGGATTTACTGCTTTCCCTCTTAGAGCACCTTGGCTGGGTTATTTTTCATTTTTCTTCTCACAATCCCTTGCCCTGTACCACAGTAAAGCTCATTATCAGTCAGCTGTGCTGTGAAGGTGAGAACATATGTATTTTGAATCAGATTTCTGACAGCATGAGCAATTCATTTTCGTGACTATCACTTCCAAAAGTCATTTTACTCAGTATTATTTACCTCACCATATCAGCATGCCTACTGGTCTTTCACGCTGCTTGCTTCAGAAACAAGGTGGGAAGTGTAAACGTTAAGAGTAAAGGTTAAAAAAAAAACAGAATTACTACATTGGTTTCCATTTGTATTTTCAAAAGGGTCACTAAACCTTTTTAGAGTTGCCATTATACTGTTTATTTTCTTCCCTTTGTTTTGCCCTTAGTAAGACAAATGTGTCTCTGAGGACAGTCAAGGTTGCTGCTGGACTTTCCAAATGAAAATTTATTTTTGACTTTCTGAGATTCCCAGCCTCCTCTGACAGTTGCACATTCTGAGTTGTGTCGCTGTGTTGGCTCAGATTTAAATTTTCTTGGTGTTGTACGTGCTCAATTTACATCCTATTTGAGATGGTTTTGGATGGAATCTCCTGTTCCAGGAAGCAGTTGTTTAAGGCATGTTGAAACCTCTTGTTTTGGTGTGAGCTGGCTGTTTGAAGTGCTTTGCTGTTTCTTATGTTAGTTCTGGTTGCATGCAGGTAATTACTGCCTTCCTACCATAGGTGGTAAAAAGCTAAATGATCTGTAACTCCATCTCATCTGAGCAGATTATTCTTCCATCTCTGTGACCCCCTGTCACACTCTCCCTAGTAAATCAGATGGATTTTATTATGCCTGTAAGTATTTTAGGAGCTGATACAGAAATAGAGCAATAGAACAAAAACCTGATGTCACATTTTATTATCAGACAAGTCTGTATCATCATTTCTCTACAGCTTCTTGTCCTGATGGTTATGCAGTGATGACTTTAACCCTTTCATTTGCTGTCCTGTCAGACTTTCAGACTTACCTTGCATTTCTGTCCATCCGTGCTGCAGATCAGCTGCCTGGATTTTGTTCATTTGTTTGCATTTTTTTGGTGTCAGGGTTTGTAAATGCTGGCTGGAGTCTTGCTTGCTGTCCTTATTTTGATTTAAACTGCCTTGGAAGACCTTGAGGAGAATCAGAGTGTGGAGACTCACTTCCCTTTCCTGTGAAGTGATGATGATGCCACTGACCTTCCCTGCAGCTGTACTTCCCTCTGCTGTCATTTGAGGCAGATTTTAATCTAACAGGGATCTCAAATGTTCCTCACCCTTTTCAGGCTGACCACACCATGTAATTTCTCATAAATTGAGCAAGTTCTGTCCTAAAGTTAGGAATCTTTGTTTCCATTGCTGCTCCTGCAGAGGATTTCCTCAAGATCCTCTTGAGGAGTTTTCCCTCCTCCTCCTTTATCACTCAACTACCTGTGAGTGGTTTTCACCCCCACTCTCTTGTTTGGGCTGAACAAACTGCAAACCATTCATCTTGTGTGTGTTTCTGTTTCTCCATTGAGCTCCAAGATAACAATTCAGATTTAGTGTCTTCCAGTTTCCTAAATGGAATTTAATTTGCTTACAGCGATGTTTTACAGCAGATTTTCTGAAGAAAAATGTTTTAACTCCATTCCAAAGAAATTGTTTTTTCCCTGTTTCTTGGTCTTTCACTTTAATTTATCATCCAGCCCCTCTTTTATTGTACTTCTATCCAGTTAACTAACCCAACACCATGCTTGATTGCAAAATTTACCTGTGAAAATCCCTTTCCTTTTCTAAATCCTCCCTTATACCACACTGGTGTTGGTCCTCTCCCCTCTTGCCTTTCAGCAAGGAAACATATATATTATTTTCAGGAAACAGTATGTAACAGTGGCTAAAACAAATACACTCAATGTATCCTACCAGCAAGTGGCCCATGGATTTCTATTTTAAAATCCCATTTTAAAATTGTTTTTATTTCCTGTGTTTGGCAAGGAATGCCATGTCTTCAGTAGACCTGACGTAAAGAAGCACACATGACTTGGTCTAAAATTTGTTGCCTAATGATTTTTCTGTTGTAAAACAGTCACTGTTCCTTCTCCATTCACTTTTATTTTTGCATCATTTATGATCTTTAAAACTCTTCCATACCTGAGCCTTTTAGCTGTTTTTTTTCTCTTAATTCCTTTCTCCTCACACAGAAACTTTTCCCCATCTCCAATAATATTTTCTAACTTCCTTCACTTGTTCTGTATCCTGTTTGAATGAAGTGACCAGGACTATGTGTGATATTCAGGATGTTGATATGTGGGAGATTCTACTGACATAATTGTAATTTTTTTGTGTGTCTGTGTGCTGTTCCAGTTTCTCTATTGGATTTACTTGTGAACTGCCACTGAGCTGTTGTTTCCTGCTGCTTTTCCATAAAGGCACAAGATATTGGCAGTAACTAACTTGGGGCTCATTAACCCCATGTGTTTGGTGAAAATGAGTCCCTTTAGTGCATTATTCTTTTTTTTTTTATTGACACTGAACTTCATTTGCAGTTCTCAGTAGTTCTTTCTGCTGTACTTTGCAGTCAGCATAAAGTGTTGCTGTCACAAGTAATCTTGCATAATCTGTAATCTTTTGCCCCTATTGCAGTTTGTTCTTTTGGTTAAGTGTAAAAAAAGAATTCTATTTTCACCACAATTGCTTTTTCATAATCAGTTTGTTAATACAGAGGGCTTTTCTTCCTGGTTGTGTCCCAGTTCCTTTGAGACTAATTCCCAAAGAATTGGGAATTCTTCTGCCATGGTAGCCATATCCATTTCCTATCTGTCTCTGCTTTGGTTCCTTGTTTGACATCATCCTTGCTGAAAGCAGAAGTCAACCACAGATCCAGTTTTGGAGAAGACCTTAACAAGCATGTATTTCTGTCAGCTTTAAATTGATCCTTTTCTAAAAAATCTCTGTGACTTCAGGCAGTTTTTACTGTGCTGTCCAGTCAGTTGATTCTCAGAAGCATTCAGGAAACCACAATAATAAAAAAAAAAAGATTAATTTAAAGCAGTGGCTGCACCCTGCTTTGCAGTGAGCTCTGAGAAAGCCTTTCCTCTGCTGTTTGCTGCTGCTTTGGGACATGTGAGCAAATCGTGCCTTGTGGCCATTGCAGATCTCTGCAGAATTGCTGAGCCCACAGAAACCTCCCCAGCAGCTTGATGAGGAATGAGATGGGATTGCTGAAAGGGTGGAGTGAGAGGGATCACCCTGTGCTGATGCTGTGTGCATTTGTAGGCCACTGAGGGATCACCAGTTGAATTACAGAGTTTTAAGAGAGGGTTGCAATTATGCTCTATCATGTATTACTTCTCTTTGAGGTTGTTATATAAATATTCTTTGGCCCAAGGAGTTTGGGTGGGTGCTGGAATTCTGGGGGGAGAGGAGAGCTGTGCAGGCATTGCTGGGAGCAGTGTGGGGATTTGGGGGCTGCAGGGATATTTGCTGATTTCTGTCTCTGTTTCCTTTCCAGCCGCGTTATCCTGCCTGTGTCTGTGGAGGAGGTGAGTTCTTTGCTTCTTGCTTCAGGACTGTAAATAAACCTGTGATCAAAGCATGAACAAAAACTGGAAAATGCAAGCTGTCTTCAGGAGCCCCTGTGAGCTGTTACTCATTCACCATCATTTTTGACCAAATAATTGTATTAAGTCTGAGGGTGCCAATCATCTCTCGTACAAAATACTTTTAGATATGCTGATTATAAATCTTGAGCTGTCAGGCTGTTTTCAAGTGCAGTTTCCTTTTCATTAGCACTATTGTTCTTTTCTATTTTTTTAACACAAAGGGGAAGCTTTAGCACAGATTTAAGTCACCTTTTAAACTGTGTTTTGCTGGAGCTCTTTTGTTTTAAACTCTTAGGCAAAGATCAAGAATTACTTAGGAGGTTCTTATAGCAAAAGGACTTTTTAAGACCTGTGCTATTTAGCTCTTACATACAGCAAACTTTCTTTTTGTTTAGATAAAGCTGAATTGAGGGAAGAGATGTAGTTTCTATTGGACAGGGTGATTTTCATCACCAAACCACCCATGGAACAGCTGTGCAGACTCAGTGGCTGTTTCCCTCCTGTTTCCTCTGATTTTCAGCTTGCCTTTCCTTCCTTCCTCTTGCATTGAACATCACTCTTGAAGAGAATCTAACCATATAAGTGTTTTGAATTTTTTAATCTTTATACTAACAAGGTAGAAATTGAAATGCCTGAGTCTATAGCACTTCCATAGCAGATTCCTTCTCCTGGATGTGTTTTATTTTTTCCTTGTGATCGTTGGCTGTGAGCCTTGGGTTTGTGAACTCTGATCAAGGCCTTGTTCTGACTCTTAGGGAGAGCTGTGATAACAGCACTCTTGTTCATTTCTCTTTCCTCTCAATATAGCAGCTACTGTGGCGTAGACAGTGGTGGGCTGGCTCATGGAGGCACTTTTTTAAGCACATCCCTTTTATAACTCTCACTCTTCTGACAGAACACAGTTTAGAACTTCATGTAGTGCATTCCTGCAGCCATCAGACTGGCTGGTAAAGCAGAAGCAGTGTCTGAGCTGAGTTTCTTGTTCCTGTGACAGGTATCAGATACTGACAGAAAGCCCAGAACTCTGATCAGGGAGTGGGGTTAGATCTGTGTTCTGTGTTAGTGCAAGAACAAGGCTGTTAATGCCAGAAATTCTGTCTGTTGCTTGCTCCCTACCTGTAGCTTTTATGCTTTCTGCATGGATCTGTTTCCAGCAGTTTTAACAGGAGTCAGAGTGAAGTATGAGAGTAGGGAAGTTTGGATCTTTTATTGTGCACCAGCACCACTCACAAGAGCAAGAGCTTGACAAAGGAAGGAGTAACATGATCAGCTTTATCAAGTAAGCAAAGGATGCAAACTGGTGGGTAAATGGCAGGTTGCTTGAGCTAAATGGGCAGAAAGGACCTTCCTGAATAGCAGGAACCCTGCCTTGTAGTGAGTGATGTGGCTCCTTGGTGTCAAGGTGTGTAAATAGAAAGTCAAAGCACCAGCATGCAGATTGTTCCTTTGAGGGGGTTAGACTGGATGGAACCCAACTCAGGGTTTTCCTAAGTTCTCTGATGCTGGGATTAGCCTTCATCCAGTTAAAGCGAGTCCCTGGCTGTGCTCTTGTCCCTCCCTGCCTGTCCAGAGCCTTGTGTGTAAACTGCCTGTGTGGAAAACTGAGGGTTTGGGCTGTAGATAAACCTGTCAGTCTCTGGCAAACTCCTTTGTGGGTGTCCTGGGATTATCTGTTTCAGGACATGCATTGCTTCACTCTGGGTCCTTGTGGAGGAACCCCCAACCTGACCAAATCAAATTTCTCCCCAGACTTGCACATTGTCCCTGTGTCCCATGAGTGATGTCCCTTTCCAAGGTGTGGTGTTTTTCCTGTGACAGGGCAGATTTCAGGAGCCAGTTCCCTGAACAGTTCTAAAGTTCATTTAGTTTTGCCTGTGTAGCTGGGTGTGCTTAAGAAAAAAGGTTATTTCCAGTGTTGACTCAGAGGATGAGTGCTGCTGTGTTTATTGCCTCATCCCCCTTCCTGTGTGCAAAGATGCTGACACATCTGTGCATCACTTGGTCACTGCACTGCTGTCTGTTCTGCAAACCAGCTGTTAAACCTTCATTGCTTTCAAGGATTTCCTTGTGTGCAGAACTCTTAAATAGGGCTCTGGAGACTTGTTATTGCTCCTGACTGTGTAGCTGCTCATGAAGCATCTCTGGCTAGCAGGAGGACTTCTGATTTCATTTTCATATGGTTGATTTTTGCTCAAAATGCTTAAGAGTTCACATCTTCTGTGTGCAAATTGTTGCATCTGATACCAGTGTGTAAGATAGGGAATGAAATTAATTGTAACTTTGAGACCTCAAGAAAGGGTTCAGGGAGTCTTTTGTGAGGTTCTGTGATATACCAGGGATTCTGTGTTCAGTCTCCACCCTTAGCAAATGGATCTTAACCAATAGAATGGAATTCAAGAGAAAACTGGTGATCAGGAAGGCACTGGGGAGCTGTGACTTAATCAACACAGAGCTCAGTGCTGCTTAGCCAAGCTGGGAACCAAACAGTGCAAGAGAAGCCCTGGTGATGACTAAAACTGGCATGTAGGAGTTAGACTGTAGCAGTCTGTCCTCTACATGGAAACCCTGCCAAAACACAGTCCTGCTCAAGTGCAGGCTGCAGGCTGCACTGCTGTGCTGGGTTACCCCCTGTCCCACTGTGGGGAGCAAAGGGAATTTCCTTGTTGAGTGTTGGGTGCCAGGCTCTGCCCCCATCCCCTGACCAGCAGCAGGTGCCAGCCTGGGGAGCTTGGACTCGTGTGGGTGGCTCTGCCAGCTGCCACTGAAATGCTGGTATGGATTAGAGCTGTGTGTACACATTCTGTGCTGCCTCTTTGTTCCTTTTCACATGGCAAGGAGCTTGCCAAACACACAGGAATCTTATTAATTGCATTCAAAGCAGCTTTCAGGAAAACAACTGCTCTTGAAGGTGGTTGTGTTGAGATCAGGCCTGCTGGAGGAAGTTTGGTGCAATGAAGATATTCTCTCAGCTGTGTAAGAGGTGTTTGGCACAGAGCAAGAGGGATGATCCTGCAGAAGAGAAGTTTTTTGGTGCTCTCAGGTCTGTCTGAAGTTCAGATTCCTAGAGCCAAAATCTTTCTCTGTTTACCTTTGCAGGGAGAATGATGTGGGATTTGCTCATTGGGACAGTTTTATTTGGGCCATTTCCTCTCTTATCAATGTGATTAAAGGCTCAGAAATAACAGGGAAGTTTAAATGGTGAAGATGTTAAACCAAAGGGTTTATCTTCTTAGTGTCTGAGCTTTGACCCAAGTATTTGAAAGGGAGAAGGAATGAATAAGAGGCTGTTACTAAGAGGAATTAGTTTGTGCTCCTGGAGCTCTGGCCTGGGACTTGCTGCAAAGCCATTCAGTCCTCCCTGTAATCCTGTACTTACCAAACTCATAATAAACTCTGTTCTGTGAGTGTTTGTGTGCCTCTTACTCTGCTAAAGCAACTTTGCTTCTAAGGTTTCACAACTCTCCTGTTTTGCTCTTCTGGAGGGAGGTGAGTTCTGCTTTGTGTGGGTCATGTGTAGGGAGTCATAAGGAAGGCAATGTGGTGTATGAAATGTCAGAAGTCACAGACTTGTGTTGCAGCCCAAAGCCCAGACTGAAACCCAACCTGCTGTGACAGGCAGGAACTGTCCAGCCAAGTGAGGGCTGCTCATGTAACCTGGGCCAGGACCTTCTGGAGAGATCCAGCAGAGCTGCTGCTCTTATCTTGGAAATGGTCTGATTTTTGTTCTGCCCCCAGGGCACCCAGCCTTGCTTCCATCTATTCTTCCAGCAGGCCTTTGTTGGCACCAGATGGCACAAAGAGAGCTTTGGGTACTGTTGTTATTTTGGATGCTGTGACAACAAAATTTAACGACTGTGGAAATCTTCATTGCAGGAGATGTTCCAGCCCAGTGAGGTATTTCTGGGTTCTCAGCTCTGAGCAGTATTCCACTTTTCCAGGCTGCCTTTCAGAAGTGCTATTCCTGTTTCTGATGCACGGCCTTATGCTGTGGAAAAGGAAGATGGCCTGAACAGTGTTGCATTGCTTTGTAGTTATGTTATGGAATTTTTAGGAGGTTTTGGTAGTTGATTTTTTTTTTTATCATTGCACTTCTGGTGCCAAACACTTTGTGGTTTACCCTTTCAGATTGCGTCCCTGTACTGTTGCCTTTGGCAACAGTTGCTGTTTTGCTCACTTCAGAGTTCTGAAGATTTAACTCTGCTAAGTTAGAACTCTTCCTTTTAAGTCAGTGGTTTAGCTTCTCCATCCTCAAACTTTGCTCATCTAACTTTGCCTCAGAGAGACCTGTGTGAATTTTCTTCATTTGATCATGTTTCTTTTGAGCTCTGCATCTCCTTTTTCAGCTACAAGAGACAAGAGTGTATTAATCTTTACATCTTCTGCAGAGGAGAATGTTCTCTTCTGTTTATTTTTGGTTTTCCTCTGTTCTGCCCAGGGAAACATTTGTGAATGCCTGTTATGAAAGAAATTGTGTAGTATCAAGTACTTTAGGTGATTTCTGGGAAATAATGCTGCCAAGTGAGTGTCTGTAAGAGACTGAGAAATGATTTTAGGGTAAGAATTTTACTGTATGCTGAAATTCTGTGCTCTCCCTGGTAGTGGTTTAAGCTTGTGGCTAAGAGGAAGTGAGATACAGAGGAAAAACAACACAACCAAACCAAAGATAATAGGAAAAATAATAGTGGAAGCAGTGACTGTAGGATAGATCAACTGGTCATTTGGGACACCGACTCAATTATTTCATTAGATAAAGTTTTCAGAATGAAAATTCCCTTTTTACTTCACACTTCATACTCAGTTGTTTGAACTGCAATGGGGGATGCTCATCTTTGACCCTCAGGGCTCCTAAGCTGTACACATTTAACGAGTTTGTTTCTTGGAGCACTTAAATCAGGTGGTGCAAATACCCTTTATCTTCTGTCTCCCTTATGAAGTTTTTCACTCCTTTACCCTGCATTTTATAAAAAAGCTTGATGTGAATTTCTTTGGGACTCTTCTGGATGCAGCACTGTCTGCTTATTGATTCAGGACTGGCAGTGCCCAATTTTGTGGGGACAGCTGTGTGTCACTCAAAAGGAGTGAAACCCTTTTTGATTTTGCTGCAGTATCCCTGAGGTCATCTGTGTTTTCTTACTTTCTGATGCTCCTTTACTCTTTCCTGCTTTCTCCTGATTCTGTGTTGGTTTGGAGCTTGACATTGAAGGGTTAAAGGTGTTTTATTGGCAGTGCTTTCCTCCTAACTACCACTCAAGCTTTCTATCTCAAATGAAATTAAATGAGCTGCTTATCTGCCCATACCAGTGGATGTCCTTTTCTCTGCCCTCTCCCTGGGTAATAAATTTGTCCTTGGCTTCTTCTGGCAAAGTTATTACTTCAGCTGAATTATAGCCATGGTAATAATGTGTCTTTAACTTGTGCAGTATCAAGTGGGGCAGCTGTATTCTGTGGCAGAAGCCAGTAAAAATGAAACTGGTGGAGGTGAAGGAGTGGAAGTCCTGGTGAACGAGCCCTACGAGAGGGATGGAGAGCGTGGGCAGTACACACACAAGATCTACCACCTACAGAGGTATGGGAACCTGTTCACTCCCAGAGCTGGGCAAGGGGAGCCAGAGGGGTTGCAGCAGCTGTAAATCACAGATTGTGTAAAGGCTGAAAGGTGCAGAAGGCAGGAGAATGACAGCACCTGGTAGTGAGCATCACTGGGACACCCACCCTCCCCTGTCCCAAGAAAATCTGGCTTGGAGCTTTTCAAAGCAAGTCTGATCCTGCCACCCAATATTTTCATACTTGAATTTGGCTGAAGGACAAAACATCTCCTAGATTTCAACCTGCTTTCAGCCTCTTTTGTTTTATCTTTCATTATGTAAAGAAGATTTATATTAAAATGTCTGATTTAGAATTTCTGGCAAACATTGTAATGGGGTTGGGGAGAGCCCTACCAATTCCAGAGCTGTGCAAATCTCCAGTGTTTGCATTCCAGGTGATGTCCTGCCTGTCTCAGTTCTCATTCCATGTAGTCCTTATCAATGCCTTTCTTCCTATTTCCAAATTCTACAGCAAAGTGCCAACATTTGTGAGAATGCTGGCCCCTGAAGGAGCTCTGAATATCCATGAAAAAGCATGGAATGCCTATCCCTACTGCAGAACTGGTGAGTGCCTGAGGAAGGACTCTGGATTCTCCCTTTTTGTTTTCTGGGGGCAGGGGGAAAAAAGGTAGGGGAGGGTATAAGTAAAAATGCAACCTGTAGAGAAGCTGTTCCAGGTCTAAAATCTTGGATTCCCGTATTCTGAGCTCTTTGTGTGGTCAGGAAAAGCAAAATAAAGTGAGGAGGTAAAAGAACTGTCTGTGTCTGATGTGCTGCTAAAGAGTGACCTTCCTCTGTGGTAGAGAAAGAACAGACTAAGAAATCTTCCTAAAGGAACAGCTCTGTAACACAGATGAAATAAATACATGAGGGGTGATTTTATGTGCTCAAGTGCAGCACAGCCAGGTGGGAAAAAGTGGAAGATGCAAGAGGGGAACAGGGCAGATCTCAGGTGCCTCCTGCTTAGAGCAGGTGAAGGGAACAGCAGTTAAGTGATGGGTTCTGCTCACTTGCAGGGTCTGAGGTCAGTGAGGGCTGAACTCAATGCTGCAGTTGAAGTGAATCCATCTGTAAAGGCAGGGCTGAGGCTCTGGGAGCTGTGTAAAGGGTTGGAATAATGTCAAACCTATTTTCTACAGGAGTGGTTAGTATTTACTTACTGAAGTTACCAGCCATGGTGTTTAACCAGTACAGCTTCTCTCGTCTTTACTGCTGTAAACTGAAAATTTGACTTTGCCTCCAAACTTGTGTGGTGTTTTTTGGCAGCATTTTGTGCTGTTTGTGTCTCTGAAGGATACATTTGCTGCTAGTTGGTAGTGGTACAGTTGCTATGGGAACAAAACACTTAAAAATTCCAACTGTTCTTGAAACTCAATATATAAAACCCCCCTTTTTTGACAGTTTACTTAAGTGAATTTTAAATGAAGTGTTTTAAAAGAAGGAAAAAGCTCTGCAGTGGGAGAGGATAGTGTTACTTCAGTCTGTGAAATTACATGCAGCAGTCTAGTGGAATGGATATTTCAAACACAAAATTCAGATACTGCCATCAACTTTAGAATAAATTTTTAATGTCTCACAGAAGATGTGGAAACAAAGTTGTTCACAACCTTTCTAAACTTTATGCAGTTTTCTTGCTTCATGTTACTTAAATTAGTTAGTAAATGTCTAGTTTATTTCCATGTTAAGCCCACTGAGCTGATTTAAATGCCTGGCTGTATCCTCCACCTCCTCTTTTCCTTTTCCACCAATTTCTGAAACAAAGCTATGGAGTTCCTTCTTTTATTATTCTCAAGCTGCTTATCCTTCAGTTCCACACTCATAAAATTCCACTGAAGAATGGGATACTAAATTCAAGTACAAGACTTTTCAACACAATCAAAGAAATTTCAGATTTTAATATGCTAGTAATGATAACAAAGCCAAAAAACCCCCTCAACTGTAATAAACAGCATCATAATATGAGATAAAAGGTGCTTTGTTGTGGGGGTTGGAGCAGAAGGCAGCTTTGATGCGGAGGCTGATAAATCTGTTTAGAGAATCTGCCAGCCTGACATGAAACAAGAGGAGCTTGGAAAAGTTACTGAAACCTTCCTTTGGCTGGGATTGGGCAGGAGGGGAGAACCCTTGGGTGTGGGAACCCATGGAGGAGAGGAATCATGAATTTGAGAGCCCGTGGATGTGAGAGAGGACCCAGGGATGTGAGGATCCATGGATCTGAGAACCCGTGGATGTGGGGATGAATGGATGTGAGAGATCCATGGATGTGAGGACCCATGGATGGAGAGTGATCCCATGGATGTGAGGACCCATGGATATAGGAACCCTTGGATGTGGGAGGGATCCCATGGATGTGAGAGAGATCCCATGGATGTGGGAGTGATCCCATGGATGTGGGAGTGATCCCATGGATGTGAGAGTGATCCCATGGATGTGGGAGTGATCCCATGGATGTGAGAGAGATTCCTTGGATGTGGGAGCCCATGGATGCATTGTGGGGCTGCCTTTTTTACCCTTTTCCTTTGGATGCTCTCAAATGTTTTGGTTGGATGTAGGGAGACTTTGATGCCCTGCTGTGAATCCTTGGGCAGCAGAAAATGCTGTGCTGGCTCAGAGCAGCCAGGCTTTCAGCCCTCTCACTAGAATCTGAAATTTAAAAGCCAGGGACCCAGTGGGAGCCAAACCTGAGTGTAGGAGCTGCTTGTGCTTCTGCCCGTGCCCTCCTGTCCAAGGTGGTGTTGCTGTGCTGTCCCTGGAGCACAGCTTGCTTCTGCACAGAGCCTTCTAAACTGGAATAAAGCAGTGCTTTTACTTAATTGTGCCTCATGGTATTTTTTTCTTAATTATTATGACTGCATCCTTCTTCCATTTCCCTATATCTCCTCTGAGAAGCTCAATTAATATACTTATTATGGGCCATTATCAAAGTAGTACTAGAGATTGAGGGAATTTCAATGCCTGGCTTATAACTTTCTGCAATTCTGCACACTTCCTTGTGCTGTAATATGTTGTTTTAAGTGCTTTGAATGGAAGTTTTGCTTAGTTCCTTTGAGAGTATAAACTATAAGTGAGGTTGTTGCTATTGTATGGTTTCACAACTTCTGCAGTAGAAATGAAGTGGGGATTGTCTAAGAGTTGTACCTGTGGGCTGGTGCCAAGGGGAGCAGTGTTCTTCTCTGCAGTCTGACTTAAATATTAATGTTGCTTAAATGTTTTTAGAAAAGCAATTTGATGTGTGTTCCACTGTGAGTGTAACCATGGCCTGTGGCCAGATGTCAAGAAACTGAGAGGTTACAACTGCAGTGAAACATGCAGGAGTTGCTGCTATAATGCCTCAAGAAGCAGGTCCTAATTTGTAGCAAGCTGAGCATTGAAGTTTCAGTGGACATTTCTGAAGAGATTAATTTGTTTCTTTGCAAATGAGGAGTCTTCCCCACAGGGAAGGAGTTAAGGAGGTGAAGGAACCTGTTTTGAGGCAGCTGCATAGTCCCAGCACACAGTCATGGCAAAGTGGGAAGGCCCTGGTTTATAATTATTGCTGCCTTATTCAGATTTTGTTGGACTATCAGGAAAGAAACCCCAATTCCTTCTTACAGAAATAATGAAATGTTCTTTGAGATGAAGTTCAGCCTTTGAAAAATTAGCCTCAGCTCTGCTGTCTTGTTCTCTCCCTCCAGCCCAACATGCCAGTCTGAATAATTGGCTTTCTGTAAAATTGCTGTAAAAAGCAATTTTCACATGCTAGGGGTTCAGAACAGCCCAAGCCCAGCAGTGGGTAATTAAGGCAGCTGGATGTGCCTGATAGGTGATTTGGGATGGTAACTGTCTGCAGGATGCTGGATTGAAAACTCAAAAATTGTTATAATAGCTTTAAAACCAAATTGCTTCTTAATCAAGCCCTGATGTTAGACTTCAGAACAGACCACGAACTTCACCTCCAGCTTCAGACTTCCTTCTGCTCGAGTAGAATTGCTCAGGTAGAGCAGCTGCTGACTGTTACAGGATCTTTAATTGCTTTTCTGTGTTGAATAATTGAGCCTGGGTGTCCAGGGAGCTCAGTTACCACGAGCAGCAGAGATGCAGAGGGTCTGGTTACTCCAGGCAGGGCTGCTCTGGCCTGAAATCCAGCGTGGGTTTCCTTTGGAACTGTGGAGAGGCTCCTTATCTGCAAGCTGAGAGAGCATTGGTAAAATGCTGTCAGCTGAACATACTCATTCCATCTTCTCCTCCAGCTGGCTGCAGGCCAGGGAGCACAAGTGGCAGTGCATAATTAATTGCTGCTCCTCTGGGTTTCTCTGAGAATTTCCAGAGGAGAAGGGCGTGAAGTTAGCTGGGTTTTATCAATTTCCATGTCTTTTCCCTCAGAGGTACCTGGGAAGCTGGAGCTGAGAGTGGGAGGAGGGCAGTGGTTGCTGTACAGTCTTTCCTCACTAAAGTACTGTGTCTCTTTCTTTCCATGTGTTGATTCCTTGGACCAGTTATTACAGTAAGTATTGCTTTTACTGCTAATCTGTGGAATAATGTCTGAAATGAAGTGGTTTGGGTAGAAGAAGCTCTTTAACCTATGATAAAACCTTTAGCTTTTATCACTGTAAGATCACATAGATGAACTCCCCTTACCAAGGGTGGTGTGTCCATGTGAGCATGGACAGAGATCTGTCTGTGCTCAGCAAAACTCAGCTTTACAAATGGGAACAAGCCCTTGCTTGGGTAAACTGAGTAAAAACCAGTTTATTGCCATGTTGTCCCCTTGATTAATCTCTTCTGAATTTGATATTTCCTTTCTACATGCTGAATGTTTCACTGGCTTGTGCCTTTGTTTCTGCTCCCCTGAGGGAGGATAGGGTTACCTTTGGGAGTCCTTTGCTACTCACAGTGATAGTGAGAAATGGAAAGTTTTTTGCTTACTTGGCAGAACTGTGCTTCTTGTCCTTTCCCTTTGTGTCAAGAGCTCTCAGCACATCACTTTAATGTTGTTATTAATTTGAAGAGTTGCATCAAAATATGTACTCAGTGCTAGATCAATAATCTCTGTGAAAAGACAGTTTCTGCCCAGCTAACTTATGTTACCCCTTCTAAGCTCTAAATAGAGTGGCAGATATTGTCCTTTCAAGAAAAAGCTGTTTATAAACTCCAAATGTTTCACTAAAACAATAGAATTTATGGTGGTTTTCTTTGTGAACAGCTTGTGGTTTATTTAATCCTGAGTAATTAATGATCAGTCAATTTTGCTGAAAGCAATGATCTGGTTACAAATAATTCTGAAATTCTCTAAGTTGGACCCCAGTCAAATGGAAAGTTCATTCTTTGATTTAGTTTTTGAGTTGACTCTCCTATTGCTTATCTGTGTAATAAGAAGACAAATTATATATTTGTCTTATATAATTATATATCCTAGAATAATAAGAAGCTTTATTTTGATGACAGAATGAGTATATGAAGGATGACTTCCTGATCAAAATTGAAACCTGGCATAAATCAGATCTTGGAACACAAGAGAATGTGAGTACTTGTGTCATGTGTTTTACTCATCTCTTTAATGTCACTGCTTTCTGTGCTGGGTTAGAGCAGTGCTGTGTGGAGCTGTCTCTCCACTGTGTTCCTGCATTTCAAATGTTTGTCTCACTACCAAGGCAGACTCCCTTCTCTTGCCTTCTCACATAAACTGAATAAAATTGACCCCCAAGCACTTGTTCTGTGTGAGCACCTTTGCTTCTTTAGAAACTCTCCCAGTGTGTGTTTGCCTCTCTGTGGGTGGGAAGGGGAGCACTGAGTATCTGCATTTCCATCTGGCTTTATATTTTCTCAGGCTGGGAGTGTTCTGTCACTGAAGCAGCTCCTTGGGTGTTGTTTTTTTCCCTGCAGGTGCACAAACTGGAGCCAGAGGTATGGAAGAGTGTAGAAGCCATTTATATAGACATTGCTGACAGGAGCCAAGTACTGCCCAAGGTACAGCCCCTGGGGGGGATCAGGGACAAACTGTGCTTCCAGGGGTGGTCACAGGCAGCAGGACAAGTGGGAGGATGGACAGAGGAGGAAAGGCCTTCCTTAAAACTACTCATGCAAGCCAGAGGAAAAGCTTTTAAAAACTGTCACACTGCCTGTAAAATGTGTTGCCTGTGCATGTAACAGTATTTCTGCAGCAGTGCAGCTGAGTGAAGTGCTTGAATAGCAGGAAATGGCACTCCCCATTCCACACAGGATCTCTCCTAAACTTGCCTCCTTTTGAGACTGACCCATGGCTTCACAAGTGTGTCTGGAAATGATGTAGGCAATACTTGGTTCTAAGAACCACTCCAGTTACTGTGAGAAAGAAAAGGGTGTTTCTTTACTGGAAAGAAAAATCAGCTGCATAAAAATAGAATGTTGGTTGAGTTTCCTGACTTAGAGACAGTATTTGATACCATTTTCATGGCAGTATGTGAGTCTGTCTGTACTTTTCTTCTAGTGAGCAGCATGTGAGCATCACACTGATACAGTGCTGTGAACAGTCCTAGATAGCACAGCTGCTTTGTGTTTAGCTCCCAGAGAACAAGTGGTTACAGGAAATATATCCTACAGGACTTCTGATAGCCTTACAAAGGTCATATCAGTTTGTTATCACTTCTTCATAGGTCTAGGACACAACACAGTGTGAATACATTTCCTTGGAGAGTGTCTGACCTAAAGCTGAGGTCTGAAAACAGTAGCTCTTGATAAGGCAGAGGTTTGTCTCGGGCCAGGAAAATACATCCTTTGTGTGAAGGAACAGCTGGAAAACAGTAGGATAACTTGTGTTTAATCTTTGTGTCTGTCCAACAGGATTACAAGGCAGAAGAAGATCCAGCAAGGTTTAAATCTGTCAAGACTGGACGTGGACCTCTGGGTCCCAACTGGAAGGTTTGTATTGATGAGTTCAGGAATTGTATCAGGACAGATACTGGGGTTTGGAGCCAAAGATACATCTGGAAAACACTGGAATCCCTTCTGCAGAAGGAAATACAAAACTCAGACCTGAATCTGTTCTGATTTTAAAAGAAATGAAAGAGCTTGGTACAAAGAGAATGAGTTCCAGGAAATCTCTGGAGCTGTCTGCTGCTCAGCCCAAGGGTTCACCCAAGAGAATTCAAGTATGAGATAGCTGAGTAATGACCAGCAGTGTAACCTTTCACTGAAATCCTTGGAATCTGAAGACATTACAAGTGCAGATACAATGCCAGTCTTTAAAAGGGACCCTGGGTGGGATTTGGGGAGCTCCTGGTGTCCAGCTCTGATTCCTAGCAGGCAAACTTGGCAGGAGCTGAGGTTGATGTGATTCATTTGGGAAGAGTGGTTATGGCTCCTGTAATGGGAAATAGGAAACCTTATGGAGTTTTCTTTAAGACTTTGTAATCATGACTCAGATGATATAATCTAATTCCAAAATGTTTTAGGTAGGGACTTTATGGAGAGACTTTTAAGGAAGCAAAGTAGCCGTGGTATAACAGTGAAGATGCTGAAAGACATAATTTTAATGGAAGAAAGAGTGGACAACAGAGGAGAGGAAGGAATAGTCTGTTCTCAGAATGGAGGGAAAGCCACCTGTGAAGGAAACCAGGGTCTAGTTTCATCATGCCTTGAAAAAGGGTGAGCAAAGGTGTGACAAAACTTGTCAATAAAATATAAGAAAGGTGTAACAATGCAAGAGGATTGTGGGGAACTGTGGGAAGACTTTGCAGTTAGGACTGAAGGAGCTGCTTTCCTGGAGACACTTGGCTGGAGGATTAATGTGGATGTCTTTGTGTCTTTGCAGAAGGACCTGGGGAAGCAGTCAGATTGTCCATACATGTGTGCTTACAAGCTGGTAACAGTCAAGTTCAAGTGGTGGGGTCTGCAAAATAAAGTGGAGAACTTTATACAGAAGGTGAGTTCTGGGATGGGGGGAGATGTGGGAATGGGGCACATCTCATCACCCACCTGCTGTACAGGCAATGCCTGAAATTCTGCACTCAGTTAAAGCTGGGTTCAATTTGCTGCTGAGGATCTTTCTGACAACTCCTGGAGCTCTGGTCACATTTTCCTCTCCCAGTCTGCTGCTTGAAAAACCTGTGTTAAAAATAAGCAGATGGTGAGAAACTTTATTAAATTAAAACATAAGTGGTATCTTGAAAAGAGCTTTTTTGTGGCAGAGTCTATAACCCATGAGCTGGGGCAGGATGCTACACCTGGGAATGGTTGTGTGTGGTTTTCTAGGCAGTGCTGTGTTCATAAAACTCCTGTGCCTTCAGATCAGAGACTTCTCAGTGGTTAATATTGATAAACCACAGAGCTGCTTCTGCAAAAGCAATTCAAGGCAGCTCCAAGGGGGAATGACCATGGTGCTGCAGGATTTAAATACCTCTAACAAAAGACCTGAATAATGCAGTGTCTCCAATCCCTTTCTATTTATGAGTATCTACAGGCTTGCATCAAAGTATTCAGGCTGCTTTTGATGAGATATGAAACCATAATTGGTAAAACTGAAGTGTCCTTCCTTAATGAGGTCTTCCCAAGAGGCATTATATATCCCTGTCTAATATAATGATTTTGCCTACCTTATCTCTTATAAAATGGAAATAAATTGCTCCAAACCTGGAGTAGTTTGTGCACATTAGTCACCTGTGCTGAAAGGTTTTCAGCTGTGGAAAACAAGTTTAGGCATTTTTTTAGGTCACTTCAAAAGAAAAAAATAATAAGATAAGTGCATGTCAGCCCTTTACATTTCCTAACTTGTAGTTTTTAGCAAGTAAAGGATTTTAAAAATACCTGTTTCTCCTTTTTTCTGTACTTCCAGACCAACTTTTGTGCTCTAAGTAAACCCAGCTTGGAGCACTTTATTGAGTCAGAACAATACTGTCAAATCAAAGGAAATTCACTAATTCTTTCAGTGCAGTGTGCAGACTGCTGTCTAGGTTTGGAAAGGAAAAAAAAGGCATTTCTCTGGGGATTCAAGGCTCTAGATTAGATATTCTGATAAAAGAATAAAAATTAGCTATCTCCAGTTTCCAATTGTGGCAGCTCGATGGAAAGGTGGGCGAGGGAGCTGATTCTACACATCTCTGAAAATTGTTCCAGTGCTGTGAGCTCCATGGTAATTGCCCTGTGACTAAGCTGGTTTGTGTTTTATTCCTCCTTTTGCAGCAAGAAAAGAGGCTCTTCACAAACTTCCACCGGCAGCTCTTTTGCTGGCTCGATAAGTGGGTTGATCTGACTATGGAGGACATCCGTAGGATGGAGGAGGAGACCAAGAGACAGCTGGATGAGGTCAGTGGCAAAGCAGGGCAGGTGTGGGATGTGTGAGAAGCTGCTTCTCTCCAGCACAGAGAGAGGAAAGGCTGCTGCATTGTCAGGGCATGGTGTGAATTGTGCTCCTGCTATTTAGGTCATGCTGTGTGTGCTGTGAGTGATTTGCCATGAGTCCATCGTGCTGGCATCTCCTCCTAATCATTATGGAATTCTCCTTCTGTTTGTTGTTGAGGCAGTAAATGTATTGAACCACAGGTAATGAGGGGCTGAGTGGCAATGATTCATTTACTGCCTCAATATCTTCTGTTTGCTTTTACTCAAAGCTGAATGGTCGATTTTTGTCCTCATTAGTTGCCAGAAACCCGTTGAGTAAAAGGTTTTTATAGCTCTAAGTACCATAAGCAGGTAGTGGGGGTATGTAACAGCATTCTCACTCTGAGAAACACAAGTTTGGTAATAATGAGAACCTTGTTCTGTGGTTTGTGTCCTGCCCTGCACCCTTCTCTCCCTTCATGCCTCAGGATATTTCATTGCAGTTTCATGTACACTCTTGCCCTTTGGATAATGGTTCCAAATCTGCTGCCAACCCACAGCTTAACCAGAAGTGATGCCTGCATGTGCATTTCACAATCACTGATTTGAGGTGCTGAGATGTAATCAATGTCTTACACACAGGAGATGTTCCATACTGATAAATTTTGAGATAACACACGTGAGAATCATTACTTGAGCACTTCTTTCCTCTTTCAGATGAGAGAAAAAGATCCAGTGAAAGGAATGTCGGCTGCAGATGACTAATGTGACTCCTTCCTTGTGCACTGTAGGTATCAAGAGATTTCTGACAAATCTCTATTGCTCTGTTTGGTTTAAAACCCCCAACATTTGTGTGAGGAATGATCCTGTTCATATCTTCTGACAAGCAAATCTGTGCTATTGATTTTTTTTATCGTGAAGCCATTTCACTGACAGGTTGATGAGAGAGGTTTACTGCCTCATTTCAGAACTATTCTAAAGAAAAGTCTGAGTGAAAAGTGTAAGAAAAATGTGTTGGAATATTCTGTAGTTTACTGCTATTATTTCTGTAATGCATGTGCTACTTTCCATGACTTGCATAGAAACTTTTGTCAGTCTCAAAAAAAGTAAGTTAGACATGCAAATACTTAGAATACAGTTGGAAATTGAATATTCCAAGCATTTTGTGAGGAATTTATTTTTTCCATTGCTTGTTAGTAGTATTTACTAATGGGCCAAGGCTTGCAGTAACACTTGGGCATTGCAGGAGAAGCAGCAATGACTATTTTAAAAGTTTTGACTTGTTTTCTTTCTATTCTGTAAAATATGTCATCAGTTTGGGGGCTGGTTTTGCCAAATTTTTCTTAGACATTGCAAAAATTGTATAGTATAGTATATACAATATATACAATAGTGTTGTATAGTATATACAATATATACAATTGTGTTGTATAGTATATACAATATATACAATAGTGTTGTATAGTATATACAATATATACAATTGTGTTGTATAGTATATACAATATATACAATAGTGTTGTATAGTATATACAATATATACAATTGTGTTGTTTAGTATATACAATATATACAATTGTGTTGTTTAGTATATACAATATATACAATTGTGTTGTATAGTATATACAATATATACAATTGTGTTGTATAGTATTAGAGAGGTAAGAAAGCAAGGAGAAAGAAGGGATTGTCCATTTCTGTTGGGAAGAACAGGTTGTTAGGGCAATAAATGCCATCCTAGTTATCCTTGGAAGGAATGGGGTGGGGCAGAACCACATCCTCCTGGAGTACTCACTATTTGTTCTGTTTGCCCTCTGTTATCTGCTGGTTGCTTGGTGGTAAGTAGGGAACACAAGGTGAGGGAGTGTCTTTGATAGAAATATTTTAATTTTTGAATGCAGCTTCAGCCACTTGATTTTCCTCTCTGCATTTCCTGTGGATCAGAGCTGCAGTGTAACCCTGCATTGCCTGCCTGACTCACATTTGCTCTCTCAAGGTTGTGTGCCCCCTCCCTTGGCACACTGCTCTCCCAGAGCCATCCTGAAACATTTCCCTGTTGTCTCTTTGTTTCAGTTTGCAAGACAGTCATCAGGAAGGCCCAGGGAATGCACACCCTTGACTGATGGACCATCTCTGGATCAAGCCTTTCTCTGTCCAGCTGGCAGGCGATTTTAAACCTCCCATAGCTAATTCTAGATGCCCCTTAATATTGTGAGCAAATAGACAGTCTGGTACTAAGCACTCCAATGTTAGCACGTGCATCCCAAGGAGCTTCCTCCTCCTGGGGCCGTGTGACTTAGAGATCTGTATTTACAACTCCTCCCTCCTCTTTTTTTCATTGTGTTCAGACCAATTTCCATGTGGCCCTGTTTGATTTCCAAGTGACATTTTTAGCTCAAATAGTCTTGTGATGTGGTGACTTAGAATTTTTTTTGTTTTGGTTTTGTTTTTGATTTTTTTTTCCAAGTGGGATAAACTGCCACCTTTGTTTCTGCCCAGCCCTTCACTGTTCTTTGAATGTCTGTTTGGAGATGGAAATAGTCCATATTTAAAAGTGCAAAACTCTTCCATGAAATGTTCTGCTCTCACCCTTGCTCCCAGAGGGAGATATTTAATGGCAGGTAACCTGAGTACAGCATGAGGAGCAGCCAGAGAGTTCTTGGTTTGTGGTGAGTTGGGATTTGTGGCTTCTGCAGGGCATTCCTTTGTTCTGTCTTAACAAACATGAATTAAAGACTGCCCAGAAGCTGCAGTCAGGCCCTGTGCTGGGGCATTCAGCACTTACCTGTTGAGTTTCCATTTTAGGGGCCTCTCTGGCCCTTGTAGCTCTGTTGTCCTCCAGCTGTACATGTCAGTCTTAAAGAATCCTTCTTGACACATGTTGCAACTTCCTGCTTCTTTATTAATTAAGACTTCCCATAACTTACAAAGCTGGAATGGTTTTGACTAATAATTACAATGTGATTCTCCCTGGACAAATTGGGATGTTGCAAAGGCTGGTGTGCAAGAGAGGTGTTGGCATCTGGTTACCTCCAGGTGCCTGGGGCCGTGGTTCTGCTCAGCAATAATATTCTTCCCATTGCAAGGCTGACTGAAATATCTCCTTTTGTGCTGTAGGAAAAACTACTTATAAAATCCTGCAGTTTGCTAGGATATCTGTTGGTTATTATAAATCATAGAGGATACTGTTAATGTGAAGAGCTCTCATTATTTAATGAACTCAGATATTTACTGTAACTATCCTTATGTTGATATCAGCTTTAGACAATCAACTCAGCAGAACAGAATCAAGGAAATGCTGCTTTCTTCAATACATATGAGGAAAAAAAAATCCTACTTCTTTGCTTATCCCAAGGCCCAATGTTTGATTTTTCCCCTCCCCTAGTAGTAATAACTTTATTTTCCACTTCTGTGTTTGGCAGCACTAAGATGAAACCCTGAATGCCAAACAGTCGTGGGTGTATCACCACTTTTGAGGAGTCTTTCTAGCATTCTGTAATACTCTGACTCCTCCAGCCCTTCCCACTCCTGCAAGCAGGAGATCCTGAAATGCTCCCATGCCCTGTTTTCAGTGTGAGGGAAGATGGGAATGCTCTGGAGGGAGAGGATGGCATTGGTTTCTGGGGAGGGGGCAGTTTATCCCTTTATTTTTAGTTTGTTATTTTGCCTTACTCATGTCTAAGTGCAATAAGCTCTGAATTGTACCAGTAACTCTGGCAGGCTCTTCTCAGTGACCTCAGACGGTTCTGCGGGGTTGGGGTGGGGTTTGAGGGGTTTTAGCAATCTCACCAGGCAGAAGTAAAACAAGTTTATTGTAAAATAGATAAAGAAAACTAAATTTTAATCTTTGAGGCTATTTGGGACCAGGATGTTTCATGACATGTTGTATAGCTGTTCCAGAAGTATTCTAGGAGTGTAGGCCCCAGTTAGAGTTCTTTCAGTTTGAAGTATTTTTAACAGAGAATTTATGCACTGACTTCTGTTCATGTTTGTTGGTTATGTTTTGAGGGATTCTTACGCTTGAGGGCAACCTGAGAATACACATAGCACACTTGTTCTTTCAGTTTGTGTTATCCAAGAGGCTTTTTCCATCTGATGACACTAATCGCCGTGGAAGCAGATTGTAACATTCCACCATTGCAATCCTTTTTTGATCCTCTGATTTCAGAGTAAGAGCTTTTACACAAAGCTTTCCTGATTAGTGGAAAAACTTGGAGGGAGGGAGGGGGGGGGGAAAACTACAGGACCTTCAGCCTGAATCCTCCCCCTCTGCTCCCTACCCTTTGTTTTCTGTCCTTCCAATTTGATCCTAAGTGAAAGCATCCCTCAGCCTTTGGATAGACAAATCCTGTAAAGACCCTTCAGTCTTGACGCTTGGTTCCTGCTAGTGAGCATAGCAAAGATCACGCAGCGTTCCCGTGCCGTATCCTCCATCAGCTTCGACGAGAACCCTCCCGGCGGGGTCGGCTCCATCCCGAGGAGGGGCTGCAAGCGCTGGGATCGCCATTCCCACCCGGGTTTTGGGGTTCCAGGGGCAGCCCCCGAGCCCCGGCCTGCCCCAGGGCCGCTCGCCCCTCACACCCCGCAGCCCTTCTGGGTTCATCCCGCCCTTCCCGACGGGTTCTCCCGTGCTCTTTCCTTTGGCGACACACACTTTGTAGAATGGGTTAGATTATCTCGTCGTTTCTTTCAATGTGAGTTTGTGCCTTTTTTGTCTCCTAAATCTTCCAATACAGGCATATTGGAAATGAAATCTAATAAAATACTAGACAGAGCCTCTCGCCTCTGCCTCCTTTTTTGGGGTCTTTTTAGGGGTTTTTTTGGTTTTTTTGGAGGGGGGGTTTGGGGGGTTGATGGGGTTTGGGGGGTTTTTTGGGGGGTTTTGGGGGGTTTTTTTTGGAGGGTTTTTTTGGGTTTTTTTTGGAGAGTTTTTGGGGGGTTTTTTTGTTTTGTATTTGGAGGTTTTTTGGCCGATTTTGGGTTTTTTTTTGGGGGGGGTGGGGTTTGGGGGGTTTTTGGACTTTTTTGGGGATTTTTGGGGGTTGTTTTGGGGTTTTGGGGGGGTTTTGGAGTTTCTTGGGGGGGTTTTTTGGGTTTTGGGGGGTTTTTTTGGAGGGTTGTTTGGGTTTTTTTTTTGTTTTGGAGGTTTTTGGGGGGTTTTGGGGGTTTTTTTTTGGTCTTTTGGGTTTTTTTTGGGGAGTGGAGTTTGGGGGTTTTTTGGACTTTTTTGGAATTTATTTGAGGTTTGTTTTTGGGGTTTTTTTGAGGTTTTTTGTGGGGTTGTTTTTTTTTGAGGGTTTTTTGGTGTTTTGGGGGGGGGTTTTAAGGGCTTTTTGGGGGGTTTTCTGGGTTTTTTTTTTTTTTTTTTTTGTTTGTTTTTGGGGGAGATTGGGTGTTTGGGGTTTTTTTGTTTGTTTTTGGGGTTTTTGGGGGGGATTGGATGTTTGAGGTTTTTTTTTTTTTGTTTTTGGAGGGGTTTTTTTGGGGGGGTTTTTTGAGGACGAGGAGGTCTCGGTGCCGCCCTCAGGCCGCTGTGGGTCCTCCCGGCCGCCAGGGGGCGCCGTGGCGCGGCGCGTGCCCGCCCCCGTCACGCGCGCCGATGGGCGCGGAGCGCTGAGGGCGGCGCGGAGGCCGCGGCCGGGCCGGGCCGAGCGAGGGGAGAGCCGGGGGCTCCGCCGGCCCTTTCCCCGTCCCTCGGGCAGCGCTTCCCTGCGAGAACCCCCGGGCATGGAGACCGCGGGCCTTGCCAGCAAGGAGTTGAGGTGAGTGGTGGGCGCGGAGGAGCGCGGGGCTGAGGGCGGCTCCGAAAAGTGGCCGCGAGCGGTTACGTAAATGAGCGAGAATTAGCGAAACTTGTGTGTGTTTGTGTGCGTGCTTATTAGCGCAGAATTACACAAACTGGCGGCATGGCGTAGTCATATGAAATAGAGGAGAAAAGCTGATTTTGTGGTGTGGAAGGTGGTTCAGGGAGGTTTATGGGGCATTTCGGGGTGTTTGGGACTTCCCGGAGCTCTGTTGTGAGGGCACGAGCATCTGCACTTCTGTCACAGACCGGCTGTCAAGAAATTGTCACTTTCCCTGAGGAAGAACAAGCTTGAGTAAACACCGAACTTCTGCTTTTACGGTGTTTTTACAATGTTTCTTCACTCTCTGTCGGTGTCCTGTCCGGACTCGATCCCTTCCCTACAGAAACCTGCTTAGATGGGAATTGGGTAACAGCCTGCGACAGGAAAATTTAAACAGCCAAACTAACAAGGCTGACAGGAGCTCAAATGTCTTAAAAATCCTTTGAAGGCTTTATTATGAGCACTGTGACCCTGAGAAATTCTCCGCTATTGAGTCATTTGAGCATTAGCAGCGGTGATGCTAAATAATGACTTTAGTAGGTTGCTTGTATTTAGGACAGTGTTTGTTTCTACCTCTGAGATTGTTTTTGTCAGTGCTGTGGTCACTGGGCACCTTGAGGAATTGAATTTCTGTCTGTAATGACTGATGGCTTCAACATTATTTTAGTTTTGTTTAATCAGGTAATTGTCTTACAAAATTAGTAACTGGAGAGTGTTCCCAAGTGCCATCTCCGGTGGCAAAACTAGATCTGCACCTACCTACATTTTTCTTTCCCCTGGAAATTTGTTTCGGAGTAGCTTCTGTGTGACTTCAGCATAGCCTTACAAAGATACCCTATTAGTGAGGAAAATTATGTATCATTTTAATCTATTGTGCAAGGTTGTTTTCCAGCTTTTCTGTATCCATTTCTGTATACGTCACCTTGAGCAGGCATTTGATTGTGGGATAAAACCACAGCCTTAATAATGGGTGTATTGATGGGGTTCACTAATTATCAGTGTTTATAAGGTTATTATAGAGCTCTTAAGATGATGGAAAATTAACAATTTCTTTTAAGCCTCTCTGTCATGTAACAAGACTGACAATAAAGTGAATCTCTTTTTAGAAGCTCTATTACCAAAATAACCATTTTGTAAAGAAACAGCTGTGACGTGAATGTTGAGAGTCAGTGGCTTTGCTTGGTTCTGCTCAGAACTTTTGGGAGCTGGAGATTACATTTCTCCTCGCCTGCAGACAGGCACATGATCGATTCAAATCAACAATAAATTCTTTTAGACCCTGAGCTCGTCGAATTAACCACGTTAAATCTATTATGAAAAAAAAAAACCAATTCACCATGTGAATTGCAGCTTTTGTAACAGCCCGGTGGGAACACCACAGGGTTTTTTTTTTTTGCTGCACACCTCCATTTGTCCTTTTGAATGCTGGATCTGGAGAACCCTGATCAATCTCTTGGCTTTAATGGGCCAGTCCTTCAGGGTGTAGCGGTGACCGGGAGCCGATGGCATCGCTGAGCAGCGAGGACGCGGCCCTGGGGCTCTCCCTGGCCGAGGCGGAGCGGGGCCGCAGCCGCTCGGGCAGCCTGAGCAGCACCGGCTCCAGCGGGCGCCTGCAGCTCCGGCACAGGGTGGCCCAGCTCATGGCCTGCGTGGAGGACATCAGCTCCGACGACGAGATCCACGAGGAGGTGTCCCGCACTCTGGATGAGGCTTTCCTCATCTGGGGCAAAAAGATGAAGGATAAGGGGCAAGAATTCAGGTTTTGCAGTTGGTTGTTTTTGTGGCAGCGATGGGGCCGGCAAATAGAACTTCTGTCGCTTTTCATCAACTCAAGAATGTTCTTAGAGTTGGTTGCCTGTCCACATTTCAATTTTAGCTTTGGTTTTGTGTGGTTTCTGTTTGTTTCTAGATTACATTTAGTTACCTGGAATGTGGGCACAGCTTCTCCCCCTCCTGATGTCACAAGTTTGCTTCAGCTCAACTCGCTGGAACCCACCACGGACATGTATGTTATAGGGTGAGTGATGTGACAGAACTTGCTTTGGGAGTTTATTGCCAAACTGCTGGGTCTCAGCATGGTCTGCTTTGGACTGTGTGGTGTGAATCACTGCCTGGGAGATGGTTTAACACTACTGCTACCAGAGGGTGAAGACTAACTTAGTCTGACTAACTTAGAGCAGAGATGATTTATAGCAGTTGCTATTATTTGCTATGATTTATAGCTGCTGCTGTGTAGTGACAGAATGCAAAATATCTTCTAAACACGCAAAAAGTTGGGACTGCTATTTTTTTTGTTAGCTTGTTCATTTTGATATGAAAGTTGTTGGAAATTCAGCATGTTTTAAGGGAATTAGTGCAAGCACGTTAGGCACAATCTGCCACTGTGTTTTCCAAACCATGTAGAAATTCTGAAGTCCTGACAATCAGGTTTTTATAACACATCTTGAGTCTGGCACTGTCTTAAACTCTATCTTCAGGTGGATATAACCTCCTTTAATTTTGTTTTACTCAGTGTCAGATGTGTTAGATCTGTGTGTGGGTTAAACTGCTTGAATGAGGAACTGAACTGCAAGAATTTTCTGGGGTCTGTGTTCTGCAAAGTTCCTATGAATTCTGTCCCAACCAACTGGTGCAATGTGAGTAATTGTGATGTATTCAGCTTACAGGAGGTGAATTCAAGAATCACAAAATTTCTGTCTGACTTGGCATTTGATGATCCATGGAGCATTTTTTTCATGACTGTCTTGTCTCCCTTGGGATATGTCAAGGTAATTATTTACATCACTCTTAAATGTCACAGCATTGAAGTAAAAGTCTTAATTTTTTTCCCTCAGATTATCCATAAAAGAGAAGTTGATGGTGTTTTTGCAGGTGTCTGTCACTTCCATAGGTACACGTATGGTAGAGGTGATTCTTCATCACACCTGTGTTTTCCTGTTTTTCATGTGATGTGAACTCATACTGAACAGCAGATTTCTTGTGGCCACAATATCTTTATCTCTCTCTTGTTTGTAGAAAAGTTTTTTGCTCTGTGCAGTATTGGGGAACTGTATTGTGATGCTTCTAATGTAGTCTTGCACTATAAATATCCCAAGCAATGGCAGTGATTTTCATTGAGATTGGTAAGGCTCTTTTATCTTGTTTCTTTTTTTTTTTTTTCCAATTTATTTGCAGGTGAAAGTAAATTCCATATGTGTAAAACAGGATTTTAATGGGTGTATATATTTATATTTACATGAGGACTTGATTTTTTGGTTGAAGACCTATAGCATTATATGGGAATTTAAATGAGAAGATTTTGGGGTCATAAGAGCAGCTAAAGTACTGAGTATTTTAATAATGCCAACAGTAAATATAGGAAGATATCCTGGATTTCTCTAGTAAAGAGAAATTAAAAGCCTTTTGTAGTGATTTTCATTAAGATGGGTAAGACTCCTTTATCTTGTTTTTTTTTTTTTTTCTTTTTCCAATTTATTTGCAGGTGAAAGTAAATTCCATATGTGTAAAACAGGATTTTAATGGGTGTATATATTTATATTTACATGAGGACTTGATTTTTTGGTTGAAGACCTATAGCATTTTATGGGAATTTAAATGATAAGATTTTGGGGTCATAATAGCAGCTAAAGTACTGGGTATTTTAATAATGCTAACAATAAATATAGGAAGATATCCTGGATTTCTCTAGTAAAGAGAAATTAAAAGCCTTTTGTAGTGATTTGCATTAGGATTGGTAAGACTCCTTTATCTTGTTTTTTTTTTTTTCTTTTTCCAATTTATTTGCAGGTGAAAGTAAATTCCATGTGTGTAAAACAGGATTTTAATGGGTGTATATATTTATATTTACATGAGGACTTGATTTTTTGGTTGAAGACCTATAGCATTATATAGGAATTTAAATGATAAGATTTTGGGGTAATATCAGGGACATAAGAGCAGCTAAAGTACTCAATATTTTAATAATGCCAACAGTAAATGTAGGAAGATATCCTGGATTTCTCTAGTAAAGAGAAATTAAAAGCCTTTTGTAGTGATTTTCTAAACCAAGCACTATTTCTGGCTGATTTTGCTGAGGTGATTGCATTATCTGCATGCTAATCAGACTCAGTAGTTGTGCTGTTCTTTTAATTGTAATTAAACAAAACAAAGGACCCATTGGGAATTACAAAAAGGAAAAAACCCACATTGTTCACTCTGGCCTAAGTCATTGCTGATAAAAATTCCAAATCTGGCCGTGGGCTGACATTCAGGCCCTGTATCCACACAGTTAAAAGAATTCCTGCTGGTATGCCTGGCTGATTTTGCATTCTCATTTATTACAGAGGCAGTTTGGAGCACACTAATGAGTGGCTGCTGCCCCCTAATGGCTTCCAGCAGGACTCGATCGGCTGCAGTAATAAGGGGGAGCTGTCAGGCCGGGTCAGAATCAAAGCAGGCAGCAAGGAAAGGTCAGCCCAGGACTCAGGCAGGAATTTGGCTGAGCAGGAGAGGAGCACTCCCCCCTTGGCTGACCTGTGCTGAGGGAGAGGTGTCACCCTTGGGACATTCTGTCCCCTCAGTAGCAGGCTCTGTTTTCAGAGTGTTCTGTTGGTCACGGTTCATTCTCCCACCAGGATCCTGTTCCCTCTGTGCAAGGGCTGTGCTTGATTTGGCTCTGAGGGCTGGTGGGGCTGGTCCTGCTTCCAGTGCTGCCTTGTTGTGTTCAGGTCCTGGGGATCTTGAGAAACCTCTGGGGACTCAGCAAAGTGAAATAAAGCAAATAATAAATAATAAAGGGACTGGAAGATCTTGGTGCCTCATGAATGTGATTATGGGAAGGAGAATGCTGACTACTAAAATATTTATGCATCATTAGTGATTGCAGTCCATTGTTTCAGTGTTCTGTGGGGTATTTTGTTGGGTTCAAGGACAATGAAAACATTAAAATATATTCTGAAATAGTTTAATTGTGTAGATAGGGAGACAAAGGAGGAATTCTGTTTTAAATTTTGGGCTGAATTTTTTGTGCTTCTCCAGCAGTTGAATAGTCAGATTTATTCTAATGCAGTCTTTTTCTAAATTAATCCAGCATAAAATTGAACTACAGTTAATGTATTTCAATGCCTGTATTTTAAATTGAACCATGATCATTAAAACACAATGAATTTTGTGTCTCATGCCAGGATCATTGTAAAGTCCATAAATGTTCAATGAAGAACATCTTTATTAGACAGTTTCCACACACACAAACCAAAAAAAAACCCCAAACCACAAAAACCCTGTGTCTTATGTGCTCTCTAAGTGTTCGGTAAATGAGATTTTACAGGCACTGCAAGGCAGGAGTTTCTGCTGTTTGCAGCTCATTGTTTTTGCAGATGCCTGGAATTGACTGCTGTGCTTTTGAAGGCATTTAGAATATTTAATGATCTGCTCAAGGGTGCTTCAGTTTGAAAAAGCTGCTGCTGTTGGGGGACTTGTAGGTGTGAGTTCTTAAGCTTTTAATGAAAAATGAAAGATTTGGTCCTTCATGAACAGGATTCTTACAGGCAGAAACAAGAGGTTGGTGAGGCAAAGACTTTAAAGAGGTTTGGGCAGGTGCATGTTCTGAGGGTGACTTCAGAGTGAAATATAATGTTGGAACTGCTGAGGAATTGATCAGAATTGTTTATGTGGAATATGTTTTTCACCTGAAGTGAATCTGCAATTACTGTGTCCCAGTATTGAGGCCAGACTTGGTGAGGGAATTGCATGACTTCTGCTGTGGCCTTCTTCACCTAAAAGCTCCAGTGAGGTAAAGCCAAGGAACTCCTGGAAGTGACCATTGCTTGTTTTCTGTCTCCCAGCTCTCCTCGGTTCGCATGCAGGGGCTGCTGCTCCTGATCTTTGTGAGGCACGCGCACCTTCCCTTCATCCGGAACATCCACACCCACTACACCCGCACGGGCCTCTTCGGCTACTGGGTAAGGACTGCTGCCTGCTGTGCCCTGTGCCTCTCCATGGGCCCTGCTGGCACAGGGAGGCTGTGGCTTCATTAAAAATTAATTACCTGACAAGCAAACTCATTGGTTTGAACCTCATGTGCAGCACAGACCGGAATTTCAGATTTCAGTTTATTTGCTGATGCGCGACAAGTTGTGTAGAAATAAATGGTACTGATTTAAATCTTAATTGCAAGATTTAAAAGGTTGTAGGTGGTGTCAGTTCCATTTGCAGGAAAGTTTCAGGGAATGTTGTTCATCTCCCATGGCAGGGGAACAAAGGAGGAGTCAGCGTCCGCCTGTCCCTTTTTGGGCACACGATCTGCTTCGTGAACTGCCACCTGCCAGCTCACATAGAGAACACTGAGCAGAGACTGGATGACTTTGAGAAAATTCTGGAAATGCAGTTTGAAGGAGATAGTATTCCAAGTCCCTGGGATCATGAGTGAGTTGTTCACTCAGTTCTGTGTTATTTCTATCTATTATCTATGTATGTCTTCTTGCACTGAAGAGTTTTGGGTTTGGATTTTTCATGCATCATTTTATTTTATATGTCCCTTCAGCCTTGACCCTGAACTCTGGGAGGAAAAGATAACCTGAAAGACAGATGTCTGTTTTACAAGACTGTTCTCTTCCAGTCTCTAATTACATTCAGTTGTTAGCATATAGACTACATGTCATGCAGGAAAGCTTTAGAAGCTAAAGCCTGTTTATACCAAAAATCCTTTAGGTTGCTGTTAAATGTTCAGAGATGTAAGATGCAGAAGTTAATATTCAGGCAGCAGTAAGCAAGCAGCAGGAATGCAAGGGACTTAATTTAGTGTTTCAATTACTTCAATTTTTTTTTTTTTTTTTTTTGTTTAGCAGCAGGTTGCCCCTTTGTAAGCTTATCTATAGCTACTTAATGTTTGTGTTAAAGCTGTTTGCATTAAGTAATAAAAGTGATTAGAGCACCTAATTAGTGTAATGGCTAACATTCTGTCAAATTCTTCCCTTGAGTTAGTAGATTCATATAAATCTTCCTTGTTTGATGCATCTTGGTTTGGTTTTAAGGCTTCTCTTCTGGTTTGGAGACCTAAACTTCCGGATAGCAGATTATGGGATACACTTTGTCAGAGAATCAATCAATAACAAACGTTTCAGTCTGCTCTGGGAAAAGGACCAGGTGGGTTGGCTCAGTCTCTTTGGGAGTCTGATTTTAGTTTTAATGCACACAAACACAACGTGGTAGTTAAATTACACCTTGAGCTTCTGATTTCTGTTAAAGAACACAAACTCAGAGCAGTCATGAGGTGGAACATGAGGTGGTCATAAGCCCCTCATGTTCTTTGCAAACTTTTTCTGCTTTTGTGCAGTTTCTTACTCATTTACAATACTCATGTTTGACTGAAGATTTCTTTGAACTTCTTGTCTTGTCAGTTGTTCCTCACATTTATCTCTCCTCCTCTCCCAAGAATTCTTTTTAAGACAACATTATTCTGGATGTTTTGGGTATAATTGCCTCTAAACTTTTAGATGGATTGTGTCAAGAGTTCTGGCTATAACAAAGAGGCCCTTCTGAATTTACCTTTCCAAAGTTGTACTGACTGCAATGTTGAATTCTTAGAGGATGCTTTTCCAATCATCCTTTAAGCTCTGATTTTTTAAACAGAATATTTAAAAGTTACTTTTTATTTCTGCAGTTAAATATGGCAAAAAAGAAGGAAGAATTTCTCAAGGAATTCAAAGAGGGTCCTCTGCACTTTAAGCCCACCTACAAGTTTGACCTTTTCTCAGAGGTCTATGACACAAGGTAAAAGATAAAATGAGTTTAGATGTGGAACAGGAGAGTGACTATGGTGCTTGGTTAAATATCACTTTAGTAATCAGCAAACCTGAATTTCCTGTGTGCACTATTGAGGGGCTGTTGAGCTGTTCTGTTAGGTTTGGATTGATCAAATCTGAATAAATGAATATTTTTGGCTGAAGAAGCTGGGGTCTGCTGATTGTATGAGGGAAGTAATGAAACAACCCAGCTGCTTTTTTGGGAAGACCAGATTAACAAAATAAATGAGCACTTGTTTAAGCTGCTTCTGTTTTGTTCTTTCCTACTAAAAGTGCTCATTGGTTGTCAAAAAGGAGCAAAATAATAATTGTCTGACATTTTTGCTTCCCTTCTCTGTTTAAGCATTTCATTTGATATGCTGCTATTTGAAAATTAATGTATATTTGTCTTTATTGATTAATTTAAGTTGAAGGTGGAGTATCTGAAATTTCCAAAGTTTTTCTGTGATATTGAAGTGTGTTTGTTAAGTATTAGTCTTATGTTTCCACAGAAGGATAAGTTCCTGTCCAAACAGGGTTTTGTAATGATCTTTTTCTTTACTTCCAGAGAACAGAAGTCCCTGTTTTGGTTTAAGTAAGAAGAGAACTTTCTGAATTTTGTAGTGATTTTAATATTTCAGAATCAAAACAAGGCTCCACCTGAGCTTTTGCTCTGATTTTTGTGAAATATTTGAAAATCAGATGACAGCTGATTTTCTTTAGGAATTTTCTTAACCTGCCTGAAAGCTGCAGTGTTATCTACTCTGCTGTTGCACTTAATATTGGAAGTTTATTTATGTAGACCCAAAGACATTTTACTTCCTAATTTAATATAACAAGATGTAATGGGCCCAGCAGTAAATCCATCTTAAAAATATACTTTAAATAATCCAAACCTAGACATTATACAAATTATTCACAGCCTGGTTGTCTGTATTGGCTGATTAGAGAACCAAAAGTGTGGTTACACATTCTGTGTGCATCCTGCTGCAGTTCCAGCTACCAGAGAGACTTTGCTCAGGTGGGGTGAGCAGCAAGACCTCAAGGCAAGCACCCTGCAAAAGTTAATTTTTATTTCTGCAGTTGCTTTTACTGAAGCCCAGAGAATTTTATTTTTCACACTCTTTCAGTGTGAATTCTGAGGGTTTCTTTCCCATCTAATATTCCATTTTCTCTGAAACAGGGAGTGTTTTACCTTAAGCTGTTCTTTTGGTATTTCCTGCACAGCAGAGCAGACATCTGGCATCTCCTAAAGATTTCTGTCCATTTATAGAATTACTGCAGTAAGTGGGATAAGGGCCCTTAGTCATTTCAAATCTTTCCACTTTATTAAAGGTAGGAAGGGGTAAAACAAAATTATGTTGAATATTGAACTAAATGGCCTTGGTTTTGATATTTAAAGTTATTAAACTGACAGTTTTCCTTGCACATCCTGCTTTTAACTTTCATAATCCAATCCAGTCCATTCTAATTCCCCTTCCATAGGGTATGATCTTTTCTCCATTTCAATTTGAAGTGATCCACCCATCCAGAGAGTTGCTGTTAAGCCTTCTTCCCACTACAGAGAGAACCACAGAGGGCTCATCTCTTCTGATGTAATTTATGATTTAAAAGGAAACTCAGCATTGTGATAAGTACAGTTGCAGGCACAACATCCTTGATTATGGAATTTTGAAAGCCTGTTGTTATGAGACAGCAGTAACTTGCAAACCTGAAATGCAGGCTGGTACAATTTACAGAATTCTAAATAAAGCATTGCTGTGGCACCTGTGGTTACCATAAGCTACCCAAGTTTGTCCTGTCTTGTGTTGTTAAAAGAAACTTGCTCTCAAATATCTTGAATAATTTCAAACATCATTCAAACTCTTCCTACACATTCCTTATGTTTGCACCCTCATTTCTCGGAATATCTGTCTGGAGCCTGGGACAGCTGTTGTATTATCTCTAAATCCATGCATGTTTTTACAGGGTTTTAGGAGAAAGTATCATTTCCTGTATGAAGCCAACTAACCCACTGAAATGTCCTTCTCCCCTTCATTTTACTCCTCTTTCAGAATCCATGATCTGTGCTGAATGGAGCTCAAATTAAGGAAACATTGCTTGTAAAACCCTTTAATCAGAGCTGTAAAATGAAGCTTGGATATGATTGCCTCCTTTTATTAATATGTATCTCCCAGTCTTTGAACTCTGAGTAGATTTTGCACAGCATTCTTAGCTTTTGGCAGCTTGTTTCTCTGCTCATTTCACTTTTCACCTTTCATTTTTGCAGTGAGAAGAAAAGAAAGCCAGCATGGACAGACAGAATTCTATGGAAACTGAAAAATCTCAGCAAGGTGGCATCAAAAGAAGGGGAATTCCCTGAAGAGGAAAACCAAATTTCTGTTACTCTGAATAACTACATCAGTCACATGAGCTATGGCATCAGTGATCACAAACCTGTCACAGGAACTTTCAAACTTGAGGTGCTTCCCAGTTATGTTAAGACAAAGTTTGTTTTACTCAGTGTTGCCTTAGAGCAGCTGATTTCCCAAACCATAATCTCTGCTTCATTCTGATCATAGTGAAGGCAGCAAATTGTTGTCAGGTTATTTCCAGTCAGTTAAAGAGTCCAGTTGTGGAAGAGAAGAATAACTGAAAGAATGACAGGCTTGACTGAGTTTAAACTCTGTTTTTTGGTGTAGATGAAGCCTCTTGTCTCAGAGCCCCTGGTTGTGCTGAGTCCTGAGGGTGAGTGGTGTGCAGAGCACGACGTTCTCATCCGCTACTCCGCAGTGCCTGAGTTCCCCAGCAGTGCTTGGGACTGGATTGGGCTCTTCCAGGTAATGTTACCTCACCAAAGATGGGAATGTGCCTGCAGGAAGGAGGTCCTGGGGAGTTTTAGAGCATGATTCTTGCTGGTGCAGAACTCTGTGAAATAGTTGTGTGATTGCCATTAGTTTGCGTGTGCTGACAGTTTAGCTCTGCAGCATGTGAGTTCTTCCACATCCTCTAAATTCTCTGCTAAAATAATCTGGTTGTTTATTGAAGTAAAATGTTGCAAAAGCTGTGGAAATGCAACAAAAATTTTTTTTGATGCAACAAAAATCAAAGTCAATGGAAGAGTGAGAGACCAGAGCAGTCCCACCCTCCCAGAAACAGATGATGTGTGCATGTCCCCAAAATGTTTTGATCCTTAGAGTGTTTTAATTACTTCAGTGAAACAGTAAACATCTCTCACAACTTTGTTTTTCATGTAGTATGGTTTTTGTTTCCATCAGGAAGCTGATAGTTTGTATCTTTCTCCGCAGGTGAATTTCAGGCATGTGAAGGATTATGTTACTTATGCTTGGGTGCAAGATGATGAAATTTCCTCCTGCAGTGACAGCAAAGAAGTCAGTTGTATTTCTTTTTAATGTAGTTTTCCATAGAGTAGCATTGAAGGTCTGTTCCATATCCCCTTCCCCTCAACTTGAGGAGTTCTGTATTCTCTTCCCAGTTAAAGCTAATTGAGAACAATATTATTAAGATCCCTCTTCCTGATTCTTCCTATTGAATGTTTTGGTCCCTCTTTAAAAACTGCTGTCTGCTACAAAGCCTTCTAGTAGTGATTTAAACAAAACAAACAAAAAAACCCCAAAAAACAAAGAACACCTTATTTTGATGCAAGTGATAAATATCCAGAGATGCTTATCTGAGCAAATAGAAGTTGAAATTGGGAACGGTGGCTTCTTGGGACAGGAGCAAACCAAGCTTGTGGATTTCTCTGCTGTTGCCACCAGGAGGCAGCTCCACTCCCTCTGCTGCTCTCTGCCTTTGGCCCTTCCCTTCCAGCCACTCTGGGTCCCTTCCCCCTTGTCACTGAACCAATCCAGCCTCCTGACATGGTGAAGGATATTCCTTCTCTTCCCTGATTTAATTTTCAGATGGTTTCCTGAGTTATTTCTGTCCCCATCCGTTTAGCTTATGTTTTAAAACGTGCTTATAAATAGCAAATACTGATTTTGATGGTGCCCTGAAGGGCTTTTTTGTAAACTTTTTTTGCTCTGGAAATTGCTCATTGCCTGTTCTTATTCTTGCCAGGTTTACATGAGTGCTTCAGAAATACCCAAGATGGGAGGAGAATTTTTGCTTTGTTATTATAGCAATAACCTGCACTCAATAGTTGGCATCAGTGAACCTTTTCAGGTAATACATTAGGAGGAAGCATTGATTAATGTTGATGTGGTTATTTAATTTTTATTACTTCATTTGTTTTCATATGCATCTGAACATAACTGTGTTAATCCTTGGGAAAGTGGCAGAATAAGGAATTTTTAAAAGGATGTGTCCTGGCTAAAAAGAATTTGCTCTGAGTACCTGTTACAGCATCTTTATATTATGGTATGGATAATACAGAGCAACACAGTGATTTTGAATTATTCATTTGGTTTTTATCCTGTTTTTCTCCTAGATTCAGTGTTGCCAAACACCCATAGAAGACGATGTGCCAGAGGAGGAGTGCAGCTGGCTGCAGAAACATGACAATCCAAAATCAGATGGTGATTCTGAAAATAGAAAGGGCATTTAATGGTCCTGGTTCAGCTGTCAGATGATTCTTTATGTCTTAGTGATTGTAAGCTTTTGCTCTTAGAAGATGGAATGAGACAGGTAGGAATGTTCAGAAACTTTGGAAGCTCGTAGAAGATAATTTATTGTGGAAATGGTTATTTTTATTCTGGGGAGAGTGACTCTCTTGCACTGGATGAGAACTGTAAAATAGCACTTAAGGAATGCTGTATGTTTTAAGGTGATAGACATTTCTGATGCAATGATTTAACCCAAGGAGGTTGCAATGTTTCATAGGTTTTTTAGGCCTGTTCCTTTTTTTGTAGAGGATATTTTATTTACAATGCAATATTTACTATGCTGTAACCACTTAATAATTGATTTCCAAATCTTGAGTTTAAATGAAGTTATTTAAAAATTATTTATTAGATACAGCTAGTTAGCTTGTTTTGAAATTTTATTTGACTTTCAGATGTAAGCTAATTACCTTTTGGGAAACACCAGTGACAGCAGGTCACATGAAAAACAAAATCTTTGGAGTGTGTAAAGTCTCCTTTGGTAGGTCCTTCTCTTCATGCCTTACTGAAAAACTCTTTGTAGGATTTTCAATTTCTGATTCTTCCAAATTGCAATACATTTATCAAAATGCACTATTCCTGATTTTTGAAATTCTTATTTTATAAAACAATTAAGCAGTTTGCCTATTGCCTTCACTCCCCTCATTATAAAATGTAAAATAAACCCATTTTTTTACCAGTCCCTGGCTGGGAGTGAGCCAGGATCCCACAACTTCTGAGGGAATTTGCAGAAGTTGAGAAATGCTTTAGCATAGATGAGCAGCCCATGGTTGATTATTTGGCATAATCTTTGAAAATTGTAAATATCTTCAATTTATAACAATCAGTCTGCAAACTTTGTGTTTTTCTAGAGGTGCTCAGACCTTTGTGTATCCTGTGCACTTGAGGGTGGAGATGGAATAGAAATTTCCTGTATCTTTGGGAACCTGAAAGGTAGTTAGCTTCTGAAAGGCTCTTGTTTCTGGATGGGGAAATAGAGATCTTTGGAAAGGATGGGAAACATTCCACAGAATCAGACTGCAGTGCTGGGCCAGAGCACCTGGAGTGTCCCCTGCTCTGTGCCCACAGCTCCCCCCTAGCTGTGGGAGCACAGTCAGTCCCTCCTCACTCCCACAGGGATGGAAAGGAGCAACTTTGGTTCAGCTGGAAGAGCAAGGAGTGTTGGGATGTTCATGCTGGAATTCTGCTTCACAACTGAGTGGATTCCTTTTTGCTCTTTTTCTCAAAGCCTTATTTTTTTTTTCAGGGTTGTTTTGAGATAGAAAGTTAACAGCTTGATAGGATATTTGTTTTGCTTTTATCATTCACTGTACAAAACCTTTTGAGGTCCAGGTGTTTTTGTCCTGTAGAAGCTCTGCCATAGGTTTCTCATAGGTAGCTCAGGGGGCTTTAGGAACACTTGGCCTCTGGAGGTTTTAGTTGTATCTCAGCTTGATGCTTGCTGTTGGCAATACTTGGTGAGTAGTGAGGGCAGGTTCAGAGGATACTGTGTTCATTGCATGGATTAACACTGCCTTGAGGTTTACAGTTTGTACATTCCTGTTACACTTTGGAACCATATTAGAAACAGTTTGCCCATTTATACTGATCTCCCAAGAATTTGTTTTGCACTGAATCTTCCAGATATGTGACTTCTCTTGGCAATTAGGGCATCAGACAAACCCCTGCTTTGAACTGCAGTCCCTCCTGCAGTTCCTGAGCTGTCTCTGGTTTCACTGGTGTAACTCTCTGACCATTCTCCATGCAAGGAGATTCTGTGGAGAGCCCAAAGAGCAGTGGGCTTTGAATTCCAGCCCACAGCTGGCTATTTACTGTGGACCAAGATCCAGTTTCTTCTAAGCAGGGTGCATCTGCTGGGCAGGAGCAGCTCAGAGGGAGCCATGCAGCCTCTTTGCAGGGCCAGACCCTCGAGATCCTTTGTGCTTGTGGGAGCTGAGACCCCTCTGTCACTGGACACAGAAGCTGCATTTTGTAAACTGATCCTTTGAACCACAGGACTTCCCAGAAAATGCCCCCAGCAGCTGGGATTGGAGCTGCTTGTGTGTGAGGAGGATGCTGCACACAACTCTGCACTTCTTTCTTCAGTATTATGCACACAGAGGCACTTTTGTTTACTACTGTTACCTATGGTAGCTTTTCAAACTATTCCATGACCTGTAATGATGCAATTTCTGATGAAATTTCTCTTTTCTTAGAACACCTTTAATTGGATGTTGTAATCACTGGAAATGTTTTTATACTCATGTGTTTTTCTTTTCATGTACCTCTAAAATAAATCCTGGCAGTGAAGTGTTGTGCATGGCCTCTGTTACTTTGAGGAGGAACAGATTGGTTTGGGTGGGGAGGATTAATTTGTAACTTTTCTCCAAGGAGCTTCTTTTGGACATGTTTGATGCACAGATACAAAGTATTTTGGGAGGAAATTGGTTACAACTTATGGTAGGGCTTGGGCTGCAAAAGAAGAGCAAGGATAAATGGTCTTTTTCCTTTGGACAAAACAGATTCATCTTATTTTTTTCTATGTCAATGGATCCAGTATTAAATGCTCTTGTGGTTTTGCATTTTCTATCCCTCTTCCCCATTGAGGTTTTGACATTTTCCTTGTAAAAATGCCCAGACCACTGGACATTGCTTCTTAATTTTTGAGAGCAGGTTCTTCTAATTTCACTTTTTCAGTGAATTTTCATGGTGTGATTTGAGATATCTCTTTTGCCTTTATGAAATATCTACTAAGTTATGCATCATATTTTAAATTTTCTATATTTTAATATAAATTTGCACTCGGGTTCCATCTAAGGATAACTTTTCATAACTTCCTGCTGTTGAAGAAATAATTTTGAGTTGGGAGCTATATATCCAAGGAATGTTGTCCAGTCTAGCCTCATTGAACTCCCATATATTTCTGATTGCTGGCTAAGCTCAGGATGTGCAGTGTATCACTGCACACAGATAGTACAGCTCTGTGTAAACAGGAAATATTTCTAAGATGTCTTGCGTGTTTGTGAGACCCTAAAAATACATTCTGATAAAAACCATTGTTTCTACTACCACTGCTTCCTTCTCTGCTCTTGGACACTGAGTGACACTCAGATGAACTTGTCTCAATTAATATACTGCAGTGGAAAGGCCAGTTGGACAAAGCTGGAGTTAGGTTTTCCTTGAGAGAGGAAATGATACCTTTTTTAAGAGCTCTGTGTTGCTAACAGAAAACTTCCTGTGGCCCTTTCTGCCCCTGGATTTAGGAATTGCTGCTTGCACGTGATTGACACGAAGCAATTTCTATTTAATATACACTTACTCTGGAAAATGATCTGCTCAGGAATTGAACTGCCCTGAACTTGTTTAATTGCTTCAGTTTGAGGAACATCATGGATCTGTGTTTGTACATCCCACCTCCCTCCATTACAGTGGAACTGTCATTTCCACTTACAGGGTGTCTGCAGTTGAGGAGAACTTTGTGCAGCCTAGAAAGCAGCAAGAGAAATCTGTGTGGGAACAGCTGAGCACAGCTTGGGAGAGTCACTGGAGTCAGACGCTGAAGTGTGAGATCTGGGGATGCAAACTGTCAGCAGGAAATGCAGAGGTGCAGGAAGAATACAGAAAATATGAATGTAGGCAACACAAAAGGATGAAAAATAGGATAGAAAATGTTTTACCCTGCTAACTGTGCTTTGAAACTGGCAGTGCTCAAGTGCAGACATCAGCTCTGGTAGGGAATGCTTCAGCATCACTTGTCAAGTTCTAATTGCACTGTACTGTGGTTTTACAGCTCAGGCTCATCACAGACCACACGCTGCTCCTCTGTGTTCTTTTACATTTTTTCCTGCAGCTTCTTTCTGCTTTTTTTACCTTTTTTTTTCTCTTACCACTCACTTGTAGCCCATTTTCAGAAGGCTTTTCTGCACATAATTCTGGTATCTGCATCACAGGAGCCATTCCACTAACACAGCTTTGGTGTTCTGATCATTGTGGTTTCTGTCCATAGAAAGGGGAGGTAAATCAGGCTGGGTATTGCTCCTCATTACTGAGAATAGGGTGGGTTTGTTTGGGGAAGTGACAGTGTTGGGTTTGAAAATGTGATAAAATCTATTTATTTTTTAGTAGAACTCTGTATTGGGAAGTAAGTGCTCAAGGAAACAATTGTTGGACTGGAACAATCTTGTGTATAGCAACTAAGGAAGCATAAGAATAATTCCAGATACAAAACACAGAACTTTTCTTTGCAGTTGCTGAACAGAACTGTGTTACCTGTATTTGCTCTGGAGTGGCCAGTGCTTGGTAATCTTGTTAATTAATCTTGTTAATGCTCTTGGCAAGCATTATCAACTCCAGTTGGTTTGTAGCAGAGCTGAAAATTCAAGTTTGGCTCTTCCAAGAAGATAGAAGGAATTATCTCCTGAGCAAATATTAAAATACCTGAAATTTAAACTGATTTTTTTTTCCCCCACAGTCACAGGCAGGATATGTGATATCTTTTTTTTGGAGAGTGATAGGTCTGGCCACTCCATTAATGGATGGCATGATCTTTGTAAAGTTCTGTAATTGGACTTAAACCAGCATTCACCAGATTATTTTTCTCCTATTTGTAGGAATTTTCATGCAGTAACGTGCCAATTAATTTCCTTTGCCATGATTAGTTAGCTACTCAAGGACTCAATTAATAATGATTCCATTCTGCAGCAGTTTGCAGAACTTCCTGTACTTACCATGGGAGCAGTCAGGGTTTTTTATTGCTTGCTCTTGGAGGCAAAGATGAAGGATTTTTTTCTGCACAAAATCTCTTGGTAGATTTTTGAAGTCCACCATGGGATTGTTTCGTGCCAACACCTCTGGAACAGCATCCGCAGCGACCTGACTTTTCTGAGCCTGCTGGGACAGAAATGGAACAGCAACAAAGCTGGAGGCAATAAACACAAACATAAATTTAGGCTTCTTGGAACTGTCGTGGCACGTTGGAATGAGTGGGAACCAATCTTGAACTTCATTGTTTCAGCTCACACCTAACACTTGGTATAAATACAGAGGTTCATCTTTTCCTCTCACAACAGGGCTCTGAACCAAAGGCTGCACTTAGTCAAGGTTGGCTGCTGCTGCTGCTGCACACTGAAACCAGAACCATCCATAAAGAATAGAGGGATTTACTGACTTTCCTTGGGAAAATGGAGCTGCAGGTTGAACGTGTCCCTACAGGAGAAATCATCCGCGTGGTCGGGCGCAAGGCACAGCGCGGCACTGTAAGCCTGGCTTTTATTGTTCCCTGTTCCCTTCTGGTACTGCTGCTTCCACAATGACCAACCTAGATCTGAACTGAGCAACCCCAGGGTAAGAATGGAAGGGTTTGCAAGGCTGCTTGGTCATTGGAGGGACTGGAGCTGTGTTGTGAACAGTTTTTCCTCTCTGGGATGGAATTAGTAGCAGTGAAGTGAGTGGGAGTTCAGAAAAACATTAAGATTTATTTTCTGTAGAGATACTGCAGTGAACCAAAGCTGGTGTTTGGCCTGGCTGTATGAATTCTGTCAGAATTCTGGGAGCACTTTCAGACAGCAGAGGAAGGGAACAGCTTTGAAATAGTTGTTTTGTTCCTCTTATGTTGGTTGTGCTGTCATGGGATTCATGCCCTGAATGTTATAGTAAGGTTCACATATGGAAAATTCAGTGGTACAGGCACATATTAACAAACTTATAAATATCTCAAGGAACTGAATATTCTGTTAACTTTATTGGCTTGTTTTCAGGGTTTGTATGTAAGCAAATGGAAATCCATGAGCTGATCTTTTCTGCTTTGACACAAACAGTTGAGAAGGATGGTACTTCTCTAAAAATAATTTCAGTTTTCTTGGAATTAATGGCTGTTCCGCGTGTTTTGCTTCAGAATATTTTCTGTCTGCATTTGTATAATTTTTAATTAAAGGAGTCAAAGAAAAGGAACTATGTAAAACTTAAAATGTTTGGAAGTACCTAAGTGCAACTGAATTTCACTCTGTCATAGTTATTTAAAACCTGTTTAACAGATCTTCAGCCCTGGCAGAGCCATCTTGTACTGAAGTGCACATCTGTGCACGTTGCTGCTGTTTCCTAGCATTGTCTTTCTAGTGACTAATCTGAAACTCAATCTGAAAATGAGCTGAGACATTTACTGTGTGGTTACACAATCGGCAGGTAGAGTCATTTTACTTCAGAAAAAACCTAGAGCTCCCTCTGCCTTGCTGGGAGAGGAGACTGTGACAATTCTGGTGTTCTTTGGTTTGCAGGAGTGTTGCTGACTCATTTGTAGTGTTATTAGGGAACACTGGCAGGACTGAAATGTTGTTCTTAGGGGTGAATGTTCCTTTTAAACCTTAGCGTGTGCCGGGGTCCTGGGGAAGACATCAAAGAGAGAAAAGGTATCCGTTCAACTTCCTAAAAAGTTTTAAACACTTATTAACATTCCATGAAATAATAACTTGCTACTTTGTGTGTCAGTTAGGGTTGGTGTTACATGAATGGCCAGATAGGGGTGGTTTTAGAGAAACATTAAGATACTTTGCTGCAGGAGTGGCAAGAGCAGAGCTTTTTACTCTTTAACTCAGAGTGGTTCAGGCTGTTGGAGTTCAGTGCGTAGAATTTCCTGTAGATCCTGACGAGACCGCCTGGGGTATTTCACACCTGTGTGGGATGAACCAATGCGCTGCTCACAGCCGATGGTTACCCGAGCTGGGTGCGATGAACTCCACCTGCGTCCTTCCCAGGAACACGCACTCCCGATGTCTCTCACAGCCGGTAGAATTACCGACAGCGTTCCAGGTTTATCTGTCCGTCTGCAGCAGACAGGTGCGTCTGCCCTCGGAGCTAACACAGCTCTCTGCACAAGCTGCCCCGCAGGATGCTGCTGCTGCTGCCGCGGACACCGTGAGGATGGCGGGGCGGCCCGGGGGGCGAGGCGGGGCGGCGGCGGAGCTCGGGGCCGGTGCAGGTGAGGGCGGAGCGGCGGCCCCAGCCCAGCCCGCATGCCCGGCGCTCGGACATGCTCACTAGCGGCGCGCCGCGGGCTCCCGCGGGCAGTCGGCGCCGAGGCGCTCCCGGAGCCGCCGCAGGGCCCCGAGCCGCGCGTCCCGGGGCACCACCGAGCGCAGGTGAGCGGGGCCGGGGGGGCCGAGCGGGCGCTCTGTCCGTCTGTCGGTGTGCGCGGTGTGTCCGTCCCGCCCGGCGGTACCGGCGGTACCGGCGCTCGGGCACATGGTGGCCGCGGGGCGCGCGGGGCGGCGCGGGGGCAGCCGCGGCTCGGCCGTTCCCCGCAGCCGCCGAACCTTCCCGGAAACTCGGGGCGTTCTGCGCGGAAGGAGCAAATGACCGGGGTAGAGCAGCCGGCATCCCGCTGGCGGCACGGCGCGGCTCCGGCTGCCCGCAGCAGTCTCTCGCCGCCTGGGTCCCGGTGCACTCCGGTAACGCTTCCGTGCGCGCATCCCTGCCCGGCACGGGCCGAGCCCCAGCGGAGCCGGGGCCGGGCAGGGCAGGGCGGGGCTCAGACGTGGCCGTGACACGGCCGGGGCTCCGGGCGGCTCGGCTTGCCCTTGTCAAGACAGGCTTCCCGTACATCCCGAACTTGCGTTACAGCTCCTGGGTGTGATCCACCCTGCTGGGCACAGCGCTGACTGTTCGCATTGAAGGAATTCTTCCTTCTTTGCCAGTGCTTGCACAGGTGCCTCAAAGCACTTAATGGAGAAGTGCCCTCTCTGTTTAGCCCTCTGTCACAGGTGGAGATGGTCAAACTCCTTAACTTCTCAGTTTAGACCACAGGTCTGCGTCCCCACTGAGGCTCAGGGTCCCCATCTCTAGTGCTGCTTTCCATGCCGGTTTTCCCCAGTTCTAATGTACCTGGAGTTAATTGTTTTAAGTGACAGTGACTCATGGGAGGAATCTGACTCTGCCTGAATGAGCAACTCATTCTAGTAACTTGAATTTTTCAAGTAAGCTGGCTTGAGCTGCATTCTTGTCGTTGGGAGGATTGCAGAGGAAATGTGCTTCTGAGATACAATACAGAGATTATTCTGGTATTTAATCTCTCTCTGACAGTTGCTGGGGGGGGAAGGCTCCTCCAGAACTACTTGTGGATGGCAGCTGCTTAGTTTTTAAAAGTGACAAATGAGAAAATTTGCTTGGTTGGTGGGACAAGCTATGAAAACAGAACCACATCTTAGAGTGCTTGGAAAGAAAGGCATTTTTCTTTCATCCCCTTTTGGAGCAATAGACAATTGCCAGTTGTCAGCACCTTTTCAAAACTTTTAGAAACTGCCTAAGGCTTATGGGACTGATGAGTTCTTAATTTTCACAGTAGGCCCTGATATGGCAACCACTGTCATAACACTTCAGGGGTTTTAGTTTTGATAGTGGATATAATCCTGTGTTCTAGGGAGGGGCTGTGTAAATATGAATTTTGTGTTCTGCCTGGCAGGGACCAATGGAGTGCTACACTGAACACATGTTCTAATTTATCATGGTATAAAGGATAGATTTATTTTTAAAGAGAAAAAAAAAAAAAGTGTGAATCATAACACACTAAAGACTGAGAGATCCCACGTGAGTCAGTATGCAGTGTGTAATTTCTGTTCTCTCCTGCATAATTAATAGTGAAGAAACTTGTGATTTACAGTACATCTTCAGGATTTATAACAACTGTAAGAGAACTTGCATAGATCCTGACAAAATGAGCCAAGCCATTTTAATTTTTTTTTTATTTGATCTAACCCCACTGGAGGAAGGCCAGTAAAAAACTGGGGGCTAAGAATGCTTTATAACATTAAATATAGTGTTTCTTTTTATGAATAAGCTCAAACTCTATGGATGCCTTTATGCAAAGCTAAGAGAGTCTTAGTCTTGTTCAGATATTTGGGATTTTTCTGTTTGTAGTGTCATGTTGCTCATTACTGCATTAGGAACCACATGCTTTCTAGGAACAGGACAAATTCCTCTCCCCCTGTCCAAAGGAACAGTCTGCTCCAAATGCAGGAAAAACAAACTGCAGCAGCTGCCACAGTCCCAGGGCAGTGCCTAAACCCAGCTCCCAGTGCCCCTTCCCCTGGCCCTTTCCTGGCAGCTGTGAATGCTTCCAGCATGGAAAATATTGAGGAGCACTGGCTGCAGCACTTTGCCCCCCAGTTCAAAGGGCTGATGAGTGAGCACTGTTCTCAGATAACCAGCTGTGCCTTCTGGAGGACAGGAGTGTGTTTGGGAGAAGCTGGAGTGTTACAGGTGCTGCAGAAAATGAGTGGAGAGAACTCAAAGCAGAGATTTCCCCAGGGCTGGTGTGTGCCACAGCCATTTGTGAGAGGTGTAACTCAATCACTTGTGCTTTCACACAGGCTGAAGAGCCATTCAGAAAGGCTGATTTGTGTGCTGGGGAAAACCATCTGTGTTGTGCTTTGGGTTACCTCTGGCAGTGGCAGCCAGAGGTGGTTAACTGCTGAGAGCTGATCCAAATCAAAACTGAGCAGCCAAAAAACAAAGAGGGGATTTGTGAGGAGCAGTTCCCCAGCCCAGATCTCAGTGTGAGCACAGCAACATCTGCACAGAGGCAGGGAGGGCTGGGCTCAGGTGTGCCCTTTGTGCTGGCATGAAGTGATTGCAATTATGGCATGTGTGTGTCTGCTGTCAGGGCTTTTCCTGTGTTAAACACTGCTTTGCTGCTGTGCAACCAGCTCCTGAGTGATGTGGTTGGCTCTGCCTAGGATTGCTATCCCTGGCTTCTCCAGAAACCATCCATCCAGCCTTGCTGTCAGCTCTGGTGGGTGAGGTTTGCATGCCTTGTCTTCCTCTGAGATTGTAGCACAGTTCTTTTTCTGCCTGGAGGGAGCCACTTGTGCTGTGCCTCTCTGTGCCTGGATTCAGGGATCTCTCTGCTGGAAAATATCCTGCTTTGTGTTTTGTGCCCTCCTCTGCATATTTCTTGTTGATGTATTAGTGGGGTGGGTGGCCAGCTCTTTCCAGAAAACATTAATAAAGATGTAAGCAGGCAGCACAAGTCAATGTGAAAGGCTAACAAAGCTTATTATGGCAGAAGTTTGGAGTGGACAAATCTCAAGTAATTTGTTGTAACTGAGTCATGTTCTGTGGGGGTGGAAGTGTTCCTTACAGCCCTGCCCTGCCTTATTTAAATATTTTAACATTTAAATACAGCAAGGAGCAGCAGGGCCAGTACCTTTTCTGTTGCTATATATCTCCAGTGTAGTCTGTTCTGTATTAAATTCCTGTACTGAAGGCAGTAAAGGTTAGTATTTAAAACCCTGTGGCATTCATGCATGCATGGATAGCTCTCCCTGGCAGCTTTTTTCTTTAGGAAAGCATTTGGTCGGGTGCCAATGTCCAGCTTTCCTGGGACACTCTCAGCCCTTTAACCAGCACAGTGACCTTGGGCCAGCCTGGCCACCACCCTTCCTGTGATTCTGTTCAGCAGCTGATAGTAACTGGATGTAGAATTTGCCATTTTGGCAGCACCTTTGGAGTGTTTGCCCCGTGGGCAGTGGAGTCCCAGGGATGGGAGGTACAGCAGGCTGCAGCCACTGAAAGCTCTGTCACTGAATGGGCAGTGTCATTGTTGGTGCTGAAGAATGTCGTGTCAAAATGTGTTGTGATATTTGCCAGGAAATGGAGAGTCCATGAATGACTAAAAAGTGCTCTGTGACACAGCTGTGATGGCACTCAGCCTGCAGGCTGGGCTCTGCAAGCTAGAGCTGTTGTGCCTTGACATTTATTTTGGTGATTTCTTTTGAAGGCACTTTTCTAGTAAAATTTCACCACAGACTTTGCTGTAAAGATGATGAAAGGTCTGGAGGGGAAGTCCTGTAAAGAACAGCTGAGGTCACTTGGTTTGTTCAGCCTGGAGAAGAGGCGAGTGAGGTCAGACCTCACTGGGGGCTGCAGCTTCCTCGTGAGGGGCAGCACCAACCTCTGCCAGGAGGAGGGAACAGCTGGAGCTCTGCCAGGGCAGGTTTGGGTTGGATTTTAGGAAAAGTTCTTCCCCAGAGGGTGCTGGGCACTGCCCAGGCTCCCCAGGGAATGGGCACAGCCCCGAGGCTGCCAGAGCTCCAGGAGGGTTTGGACAGCACTCCCAAGGATGCTCAGGGTGGGATTGTTTGGGTCTCTGTGCAGGGCCAGGAGTTGGAATAGATGATCCTTGTGGGTTCCTCCAGCTCAGGATTTTCTGTGATCTCACTCTGTATTTCCTTTTAGTCTGACCAGAGATTTCCCCCTTCCAAAAGCTAACACAGGGATGTGCTCCTACCCTGGGACAGGGCACACTGGAACAGGAAAGCAGCCTTTGCAGGGGCTTGGAGGCTGCAGGAAAACCTCCTTGGTGCCTCAGCAGCTGAGTTTCATTAGGCAGAGTGGTCCTGGTGCCTTCTGCCAGCTGACAATCACCAGGTGTGTTTGGCCATTTTGCTAATGAAGAGGGGGATTATGGAAGGAGCTGTAATTCAACTAGGGAGCAGTGTTTGTCAGAGGATTTTATTGAGCTTGCAATTGCATTTTTCTTCATTACCATATCCTCAATATTTTATGGCTGTCTTTATGTCTGTTTTCATTGTCACCTGATGCCTGGGCTAGATGGGCTATTCCTATCCAGGAAAGAATCAGCTTGATTTCAGCATTATAATGACAAACTGAGAACAGAAAAAAAGGTAAACTCAGCTTTCACACTGCACGTATTGTTCATGGCTGAAGGGTCCAGTTAAGTCAATGTCCAATTATATAATGAAGAGATAGTGATCTGTTTAGCTTTTTAGAAAATTAAATTCCACTGAAACAATATAACTGGGACTATGGAAGTAGGAGGAAAACTATTTTCCATTCTGAAGCAGGCCTTTGTATAGAGTTGAGTTTTTTTAAACTCACTAACAGTAACTAATAACTTGTACATTATACAGCCCACACTGAGTCATTGTTTACTCAGGGAAATGACTTTCAACAGCCAGACTTGTTTGTGAAGTTTAATAACTAAAATATGCAGTTCTGTCCTTTACAAGGCTGCACACTATAACCAACATTTTGGAAAAAACAAAACCTGGTGCATGTTTGCAACATCACACAGCACTGCATTACAAATGCTGCTGCTGCAGCTCAGGTTTTGATCTGCAGTAAAAGCTGGTGAGTCCAATGGTGTGGTGGGAAGATTACTGCACAAATTAGTGTTGGGCTTCTCTAGAGTTTTATTGAATCTCCAAATTAGAGACCAGGAAGCCTTGTTCTGTGTCCACACACCTTGTTATTTTAAATAACAGGTTGTCCTTCACTCTTAGGACTTCTGGAGTCTGTTTGAAATTGCCTCTTGTTCTTCTTGGGAGGGAAAGCCACACCTTTGCACCAGGAAGGCAGGAATTCTCTCTCTGACAGAACTGGAACTCAGACAGAAAAGCAGATGGTTCTTTTGCCTCCTTTGAGTGAACACTGGGGTTCAGTTGAGAGCTTTTCTGCCTTTTCCTGACTCATGATCTGCTGCTCTGTGTTAGCATGGGATTTCTCACAGATGTTACAGGAAACTTCCCTCCCCACCCATTACACCTGAAAAGGTTTTAACAACAGTCAGGGTTTGACTTTGGTTTTGGGGTTCTGAATAAACAACCAGCAGAGCACCCATCACATTTCTCAAGTAAACCAAGTGCTTCATTTTAAATACTGTATTCAAAAAGTTTATTTTTTATTTTTCCCAAAATTACAAGTTTTTTTGGACACAATTTTGTTGGAAAACAGAAAGGAAAACCTTTGTCTCATAATGAAGGTAAATACAAAATATGTGACTTGCAAAATCCTCATTTTATTTGTGCATGGATTTGTTTGCTCTTATAAGTGAGGGAGAGGATCAAAAGCAAGTTCTGCAGAAAAGTACAGAGTGTGTTTTTGTGTGTGCCCAACCATAGCACTCTGTGGGAATGCAGATTATATTTAATTTTGCTGATCATCTGTCCAGGAATCTGATGGGTAAGACCTGGGAACAGCAATTTATGGAGCTATCAGCAAAGCTTAGAACATCAGCTTTTACCATCCCAGAAATTCTCATGTTTTACTTTATAAATCCATTAAAACAACTGTACAGTGCTGTGATAATCCTAGCAGGCTTGGAATTACTGAGAGAACCACCAGGTTTCCTTGGACATAAACCCAAGCTCTGACTGCAAGGTGTCAGGATGGACATGGATTATTTCTGGTCAGCTAGAGCGTAGAAAAAGTGTGGATGGACATGTCAAGGTGGAACTTGGTTGTTTGGAAAGAGAATTTACAAATTCATAACCTTGAGGGGGTTTGAATATTCTGTGCTGGTCTGAGAGAAAACCAGAGGCTGAAAACCCAGAAGGAAAAGTGGAGGCTGAGAGAGGGTGGGAGACCAATAGAAAAAGCAGAAACTGAAAAGGAGTGGGAGGTCAGCAAGGAAAGTAGAGGCCAAAAACTGGAGGCTTGAAAAGTTAGATGGAGATAAAGATGTGTGGGAGGCAGAAAAGATAGTGAGGCCAAAATGAGCCCATATCAGAGTTCTGATCAATCTCATTTTGCTCTGTTGGCCTCCACATCCTCCTGAAGAAGGGGACTCTCAGACTCTTCAGCTGAAGGAAGTTAAAGCTCAGCTTCATGGAATAACTTGGGGACAAATGCCCATTGTCCTGGCTCTTGTATTGCTTCAGTTGCAGCTTAGTTTCAGCACTTTAAAATTTGGTTTCCAGCAGAAAACAGGTCTGTAAATTGTTTGAGTCTTGATTGTAAAAATAGTACAGGTGAGCTGTAGTGCTGCCTGACAGTTCAATACCTTAAAATATTGTCCTTTAAGATCACCAAAGAGGTGTCCCCTAAACCCACAGAAGAAACAGCACTCTCATGGCTGCTTTTGCAGGGATTTGAGACAGCTAGGAGGAATTTGGGATAATTTATGCAAAAGGTATTTCCAAACCAGGTGTGTTTAAGTCTCTTAGAACTTTTAAGAAAAACAACATAATGAAGAAGCAGAATGTCTTTTTCTTTGCCTGATATAATTAAAGAATACAAGGCCTGATGGTTATGAGCCATTTACATATTAGGGTAAAGCTTTCAGACATTATTTGATTAAAATATAAACTAATCTGATTTGAGGTATTTGTGGCTTGATACAAGGAAGAAGCAGAAAGGAAAGGAGAGTAAAAAGAGAGATGAGCTGCACTTCCTGGAGAGAAAAGCAGGGCATGGCTGGTGCTGGCAGTCTGGCAGGTAGTGAGTGCTGGGAGGGACTGAGGACTTCCCTGCTGCTCTGGCACACTGATCATGAGGGCTCCATGTGAAGAGGAAATGTTGCAAGAGATGTGGTGTTCTCTATGCAAAAAAACCCCTTGCGTTGTGCAGGAGGCTGTTTGATCTCTGTGTCTCTTCAAACTGAAACCTGGGTGGTTGCCAAGTGTCTGCTCTGAAGCTTCCGGATCTAGGTGGGGACAGGGGAGTTCCAACTGTAACCTGAATGTGTTGAACTGGCAGCTGCTGGTGTCCAAATTACTTGCACTGGGAGGAAAATTCCACAGAGTGGCTCTGTGTAGGATGAGAATGTGAGCTATGTCCAGGCTCAGGGCCATGGAACTCAGAGCTGCTCTCCTGTAACTGTTTATTTTTCTCTGGAGGCTTCAGTCAAGTTGGCTGTTTGTCCCTGAGTGCAGCTTTGCTGGAATGCTGCCTGCCTGCCATCAGAATAAGGGAGCACCTGGGAAAGGATTGTGGTGTCACCTGAGAGGAAGGAAAGCAGAAATCAGTGTTGCTGCAGGGTGAGTGTTCACATCTGGGAAGAAATCTTTGTACGAGCCAGTTATTGCCTTCCTAGGAAAAAAATAGGTTGTGACAAAATTTTTTTGTTTGGAAAGGTAAATTTTGCTGTAGCTGTCAGCTTGGTACCTGGCTGTCTGTTCTGAGCAGTGAATTTCTCTGTGCTGAACTCCTTTTCAGGCCACACTTGTACTGGTCTCAAATTATCTTAATTGCAAACCACTTATCTGAACTGATGAGTAGTTAACACAAATGTGACATGGTGCTCGTTAGAGTAGAAAATCAATCAGTGTTTAGTGTGGGCTGGATTGACATTTCTGGATTGATAGGGGATGGGGAGGTTCATTTGGGTCAATAAATGGCTCAGTGATGAGTGTGTGCAGTCAGCTGCTCCTTTCCTTGTGCTGGCAACCAAACCCCACCAGCATCAGCCCTCATTCCTAAGGCCAAAAAGTGTCAGTTTTGCAATTTTTGGGAGTAGCAGAGCAATGCTGGGACAGGATCCCCATGTGTCAGGTTAGGTGATTTATGGTGCTGCTCCCTGCTCCTGACAGGCTGCACCCCTGGTGACATTCCTGGGCTTGTCCCCGGGGCTGCTGGGGGTGATTCTGTCCTTGTGTCACTTCTCCAGGATTCCAGTGCTCAAGGCATGAGGGTGTGCACAGGGGAGGGGATGTGCAAGCAGCCAGGGAGTCTTGGAGCTTCATCCATGTCACTTCCATGAAATGCCCTTTCTTTTGTATCTAAGATAAGCTTATCTTGATATCAGTTCTGTTTAGAATCATAGAATGGGCTGGGTTGGAAGTGACTTAAAGATCATCTTGTTCCACCTTTCACTGAACCAATTTTAATTGGTTTCACTGTAGTTCTCCACTCCCTGCCTTGTCCTTGCATCCATCTGACCCTTTGATTAACCCTTTGAAACAAAGCTGGGAGAGCTGTGATGACAAAACCAACATTTTCTGTTTGTTTAATTCCCTGAAGTGTCTGCTCAGAGCTGAATGGATCTTAGTCCCATCCAGAGGGGGAGAGGGTCAGGACAGGTACAGCTGGGACAGAGGCTGTGTCACAGTAACATCAGCTGCCAGCAGCCTGGGACTGCCCTGTGGCACCTCAGAGGACATTTTCTGTGCCCTTTTCACCTTGGACAAGTGTCTGTAGTGTAATGATGTGGGAATGATGGCTTGGGTGGCTGTTCTATTCTTACACTGCTGTGTTTGGATCCTTGAAGTCAGTGCTAGTGAGAAGTTTAGTTTGTTTGCTAGAAGGTTCTGCAGTCACACTGGGGCACTTTTGTGCTCTGATGTGTGGGCTGATTGGCACCAAAACCTCCCAGCATGTGGATGTGGAGCTAGGCCAGCTGTTTGGGACATAAATGGTAATTAGTTGCTTTCTAAATGTTGGCTTTATCAAGGTTTACAAACAGAACAGGCAATCTCCACTCCACTGCTCATAATGAGCATTCCCAAGCTCCCACAGCCCCAGCTCCTGAGCAGTGCAGGAGCACCTGCCCCTGAGTCCTGCACTGCTGGTGCCCTGTAATATGCATTCAGATCAGAGAGGCACTGATAAATCCTTCCAGGCTGCACACACTTGGACACAGAGCCAGGAAAAGCTGCTGTCTGTTGTGCCTCTTGCCAAAGCATCCTTAGAGTGGCTGGCATCCAAAACAGGGATGTCACAGACATCCTTTATGAAAAATCCTTTCATTAGGATTTTTCCTCCTGAGAAGCTGGGAGGCCTCAGGAACAAATGTAAACATTGATTATCTGCTGCTGTGGAATGCAACAGGTGCATCTGGGATTAGCCCATGTGGTTGTTTCTAATTAATGGCCAATCACAGTCAGCTGGCTCAGACAGAGAACCTGAGCCACAAACCTTTGCTGTCATTCCTATCCTTAGCTAACCTTCTGAAGAAATCCTTTCTTCTATTATTTTAGTGTAGTTTTAATGTAATATATATCACAAAATAATAAATCAGCCTTCTGAAACATGGAGTCAGATCCTCATCTCTTCCCTCATCCTCAGACCCCTGTGAACACGGTCACACAGGGAGAGGAGCCCAAGGCACAGGGATCCAGTTGGGCACTGCTGTCTGGAATATTTTGCTCCCTTCCCTTCCCAGAGCATTGTTTTTTCCATGGATGGAGTTTGGGAGAGCCAGTGCACCGAGGGTGAGGATGGGCAATACCTTACCCAGGTGAGGATGCACAGATCCCCCCTTTTGCCCTGCTTTTCACTGGGTGTAAAGATCCAAGGAACCTTTGAGAGCCCTGTGAGACTCTGACAAGGCATTTGTGGTGGGTAGCAGAACAAGGTCACTCTGTTGTGGTATCTGAGCATGCCATGAGAGACACAGGGGAGAGGACAGGGAATTAATTCTGCTGCCAAAACCTTCCATGCCAGAGGTTGGATGTGGCTCTGTGCCCACCCCGGGCATTCGTGCAGGTTCCTGCAATTTGTTGCTGTCACCACCAGCAGTGGCACACAAGGAAACAAAATTTAAGAATGTCATCCTGCAACAGAGACTTCAGGAGGCTATTTCTAGATGGAATTGGAGCTCTGTGTGATGTCGTGGACTGTAGGCTCGTTGTGAGGGTAGAAAATAACCCAAAGTGGTTTGCACTGGAATTCTTGATGCTGTCGTAGGCAGCTGGATTAAAATGTTTTGAAATTTTGCTCCTTTTTGATGCACTGTGGGTGAAGAGGCTTCACAATCAGCTGTGAGCTGGAGTGGGTTAGCACTTGGAGAAGTGGATTTTGGAATAGGGGGGTTCAGCCCTGCAGGTACCTGCATGCAGCCACTCCTGGGAGCCATCAGCTGTTGTGGAATTTGTCCGCTCACCAGACAAGTGCGTGCTGCCTCTCACACAGCCCAGCAATCCTGAGAATGTGAAGGGCTCTCAGATTCCAGTCCTGTGTGACCCTTCCCCTCCAGCTCTAGGGCTGGTGGAAGCAGGAAAGGAGGTCAGGCCTGAAATCCGAAGTCGGAGGGGAGGAATTTGTGGATGGGCAGCGATAACGCCCATCACTGAGTGCCCCGGCCACTCCCTCTGCCGCTGCTCTGTGGAAAGTCTGATTAAAGGCAGCTCCGCCCCGCCTGCCTGAGCCATACATCCAGCACAAATGCCAGATTCTCTTCATTCCAGCCCGCTGACTTCAAGGAGGACTTGCTCTGACAAGCTGGAAATGAGGCCTGGTAGCTTCATCTGCAGCTCAAAGGCTTTATCTCTCTTAGACACTCTTGCTAACATTTCCCACAAACATTGCTCTGCTGGTAGGAGCTGCTGCACACACAGGATCCATCAGGCACTTATGAATAAAGCCTAACCTTGTGTAACTCTCCTCAGAACAGGCAAGGAGCACTTCACAAAGCGCTTGGCACCAGGCCTGTGGCAGAGCTGGCTCTCCTTGTGCTTCAGCCTCATTATCTGGGGAGCAGTAGGAAGAGTCAGCTCAGCCTTTGATTCTCCTGTCCCCCTACCAAGCACTGATGTTCTTTCCTCCACAAAAATCCTACAGCCCAACCTCCATCATCCACTGGGGCTGTTCCCATCAGCTGAAAGCTGCAGCTTTCCATCACCTCCAGCTTCCACACCACATTCTGATAGTTCTCCACCTCAGCCTCTCTGAGCTCCCACCTTCACTCCTGCCCCTCTGCTCCATGATGAGCTCTTTGACTTCCAGGATTGTTCTGGCCCCAGCAGCAGCTGCTGTTTCCCTGCTCCATGAGGGATGCCAGCTGTGTCCACCTGTTAGGGTTGTTTTGCATGTGCCTTTAAGGCAGCTGCTTCTGCTGCATTTGCAGCCTTAAACCTGGAATATTCATATTCCATATCTCAATCAATGGATGAACTCAGCCTTCACTAAATGCTTTCCCAGGGTGAAATCTATTTAAGATGGAATAATTGTTCTAGAGAACCCATGCCAGAACAAGATAGCCAAGCTGTTCTTTGATTGCTGTTTCAAAATCAGTATTAGAGCTAGTGTACTTTTACATTCACATCTTTAACATGTGGAATGAGATAACCTTAAGCTTGATGCAGCAAGGTGTGCACCCTCATATAAAATTTTATCACTAATCAAATTTGAGTCATCATCATGATTGTGACATGATTTCTGCTTAAAAGGGCATCTTTGATGTCATCACCATATTGCTTCACAAGCAGCTTGCTGGTTATTTTAGGTTGGGGAGGGTGTGTGCTTGTCTATAGCTACTAAAAACCATCAGGCCAGTGTCAGATGTCTGCCCAGTGCTTCACAGATTGCACAAGTGGCTGCTAGCAGACAAAACTCTTTTTTTTTTTTTTTTTTTTTTTTTGTCTGATTTTTGAGGGAGGGCTGTAACCACAGGGCTTTGACTTGTGGCCATATAACCAACCCTGCTGAGCAGAAAGGGAATCCCAATGATATCTGCTCCAAATGCTCTTTCCTGACCATGGCACTGTGCTTCCTGGACATTGTGTGAACTAAAACTTGTTAAACAAAAGCTCTAATTTCCCTCTGTGAAGCTTAACACAGAGCACACAGCTCTGGAGCAGCAGGATATGAGAATTAGAATCATTGGTGCAGTGAGGATTTTGAACAAGAAGCAGGCATGAAATACCCAAAGCATTTAACCTCTGTGTTTTATTCATCCTGGAGCAAGTGTAATTTAAAGTGGCACCTTTATAATTGATGAAGTATCTTTTTACCATTTGTTTAATTACCAGTTTCAGTGTGTAGAAAGCAGCAGATCAATAATTTACAGTGATGAACTTCCCTGTGCCTCTGTTTTTCTACTTCAGCCATGCAAACAACAGCTCCTGAAACAAACCCTCAAATATTGATGCTTTCCTTTAGGTGATATAAAAGAGCTTGACCTTTTTTCCTGCCACAGGTGCACTCCAACACCACTGAGGCTGAAGGCAGAGCACTGACCTTGGCAAGGCAGGGTTAATTTAGGGCTTGCCCTGCATTTTGTATCAGCTCTCAGCTTTTTGCAGTCTCCTGTCATTGTTGGAGTGATGAGGGCTGGGCTCCTGTTGTTGCTGTAACAGCAGATGCTGCTGCCCTGGCTTTAGGAGAGCTGGTAAAACAGAACATTTAAGGTAACAAACCAAAGCTGCTGCCTGTGGTTTCTATGTATTTCTTTCATGATGGGGTTTGATAACAAATGCTGATTTTTCTATGTGAAATATCTATTTTGGAGAGCCTTAGGTCCTTCTGTCAGATTAGAGCTCAGATTCCTTCATGGTGCTGCAGCACCTCCCAAGTGGAGGCCCTTGATCTATCCAAGAGGATCTGTACCTGTGAAATCAGAGGGGAAAATGTGTTTCCTTCCCAGTGGGATGGTTCAGACAGTTCCTCTTGTGCTCCTGGCTGCCGTGGACTGTGGGGGTTTCCCACACAGCATCAGAACAAAAGATCTAAATGCACCCAATTTCCATGAGATCTCCAAATCCAAGCATTTCTAGCAGGATGGTGAACTCTGCTTTCAGTCTCCCAGTCTCATACCTGTGATTCTTCTCACTTTTTAGAGCCAAGACAAATATCTTATTTCTCCTGGACTTGACTTTGAAAATGAGCAAACAACTTAGTGACTGCATCCTTGGGTTTGGTATGAAAAACAAACAGGGAAGGCATCCCTTTCCTGTCTCTTAGGAGTGCCAGCCCTCATCTCCTGCTGGAGAACAAGATGCTGTGGGACAGTTGGCATTTCTGTTAATGTCACAGCTGTCAATTCCTTCAGGATCTCTCCTTTCAGCTGGAGCTCACAGCCCAGGAGAAGGTTTTGTTTAGAAAATAGGTGTGAAGGGTCATGAGGAACACTCCTGGGCCTGTTGTGTCAGCCTCAGCAAGGTTTGTGCAGTTTTGCAGCCACCAAATGCAGGATTAGGAGTAAATCAGACAGAGAAAGAAAAAGGGTTTGGACCCAACCACAGCTGGGGAATGAATGTTTCCATTCTCTGCAGACCCATGTTTGTCCAGATGTGCAACACACATTCCTGAGAACCACAAAGGGATGGACTCCTTCATTGTTCTTTAGTGTCTCTGTTTCTGATTAAACTGATGCCTCTGATAATGCAAAAAGTTTTGAAAATGCAGATTGCAAACTGTGTAGTTCTCCTTAAAAGAGAGTTGAAACTGTCTTGGAGATGAGATATTGCCTGTAATCCAAAGGGGGCAAAGTTGCAGGGCATAATTTATTTATTTTTTAACATCAATGTCATACTGCTTTTTTTACATTAAAAAATCTTGATTTTAGGTGGTTTTAATCCAATGGGAATGTCAGTTTTAAAATTCTTGGAAAACAATATTCAATCTTGAAAAACAAAATTCTGAATTGAGAATATTCTGAATTTGAGTGCCAACTGATGCAGGTGGACATGGGATACCCTTCTGAAATTATAGTTCTATTTTCCAGGCAGCCTGGAACACTTTTGCCATCCCAATGCCAGCTCATCATTCCCTGTGGATGTTAAGTGATGCTGACTCTATTTTGGGACAGAAAAGATTCACCAAAGCATTAAATCCTCCATGAGTGATACAGGGGGGGCTCCTTGGGGCACAGGCAGAGCAGCCAGAGGAGATGAGCTGACACAATAAATACCTTTCCTCTGCTGCCTTTTCCCCTCCTTTGGAGCAGGAGCAGGGCAGGCAGGGCAAAGGGAAGCAGCTCAGACATCAGCTGCAATATCATCTGCCCACGTGCTCAGCTCTCTGCCAGCCTCTGGCTCCTCTCCTTCCCCCTGCAGACTGCTCAGCCCCTTCCTTTCAGCACAATCTGGAATTTCTACAGCTCATCCAATATTCTTATTTTGGGTTCATGAGCTAGTTGTTGAAACTCTTTCCTTAAATTTTTCTTTGGGGGCTTGTGGCATCACAGTCAGTGTAAAGTGCTCTTTGTTCCCTTACAAAGAAGGGTTTGAAAAGTTCAGTCTCATGTGTGTCACTAATAGTTTTATTAGAATTTATTTATAACTTTGCACTGCCCCAAAATAACTGCCTGCCTTAGGCCAACAAAGTCAGTTTGAAACAGAGGAGAGAGGAAAAAGGAAAAAAAAAAAAAAAAGAAGTTAAAAAAAAAAAAAAAGGAAGAAGTGGAAGTACAAATTGTGCCTGTAAACTCTTCACTTACAAATCATCAAATTAAAAAACTGCTCCACTTGTTTGAATATCCAAAGCATTCAATGAACTTAACTCCACTTGAGAACTTGGAGTTTGCCACAGAATTTCTACAGAGTTTGCTTTAAAGGGGGGTCACACCCAGAAGGAAAATAAGAATTTGTTACTCCCAGATATCACCCAACACTCGCAGGTTGCTGATTTGGCTTTTTCCCCAAGGAACCTGTGGATAATCCATGGAACAAACCTATGGCAAATGCAATTGTACCAATACAAAATGTTGCTCACAGCAACATATCCCCATATTTTGGGTACAAATTATAAAAATATCCCAGATATTACATTGGTATAAACAACTTTATCCTACTATAAACTGTCCATAGAAAGGGATTTTGCTGTTACAGTAACAGTAGAGAGGAGTAGGGTTAGTTATTTGTTGGGGTATCACACATGTACAAAATATTTATAAAAAAATCCAAATTTAGGCAAATATGTTCCCTATGTGAGCCTCTCTCCTGTGCTTTTGAGGAAAGTTTTAGTCATTTGACCTTTATTCTTCTGACTTTGGAAGCTTGAATATGCTCATAAAATCTAGATATTACCTATGCTGCAGTCTCCACATAACAGAAAAGTTCATGGCTTTGAAAACAAATTAGGAATTCCACAATAGCTTTATTCAAGTTTTATAAAAAGGAAAAGCTCCATGCTGCCTTAAAAGAAACAATTTCATTTGGCTGTTTTGGAGGGAGGTATTTCCTTTTAAAGCTGTTTTTCACAGTACCAATGATCTGATTTTGGGTGTGGTTTGTTTTAATGTAAAGCTACGTTGGTGAAATTGTCAGTTAGAAGAGAAAAGGACAAGAGAGGTCAGTGAAGTGAAGTTCTTTCCTATAAAGCAGTCTGATGTAGTAGATAAATTTGGTATTTGGATTTGTATGTAAAATGGATTTTTGTGTAAAATGATGAGTGTTGGCACAGTTAAGAATGATGTCTTTCAGGTAGCCTTCCTTAAGTTTCAGATTTAACCTACTAAAGAAAATAAAGCAACTTAAACTTTCTGCTTTAGTGCTGGCAGTTCTAAACAGATAATTTCTATATTTAGAGAAGAATTTTGTAATCACTGGGGGCACAGGGGAGGCTTGGGATCCTGTCAATACACAGGTACGATTCTTCTCACTTTTTAGAGCCAAGACAAATATCTTATTTCTCCTGGACTTGACTTTGAAACTGAGCAAACATCTTAGTGCCTGCATCCTTGGAGCTGGTATGAAAAATAAACAGGGAATACAGCAGTGTTAGGGTCCAGCCTGACAGCTGAGACTTTGTACTGACTTCAATCCACAGGGAGCTCATTCCCAAAAATGTTCTTCTCCAAATTTAACTTCAGATACCACTGACCACAAACCATAGCAGCAGAGGCCATCTTGCTGAATTGCTTTATAATTGTTATGGAACAAGTATTACATGAGAAAAGAGGCATAAGAGCATTTAAAATTAGAGCTTTTTTGTAGCTGTTTTTCTCTCAGAGTCATAACCACTTGTATTTCCCAGCTCTGCCTGGTGCATGCACTCATTTTCCCCCTTGCTGTGCAGTCAAGGATGTGAAGTATTTAACAGGGCAAAAATTAAAGGTCAGTCTAAAAATCCTCAGAAATCAAGATGTCCCTAAAGATAAAGCCCAAAGTGAAACATCCTCTTGGCCCAGAACAGGCCCTGGAAGGCTCTGAGTGCACACCCTGTCCTGGCCAGGTGTTGTGGGGACCAGGGGCAGCTGCTGAGGTCCTGGTGGCACTGGAGGAATCCTGAGGGACAGCAGAGGGGATTGGGAATTATTGGGAATCTCAGCTGTGTTTTCATGGGGGCTGTGAAGCTCCTGATGCTGTGATGCGGAGAGAACTTTGCTGTCAAACTCTAAAACTCTAATCTCTCATCAATGACTTTCACAAGGATGGCCTGGGTTGGTTTTTTTGGTTTTTTGTTTTTTGTTTTTGTTTTTGTTTTTTTTTTTTAATGCTCTCTTTTTAAGTTTTTTAAATTAAATTTGCTGTGGCAAACTGAGCCCTGCAGCTCAAGGAGGTCTCACCAGCTGACAGGAAAATGTTGGCTGGGATTTGGCCTCGCTTTCCCCTGGAAGTTGTGTCATTCTGCAGAGAAGAGACATAGGATGTGGCAGGGCTGCAGATACAGAATTGTTTGTACATTTTGTCACAAACATCTCTTGCTGTCAAGGAGGAAAAAAAAAAAAAACCTAACAAAACTCTGGGTGATAAATCTGTCTGGCAATTTATATTGTGCTCGTTTCCGTGGCAGCTCTGGGGCTGTGTTTGCTCAGCAGGCTGCCCTGCACTGGGTGCTCCTGGCCTTCCCCATAGAATAACAGAGATGGAAAGATCCCCCTTGATGGGAATCACAGAGAAAGCTTCCAGTTCTATCACTTTCCCCAAAGGAGGCCTCTGTGAGCATTGTTGTAGTAACTCCCATTTGTATAAGAAGAAAAATATGTCCTTTAACTGGGCTTGCAGGTTTGGTGTCTGCTGAAGGGATGGTGGAAAGGATGCACATCCCTGGCAGCTCTGCTGGGATGTGCAGCTGCCTGGAGCTGCTGAAACTCTTGGCCTAGGAGACATTAATTCCTGCTATTTTGTGGGAATGCTGCAAAAATGAACTTTAATGGTGCCCAATGTCTTTGCTGTTTAAACCAAGATGAGTTAGAGAACTGTCCAGTTCATAAAACATTGGTGCTCCATGGATCTGCAGCCCAGGAAGGGGAGCTCTCAGCCTGCCCTCTGCATCAGCACTGCCCATGTTGTGTTTTAGGCCATGGCTGTGTCTTTTCCTGCCTTTTCTCAATCAGTGACATGCTCAGCTTTGCTTTTCAAGTGTTATTATATAGATTTTAAAGTCTATTCTCTCTTTTTCCTGCCACAGAGAAAAGCAAGGGCATCACAGAAGGACAGAGCATCTCTAATTTGTCCATTTAGTTGCTATTTTGGGCTGTAGGACAGCACCCTGCTCAGCTCAGGTTAAACTCTGTCCCTCTGTGTGGAGGGGAGCCCTGGGTGTGCTGCCTTGCCCTGATGTGTGAGCAGCCTCCTCAGGATTGCTGTACATCCTTCTCCTCCAGACTGCAAACAGTTTAGTGCTGATCTGGCCTTATATAGTAATTTCCTATTATTAGAAACATTTCCTTGGGATCTTGCTCAGGGAGTAGCAGAGGGAAATCCTGTTTCCTTCATCTAACTTGCAGGCAAAGCACCAGTGCTCACTCTTTCCTTATCTCAGTGGATGGAACAAGAAGTTTTTGTTGTGATTTGCTTTCCAGCCTGAAGCCCTTTCTAACACTGAGCCTCTTTTCAGAAATGCAGGAAAAGAAATGTGAAGGAATAGGAACTGTCAGTCAGCAGTGTGAGCTGGAAAGTTTTGTCTGCAGCCTGAACATTCCCTGTTCTCTTTCATCGTGTTTTCCTCACTCAAATTGAGTCCTTCCTTTGGAAAACCAGCTCTGTGTTCAGTGCTGATTTGTGTGAAAAGCAGTGTGCTAGGATATTTCACCTGAGAGTGCCAGGGATGGGCAGACAGCCAATGGCTGTGTTAAAAAAGAGGAACAGCTTTAAATTAAGGAAGGAGAAGTTTTTGTTCTGCTGCGTGCAACAAGAAGTGTTTTTACAGGCGAGACTCACTGGAAGCACAGAGATATGCACAGGCTTTGAACACTTAATTTTTCCTGTGAAAACATTTTTTCCCCTTAAAAGGAAGCTGTAGGTCCTGCCACTAGGAGTGACTGTTTGGAAAGTCAGTCGGCAGGAATGCACATCAGCTGGACTGAGTCAGGCTGTTTGTGTTACCAGCTCCCTCCAAACCCCATCCCTGCCACAGCCACTGCAGGGAGCTGCTGCAAACCATTGTGTCAGAGCAATCACAGGGAATTAACTGCTGGGTTTAAACGCTGCTGTTGGAGTCAGTGCAACAATTGCTGTTGGGATTGGAGTGTGTTTGTAAAATCAGGGAAACCCTGACAGGGCCGTGAGCGGGAGCAGCCACGGGCATGAGACAAGCTGGCATCACATTAAGGGCATCTGGTGACTGTAAAGTGGGACTTTGTTCTGATGGCCACTGTCAAAGCCAGCCAGCCATTTCTGTTTCACTGCCTCAGCAGAAAGCAACAACAAGGAAAATTTATCTTAATTTGTTAGATTAACCCAGTTTCTGTTTTCGCTCACGTCATAGACCCAGAATTATTGTGTGTGTGCGGGAGCCATAACTAAATACAAGCCTGTCATATGTGCCTTTTAATCCATCACCAGGGGCATCAAAACAGGGAACAGCACTGGCACAGAAAGTGCAGGAATCCAAGGAGACGTGTGCATCTCCATTTTTTGCAATATTCCTCTTTTTTTGTATTTATTTATGAAAGACTGAGCTTGGGAAGAAAAGAAGTTTGGTGTTCTCACTGACAAAGCTTTCTTAAAACAAACAAAACCAGTATTGACAGTTTTAGGCATTACAAAGCATAAATTAGAATCCAAAATAATAATCTAAATATTCTTTGTCTTCTGGTTTTTGAACCCTTTTGGCCACACCTCACTATTTTGAAGGTTTTGCCTGTAACTTTGCAAACACCTTCACACAGAATCAGGGAATTCAGTCAACTTGTGATGTCATGAAGTTTGCAGTAAAGTGAAGGAACTTTCATCATCTTGAGGCACCTTTTGAGTGAGTATAACAAGCTTTTGGTTTAACCTTTCTAGGTGTGCAGTTTCATAACTGAGCAGGAATGTTGTGTCTCCAGGGGCCAGTGTCCTGTGTTCAAACCTCTGCTCACGATGACTTGTTTGGAGCACTCTGGAGAGGGGAAGAGGAGATGCTTTAACCTAAAAACTGGATAGAAAAGAGACAGTTCTTAGCAGAACTAATAATATAGGGAGGAGGTTTTGCCTTTTTATCAAACCTGTTACAATATTTAGCATTGGCTCTTTGGCAGGGCATTGATTTATCCTTATCCTGCAGCTGGATGTTCATCCTCTGTGGGACACAGGGTGCTTTTCCTAAGCAAGTCCCTCAGAACCTTCAGCTTCTGCTATAGGGTGTTTTAGGAATGTGAGGCATTTTAATCAGTTTTAGATCAGGATAATCTGGACAGCAGGACACATGTGACAGGTTAAAGACATTTCTATTTTTTGATTAAGACGTTCCTCTGACCTGCAAGAGGAAGGGCTCTCAAATTCCTGGCCTGTTTAGGGTGGTTTCTTTCCCATGGTATTTTTGCCAAGTGCTTTCTAATTATGGAATGTATCTTATTCTGTAGTTCTTTAGAAAGGCAGAAATAAGTAATATTACAAAAATCCAGAAAGAACTCACTCACTCATAGATGAACTTAACACCTTTTGGAGTAACATAGATGTGATCCATGTTGATTTTTGAACAGCATAAACCCAAGGCAACATCTCATACCTCCAGAGTTATATTTTTCAGTGAAATCTGCACTGCAGAGGGGAACACTGGTGGTGTTTTTATGGGACCAAACTCTATTTTTTCAGCAGAGCCACTGCTTGCGGGTGTAGCTTAGCGAGCCTGTTGGAGCAGGGCTGACAGGAAAGGTTTCCAGTCCCCTTGCTTTGAATGTGAAATTGTATTCAGGGAATCAGCTGCTTATCTGCAACGAGCAGAGCAATCCCAGTGCTCTAATCCAGGGTTTAAATGAGTCACTTCTAACTGGTGAGGCCTGGAAAACTTGATTCATCCCTCGGCCTGTAGTTGCCTGTTGGAGTGAGCCAGACCTTGCCAGCCATCCTCAGCAGAAATCACAGACAAGGGCTGGGCTCTGCTGGAAAGGAAGAGTCTGGTTTTATCACCTTCATAATCCAGGATCAAGTTCTTATAAAGTAAAATTATCTCTGCTTTCCAACTTTTTTTTTTTTCCCTCCTAATTTAGGTTAATCCACATGCAGGAGAGTTTTGCTCACCAGCAGAAGTTGGGCAGTAGTTTGGCTGCAGAAAAAAAGCATTTTGAGGAAAGGTCTTTTCAGTGAATAAATAAATAAAAGGGCTCTCCTGCATGAAAAAACCAAGGGAAATATGTTTAAAAATCTACTTTTTAGTGCTGGAGTGTTGTATACTTTTCTCTTATGTGGCATTTTCTGTGATGAGATGTGATCTGAGAAGTGTTAGGAAGGAAAAGATGAGGTTGTTTGTGTGAAGATAACTCTGCTAATACTTAGAATTGTAACAGGAGTTTAACTGAATCTGTTTGGTGATAATTATTTTGGTTTGAGGAGTGCTGGTGGAGCACTGACATTCTCCTCCTGAAGAGTTAGAGCTGCCAGGCCACAGCTTTAATTATGCTTGGAAAACTCCTGGCTCAGGGCTCACTGTTGTGTTTCACTAATGGCTGATGTGACTCAGTTTGGGAAATGGAGTTTTTATCACTTCTGATCTCACCTGTGCACAGGAGAGGGGCTTGGAGCAGTGTCCACTTCCTCCAGGGCCAGCCCAAAGCTGAACCCTCCTCTGAGCCACATCCTGAAGCTGCTGCTGTTAAAAATTCACCTAGCTGAGATAAGGAGTGAGTGAAAGTCCTTTCAAACAGAGTTGTGCAAGAAGCACAAATAATGTTCAAAATGGAGTCTGAGAGGGCAGAGGAGCTGTGGCACTGCAGAGCTCCCAGCAGCCAAGCTCCATCCCAAATCCTTGGCACATTCTGCCTGTGACATCCACCACAGCCAGGATCTCTGGGATCTCTGCCTTGGGCAGAGCTAATTAGAGGGGAGTGCTGCACCCAACCACTGACAACATCTGCTGTGTGTGTGTTTGCTTTTAAATAGCCTCCTCTCTGAGCAGGATGAAGCTTTTTAGCTTTTTGCTCTAAATCTTTTTACTTCAGGTCTTGACCTTACCCTTCCTGTAGCAGAATTTGTGAAGGATGCATTTTGATAAGAAGGGAAAAAACAAAGCAAACAAAAAAGCCTTTAAGCAGAGCTGAGTGCAGATAGTGCCAGTCATGAAACATCAGCAGCTGAGCTTGGGAATCTTTCCATGGCTCTGCATGTTTAATGATTAGAGAATCTGCTTGTCAGCTCACAATATGAATTGCCTGAAACACCTGAGGGGTGGCATCCTCTCTATCTTTATTTGCACTATCTATAACTCCTTTTAGGATGAATCCACAGCTTAGTCCATCGAGGAACAAAATAATTAATAAAATCATAGAGTGATTTTAGATTGGAAAAAACTTGTGGAGATCTCTGGTCCAACCTCACTTCTGGGCAGGACCAATTTAGATTGAGTCACTCAGGCATTGTCTGGTTGAGTTTTAAATATCTCCAGGGATAGTGTTTCACAACTTTTTGGGACCCCTGTTCCAGTATTTGACAACACTCATTGGGAAAAGAAATTTCTCAAGAACTCATTGGAATTTCCCTTCTTCCAGCCTGTGTCCACTGTCTCTTGTTCTTTCACTTTTCCCTAATGCTAATGAAGGCTGTGCAGTATTTTTGTCAGAATGTCCTTATCTCAGGAGGTGGGTGGGAAATGAGGTGGGGTTTTCACACTCTTGGTGTAGCTGTGATCATAAATAATTCTGTGTGAGAAAACTGAGGAGCTCATAGACAGCAAAATGTGCAACTTGTGTTTGCAAGGGCTGGGGACTGAGGGCAGCAGTGCCTTCACTGTGTTCTCTAGAAAGCTTTTCCTTGCTAGTGCAGGTTATTTTGTAATAAGGACCTCACAACTTTCAGGTAAAATGGGCGTTTTGGTGGTGGATGACTCCTAAGGAATCTGGAATAAAATCCTGCTGAGCCAGGTTGGATGGGGCTTGATGGAATTGGAAATAGGTGATATTTAATGTCCCTTCCAACCCAAACCATTCTGTGATTTTAAATCCTTGTGAAGGCAAACAGCATCCAGGCCTGGATTCTTTATGGTCTCTGATTGTCTGAGGGGGTGATTCCCAGTGTAATAATTGTGGGTTTGCTGTGTTTGGGGTGAGCTGGGGCAGGTCTGGGCAACCCTGTCCTCACTGCTGTCCCAGGACAATCACCCCTGTCCCCGAGCTCCTCTCTTCCTGTCTGATGGCTGTGCTTTGTGTGCTGGGCTCAGCCCCAGCTTTTCCAGTGCCTGGGATGACTTTTCTTTCCGTTTTTCCTGTCATTGGGCAGCGGGAACACCACAGGCAGAGCGCAGCTGATTTCCCTGGGACTGCCTCTGCCGGGCTGCTCCTGCTGGGAGGGGAGTTCTCCTTGGAAAACGCCCTCTCCAGATGCTCCAGTAGGAGCTGGTGGAGGGAGGGAGTTCTGACTGCGCTGAAAATGCCATGAAAAAAAAAAATTAAAAAAATAAAGCAGCTGACAGAGGAGAGAAGTTGTCCTGAGAGTGCTGCTTTTTGCAGCAGCGTAAGCGAAGGCTCTGCGAGGGCAGCGGGAGCTGGCAGGAGGCAGAGATGAAGTTCCGAGGAGGGGTAAGGTTTATTTCAGGTTTATTTAAGGTTTATTTCAGGTTTATTAAGGTTTATTTAAGGTTTATTTAAGGTTTATTTCACTCCTTTGGAGGCTTTGCAGCTCTCAGATGCGTGTCTGGTCTCAGAGGAAGAGAGGAGAAACGTTTTCAAGGTTTCAGCAGGAAAGTGAAATGCTTTGAGAAGGATCCTTTTGTTGGAAAGTTGGGTGAAATTGGCTAAAAATTCAGGGAATACCTGTTTGGAGGAGAAAACCAAGGTGGGAGTTGAGAAAGTGGGAAGAGAGGGGAAAGCTGTGCTCTGCTTTAGGAGGGAAGAAAGGGTGGAGCCTTCACTTGGGCACAAGGATGTGAAGGGACTGTCCTGGAGCTGGGCTTTGCTCCTGTCCCATTCCTGCCATCCTAGGCAATGGCAGGAAGTACCTGCTTTTAGGATTTATTGTCCCTGCTTAAGGATTTATTGCCCCTCAGTTCCTCCAGGCTCTTTCAGTTTAGGAAAATTTGTCCATGCTTTAGCAGCAGCCTGAATACCTGGCCCTGTGTCCCAGGCTTGGGAAAAGGAGTTTGTGGCAAAAGATTGAGAGGACTGGGATTGATACCTGGTAAAAGAGGAGGAGAAATAAAAAACAGTGCCACAGAGAGCACAGAGATCCTTTTTCTGGGTTTGTGTAGCATGGGAAGAGACACTGAGTTAAGCTAAAAGTTGCCAAAGAAATGCAAAGATTATTTTCATACAATGAATAATTGGGCCATGGAATTCACTGATTCTGGAAGATGTTGAGGTCAAGAATGAAGGAGTGTTATAAAAAAGTGTGTGAGTTTTTGCCTGGATAAGAATGCTCAAGGCTTTAATTGGTAAAGTGACCAAATTTAGGAAAAGAAGGGTTGAAAACGTCACTTGTGTAGATTGGAGCAATTCTCTGTTAAAAAGAAGAGTTACCATGGGGCTGCTGCATCCCATACCTGCTCAAACCAGAGATCCTTGCCTGTTTCACAAATACTGTGGTGCTGACCACTGAGAAAGTGATGAAGGGAAGGGCAGAGCTTTTGGAGAACCTCCTGAGTTGTCCTCTGTGGGAGTGGAGGTGACAGAGCTCCACAGGTGAAATACCACAGGGTATTTCTGCTGGCATCTGGGGTGCTGGGGCCAGCTGTGGGCCTGGAGAAAGGCTGGCAGGGGTGGCAGTGTGACAGGCAGGGGTGGCAGTGTGGCTGGCAGAGGTGGTGTTGGGGTGGTGTCTGGGATGTTCTCTGAGGGAGCTGTGGGTGTGGAGGTGCCCTCAGCAAGGCCCCGGAATGCTCTGGAGCTCTCTCTGGAAAGTTTGAGTGTCTCAGAGCCCTCGTGGTGTCAGAGGTTCTGTGGGGGTGTGGAAAGCAGGGGAAGGGCTGCCAGGGGGGTTGGCATTGCCAGGGCAGGGCGGCAGGGAATGGGGCACAGGGGGTGCCCCAAAGCTGCAGCAGGTCCTCATGTTTGAGCTTCTGCCGCCCTTCACTGCTCAGCTGCTCTGGAAATCAGCATCAAAACTCACCTGAAGGGACAGCAAGCTGATGTTTCACCTTTTTAAATGCCTTTTTGAAATCTGTTTGTCCCCTGGAGCTGCTGTGGGATGCCCAGGCCTGTGGGCACTGGTCTCCTGAGCAAACTGCCACCAGCAACATCTCTGAAGCAGCAGCAGCTTGTGCCATCTGTTCAGGAGCAAAAATGTCAGCTCCCTAAATATAGAAATTCTGTGTATTTACTTTTCCAGCCCTGGTGATCTTTCTGGTTTGCCTAGTTCATTTTTCTTAGTGCTCTTTTATATTTAGCCTGTTGATTGAAATATCATTACCCCTCTTAATGGTAAACATTTTTCCTGTCCTTCAAATCAGTTCTTAAAACTGCCTTTTCCTTTTCACTGCTAATTGCTTATTTCCTTACTCATCCCCCCACAAAGTAAAGTCTGGAAGGCATAATTATGTTATAAATATTGAACAAATAATATTACCTACTTATTATTTCAATTTGTCCCTACCCCAAATGTGGAAAACTTCAAAGTAATTACTTTGCAAGAATTAGTTAAGGATATAGCATTTATGTTTCTTTAATATAAGTTTTTAAATAGTGTATTCTGGAGTTCCATCCTTCCATCTGGTTAGGATGGGAAATATCAGAGGGACAACCAAGTTCTGAGTTCCCTGACTCCAGACATTCCATTGCTGGTGATGTATTTGTCTAAAAGAAGCAGGAATAAAAAATAATTCTGAGAAATGGTGCTTGAGTGGCAGCTGCAGTTCAAGTTGTTCCCTCTAACTCTGCTGGTCTGGCGCACCAGAGCTGTTACTTGGTTTTGTCCCAATCCACCTGACAGCTCTGCTTTTCCCAGGTTGTCTTTTGGGAAATCACTTCATTGTCCCTACATAATTAAAAGCAAATTTCTTATCAATTACTATCTCAGCTCAGGTGGCTTCAGAAAGGGCAGACAAATCCACGTGGTTCTTGTAGGGGATTTTTGTGGGAGACACTGAGCTGCCTCTCAGGGAACCTTTTCTCCAACCCTGCTGTTGACTAACAGAGGGAGTTGTGTCCAAAATGAGCAGCTGATCTGCAGTGTGGCAGGAGGGAGGAGGATCCTGGGTGCACTTCAGTCTGTCAGGGATTGCTGGCAGAATCCCTCATTCTGGTCCACCTCTGCCACCTTCATTATTTCCTTCTCCATGCAGAGGGAAAGAGGAGCTTTTCCATTCTGCGCCTTGGGAATTGAGGCTGTGGATACAACAGTTGATTTTTGTCTGCTCTGCTGTCTGGCCCACGTTGTGTCCAAGCCCTTTCCCAGGCTGTAGAATGAAGTTGAAATCAAAGGAATTTTTTCTCTTTCCTGCAGTTTTGGCCTGACAGTGAAGAATGTCCAACTATCCATGAGACAAATGTTTTTTAGCTGCCACCTCCCCACGAGGAGTTCCTTCTTGGTTCAGGCTTGCATTGTCTTCCAGAATCTAATCTGAATTTCCCTTCCCACTCACATTTGGTTCTGTTCTTCCGTTCCCGGCTTTGTGGCTATTTCTGGAGCCTGCAGATCAATCATCTTGCACTTGATACCAAGATAAAGGTGCCTGCCTCTTCCCAGAGGGAGCCACTTCCTGGGCTTCTTCCAGGGAGCCTACAACCCAATCTGTAAAAATACATTGCCAGGAGAAAATATTGCAAGATCCATTTTTAGGTGTTGAAGCACAAATTCTGTTCATGTTGTGACTTTCCTTCCTGAAGCAGTTATGGACTTTCCCTGCTCCATACAAGACCATTCATTTTGAGAATTCCAGGTGTTTTCTCATGGAAAGTTGCTGGTGCTGCCTGCTCCCTCAGTGTGTCTGGAAATGAGTTTTAAACCATTCCAGTGCCCCTCTGGGAAAATCAAGCCTGGGAATGAGTCTTTGCTCCATGTTGGGTATTCCATGGCCATGGAGCAGCTGCTGGACAAAGGCAGGGGGAGTTTCTTGAGCTTCACAGCTGCCCTCCCATTTTCCAGCACAAATTCCCCCAAAGTGCTCAGCCTGGCTGACTCTAACCCTTTTGATTTTGCTGCACAGAGCAAAAGATCCTGTTTTTCATTTCTGAGGTGTATTAGTTCTCCATGTCCTAAGCAGAGGAAAAACTTTATCATGCTTTGGCATTAAGCAGAGTTTAAAGGAAAAATATGTGTTTACACCTTCACAACCCCATGTCAGCGATTTCCCAGTTCAGTTTAGGAAACTCCTTGGTACAGTCTGGAGTGGTTTTGCACTCCCAGGAGCTTGGAGGTATTTGCTGGTCTTGTTGACTCTTGTATGAACACAAAGAAAAGCTGGAACCCCAGCCAATGTAAACCTGGCTCTGTAGGCTGCATTCAGCCACCAATTTACACCAGTGGAAAGTCTTTCCCTAAATTCAATCCCAGGGCAGAAAGCTGGGATTGGAAGCTTTGCTGTGGTGGTGATTGGTCCCCACCATTCCAGAGGGACTATTCCCTTCCTGGCCCTGAGCCACTGTTGTGCTCCAGGCTCTGGAGAAGGCATTAAAAGCAAAGAATGGGTTAAAACAATGTGGGAACAGATCCTGGAAATGGCTCCATGGGGTGCCTTTGGGAATTGTGGTGGCAGAGGTCACATTGGGCACCCTGGAGGGGAGTGACCCTCAGGACAGCAGGTTCAGATGGAGAGGAGGCTCAGGCACTCCTGAGCCCACAGGCACCAAGATCACATGCAGATTGCTCAGATTTTTGCCATTCCCTGGTTGCAGCCTGTGCTGGGGGTGGCATCAGGTGTCCCCATCCTACAAATGTCGGGATCCTCAGCCAGGCCCTCCTTTTGATCCCATAGGGGACCTCTAAGGTGGATGTGCCCCAAATAACTGATTCAATGTGCTCTCTTTCCTCCTTTCCCTGCCTCTGACACCCTCCCAGTCCCACAGGGAGGTGATTTAGCTCAAAACCTGCAAAGAACACCAGCAGATTCCTCTTTTCTGATCTTTGTTTTGCTGATGGAGTTGCCCTGGTTTGGTTTGGAGGTGTTACCCTGTCCCAGGGAGGCAGCAGAGCCTGAGGATGGATTTGATGCTGAGCTTTAACTTAAACCCGACTTGCATCTTAGGGGGGAGTTTCCCAAGCATTTCAAGGCAGCAGGAACTGGCCCTGCTGCTGCATCCTGGCTTCCCATTACCCCATCCCTGGCCATGTGGGACCAGTGTGGGAAAATGACCTGGATTAAAGCAAGAAAAAAATCTGAGTTAGTTTTAATCCCTGTCAGATTTCCAGCATGGTTTATTGCACAAGTCCTGGGCCAGTGCAAACCAAAGGGTGCAGCTGCACTGAGATCCTCCCTCAGTGTCCTCTAGCACTGAGATCTCCTGGCAACTCCCAAAAAACCTGATTTCTACAAGGAAGGGTCTGATCTGACCCTCACAGCCTGTGTTCTCCCAATTATCTGAAATATACTCCCTGCCACAGGGCTGTCACAGTGCTCCAAGCTGATCTCTGGCCTGGAGCAGAGGATCTTGTAAATGTATATCAGTCAGAGGTGGTTTGGCACAAAGAAATTCATCAAGAATTTCAAAGGGAACCAGTGTTGTCCATAGACAAACTGCTTTAGTGGTTAATTAGCTCCACTGCACCACATTTAATCCCCCAGACTGGGTTTTCTAGCATTAATTTACAGCCACCAGATCTGGTGTCTGCCTGCTAACAGAAAATCATTTGGTTATTTTAATTTATTAAATTTTTGGTTATTTTAATTTATTCACTGCCTTACATTCAGTAGGAACATATGATCATCACTGTGATTATTTTTTCTTAAATAGCATCTTCCCTCCCCACTTCCTTCCTTCTGCATGACTGCTCTGTTTCCATTTTGCAAAAAGGGTTCATCTTCACCTCCTTTTATGGCCCATCTGTTGATGTCAGTGGCAGTGAAAGAGTTAACACTGACATTTGAAGCTGCTGGTAGACTTGGACATATGCAATAAAGCAAAAAGCTGGCATGGAGCAGTGCCTGTTGCTCAGCTCTGGCTCAAATTTGCACCCAGCTTGGGCTTGGGAGGGTACAAGACCGAGTGAAGTTTATATTCAGGAGGCTCTGACTGCATCACATCCCCTGGGCACATTTAATTCTCACCAAAAAGCCACTTGCAGCCGTTTGTTTGGCTTTTGTTTTGTCTCCAGCCGGCTGCAGATTTGAGGTGGTGATTTTGTTCTCACGGCGAGGGGCTGGAGTTGAATGAGGAGACAAAAACTGGAGGAAACCGAAAGTTCTTGGCCTTAAATGCCTGTCCCAGAGGAGGTTTGTGTGCTGTGAGGGGGATGGATTGGCTCTTCCCTCTGCTGGATGTGCACAGCTGGGATCACTTTGTGCTGGCCTCAGGGAGGGGCTGATGAAAGAGCTGCCCAAGTGACGTTTTCTGTGCAAGGCTTCAGGATTATATAAACTGGGATTAACTCTGCCAGGGGGGAAGTTTTCCTCACTCCTTGTTGAGGCAGCTGTGTTTTAGGGCTGTAGTTGTGCATTTCCCCACTGGAAAAGGAGATGTTTTCCTTTGGTTTTGCCTTTGTTCTCAGCACCTTGGCCAAAACCTGTTCTGGGATTGCACTGCTCTGATAGAAAGATTCCATTTCTAGGCAGAGTTTATTTATCTCTATTTTCCTTCCCTTATCTCATCACCTTCCTTCTCCAAGGGTTTATCCCTTTTCTCCTCACCTTGGCAGAGAGGGTAGAAGACAACAGAGCATTTTGCTGAAGCTGTGAAGGATTTGGCTTGGGAAATTTTGGCCCCTTTTAGAAGGATTACTTCATGAGAGTATCTGCAGAATTCCTCCCAGGCTGTGTCTCTCCAAGCTTAGAACTCAGGCCTTCCAGACCATGAGACTAATTGGAAAAAATAAAACAGGAAATCAAATGATGTTTCTTTGAGCCATTAGAGAGGGTCTGGATTTGAGATTTCCAGAAGGAACTGATTTTCCTATCTGAAAACTGCTGGGTTCAGGCAATCACTTCTGCCCAGGCTTACAGGGAGGAAGCCAACTAGAACTGGCAGAGATAGGCAAAACTGCATTTACTAATCATTTACCAAATCAAAAAAACATTTACTAAGAATTTGGTGAGTCAAAACAACTGCAGACTGAGAGGATTTGCACCTGGTTTGACCCAAATTGATACTTCAGTGATTTTTGCTTTTATTACTGTTTAACAAAACTTCAGGTAAATTTTCTTCCTGACCAAGGCTGGGATTATTTTTCTCCCTGCATGTCACCAGTCCCTGTGGTTTGACCACTTTTACATCTTGAGAAGGTGCAGAAAGGAACTCTGTGAGTCAGTAAAACTCATCTTCATCGCTGTGCAGGGTCTGGCACTCCCAGTTTGTGGTGGGTGTCTGGGATTGCTGTTGGTGCATGAGCCTGTTTTAGGAACAGACCCCAGTGGTGTTTGTGCAGCATCCCAAAACATCACTTGGTGCTTTAGGAAATGGTTTAGGATAAAGGTGCTGCTGTGAGCAGTGGGCAAAGCAAGAAGGGCTGAAGGAAATCGTGCAGGAGAGAGGCAGAGGGTGTCATGCGTGGTTTCTCCTGTCTCCGGTTTCTGTGGTGCCTCTCATCTTCTCCATCTCTGTCCCTTGAGTAGAGATTTCCCCACAGGCAGCCACTGAGTCACCCCTGGGTGCAGATTTCCCCTCCCAGCTTTACAGTGAAGTCAGGAGTCAGCAGATGAGGGCTTTCCACAGATGGTTGTGTCTCACCCACATCAGGTTGGAAATGGAACCTTTAGAGGAGGGTCAGGGGTTGGAGCCTCTCGATGCACGTCAGTGTCATGGTCTAAATTCAGCAGCGTGGGTGCAGAAATGCCCATTTCTCATTTCTTCTCAATTTCCTCACAATTTTCCCATTGGGTGCCTTGCTAAAGCTTTTCAATTGGTCAGCAATGTGAAGCTGTTTGCTTCTGAGATGAATCATCATTAGTCATAAAAGATTCCTTACCTCGAAACAGCTTCCCGTTGTGAAATCAGAGACAGGAGAGAACACATTTCAGTCTCCTGCTAAAGGATGCCTGGGAAAGGAAATCCAAGTTTTATTCTCTTTATCAAATGTTTGTTTCTTTGGTTGTTTTGAACTTATTGGAAATTTAGTAGTAATTTTTCCCTAATGCTGTCTTGTCTTCCCTCAAAGCAATTAGAGCAGACAACTGATGATGTGTTATAATCAACAATGGGATTATTTTAATATCCCATTTTAATATGGTTATCCAAGGATAACTGTGGTTCTTGTGGACTCAGGGAAGTGCCTGCAAACCCACAGCCATCCCAATTTCCCTGTGCTTTTGGCTGCAGGGGTTGGGAGCCAACGGCATCCGGCTGAGCATGGAGAGCGCTCTGACGGCGCGGGACCGCGTCGGGGTGCAGGACTTTGTCCTGCTGGAGAACTTCACCAGCGAGGCTGCATTCATTGAGAACCTGAGGAAACGCTTCAAGGAGAACCTCATCTATGTGAGTAGTACAGGAACAGTCCCCAGGGTGGCCCTCAGTGAGCTGGAGAGTGTTTGCTGCATGGGACAGACCTGGCTCTGCTCAGCAGTGGGGTTTGGGGTGCTGGTGGCAGCTCACACTGGCCAGGGGGGCTGGTGCCAGGACCAGTCTTGTGCCAGGACCAGTCTTGTGCCAGGACCACCCATTTCATGGGTATAGGGACTCACTGCAGTGCCCCTGTTGAGATCTGGTGGCATTGACAGCACTGAAAATCCAACTCCCACCACATTCTTCCATCTCTCGAATTCATTCACATCCAGACTTGACCTCAATCCTAAATGTATATCAGAAATAACCCAGTATTATGGCTTGTTGGGAACCCTAAAACCATTTGAGGTGCTTTTTACCCAGCAAGGATAACATGGCTGGCACAGCTGCAGCAGTGTCACTTTCCCAGAGCTGAGTTCTCTTCCTCAGCCCCCTTGGCCTGTTTGGGAACCCTCAGCAGCATCCCCAGCACACCAGGATGTGTGTCCAGCCTCCAGAGACACCTGAGCTCTGCCTCCAGCCCTCCTGTAATCTCCCTGCTTTCTGTTGTGTTTTCCAGACCTACATTGGCTCTGTGCTGGTGTCTGTGAATCCCTACAAGGAACTGGAAATCTACACCAAGCAGAACATGGAGCGCTACCGCGGCGTCAGCTTCTACGAAGTCTCTCCTCACCTGTGAGTGCTGCCAGGGCAGGTTTGGTCACTCCCCTGGGACCCCTGGGACACGTCAAAAGAGGCAAACAGGACTTTGCCCTGTCCCAGTGCAAGTCCCAGGGACAGAGAGGATCCTCTGAGGGTGTGGTGTGAGGCTCTTTCTATTCCTGTTCCTCTCTCCAAAGAGGATGAGTTGCCTTTGCAAGAGCAGTATTTGGAAAGGGAGTTGGTTCCTTCCTGGCTGCAGGAACAGAGCTGCTTACCCAGCCCTGGCAGGACAGGAGTTCATTGTTCCAGGGTTATTTGGGGTCTCTGTGTCCGGGGCTAAGTAGGGGAAAGAGTTTCTGCTGTGTGGGGGTTTCTTTCCTACCTCTGCTGTTACTGCCTGACCAATATTTATCTGGTATTTCCCTTGTTGCTAAGATACCATCAGCCTGTTGGAACAAGGAATGTATTTATTTACATGGTCTGGCTTGGTGAGCATTCCCAATTTCCCATCTGAAAAAAAAAAAAAAAAGTTTGAGGTTTAAAGTTATTTTTGAAAGCGTTTGAATTTTTTTGTCAGACTGAGAGAAAAAAGATGACTGAGAGCTGAGGCCACATGGCTTCAAAATGGTTTTTCTTCAGGACTAAAGGCCAAATTCTGAGCACCTCTTGGAGGATTTTTTATGTTGTGTTTTGTTGGGCTTTTTTTTTAAAAGAGATCTTGGAAGAGTAAATGATATTATTTTTGAACAAACTATTTGGGTTGTTTCTTATTGCTGGCATATAGCCCAGGAGAGTAAACAAACCAGAATGTGCTGCAAGCACAGAGAGAGGGGGAGAAGCACCATTACTTGGGAAAGTCTCAGCGCTTGAAATTGGATTTGTTGAGACAAAAATATGATTTTTTACTGTATGAACCCAGATGGGGGAGAATTAAACCTGAAAAACTCTGCATTCAAACCTGTGGTCAGGGAAGGGCTTCTGTGGACTTAAATGGGAATTTTGGGGCTCTCTGGAAAGTCCTTGGGGCTGTGGCTCTAGTTTTAAGTGTGCAGTAGGAACAGGATGATGGCAATGCTCATGGATAGCACAAAGCCCTGAGCAGATGTGCTTTAATTCCACTTAAATCTCACTGTGGCTGATTATTTCTTAGGCTTTCTTTCCTTTTAACAAGTCCCTCCAGAAGCTGTAGAACGTGCAGCTCCTAAGTGAACCCTGGAGAATTGTGTTCCTGGGTACTGCTGCTCCCACTGCGAGAACAGAATTTTTTGCAGACTATTTTTGCTGTTCCATTGCATTATTTGATTATTTTATTGCATTATTTGATTATATATGCATTTAAAAATCCTCTGAGGAGCATCAAAATGCTCCATCTGCAGTCTGGTGCTCTGGGTTTCTCCTTTTCCAGTAACTCATCTTTTTTCTTCTTTCTCCTCTTCTAAACTGACTCTAGAAAGCCAAAACACTTCCAGATCTCCATTCCAGTGTCAGATGGTTCAGCTGGGTTTTCTGGGAAGTGCCTCACACTCAGAGGAGGAAAGTTATCCCTATGGGCTTGGAACCCAGCATATTCCCAGAGATCTGCCACATCCTGTCCTGTTTATGGCCTGCAAATGGCACCATAAAAATCTTTATTTCTGTGGTTCTGTCTGTGCCTGCCTGGAGCTCTTGGGGCCAGAGGCACTTCTTCAAATCCAAATTAAATCTGCATTTATCCAGCTGCTTTCCAAAAGACTCCAGAGGCAGAGTGTGGATGGGGAGAGAGGGACATGATGTATTTTGTGGGGTGAGTTGTGTTGCCAAGGGAGCTCATTGGTGTTGCCTTAGCACCAAGTATTAATAGACTGGAGAAGGCCACTGCTGTTATTTTGGTGTGATTATTTCTAATTAATAGCACAGCAGGAGAGTTAAATTAAAAAAAAAAGGGAAAAATGAAAATAAAAACGAAAATTTAAAAAGCCAAGCTGCTCAAATGTTGTCAGGTGTGTGAAGAAGACAGGATATCTGCTTGCTCACCACAGGAGAGAGCTGAACATGGTGTTGGGGGGGTTGTCCTTTTCCTGTCCCCCTGAGCAGTTGTCACCATTGTCACTCATCCCCTGCTCTCTCTGGTGCTGTGGGAGTGTGTGACTGACTGGGTGTGAGATCTGTCTGCCCACACACAGAAATGAAAGAAAAAGCAGCAGAGGAGGAAGCAGAAGGGCAGGGCCAGAGGAAGTGCCTGGTGTTTGGGGCAGAGGGGACCTGAGGATGCTCCTGAAGCTGTGGTGGCTTTTCCAGCTCTTCCCAGCACCCAAGAGAAGCTCAGGCAGCAAAATTCTGTTGTGACCTCCTGGATGTGTCATCACTTAGAAGACAAGCAAGAAAAAACACCAGTGGAGAACGAGGTGTTTCTTGAGGGTAAAACTTTTCTGTCCCATGGGACCAGGACAGAAAGGAAGAGATCATGATGTTGAGAGATCATTTGTATTTAGAAAATCCAGTTGTTCTGCACAATTTAACCGACTTCTACCTATTTTTGTCAGAAAGAAAAGTCAAAAGAACAGTCTCAAATAATCACTGTGTGTGTCATGACCCTGCATGGCCTGGCTGGTGACTGAGGTTGTGACCAGAGAGATCATTTATATTTGGGAGATCATTTATATTTGAGAGATCATTTGTATTTAGAAAAGCCAGTTGTTCTGCACAATTTAGTTGACTTCTACTTATTTTTGTCAGGAAAAAAAAGTCAAAAGAACAGTGTCAAAGAAAAAAAGTCAAAAGAACAGTGTCAAAGAATCTGACAGTTTGTGTTATGACTCTGCAGAGGCCTGGCTTGTGGCTGAGGTGTGACCAGAGAGATCATTTATATTTCAGAGATCATTTGTATTTAGAAAAGCCAGTTGTTCTGCACAGTTTAGTCGACTTTTACCTCTTTTTGTCAGGAAGAAGTTTAAAAGAACAGTCTTTAAGAATCTGACAGGCTATGTGATGACCCTGCAGAAGCCTGGCTCTCTGATTGAGGTGTGACAAGAGAGATCAGTTGTATTTACAAAAGCCAGTTGTTCTGCGCAATTTAGTCGACTTTTACCTATTTTTGTCAGAAAGAAAAGTCAAAAGAGCAGTCTCAAAGGATCAGACATTTTGTGTGATGACCCTGCATGGCCTGGCTGGTGGCTGAGGTGTGACCAGCGCTGTCCCCAGCGTGCAGGAGCTGTGATCCCACCCAGCCCATGGCCTGGGGCTGTTTCGGGGCTGTCTCAGCCGGGGTTTCTCGGGCACTCCTCTGATCCGCTGTCCCCTCCCAGCTACGCCATCGCGGATAACTCGTACCGCTCCCTGCGCACCGAGAGGAGGGACCAGTGCATCCTCATCTCCGGAGAGAGCGGCGCCGGCAAGACCGAGGCCACCAAGAAGATCCTGCAGTACTACGCTGTCACCTGCCCCGCCAGCCAGCAGGTCGAGACCGTCAAGGACCGGCTGCTGCAGTCCAACCCCGTCCTGGAGGTACCTCCCGGCCCTGGGGACAGCGGTGACACAGCGGTGACACAGCGATGACACAGCGTGTCCTGGGGATGGACATCAGCAGGGAATCCTGCTCTGATTCCCGGCCAAAGCGCTCCAGGAGCAGCTGTGGCACGGATGGGGTTTGGGGACAGAGGGGATTCGGGGTGGGAAGAGCTCTGGGTCACTCTGCAAAGGGACACATCCCGGCGGGCAGCTCACACAGACTGGGTTCGTTTTGTGGTGCTGTGGTGTCCTCTAGTGTCCAGCCCTGGCTGTGTGCAGTGCCCTGAGAGAAGCCTGTGCCCTGAGATGGCTCTTGGCTCTGTATCCGTGTGTCCCTGTGCCCCGAGATGGCCCTGTGCCCTGTATCTATATGCCCCGAGATGTCCCTGTATCTGTGTGTCCCTGTGTCCCTGTTTCCTTGTGTCCCTGTGCCCTGGTTCACTGTGCCCTGTGTCTCTGTATCCCTGTGGGCTGAGATGTCTCTGTGCCCTGTTTCCCTGGATCCCTGTGCCCTTTATCCCTGTATTCTTGTTTCCCTGTGCCCTGGGATGTCCCTGTATCCCTGTGCCCTTTATCCCTGTGTCCCTGTACCCCGGTTTCCCTGTGCCCTGAGATGTCCCTATATCCCTGTGTCCTTTATCCCTGTGTCCCATGTCCCTGTGTCCCTGTCCCCTGTCCCAGGCAAGGGGAGCCCCCAGCAGCAGCAGGCAGCCCTGCAGCCCCTGTGGCAGTGAGCTGTGACAAACAGCTGTGGGGACAGAGGAGAGGCTGTCAGATGTGACATTTGTTGCCAGCAGTGAACTGGCATTAAAATCACCTTGCAGGAGGGTGGAAGTGTTTTCAGGGATGTTCCATCTGCACTGCTTGCACAGGGTGTAAAGATCAACCTTAGAATTCAGGGAGAAATCTGTTTCCTTCTGTGTTTCCAGGAAGGAAAATCCTGGGCTGTAAATAAATAACTGACAGCTTCACCCAAGTGTTTATAAATAGTCTGACTTGGTACTCATTTAATTTTCTCTAATAATTTTCATTTCAGGCCTTTGGAAATGCAAAAACCCTTCGGAATGACAACTCCAGTCGGTTTGGGAAGTACATGGATGTGCAGTTTGATTACAGGGTAACTTGGAATCTGCTTTGGATGTCAGGACTGGTCCCAGTTACAGGAGCTCTGTGTTTTTATATTGTTGTGTGTGTGTAGTGAGTGCTTTGCATTTCCTTGCTAACAGCTTAAGCAGAGCCTGTGGTAGCAAAGTTTGGGTCCAGAGGGTTTTATGGCACTCACTCTCCTTTCATTCCTCCCTTATTTCTCTGTACAAGGAGACCCTGAGATCAAACCCTTTTGTTTCTGGGGTATTTTATTTCTAATGCTCTGTGCCAGTGGATGCTCCCCAGGTAAATCCACATAAACCAGCTGGGAGATCTGAAGATAATTCCTGTCCTGAGTAACTTTGCACAGAGTTTGTGCCCACTCTGATCCCAACTGCCCCACAGGAGCAGGGTGGACACAGTGCAGGGGCTGAGGAGCTCAGCACTGCCATCCTTCAGGTCTCCTTTAATCCCTCCACACTCAGTTTTGGTGCTTTCCCTTTGTGGTGAATTCCTAGAAGGAATTTCAGCCCTGAAATCACCACCATGCTGAAATAGAGCTTGTGGCCCAGAATGGCAGATCATTTTCTGTGCTTTTGTGGGCTTTTGCTTCAGATGTTGTCTTTGAACAGACAACGAAGAAGCAGAAACATTTTCCTTTGTGTTGATGAACTCTTTCCACATGTGTGGTTTGGTTTAGGGGGCTCCTGTTGGGGGCCACATCTTGAACTACCTCCTGGAGAAATCCCGAGTTGTGCACCAGAACCACGGCGAGAGGAACTTCCACATCTTCTACCAGCTGCTGGAGGGAGGGGAGGAGGACCTGCTCAGGAGGCTGGGCCTTGAGAAGAACCCACAGCAGTATCACTATTTAGTAAAGGTGAACATTAATTATCATTCTTAAAATATTATATTACAGGGTTGGGATATCTCCAACTAACTTTGTAATTTCCTTCCCTCACTTCAGAAATAACTCTGAGGTGATTGCTCTAAAAAGAAACACAATGCATTGAGCATGGGTAATGTATCTTTGATGATTATTTACCTATTTATATCAAGCTGTGTCTTTTTAGGGTCACTGTGCAAGAGTGAGTTCCATAAATGACAAAAATGAGTGGAAGATCATGAGGAGAGCCCTGTCTGTTATCGGCTTCAATGACACTGAGGTGGAGGTGAGGTTCAGCAGCACAGATTTTCCTACTTTTAAGGATTTTTTCTGGTTTGATTTCAGATTTCTGATTGAAATCAGTGAATCAATTCAGAGTGAATGTATTCCCCACAAAAATTCCCCACAAAAAGATACAAAATGCTCTCTAAAAAGTGAATTAACACCAAAACCTTGCTGTGGGTTCATTCCATCATCCTGATCTCTGCTGTTGCTCCCATGGCAGGATTTGCTGAGCATTGTGGCCAGTGTCCTGCACCTGGGGAATGTCCAGTTTGCTGCTGATGAGCAGGGAAATGCTCAGGTCACTACAGAGAACCAGATTAAATACCTGGCCAGGGTGAGTATCACCAGTGAGGGAGATACTACAGGAAAGGTCAATTGTAGAGGATTCCTTACTTTGAGGTTAATATCATCAAATAGACTGTGGTTTAGAAGTTCTCATAAATTTAATTTCACCTAAGTAGAATGCAAATATTATCATCAAACCCATTTAATGGACAACTCCTCTATTTACCATCTGACCACCCCTGCCTTGAGGTTTCCACCTTGGGGCAGTGAGGTAGGAAGAGAATCTGGAAAAGTTCTAAAGGAAGAACCACCTTAGTGCCTTTGCTTGGTCACTTCCTTCCATTTGTTAGCTCAAATCCCTGCCAGAAAGGAGGGAAGGGAGGGATTGATGCTGCAGAGTTGTTCAGTGTGAGTGGGAAATAAAGGGTTGTTTCATTGGGCTGGGATTTTAGGAGAATGGAATGTACAACTCCATAAATTAATTGAATATCCTGCATGCAGCTGCTGGCAGTGGATGGCTCAGTTCTTCGGGATGCCCTGATCCACAAGAAGATCATAGCAAAAGGGGAGGAGGTAAGAACAGGGGACTTGGGAGGCAAAGGGGATTCAGTGAATCAGCTCCATCATCACCTCTCAGGGGGCTGGCACTGCAGGGATCCCACTGGTGATGCTCCAGCCACCAGCAGGATGATTTTGAGTGGCTGTTCAGTGATGATGAGGCAGGAAAAGGAAGGGGATCCCTTGGTTTGGGGCTGCTGAGTGCTTTGCTCTGCTCTGTTGCAGCTGGTGAGTCCCCTGAACCTGGAGCAGGCAGCCTATGCCAGGGATGCCCTCGCCAAGGCCGTCTACGGCCGCACCTTCTCCTGGCTGGTCAGCAAGGTCAACAAATCCCTGGCTTACAAGGCAAGTGAACCCTCTGCTTGTTGAGATCCAGCCAAAAGGGACAGCAATTTCCAGATCTTTCAGCCTCAAAGCAAGTCCCATGCTTTTAGTAATTTCTAAATTAATTTTTTATTAATCTAATCCCAGTAAACGCTGGGATTTGATGATGAAGATCCAGGGGTGGATCATAGCTGTCAGCAAATACCTGCATTTGTTTTACCTACATTAGTTTTCTGCTCTGTTGCAGGAAGAGAAATTTCCAGGCTGGAGAAGTACAACAGTTCTAGGATTGCTGGACATCTATGGGTTTGAGGTTTTCCAGCACAACAGGTTTGTTTTGATAAATTCTGAGTTACATTGTTCAGTTTATGCTGTTTTCACAAGGCTTTATTCCACTTCTTAGTAAAAGAGGTGGCATTTAAATGTCAGGACATCAGGTGGAAAACTGCTAATCACAGGGCTTCTAACACTTAAGACATCCAGCTAATAATTAGCATTTACAGCTATTAATGGTGCTGGTATTTTAAATGAACTGTTGTTTTTGGGGGTATTCATGCCTTACCTGGAGCTGTGCCTTTGTCCAGCTCTCCAGCCCAGGGTGGCTGTTGTGGCATCTTCCCATGGTGGTGACAAACCAGGGATGGGACTGGCACAGTCTGGAACCTCCCTGGCAGGTAGCACTGAACCAAGACTCTCAGATTTGCAGTGTTATTGGGCCTTTATTCAAGGTTTTTGTGTTCCTCCATGTTCCATCTTTCATGTGCATTTTTCCCTCCTTCTGGAACTCTTTGAGTTTCCCTAAATAATCAATTTACTAAATGCATGCAGTCAGTAAATAAATACTTCACACAAATCTATTTCTCTCAATTCACTGCATCCCTGCTGCTCCCACTGTTTGTACCCCCTTCAGTACAAACTGTGATTCTTTTTCTGCTTTTTCTTTGCAGCTTTGAGCAGTTTTGTATTAATTATTGCAATGAAAAGCTGCAGCAGCTCTTCATAGAGCTGACCCTGAAGTCAGAGCAGGAGGAGTACGAGTCCGAGGGCATCGCGGTAAGAGCCCAAATCCCCCTCCCTGTCCTTGCAGAGATCCTGCCACCAGCTCCAAACCAAGGAATTAAAGAACTTTCCTTTTTCCCTTCTTTTGGAAACCCTGGTAACTGTGTGAGACAGCTGGAAGTGAGTAATGCCATCCCAAGCTTTTAATAAGGGCAATGTTAGGAAAACTAATGTGATGAGTGAAAAGGCTTTGACAGAAAGATTGTTTAAATCAGATGTTCTCTGAAATGTTCTGAAATTTACAGTTCTTTTCCAGTCTAGAGTTGTTTTCATCTAAGTGTGATTTCTTGTCTTTGCAGTGGGAACCAGTTCAGTATTTCAATAACAAAATAATTTGTGATTTGGTGGAAGAGAAATTCAAAGGCATCATTTCTATTTTGGTGAGTTGAAAACATCTTTTTGAATGAAAAATTTTGAGCAGTGTAGTGGAAAACAAGGGGAAAAAATCAGTTTATGTTGGAAGTGTTTGAGTAGGTGGGAAGAGCAATAATACACTGAATAGTGACACCATTAGAAGTCATTGCATCTCCTCCATGTGCTCTGGGGAAAGCAGCTCCCAATCCAGGCAGTCTGGAAGGAGGGAAATATTTTCCTTTTCAGCTCAAGAATTCTTCATTTACTGAGCTAAAAATTGTTTATCTGTGGAAAGGCCAGACTGGAGGAGAGTTTCAGTGAGGCAGAGCCCAGAAATGCCTGGAATTTGTGTGTTTGTAGGATGAGGAGTGTCTGAGACCTGGGGATGCCACAGACACGACATTCTTGGAGAAACTGGAGGAGACTGTGAAGAACCACCCTCATTTTCTCACGTGAGTGCTCCCTCAGCTGAGGGATCCCTGTGTGTGAATAACATCCTCACTGTGCTGGGTCCCACATAAAAGATGATAATTCTCTTTTACAGAGAATTTGATTGATATTTAAGATAATATAAAACAGGTTGTCAACACAAAATGCCTGACTGAGCTTCAGAATGCAATAGGAGCAACAAAACTCTTGTTACTGACTCACCTCTCACCTTGCAGATTGTTTACTTCAGTTTTGGAGCTCCAAATGTCTGTTTATTCTAAATGTTCTGCTTTTGTTCTGAATGCTCAGTTTAGGATGTGCACACAGAACCAATCTGCCAGGAACACTGAAATTCCCCTTTTAATTAAACATAAATTCATTTAATGTCACTTCTATGACGTGTTGGTTGATAACTTCATTTACCTGAAAATCCCCAAGCCCAATTTGCATTCCTTGCTCACTGCTGCACAGTCCTGCTCTAGGACTGAATGTCCTGGTGCTTTTTGAAGTGAATCCTGCAGGATTTTGTTTTTCCTGAAGGTTTTTGCTCCCTCCCCAGGCACAAACTTGCTGACCAGAAGACGCGCAAGTCGCTGGGGCGGGAGGAATTCCGGCTCTCACACTATGCTGGGGATGTCACCTATAGTGTTGCAGGTAACAATAAAAACAAAAATCTGGGCCTTAAATACATCTCCACATCATTTATCAACCAGATTAATTTCAAATCTCAAATCCCTGCCTTGAAGTCCCAGTGGAACAGCCTGAGTGCTTTGTTTTTCTTGCAGGTTTTCTAGATAAAAACAATGACCTTCTCTTCAGGAACCTGAAGGAGGTGAGTGTGCAGAGAGGAGGTTCCAGGACAGAATGAGGAGTTGGGTTTCAAATGAGGTGGTACCTGAGGGAAAGGATTCCTCCAGACTCCACCTGGAGGCTCTGTGTCCACACGGCTGTGCTCTGAAAAGGCAGATTGAGATTCCACTGTTCATTTTGTTATTTTAAATAGTTTTGTCCTCAGGTTTCTCTGGTAGTTCTCTGTACTTCATCTCTGAAAACATCTCTCTCTGCAGACCATGTGCAACTCAGAGAACCCCATCATAAACCAGTGCTTTGATAGGACAGAGCTGACAGACAAAAAGAGACCTGAAACGGTGAGAACTCGAGGGCTGGAGGGGGCTGTGGCTGTTCTCTCTTTTTGAAACATGAACTCTGACATGATCTGAATGCAAACCCCTTGACATTGTATTCTGCTGGTTTGTAGCCAGCTCCAAGTCATCCCTTCATGTGCAGTTTTCTTTTTTTTTCTCCTAGGCAGCAACTCAGTTCAAAAACAGCCTCTCCAAACTCATGGAAATCCTGATGTCCAAAGAGCCCTCCTACATTCGCTGCATGAAACCCAATGATGCCAAACAGGCTGGTATGGCCCTGGGACAGAGGCAGAGCTGCAGCCCAGCCAGGGAGGCACAGAAAGGAGCCAAAGGAAGATTTTGGGGCTGGGCCTGAGCTTCTGTAGGGAGAGGGTGGCAGTGCCAGCAGCCAGGAATCGCAGTGGGAGCACTGCTCTTGGATAGGGGAAGGTGGTGGTTATAGTAAAGAATTATTGACCTATGTAAATTCTTTATAATGACCCTATTCTCCCTCAGTTTTGGTTCCTCTATGCATAAAACATCCCAAAGGAAAACTTCATTTTGGAGCTAAATATAAATAATTAAAAAGGGATGGGAGGGGGGGAAGGCAGGAGACACAAAACTGTGTGGGACTTGTTCTGTGAGGATTATTTGGAGACTAAAGATAATCCTGTGAGATCCAACCAGAGCTGACCATTCCCCTGGGCACTGATGGTGTTTGTCCCTTTCCATGCCCTGCCCAGAGAGGTTTGATGAAGTCCTGATCCGGCACCAGGTGAAGTACCTGGGGCTGATGGAGAATCTCCGCGTGCGCAGGGCCGGCTTCGCCTACCGCAGGAAATACGAGGTGTTCCTGCAGAGGTGAGGCTGCTGGGCAATTCTGTCCTCTCCTCTCCCTCTCCATGAGCTTCATCCCACTGGTGTTGAGGCTGGGAGCTGTTTTGAACAGCACAGGGGCAGCTTTACCACGTACAGGTGTGGGAAACTTGGGGTCCCTCCCTTTCCTTGCCCCCTCTCCCTCCTTGGCTTGCACTTCTCTCCCTAAGATTTCCTCTCCTGCCAATTCCAGGTACAAATCCCTGTGTCCAGAGACGTGGCCCACATGGGATGGGCGGCCCCACGATGGGGTGGCTGTGCTGGTCAAGCACCTTGGCTACAAACCAGAAGAATACAAAATGGGACGGTCAGTTCTGTGCTCTGTTTGAGGTTATGAATCATTGCATGTCCCTGCTGTCCCTTTGAAATGAAGCTTCTCTAGATAATGGGGGAGGGAAAGATTACAGAGCCCAAAGGGGATGCCAAAAGCAAGTTGCTCCAAATGTAATTCTGCATTTCTATTTCCAGAACAAAGATTTTTATCCGCTTTCCCAAGACCTTGTTTGCCACAGAAGATGCTCTGGAAGTGAGGAAACAGAGTCTGGGTGAGGCACTCACACTTGCAGTAGATTTCTATTTTAAAAAGCTGCATTTTTTTCTGCCCAAATGTGCTTGGTCATAGTTGCAAATTGCTGCTTTTCTTGCAATTCCAGCCACAAAAATGCAGGCGACGTGGAGAGGATTCTACCGCCGGAAGAAATTCCTGACCATGAAACGCTCAGGTATGAGACAGAGGAGGGAGATATGTTCCTCCAGCAGCTCCCACAGCAATTCCCATCCTTTTCCTGACATTTATCCCATGTATCATATTATTAAAAACTCATATTCTTGCCCCCATGCCCTACTGAAAGCTGGTTATTTCCAGAGTGGGTTTTCCTGAGCATTTTTGGTGCCAGTTTTGTGAAGGAGCTCCCTTAATGCAAAATCTTTGTGTTATTTTTAGCCATCACCATCCAGTCCTGGTGGAGGGGAACCCTGGGACGCCGAAAAGCTGCCAAGAGGAAATGGGCAGTGGAGACAATCAGGAGGTGTGTGAAGAGCAGCCCAAGCCCTCAAACATCACACTCCTTAACAATAAGATCCTAAAAATAAACTTTCTTGTCACTACAGAGTTTTTTTTAAATAAATTACAACTATTAAATAAAGCCCAGGAAACAGAACCTTGAAATACCACTCATTTGGATGAGTTTTTAAATTTCTTAACAATATTTTCCACTCCCACAGGTTCATTAAAGGCTTCATCTACCGGAACCACCCGCGGTGCCCAGAGAACGAGTATTTCCTGGATTACATCCGATTCTCCTTCCTCATGAACCTCAAGAGGAACTTACCAAAAAATGTCCTGGACAAATCGTGGCCAACTCCTCCCCCATCACTCTGTGAGGTGGGAATGAGCTCTGGGATGTGGGAGGGGAATCCAGGCCTAAAGGATTGCAGCACCATTTCCTCCTGGGCTTCTCATCCATTTCTGAACTTCAATTTTTCTCTAAACAAATTCAGTTCCCTCTGTTGCTGTTATTATTCTGCATCTGCCTGAATTGGTTTATCTGCTCAAAACAAATATTGCAGAAAATCCCAGTTACCTTATCCAAAGAATTGTTTGGATTGAAGGTACAGCTGGAAGGAAGGAAGGGCACAGCAGTGCAGAGAGGAGGGACCCTGGTGTTTATTCCCCATTTTAAAGCAGCTGGAGAAGTCCCAGGTCAAACTCTAATAGAGAAAGGCAAAAAATCAATTGCTTATTATTTAATTCTTGGTCAGGAAACAGCTTTTTAAGCCAGCAGTGAATTTTCTGCAGTTGCTGCTGCTCTGTTGGGTTTGTGCCTGGCTCTGGCCTGTTGGGTTTTTGTCCCTGTTGGGTTTGCCCCTCTCAGATTTCACCCTCTTGAGTTTGTCAGTGTTCTGGGCTGTTGAGTTTGTCCCTGTGGGTTTGTGAGTGGTTCTGAGCTGTTGGACGTGTCTCTGTTGGATTGTCCCTGGCTTTGGGCTGTTGGGTGTTTGTCCCTGTGGGTTTCTCAGTGGCTCTGGGCTGTTGGGTTCTCTCCCTGTGGGTTTGTCAGTGGCTCTGGGCTGTTGGTTTCTGTCCCTATGGGTTTGTCAGTGGCTCTGGGCTGTTTGGTCTCTGTCCCTGTGGGTTTCCCCTTGGCTCTGGGCTGTTGGGTTCTGTTGGTTTCTGTCCCTGTGGGTTTATCCCCAGCTCTGACCATCCCCTGTCCCCCACTCCCCGCAGGCGTCGCAGCTCCTGCGCAGGCTCTGCATGCAGAACATGGTCTGGACCTACTGCAAGAGGATCAGCCCCGAGTGGAAGCAGCAGGTACAGGAACCTCTGCAGGGCTTCCCTCACTCTGCCAAGGGCAGAACCCAAGGGAATGGAGGAGGGGAGGGCTGGGAATTTCTGCTTTCTGGGTGCCACAGGAGCAGTGTCACTGATCTGGGTTTAGGTCAGACACACAACACTAAAAGCCTGGAATGTGCACAGAAGAGACCCCATTCTGTACATATTTCAATAGATACTATTTAAACAGGCTCTGGAGCCAAGCCCCCAGATAATTTCTCTATTGAAAAGCCCTGCTAGTCTGCCTATGGAAGCTAAAAATATAAGAAGCTGCATTATTCTGCCTGTACCATGTAAAGTAGAGAGTAAGAATCCTGCAGACACAAACCCAGTCATTTTCTAAACAGAGAAGTTGTAGGAACCATTTCAGCTGCTCTGTTGTAGCTAAAAAGAATAGAAATGATACTGAGATTTGATTCATCTCATGGAAAGGTAGGGGGAGGGAAAAAAAAGCTCAGTAAAGAGACAGAATAGGAGATGTTGGCTGTAACTGCCATGAAGGTTTTTCACTGCTCCCTCTCTCACCTCCTGTAGTGCATGGACACCTGCAATGAGGCTGAGCCTGTGATTAGGGACATGGGATTAGCTCAGCTCAGCAGCTGCTTTCCCCCAGCAGACCAGACTCACTGATAAGGAGCCTCTTTTATCCCCATTTTCCCTGTAAATCATCCCAGGTGCCTTGTGCTGTGTCACAGGGGGGATTTCCCACTTTCCCAGCCCCTGGTTTGTTCTTGGAGCAAAGGAGCCCAGGGCTCAGTCACTGACAGGGGCTGGAGTGGAAGTTTAGGGTGACTCCTCATCCAGTTATGACTGCTAATAAAACCACAAAGGGAACATCTCTTCTAACACAGACATATCTTTTTAAAGAGGAGAAATTTTCTACTAAATAAGAACACTTCTTTTGTCCTTGCAGTTGGAACAAAAAGTAATTGCCAGTGAGATATTCAAGGGTAAAAAAGACAATTATCCTCAGAGTGTTCCCAGGCTCTTCATCAACACTCGACTGGGTGAGTGGGGGTTGCCAAGTTTAACAGGAGGAGGGAATTGGGGGATTAATGAACTCTTTCCTTGCTGGAAATTCCTTTCTGACCTCCCACCTCTTTGGTTTTAATACAGGTAGAGAAGAAATAAATGCTAAAGTCCTTCAAGCATTAGAAAATGAAGCACTTAAGGTGAGAGATGTCAAGCTTTTGTCAAGCTCCCAGTTATTCAGCAGAAGGGCAAATTAGTTTTCTGGAGAAAGTACAGCAAGAATTTTATTATTATATTATTTATTATATATATAATTATATTATTATATATATTATATTTATTATATTATTACATATTATTTTATCATTATATATTATATTATAATATATTATATTTATTATATTATTTTATTATTATATATTATTTTATTATTATATATTATATTATTATATATATTATATACTTATACATTATATTAAGCTTGTAATACTTTTGAGGGCAGTCTGGGAAGTATTGATGGATTAGAAAGTGGAGGTTTGGGCAGTTTAATAATGGCAGTTAAGAATTGAATGGGTTAGAGCTGGAGGGGAAGGGGGAAAAGCCCCTTGGGTGTCCTGGTCCCCAGGCAGGGCCGGCACCACCAGGGAGTGCCCAGCGCTGCTCTGGGGCAGGGAGGAAGTTCTGGCACAGAGAATTTCTGCATTCCTGGTTTGCCAAGGCCTGGCTGGGGGCTGGCAGTGCCCAGGGGGGCCCTGGCCCTGCTGACTCGTGTTTCAGTATGCAGTGCCCGTGGTCAAGTACGACAGGAAGGGCTACAAGGCGAGGGCTCGGCAGCTGCTGCTCACCCACAGCTCGGCCATCGTGGTGGAGGAGTCCAAGATCAAGCAGCGCATCGACTACTCCAGGCTGACAGGTGGGGATGGCACAGGCTGGGCTGGCACCCCCTGACCCTCAGCTGCACTTTGATATCCACCTCTACACACTCCACTTTGGCTTTGTCCTGGACAAGAAAGGGCTGAGCTGATCCTGGCAAGCATTTTAGTATCTTGGAATTGTGTTTTTCTAAAATGAAGCTCCATAAATGTCACGAAAATGATTCAATTGGCCTCCTTTCAGCCCTGCCCCTGAGTGATTTCCCAGGGAGCAGCTCCCTGAGCCACTGCTGCAGCTTTTGGCCCTTGGAATATCTGACTGAGGGGAAATTGCCAACCCTGCTCAGTGTGGGCCCTGCCTGGCCCCTCAGCCCCCTGCAGCCTCCCCGTGTGCTGGGTGCAACAGTTGCTGCATTCCTGGAGAGGCTGGGAGCCCTCCCCAGCCCCTGGCAGTGCAGTGACAGCAGTGACACTCCCATCTCTCCCCAGGCATCTCCGTCAGCAGCCTGAGTGACAACTTGTTTGTGCTGCACGTGCACTGTGAGGACAACAAGCAGAAGGTACTGGGGGCTCATCCCTCCCTTCTCCAGGGAGCACATCCAGCTGGGAGAAGGGGCTGGCAAAGGGACAGGGTTAGGGTTAGGGTGGCTCAGCAGTGTTTGCCCCCTCTGGTGCCGTCCCTGTCCCTTCCAGCAGGGTAGTTTTGGTGCAGTGACACCAAAGCCATGATCCTAAAGCATGGATTCCCCTCCCAGGGTGATGTTGTTCTGCAGAGTGACCACGTGATTGAGACACTGACAAAAACAGCAATTCTGGCCAACAAAATCAACAATGTCAACATCAACCAGGGCAGGTGAGTGACACCAGGGCCCTGCTTCTTCCTGTGCCCACCCAAATGTACCCAATCCACCTCAGCCAAGGCTCCAGAGCACATCTGCTGCAGCTCTGTTAACACCCAGCTCCTGGAAAGTCCCACACACTCACCAGGGCTGTTGTCACCCTCTGCTCCTCACAGCATAAAGTTCACAGTGGGACAAGGCAAAGAAGGGATCATCGACTTCATCTCGGGCTCAGAGCTGCTCATAGCCAAAGCCAAGAACGGGCATCTAACAGTGGTGAGTGTGGGCTGGGATCACTTACCCTGGATCCAAGCAGCACTGTGGCCTGGGACACAGCCAGGGGATGTTCCTGCCCTGCTATCCCAGCCTTTCCCCTAGTTGGAGCTGGGCACAGAGGTCCTGCTGCCAAACTCACACTCAGCACAGGTCTGTCCTCACTTTTTATTTCCACCTCCCAAGGTTCATTTACTTCATAGCAAATCAAATTTTAGATACATTTAAGAACTCAAAATCCTCTCCCTTTCTCAGCTTGTGGTGATCCTGGCAGTCAGATCAGCCCCACAGCTGATTTATGCACTGTCAGACCCCAGCTTATTCAGAAATAAATCCAGCACAAACCCAGACTGCAGTGACAGCCGTTCCAGCAGAGCTGAGAGCTCCCATTAGGACCAGAGGCTGCCCCTCACAGCAGCCTCAGCATGTTCAGGAATTAAAATCAGCATGTTTAGTGTCTTGCAGCATTCTGAAGACACTTCCAAACCTGTCCTTGTCCTGCAGGTGGCTCCTCGGCTGAATTCCCGATGATGAACAATTCCCTGCCCCAGGACCTTCCCTCCCTCCACGGAATTGGCTGAACGTTGCTCCCAGCAATCCCCCCCTCCTCGCTTTGCTCTTTCTGTTACTACCAAAGACCTGCACTTTCAGAACAACCACAAAATTCATCCTTGCTCTCTCCTCTTACTCTCAAAGTCCCAGACAAAGGCCTTCTCCTCTCCTCCTTCCCTGCCTGAAGGTGGGTCCAGCACAGCATCCCTGCAACCACAGCTTGGGACCTTCAGCTGGTGGAGGAAGAGTTTAAGCCCTGATGGAAATGACCAAAATTTGTGCTTGTCATCACCAAAAAAAGCACAATCAGAAAACAAGTAACTCTGCTGCTTTCTCAGCCAAATCACTGAAATGCCAAACTTTGTATTCAGAATGTTTTATGAAGAATTTTGCTCGGAGATGTTTTAATGCTTTGTGTTACAAATATAGTGAAGCCATATTGTGTAAATGAGTAAAACCTGTAAATACTTTATAGCCAAGGACGAGATGCACTACGAGAGATGGAGTTGATGTGGAAATTTTATGTTTTAGATTTGGAATTTTTGTTGGTTTTAGTTTATGGTTACAAGGTATAACCTTAAAAACCCATGATGTAACTTCACTGATCAGGAGCCAGAGACTTTTATCTTTTTTTGAAGTCAGCTGTCCCATTTCTTGCTCTCTATTTTTATACCATAGGAATTTTTCATATCCACACAAACACAATGTAATACAAACTGCAGAGGTTACACTGCTCTGGGCTGGCCATGGGATGAACATGAGCTTCCCCCACTTCCTTTCTTTCCCTGTCTGGGAATCCCCACTGCCCCTTTCCCACACAGCTCAGCAGGCTCAGAGCACCTTCAGGAAAAATGGCTTTTCCTCTTGCTCCAGAACTGGAACTGATTCCCACAGTATTTATAGCAGTGCCTCAATGCTGCCTTACTAGGGATGGGGCACTGCTGCTGTCCCACAGCTCCAGGGACACAGGGGTGGGTGCTGGCTGCAGCAGGAATTGCTGCTGCACCCATGGCACAGCCTTAGACACCCTTCCCTCCAGCTGCTGCAGCCACAGCCAGCCCTGAGTGCCTCCCACCCACTGCTGCCTCTCTCACAGCCTCAGCTCCCTCTCCTGCTCTGGTTCCTGATGCCACTGTCCAGCCCTGCTCCTGGCTGGAATGTGGACACACTGCAGGCCATCCCAGCTGTGCTCAGTGTGAGCAGGGCATGCTGCAGATGCTGGTGTATAACCTCTGCCAGACTACGCTGAATAAATTTTTACAAAAAACCAATCCCTCTTGTCTTTGGTGCTGTTTCCTTACGTGGTTTGGGGGAGGCTGACCCCAGCTCTGTGTCCTTTCCAAGGAGCAGGTTATCCCAGCAGAGCAGATAACCTGAGTCCCTTCTCTCCCTCTATGGAACTGAACAGCAGGTGGGAGGAATTCACCAACCATTTCCCAGGGATTTATACAGGGCAAGACTGGATAAAAGGGCTGCTCCCAGCAGCACAACTCACGCTCACACCACATCTTCCTTAGCTCTGTCTGAAGAACAAGGCTGTTCCTGCTGCTCTCTCCCCCTCCAACTGTTCCTAGCACAAGCAACAAAGGAAAGTTATTATCCTAAAAGAAATTCATAGTGATGGTTGGCATTTTTAATTTAGGTTTGTTTTATTTAAGTTTAATGTTAATTCCATGCTGTGTTTCAGTAAGAACAATACAGATTCTGTATCTGTGGCTCCAGTCAGATATCCAGTAGTACAAATTAGCTTCAAGTTACACATACTGAACAAAAGAGGTTGAGCGAGCGAAGGGAGATGGGGAGAGGGGAGGGAGAAAAGAAAAAATATTGAACACGCATGCAGGCTTATCAATGCCACCTTCAATGCTAACCTGCTTGGAGGGAAAGTAAAGAACAGGCAAGAATGAGCAGCCACGGATTGTTGAACTGTTACCAGCACCATGATTTTCAGCAACGTTTCAGCAGTTTGGAAACTTTTTGTTTTTATACAGTAAAACCACTACAAGAAATGTCCCAAATGCAACCTCGTAACTTCAAGCTAAACACCCAATTAAGTTGAAACATTGGTATAAAATTCAGTTTAAACAGTTATAAAAAAAGAAAGATGCCACCACAATGAGCACTACCTGGCCAGGACCAATCTCTCCCTACACGGCCTTCAGGGTGTCACATCCAGGTCTGATGGCAATGTCACCACAGCTGGCAGAGACAATACAGTAATGCTGAAAGAGCCTTTATGCAGTCCTGTTAGTGTCTTAAAGAACCTAAAAGCTGGCACCAGTAAAATCCACAGAAATTCACTCTTGCCTTTAAGAACTTTTAAACTGTGTAAAAAAAATAAAAATAAAGAAACCCAACAGGGCAGGAACCTAAATTCTGAGACCCAATGTAAAAGTCAGATTTGGTGGTTCTCAGAGTGACACTGAGGGTTTTTGTGGGGAAGGGGGAGGGTGGTCAGAGATGGGTTCTCTTGTTGGCCTTTGTGTCTCACTGGTTTTCATCTTCCACATCCTGCAACGCTTCTTTATTCTGTTCTTCACCTGTGGAAGTGGGAAGAAGGGAGGAAAATGTTACCATTCCAAACTGAGAGCTGCAGAACAGCTCAACAAGCACCCAGAGATTAATATTTTCATGCAGTACACACTCACTCTCCCACTCCACACTGCCAGCTCCAGAGTGAAGCATTCCCATGGAAACGAAGCCTTGGAATCACCTGCACCCTCACACACAAACAAACCCAGCCCTGAAACCTGACACCACTCAGGTGGGCAAGGGCTGCACAGCCCAGGCAGAAACCACGGCAGCAGCTGTGGAACAACAGCCCTGGATCTGCAAATCCCTTCCCCAAACCCTCATCTCCCTTCCTGCCCAAGCCCACTCAAGCCTCAACAGCAAAGCACTTCAGGGAATTTTACACAGGGAATTTTACAACTCCTGCCCTCAGTGTATGAAAAACACCCTACTGTGAGTCCAACCTGACAGAAACCCTGGGTTCAAGGTTATTAAATAAAAACATCTTGTGGAAATGAATGTCTCTGTTCCACAGGCTGTGCCATGCAGTGGAGTGGGGCTGTCCATGAGACTCCTGCAGTTTGGTTACACTCCAGCTGCCCCAGGGAGCTCCATGCAACACCTTCTGCAGGGCTTGACCAAAATTCTGCTGCACCTGGGCAAGCTCCAGGTGGTGCCATCACACATGCACAAGTCACTTAATTGATAAGGGAGGCTGAAAAAACACAATTATCTGTAACCACATAAGATGGGACTCTCTTAAGGGCAATAAACAGAAATTAGTAACTAAAAACTTCATCTGCAATAAAACCCAATCAAATGAAACTGGTAACTTCCAGCAGATAACCAGAATGTTTGCTCAGAGCATGTCCAGATTCAGGATTACCACCAGGTAAAATAGGAAGTAGATTTTGGAAGAGGAACACAGGACATTCAACAACAATAAAGTTTATAGCTAGAATTCTGTTTAAGAGAGGAAAGCAGAGGCTTTAACCCAGACTAGAGGATCTGAGCATGCTCTAACCAACACACTTGAGCAAATACTCCTCTACCAGGCCACTGTGAGTACTTCCCATGCCCAAATATTCTTCTATCCATCCAGGACTGCAGCTCAGCTCCCAACCATGTGAGTTACTCTGGATCCTGGTCAAGCACATCACCCCTGGGCAGGGACAGGTGCCACAGGAGTGGCAGCAGGGACACAAGCATTTGTCAGCAGCAGGTGACAGAGGCAGGCACTGTTAGTGACAGGAAAACTGACACTGAAAACTCCAGTGAGCCACAACAAGAGACTTACAAAGTAGAGTTTTTAGGAAATGAACAGTTGGACTTTCCTTTAGGAATCTATACAGCAGGAAAGAAGGGGAGAACAGGAATCATATGGAGATGAAATTACAAGTGTGGAAATAAACTCAAGATCATCTGGGGAATGGGAAAGCTACAGGGACTGGGATGGGAGAGCAGCAGCTGGGTCAAGCCTGGCTTTACATCCCTACATGGCTGAAATGGAAAAGGGAAAAGCTCAATGCCAAGGACAAGCCCTTTCCAAGCCTCTCCCATCCCCTGGAAACTGCTCATTGTGCCACCACTGATTTACTGTTCAAAGGTCTGCTCATCTGGGAATATGGAGCTCTGGAAATGGACTCAGAGTATTGGCAAAGTATGAGGAAACTCAACTTTGCACCTGTGTCTGAATATTCTACATTATCACTTCTCTGGATCTGAAGAATTCCACCAAGATTTTAAGCAGTCCTACAGTATCTTCAATTCTGTCATCATTATCTTTCTGGCACAGTAACCAGGACAACCTGAACTGCTTCAGGAATAACAAAAATATCTATTTTCCATGGTGTGGTGCAAGACATTTAGATCTCTATTTCCTTTTTCAAAATCTAAAGAGCCTGTAAATAATCCTGTGGAACTTCTACAATATCCATGAGAGACATCAGCTCTGGGCAGATCAGGAGCTTTTGGAAGGCACTGTTTGGAAGAGACTGGCACTGTCCCACACTGATCCAACCTTGTTACTGCACTAAAATGGCTTCCACAGACTACCAGGGTATTTGGCCCCAGTGTAAAGTAAAGGTTGTATCTAAACTGAGGGAATTTGGAATACACTTCTCCTCTCCAATGCCTACTCATGGCAAGGAAGGCATTCAACACTTCAGTGTTTAGAGAAAAATCTACAGATCCACCCAGGGTCCATCCTGCACCAGAGATAATCCTTGAAAAGGGAGGTAAACCAGGAGCCAAGACCCCACACATTTACAGCATTCCCAGCCTCAACAGCCCAAAGAGCAGAGTGAGAAGCTATGGAGTAACAACACTTCAAAACAAACCCATCATCCTACACAAAAACAGGAAATTGGGAAGTTAAAAGATTCTGCACTGCTTTCAAATGGACACAGCCCCAGGGAAGTGGCCCAGGAATGCTGTGTGGCTACAAGGAACAGCTTGCCAATAATTTAAGACACTCACATATTCATGTGAAGTTCAGCAGTGCTGTTTCTAAGCTCTTGGCATTTTTAGGTACCCAAAATCATCTGAGCAGGACTTATATCTTCCCCTCCAAGTTAAAGTAAAGAAGTCAGCTCTTTTCATTTGTCTCTCCAAGAGAGAAACCCTAAAATGAGTAGATTTTACTAAGTATTGTATGTGAAAGTTTAACTGTTGGGAAAGTGCATTCAGTGAGCCAAAACCATTTCATAAATGTGTGCTGTCCTTTGCTAGTGAACAGAAGAAATCCATGTCCCACCCTCTGGTACTGTCAGGGGCACATTTGGCATTTGCTGTGGCAGTGAGAACATGGAGTGAGTGACCTGGAATAAAGGGGAACTAAACCATCTGCAGTGCTCCCTCCTGCACTGGAGGGTCACAACTGCTTGGAATGACAGCCAGAGACGAGCATGAAAGAAAGAAAAGATGAAATAAATGAAGTCACTGCTTTTACAGTCACGTGGGGAGGGACAAACAAAGTAATTCCACACCTCCTTCCTTCAAGTGAGAGCTCAGAAGGCCCCAGAGTCACCCCTGTCACCTGGTCAGTGTTAAGGCAAGACAGGGGGTCATTATTAGGAGAAACAGAAGTAAACCAAAGGCTCTCCATTTCCACACTCTGCTCCTGGCTCAGGAGGAGCTTTCCCAGCAGCACTCACTCACCATCACCCTGCATGTCTGAAGTCCATAGTGTCAGGTTATCACGTAACAACTGCATGATAAGTGTAGAGTCCTTATAGCTTTCTTCACTCAGTGTATCCAGTTCTGCAATAGCATCATCAAAAGCTGCTTTTGCCAACCTGCAGTGACACAACAAAGATGTAACAAACACTGCTGAACACAACCCAGAAGCACAACTTAACATCAGTCACTTCATGTGATGTAAGAAACTTTTTACTCAATATTGGTTTTATTAAGCATTTCTACATCTTGATTAAGTGCTGCTATAAAACCTTAGAGGAATGGTATTTGCTTCAATCACTGCCACTCTGTACATGCTCACAGGCCACAGAAATCAGTGCCACCACCCCCTCCAGCCTGTGCAAGACAAGTTAAATCACCTCACACCTTGGGCATCTGAGAGCATGCACAGAGTTAACCCGGCAAGCTCTGAGCTGCCATTAGCTGATCAATTCAAGGTTATCACTGTTCTGCCTCTCATTACTCCCACACAAACAGCTGGCAGCTCTGGACTCCAAAAAATGTTAAAAATCTTCCCAGTGAACTGCCACCAACCAGAGCAAACATCAGCAGAAGAAAGCAGGAAAAGCAGTTACTCCTGCCTTGGCTGGCACTCACACAGCACTCCCATATCCCACCTACCTGCAGGCACGATCAGGAGAATTGAGAATTTCATAGTAGAATACAGAGAAGTTGAGCGCGAGTCCTAAGCGGATGGGATGTGTTGGTGGGAGTTCTGTCATTGCAATGTCACTAGCAGCTTTGTAAGCCACCAAGCTGTTCTCTGCAGCCTCCTTCCTGTCATTTCCTGTGGCAAACTCAGCCAGATACCTATGGTAGTCCCCCTTCCTGAGAACAGAAACAGTGGGAAGTCAGTAATGCTTGTCTGCCCACCAACCATTAAATTAAAAGCTGAAATTAAAGTGTTTTTAGATATTTACACACTGCACCAGGAGCTGAGGAAATTTTAAATCATCACTACAAGACACACCTTGTAGTGTGTCTTTCTTCTCTTTATAAATGTTCAGCTGATGCAAAATAAAAAAATCCAAGCAGGGATGTGATTTCTTCATCAGCAACTCAATTAAAACTGCTGTTTCTTACACTGTTGTGCAGCTCTTAGATGTATTTTAAGATTTCTGTCTCTGTTTCAGGCCTGTACTTACATTTTGTAATAGAAAACCTTGGACTCGCCAGTGTTAGCTGCTGGAATGAGGTGTTTGTCCAGTACATCCAGAATGTCACAACAGATTAACTTCAGTTCAGTCTCAACCTATAAAGAAGAATAAAAATGTAACAAAAAATTAGAAGAGGGGGCAGGGTGAGCGCTTAAGCCTAAAAGCTTTCAAAAGTACCCAAATATCAAACAGGTAACATCATGAGATTCCAAAGAGGGTTAAGACAGAAGCAAAATAAATAAAATGCAGCTGCTCCACAGGTGCATTAAGCAAAACAGTTCTGCACATTCAGCTGGCACACACAAGAGGCAGGGACTGATGGACAATGAAATGGGGAACTGAACAGTGGAACTGGAAATTCCTTGGAAGACATCTTGCTAGACCATTGCATTGTTTGTCTCAGGATGTAATTCCTCACTGCAAGGCTTGCACAACTCTATTCCTTCCATTTTTGATCCCAGAAGGCTGCCCTAAAAGTGGTAACAGCAAAGGGGACAATTTGAAGGTAATTAACCTGAATCAGCTCAACTCCATTATACCCCAGAGTGAAATGGCACCTTCACAACAGGTCCTAGTGAGTCCTTGGAGGCAAAGCTCTAAAAATAGAGCTTGAAGACAAAAATCATGGAGTATCAGAACAGAATCAAGATGTGCACACAAACAAAGGTCAGCTACAAGATGAAAACAAGCTCCAGAAGCAGGTGAAAAACACAAAGCGCAGCAACTCAGTGAAAAAGCAGAAATCACCAACACTGACAGTGAAATCTGTGGCCAAAATACAGCACATAAAGCCTCATTTAAAAACAGATACTGGATTTGAATAGTCTGAACTGAAAACATTCACATGAACCTTCATTTTTTTCCAGTTCCAAACATAAAGCAAGGCCTATGAGGTCAGGGTTTAGCACAGAGAGTTTCACACCTGCAGGCAAAGGAACTGAGCACACCCAGGGAAGCTGAAACCCCTCCTGAGCCACCACCACTGCCCAAACCAGGGGGGCTCTGAGCCCCCAGGTCAGCCCAGCAGCAGTGCTTGGTTTAATGCAGTCTCCCATCCATTGCTGCTTTTTCATGATTTCACAGGAACTTTCACAGCTACACTGAAGAGAACTCTGGCTCAAGCTGATTTCATATAAAGGAGAGATTTCAAGCAAATGCATTAAAGAAACTGCCAGGAACTGCAACTCTTGGACCACAGAGCAGCCCCACTCAGTCCATCACCCCTTCCTATCCTCCCACCCAAGCATTTGCTTTCCTTCTTCCTTTAAGCATTTTCCTTGCCTTGTAATCCTTTTATCACCACACAGCTCCCAAACTATCTGGGTTTGTAACCACAGCAGTTATACCCAAAAGGTGTTCAAATTACAGCTCCAAAATAAATAATAAACTGGCACATACACACACACTGACTTGTACAAAGTAACAGATTTGCAAAAGTTCCTTTAGGTAAATTAACTGTCAGCAAATTTCATGGACAAATGTCAGAATGCCCTGACATTCACAGGAAGAATAAGATGCTGTACTTAATTATGTGACAAATGCTTAAGAAAGGTGCTGAAATATGGTCACTTGAGAAGAATCTACTTTCATATATTCTTGGGCTACAAACGCTATAAAACCTTTGGCCAGCAGTCAGTTCCTGCAAACTTCTTTCCTCTTGATCCTCTTTTTCAATGACTTCTTTTGCAGAGAGATCTTCAGTAAAACTGCAAAGAATTAAATCAGTTTCTAATCCTCTTTAGTTAAATAACCATACATGTACAAACTCTATTTCATCTCAGACAGACCTTTTCCAGCTTTGCTTAAAGGATCAGTCACACTTATCAGAGATCAGCTGCTGTCCAGGGCAATGGAAATGTCCTGAGCAAGCTTAGTTTAAAAAGATTTAACAGAAATCAAGGTGATTAAGAGTAAAACAAATAAACAAAAAACCCCACAACAAAACTAAAAGCTCTTGTACAAAAAGGATCAGTTCCAGACAGAGTGGCTCAGTGAGCACTCTCTAAGAAGGGGGAATGGAGGAGAGCCTGGCAGCTGCCCCAAACACAGCCCAGGCTGGAAGTGAGAGCACTGGGAACACAAATTCCATGGGCCACATCCCCAGAGCAGGAAGGGGCAGGTCAATATCTGTGTTATGGGGTGAGGATGGATCTGGTTAAACTGCAAGGGAGGAACTGCCCTGTGTGCCACACCCCACTGCAGGATGCAGAGCACAAACCTCACTGTGCTCTCATCAGAGATGCAGCCAGACGAGAAATTCAGGGGCTGTTGTGGATCCAAATGGCCACAGGAGCCAGGAGAGCAGCCTGTGTACAAAGGAAGCACCTCAGTGGCCTCTTCCCTCATGGCTCTGGATGTGTTTGGCTCCATTCAGCTGAAGTGGCTTGGGGAGAGGCACAGTCTGGTGTCCTTCATTCCTCACTACTGCCCAGTGCACACCTGAGACAAGCCCAGCCCAGCTCTGCCCTCCCAGCACCACCAACCCTGCAGCTCTGCCCCAGCTCACACTTGTGGGAGAAGAAATGAAATTTAGCAAAATATTTAATTATAGTGAGTTGTGTGTGAACTGGTTTGTTAAAAAGCAGTTTTTTAGCCGTTGAAAAGTGTGTTGAGTTTTGTGTGTAACCTAGCAGGTAGTCTTAGGGATTTAATAAATAATTAAACTAGTGCAGGAAAGTAAGAATGCTAACCTGTCTGGAGGCAGCATACAATGCTCTTAGAATAAGATAAGCAGAGGATTAATGATCCTGTTTGTGAACCAAGGAATGTATCACAAGGGGTCTGTGACCAGGCAAGGGGAATGGGAAACTGTTTCTTGGAGACTTTGTTGTGAATTGCATGGATAAGAGGGAAGCACCCATACGTGAATTTGGGGGCTGGGATTTTGGGACGTGAGTCCCCCCAAGCTCCCCGGGCTCTTAATAAAGCACCCACAAAACTTATCTGAGTTTTGTGTCATTTATCAATCGGGCAACACACTGGTCATTAGCTCAAAAACCTCCACGTGAGCCATGAGCTGAATTACAGCAAATACTGACACACAGCCAACCCAGCAAAGAGTTACTGTCACAAAAACCACTACAGAAACTTTTAATTCCTACTGCAGCAGCACTCACAGCTGCTTCTGGTAGATGAGAAATGTGTCTTTTAGAGATTCTGGTTCTTTCCAACTCCTCGCTGCTTTAAACTTGGCCTTGTTGGCCCCCAAACATGGTTTGGGGGTTGTGGGGCAATGTTTGGTTGGTTGGGATTTTTTTCCCTTCTTCAGAGCCTTTCAAGTCTGAAAAGGTTTTTCCAGCAATGAACTTACTCTGGAAAATGCTACAATAGGCAGAATTTGTTGACAAGGGAATCACAGTGAGCAGAATTCTGCTGAAGCTGTTTCTGCAGGGAAGCACTGAGCACAACAGGGCAGGAGTGCAGAGCAGGGACAGTGAGCAGCAGCATCCAAACCTGGGCCATGTTCTGCTCCCAGGCCATCCTGCCAAACCCTCACACACTCAGAGCAGATGCCAACCCTTATTAAGTCTCCCAGCAGCCACTAAGAGGATCTGGCTTTCAGATAATGCTCAGGAACCTCTTGTAGGAGTCCCTGTGGAGCTGGGCAGACACAGCCACCCCTTCCCCAGTGGGGAACCAGTGAGAGTCCAGGGCACTGCTCCTCCTGGGCAGCTCTGACAGCTGCTCCCTCTGAGGATTTCACAGCTCAATCAGCTGGCATGACACTGACTTCAGGTGGCCTCTCCATCCTTCAGACACCTCAAGCACTACAAACTTGCATTTCTTGCACCCCAGTCCATCCAGAATGCCAGACATCCTTTACAAAAGAGATCAGACTAAAGGCTATTTCCAGAGTCCTTTCAAAAGCAGGAGAAAAGTCTTTTCATCACCAAAGGATCTCTGGCAGAAGATGATAACCACCCACAAAACCCTGTGCAAAAGAATCTGGAAACACACAATGTAAAACAAATTTAATCACTGGATAGCTTTTGTCTTGTTTTCTATGTTCTTTTAGGAAACACCCATCAAGAAAAGGTTATTTGGGACTGTATGTAACTGGCAGAGTCTCATCCCATCAGCATGCCAGCATAAAATTAGAAACTCCCAACTTTAACAATTCCGTGGAGCAACAGAAACGCTGTGAGTCAACAGCAAGGAGACAGAGCCATTCCTGGGAGAAGATTTCCAAGGCAAGATCATTTCCATTGCTGGTATGTGAATCAGTGCCAGGTGACAGAACAGACTCCAGTGTTTCTCTGGAAGTGAAGATGTGAACCATGTGGAGGCACATGTCCTCAAATAATGGAGATGAAGTCTCTGCAGAAGTGTGTGGGATTGAAATAGTATGGGAGGCTGCCTGCTCTGTGCTGAACCATCATTCAGGGCAGGGGGAACAAACTCACTGGGAGCTGGAGCTTTCATTAGCCCTTACCAATGCAAATCAGAGCTTGCTGCAAGTTCTCCATTTTAGGTAAAGCTGCACACTCTGACTAAGTCAGCATGAAGTTATGTGGATCAATTTTTCCCTCTCTTCAGAGAGAGAAAACAGCAAGGCCCTGGAGGTTGCTACACACACAAGTTTCACAGCTGGGATGACCAGGACATCCCCAGGAACAGGAGTGACAGAAGGAGCCAAGAAGAGCCTGAAGAACTCCCCCATGGACATTTCAAGTGTTAATGTTTTGATCTCTCTAGGACAGAGAATCACAGAAAGTGTCACTGTATGATCCAAAGCAACTTTATAGGAAGTGGAAGTTTAACAGCCACACACCTCCTCTGACAGGGTTAATTAAAAAAAGAAGTTGCCTGGGGTCAGTGAGGCTGGAGGGGAAGGAATGAGGCCTCCTGAGCAGGTGGAGCCTCCCAGCTGAGCAGGCAGGGAAGTGCCAGTGCAGTTCAGATGCTTGGCAGAGCTGCTGATGCACTGAGGGAAAAGCCCTGAGCCCTCCTGAGGGTTTACACAGCAGCACCACAGCTCTCCCCTGCACCAGGAGATTGATTCTCCAGATAAGGAACAAGCTCCAGCCTTCCCACTCCAGGTCAGCACAGCACAGGCAGCCAGGAACAGCAGGGCTGGTTATGGCAAGGGACCAGAACTAAATGACATTCTGCTCCAAGACCAACTCCCTCTTACCATTTGCCGATATTCCCGAATCATTTTTAATTTGTCTTCTCCACCTTTGTTTTCTTCTTTCTGTTCAATGCTGCTGATTATTCTCCAGGAAGCTCTCCTGGCTCCAATCACATTTTTATATGCAACAGAAAGCAGGTTTCTTTCTTCCACTGTCAACTCCACGTCCATGCCAGCCACCTTCTTCATTGATTCAACCATTTCTAGGAGGAAAAGGTCAAGCAATTATTCTCACACCTGAAGCATCTTTCAAATCATTCAGTACAAGCTGTACCTTAATGAGAACTTGGGAAATTAATTAGATTCCCTCCTTTAATCCAGCTACTCCTCACTTTTACCCTGGAGTGTTCCAAACAAATCAATCAGCACATCCACAAAGGAAGTATCTGATATTCATCTGGGATTTTACAAGGGTTTCAAAAATTAATAACAGTTATCAGCACAATCCTACAGCAGTGTTTGTTCTCAAGAGTGCTCTGGAAAAAGCAGAGGACAGTGAGAAAAGGTGAGCAAATGTGATCTGGCTGTTGGCACAATCAGGAGAAATCTGAGGAATCAGAGGATGCTCCACTGAATTTTTAACTGGAATACAGTGCAACGTGGTAATGAACAAAAATATAAAATCCAGATTTGAATACATGTAGAGATGTATGAGTGCTGTTAGTAGGAAAATTAACATCCAAAAGAAATATTTGATGCTTTAAGTGGTAACAAAGAAGTCATCCTGAGTGTACCCACTGCAACCATATGTACCCAAGCCAAGCAGCCATTCACACTGAAAAGTAACACACAAAATATGAATTAATATATATTTGTATTTCAAGCCTGTTGAAAAGTATTTCTAAACCTGAGGTTAAAACAATCAATACCAAAACCAAAGCCAGCTTTCCTACACTCCAATGGAAGCAAAGATTGAACCACTTAAGGAAGGTTGTAACCCTTTCCTTACCTAACCACATTGGGATTGTTCAGGACACATTAGAAGAACAGTATTAAATACACAAATGAAGCTTAACTTTCATTTTTTTGCCCTCAGATGTCAAAATCACAACCTGAACAGGGATGAGCTACTGCAGCAATGGAGACTGCAGGCTCCCTGGCAGATCAGTGTTATCAGTCTCCAACAGGTCTCCATATGTGGAGGACAACACTTTATGGTGGCTCTATTTTTATCAGCAGATTTTGCTTCTCCAAATCACAGAAAGTAACAAAAAAAATCCACCAAAGATTTGATAAAGTTTGTTGAAAACACCACCCTGCAATTGCAAAATGGTGAGAAGAATCTGAGAGCTGCCCTAGAACACTCCATGCTCACACAATTAATATTAACATAAACATAAGAAATTGATGCCAGATAAGCTACAGGCAATATAATATAGCTACAATTTGCTACTTAAATAAAACAAGTACTGTGATTTTTTTCCTGAAGCAAGACCCTACCATCCCATTCATACAAAGAGTCCACTTAAAAGCTGTGAATTTTTTAAATTATGCAACTTAAGCCATCTCATATTTTGAAGTTTATTAAACAACAGAGCTATGCTCAAGATTAAGATGCCTGACAGTTCTTAGGGACAAAAATGACAATCAGGAATTGAGACTTGCAGTCTTCATGACCTGGGTATCTTTGTCAAGCTCCAGAACAAAATGCAGGTCTTGTTTTTAAGGCTAATATTTACTGCCTTCAGAGAAGCAACCCAGAGGTTACAGAAGATGCTGCCTTTTCTTTAAAGGGTTTCTAATATTGTGCTTTATCCATTGGGATTAAATGCACAGTTCTGCAGTCATACTCCTGGATGTACACAATGCTTTTATAGAAAATCTGCCTCTTAATGAAGACAACAGAAATCCATTCACACTTATCCCACATAACAATGATCTACATGGAATCACGAGTGCAGAAGTGTGGAGGTTGAGGAACATGGACAGCAACAGCTTCCAAGATCTTCTGCTCTGTGTCAGGAAACTGCAACAACTGGGCCAAAAAGGGCACATTTTAGCAACTGTTCTACAGGTTTCCTTCACAACCTCTTCCTTAGAAGCACATTTGTGTAGTGTGAAAATGTGAAATAAAAAACTATACCCAAGACTTGCTGTTCCCTGTAAATGAGGAGCTGTTTTCAGTGGACATTCAAACACATCATTACCAATTTAATCAATTGCTTGGCTTCTGCAGGATTTATCTATCACCAGTCTGCAGATTTACAAGCTCTTGAAACAGAGGCTAAACCCAACTCAGCTGAGCAATAGCTGGTACAAAGCCAAAGCCAAACCCCTGCCCCACAAGGAGCTCCAGGGTCAGTGTTTCAGACTGTGGCAAAGGAGGTCATTCCCCCCCTCCTGCAGAGCCACAACCACAGAAAGGAGGGAGCCAAAGGAAAGCAGGCTCACAACTGCTCCTTATCAGCAAACAGCCCTTATCACCCCAACATTTTTATGACTGAGTTGTTAGTAAGTTAAACAGGCTCCCTGACAGTGACAGCCCCTGGGAACAGGATGCTGGGGAATGGGGGAGCACCTCAGGTTCCTCCATTTGTTGTGAAGCTGCAGCACCCTCACACTGGGTACAACCTCCCAACAGGAACTGAAAGGGCTCCCCCACAAAATCTTAATTTTGGCACTAGATAACCACACAACCACAGATCAGAATCCCACCCATTAACAACTGTCCCACCCAAAGACAGAACATTTATCAGTCTTTTTCAGGCTACCCACAAAAGGTTTCTAGTTAAGTAAAGAGCCCAACTTTACTTAAAAATACAAAAATCTGGGCTGATATTCAGCAAGACAAAATATTATGCACATATCTGGGTCTTCCATGGTAAAGCCATAATCCAGCCCTGAAAATTTAAGCCTGATGAAAAATCTTAAGAACACAGGCAGTACAAAAGCAAGGGGAAAACCTATCTGTATCTCCTCCAACAGAAAATAAAAATAAAGTCACCCACACCGGCAACAGAGAAAATTACTTTTTAATTTAAGTGCAGTTTTACCTATCTAGAAGTTTCCACAAGGAGGTGGAAAGCTCAGTCAGAGACCATTCAAGACAAAATACAAGTCTGAGATTACATTTCATTACCAAGATTACTGCAGGAATGACAAATGATGGCATACAAAATCCAGAGATGCTTCCACTGCATTATGGAAGAAGCAGTGTTATACAGATTCAGAGGCACAGACTGTATTTAAGTGGTTAAGTCCCAGCCTCTCAGGTGATTGTGGCTGTCACTTATTGTCCTACTGTCAGCTCATGCAGGAAATCCCAAAAATGTAAATTGTGGAAGGAGAGAGGAATATTCTGGAGGATGACATGCTTGTCCTAGATTTAGATCCTTCCCCAAGCACCTGCTGCTGGTTAGGAAACACCACAACACACACACACTGCCTGACCAGGTCTGTGTATTTTTATGGAAAAGCTGACTCCAAACAACTGCCTAAGATACTACAAAATTGTCATGATAACCAGGCCATTCTTTAGGTTCCTATTTTCTGCTGCTGTGATTAAAATGCTGGCTCCCCACTGCAAACCCTGCTGAGTCACCTCCAGCCACCAGGAGGGACACACAGGCAAAGCCTGGAAAGCACCAAGGGCTGGGACAGAGGTGACACCTACAAAGTGGGTGACTTTATTTTTGTTTTCTGTTGGAGGAGATACAGATAGGTTTTCCCCTTGCTTTTGTACTGCCTGTGTTCTTAAGATTTTTCATCATTACTGCAGGAATGACAAATCATGGCATACAAAATCCAGAGATGCTTCCACTGCATCTGAACAGCAAGGTGCAAAGCTTGGGATTGGGGTGTAAAGAGAAAGACAAAGAATAAGCCTTACTCTAAGCTAAAAAGTCATGGGGAAGTTTAATCTTTTCTACTGCCCTGATCTAAGGGCAATAAAGCAAACCAGGATCCTCGAGCTTCTAAGCTGCTGCCCAGTACCTCCTCCAGCATTTCAGGTGCAAAAAGCTGCAAGTGAGCACCCTGTGAGCTGTGAGGAGGTGGAGGACACAGCAGAGAAATGTTCCCTTGTGTCTACCAGAGATGATCACAGACTATAAACAGTATTCAAAGACTCAGTACAAGTGTTAGCCTTGTACTTGTTCATTTTTGCAATGAACAAAAGATGATCAGCAACAAGTCACAGCAACTTGAAGTGTCTGACCCTAAACTGTTGTGTGTAACCTTCAGTCAAGGCTTTAATAGCTGCAAACACAAAGCAGTTTACACTGCTCACTTGAGAGGGCTCCAGCACACACTCAAGGGGACCTACAACACCATGAACCCAATACTCACTAGGGGTCAAGTCAGTGGGAATTACACTTTAAAAACCCTGGAATAAGTGGGTATATGCATAATCATTATCCTGTAGAGCATGGCCTTCCATTATGCCTCACAAATCTACTGGAATGCTTTGAACAAGTGAAGCAAGTGGACAAGGAGACATCATTGGAATTGTCTACCTGGATTTCCCAAAGGCATTGGACAAGGTCCCTCACCCAAGGCTCTTTAAGGAACTCAACTGCCATGGGATAGGAAGGAAAGTCCTCACATGGATAAACATTTGGCTGAAAGACAGGAAACAGGGCATGAATATGAGCCTCGAGTGTTGAGAACAGAGAAAGCCCACCAGTGGAACCACAAGGGATCTGGGCTGGAAGCAGGCTGGATTTCTGAGGGAGCCACAGAAGCAAACAAGAAGTTCTAACTTAGTAGCAGCAAACTCCTAGGAACAAACATCAGAAGAACTGAAGAAATAAGTGTGTTTTCTTCAGTAAGAGATGAATGTACTGTGCAGATTAATGCCACAGACTGCATTTCCCACAGCTAAAACCTCCACCTAGCATCAGTGGGCACCACCCTGCTCACTGCTGAGCTCCAGATTCAACCAAGTGCAACTTCAGCTCCTCTTGCCATCCATGAACTCCTCTGAACACACTGTGGCACTGCCTGCATGAGGTTTTTCTGTTTTTCTGTTCTCTTAGGGAATCCTGTGTTTGGCATCCAGACAGGGCTGAACCCATCCCAATCGATTCCCTCCTGCCAGCTCAACACCCCTCTGACCTCTCAACTGCCTCATTCAGGTCACCAGCTCAGACAACTGCTCACAGGGGAAAAAAAAATTAATCCTGCCTTTTATTTAGAGAACTGAACTGGTTCTAAGGGTCAGACCAGAATTCAAGCACAAATGAGAAGCATTCCTTATCACATAAAAGAACCTTCAGACCAGAATTCAAGCACAAATGAGAAGCATTCCTTATCACATAAAAGAACCTAACAGGTGGATTCCTGGTTAAGACAACCAACAGGCAGAGAAGGAAAAAAAAACCCAAATAATATCCAACCTGCACAGTGGCTTGATGATGATTTGTGGACAAAGCAGAGGGTTATACTGCTATTCCTTGTGTAAGGTTTGGAACAGCTGGTGCAGTGAAAACCCTTCCAAACCTGGCAGCATGACTCTGCAATAAACAGTCCTGTACCTTTACACACATGGAGGAACACAGCTTAGGGCCAAGCTATCCTAGCAACAGTGGCATTTTCTGCATGATCAATTGTATGGTCTACCACAAGTCCTTCTTGCAACAAGAACATTTTTATATCATTCCTCTAATCTCTTTAAGCTGTGGACATTTACTTTTCCAAATCAAGAGGATTTCCCCACTATTTCTAACAAACATTTCAGTTTGAAAGCAAACATTTTAAGCCTGGGCCTGATCATAAATCTCTCCCTTGACTGAGATCTGCACTGAGCAATCCTCGAATACTGGAAACCAGTTCAGCTTCTGGGCTGCTTGCAGAGGACCTCACCATGCAACTGCAGAATTCTGTCTCCTTTGTCTGCTGCTGGTACCTCAGGAAATTCAAGAAGGCCATTACAGACAAAGGCCCTCTCTCACACACTGCTCATAATCACAAGTTAATTTATGTCCCAGTGTGTACAACTCCCACTTAAAGAATTGTACAGTCTTACTCCTTTAGCACTGTCTTGCTCATATTTTAACTCTTGGATTCCTACAATTCTTAGGGATGTGCTGAGATTTTTCTGCCTTTTACCTCAGAGACAGCAGTCACACCCCACACCACCACAGCAGTAAGAGCTTTAACAGGGGAAGTGGTAACCATTCATGGGGAGAGGAACCCAAAAAAACTGAAGTGTGCTTGACATCTGCTTGAAAGAGACCAATCCTCTGCAAACTAAAATTAATATGCAACTTGAATTCTAATTTGTGACTTATTGATTCCTCATTAGGCTCTAAGCTGAAGACCTGTTACTAGGAGACAGCTCCTCCTAAAAAGGGTTCAAATCTTGAACTGAACCCACTGCTGCACACGTTCCTGCCTGTGATAAAGACATTTCTAAAGACAAAGGAGCTGCTGTTTGCCTGCTGTGCTGGGAAGCAGGAAGCCTGTCGTGGTGGGCTGGGCTTTCCTTACCTGTACCTTGACCAATTCTCTGGTTCTGTGGGGGAATCTCCCCTATTTCACCTCACCCAAGTGATGTAGTTCAAGACTTGCAAGTATCTGCTCAGACTGCCTTGAGCCACAGCATGTTTCTCACCTGAAACAAAGATGTTCCCAGCCTCCACAAAGAGGAACTGGTTTCAATATTCAGCAGCAGTCTACAGGAATCCTCTGCAATATCACTTACTCCAATTGTTTTCCAAAAAAGGAGTGCATTTAGTTGTACATTATCCTACCAATAAGGAATAGCAGTGAGTGAGATTTCTCACCAAGCTTCCTGTACTGCCACTAAGCTTCCTGGCATTTTGTGATTTGCCATAACATGCCTAAGCAGATCTGTGAAGATAGTCAGACACCCAAATCTCTTAATATATCTCTGGAGATCAGGGTTTAAGTGCTACTTACACTGCAGAAGTACCTAGAAAGTTGTCCTCTTAATCTGGGCCACCATCCTGAGGACAGCACAGACACAGGACTAGATTCCCAACCACTCACAAATGCAGCTCCCAAGACTTCAGAAATTCCCTAAGTGGGTCAGGTAAGTAACACCAAAGAAGCCACAGTTGGATGCCCACCATAAGTGCTGCTATAAATGCCAGGAGCCATACATAAATAGCAACCCACCATTCTTCCAGTCTCCAGGAGAAAGATGGGACAGAAATTTACACTTATTCTAATGTTAAACACAAAAAGATTTGTCAAATTCATATCTGAATTACCCAAGGGACTTGTATTCCAATGTATCTGTAGCCAGTACTTACCATCACCCCATTTTATATGAGCCCATTAATAACTGTGGTCCTTAATTGTGCACCTCAAAGATCAAACTGAGGAGCAAAATTAGGATTGGCTGACTCTTTCCTCACATTGCTTCTGAAATCACTTTGTTCACAGAATTATCCAGCAGTCTCAGCTATGATCTTGGCAGAACTGCATTATTTCACATTAACAAGAACAAATTATGCCAATCATTTTTAATTGTTTCAGCTGAACAGGAACAGAGAATTAAATGATAAAACAGTATCTACAGTACATTTTCTTCCAGGCCATGGACATGAAGGAAGTGAAGATGCATTTAGAGCAGCTGGCAGAATCAGAGGGTGCATCTTAAATTATGGTGAGCCAACCTGATTCCTAAAACCCAGAGCACTGATTTAAACAAAACAACCTTAAGTCCAGTGCTCCCTCCAAAACTGTAACAAGTCTCATGGCCATTCAAAAGCAATACAGCACAACAGGTCTGCTACATTCTGCTCTGGGCAGCTTGTTTAGCAAACATTCGTGGTGCTGGGAGAACCAAAAGTGCACCCAGGGAAATGCTGCACCAAGGCAATAATCCTTCCCAATCCATTTTTATCAGTGGACAGGAAGTTTGCATTGCAGATCTGTGCCATGGGGTAGAGTCCTGTTGCCTTCTAACAAAGTGATTTACTGCTGACTTCAGAAAAGCCCACAAAGACAGTCATGCCTCCAGAGCTCCCAGGGATGATGATTCCTCCAGGATGTTGGGTTTCCACTCAAGCCAAAGCCAACACCTTCAGTGGCACTGACTCATCCCTGCCAGGTGGAGAACCCTTCCCTCCTCAACACACATTCTGTGGAATATGGATGTGTTCCTCTGCCCAAGGTAATTATGGTACCCCAATACCTGGTTTCTGGGGGCATTTCCTTTCTCTAGGTCCTTCAGTTATTGCAGAGACTGACTTACTGCTTTCCTTTAGTGATACTATGAATTAGAACCTATTTCCCATCAGAACTCTAAATGAATGGAGTTTTATTTAGGCCTTCTTTTTGTTTCAGTTTCTCCTTTTTTCTCCAAAACGTGTCTTTTTCAGATTTTCTGCTATGATGCTATCAGATGTTTTTTGCCATGAGATGTTTTTTAAGCACAGCTCAGTAAAAATGTGTCATTTGGTGAGAACTTGGTCATGTCGTCTATAAAAATTTAGGAACAGAAAATATTTGGAGTGTATTCTTACCTCTCTAAATGAGGTGCTACTGCATTCACACATTCCACTTACATATATTTATTTCACTTCAAATGAGCAATCACAGGTCTCAGGGCAAAGTAACAGTCTTAGAAGAGTCGAGAAAATTAAAGGCCCTTTCTATTATATGCAGGGGAACCATGTTTAAAAGGAACAGTTGCAAGACAGACATTTTTGGGGCAAGAGACACCACCCAGGGTTGCCAGTTCCTCCCCTCTACCCCTTTTTCCCCAGATTTTAAATCATCACGGATATTAAATGATCAGAGATAACACAATAACTTAAAGGGGAAAAAGGATGAAAAGAAAAACGCTGGGAAAGTGAAACTACCTGTAATAATCCCTACCACATAATGAAAGCATATGCGTTTTCTTTAGGCAGTGAATCATGTACTCGCTCCCTGCAGGGTGAGAACTCGCTCTCTCTGGCTTTGCCAGGGGCAGCAGGATCTCCAGCCGGGGGTAGAGGCAGAGAAAGAAGCGCAGCCCCGTCCCCGGGGAGCCCCGCGAGCACGGCCGGTGAGGGGCCGAGGGCCGGGCCCCCCCTCCGAGCGCTCGGCATGGGCGTTGTCTGCGGCGAGCCGCCCTCGCTCCGCTCCGCCCGGCCGGGGCAGCGCGGGCCGGGGCCGGCCGGACCTCGCGGCGCCGTGAGGGGGAGCGGGGTCTCTTTGTGGGGCCCCTCGAGGCGGGGGCGGCTCCCCTGCCCCCCCTCCAGGACTCGCCCTTCGCGGCCGCCATTTTATTCCCGGCTCCTGCCGCCACCGCCCCCCGCCCCGGGCCCCGCCCCGGCCCGAGACACCCCCTCGCCCGGGCCCCCCATCCCCGCTTCCAGCGGCCCCTCAGGGCGCTCCCCGTCGCCATTTTGTGTGCGCCCCCTCCTCCGCCCCTGCCCCCCTCCCCCGCCCAGCCGCCATTTTGTGGCCGCTCCCTCCCTCCCTCCCTCTCCCCTCGGCCGTGCACGGCCTCCCGAGCCCGCGCGCTCACCATCGTAGCGCTCAGCCTGCTCAGCCAACTTGGCCTGATAGACGAGGTCCTCCCGATCGTCCATGTCCTACGGGCGGGGCGGCGGCGGGGACTGTGCGGGGCGGATGGCAGCCGATGGGTCCGGAGGGCTCTGCAGCTACCAGCTCGCTGCTCTCCGGGCAAATATGGCGGCAGCGCCTCCTCCCGCTGCATCCGGGCACTCCCGCGGGCGCGCGCATGCGCCCCACCGCCTCCCATGGCAACGGCGGCTCCCTAGCAACGGGCGGGGGGCGGGGTGAGGCGGCGTGAGGCGGCATGAGGGGTGTGAGGAGGGGTGAGAATAAAGGGAATGGGGCGGTGTGAGGGGTGAGGCGGCATGAGGGGTGTGAGGAGGGGTGAGAATAAAGGGAATGGGGCGGTGTGAGGGATCAAGCGGGATGACATGGGATGGGTAGTTAGGCGGAATGAGGGGTAAGGCGGGATAAAGCAGGATAAGACGGTGTGAGGGGTGAGGCGAAATGAGGGGTGAGGCAGGATGGATGAAGCGGTGTGAGGGGTGAGGCGAGATGAGGGATAAAGCGGGATGAGGCAGGACAAGGGATGAAGCGGCGTGAGGGTGAGGCAGGAAAGATGAAGCGGTGTGAGGGGTGAGGCGAGATGAGGGATAAAGCGGAATGAGGCGGTGTTGTCGGGGTGAGGGGTGAGGCGGGATGGATGAAGCGGTGTGAGGGTGAGGCGGGATGGATGAAGGTGTGCGGATGAGGCAGGATGGATGAAGCGGTGTGAGGGTGAGGCGGGATGGGTGAAGCGGTGTGAGGGTGAGGCGGGATGAGGAATAACGCGGGATGAAGGATGAGGCAGCCCAGCAATGGCAGGGATAGTTGCCCCATCCCCTACCCGGCTCTGGCGGGGCCGTGACCGGTTCATGGCTGTGGGCGAGCGGGGGCAGCGGGCCCGGCCGCCGGTCGCATTTCCCTCAGTGCAGCTCCATCTCTCCATGTTTATGCTAACCTCAGACGCTGACAGCGCTGTTTGTGTTACCCACTCTCGGTATTTGGGTACAAATCACCCCATGTGCCCCTCATGGAAGGGTGGATCTGTGACCGAGAGGCAGACGGTCACATACAGGTGTCTGCAGCCTCCCCAGGGTGTTTGCTCTAAGAATTACCTCCAGTGCATAGCACGTGGTAATTTCACAGTTTCAAGAGGCTAGAAAATCTAGAAAGTAAAATGGAATGTTTCACGAGTTCCTCACACAGTACTTCTGAAAACCAAAAGGAGCATTCACTTCAATAGCTGAGATAATGCCTCGATTTCTGAAATCATAATGGTTTCAGAAAACTAAAAGGGATGATGCATGGCTGGCATGAACCTGATCTTCAAAGATCCTCATCCCTGGGAGTGTTGAAGGCCAGGCTGGATGAGGTTTGGAGCAACCTGGTCTCATGGAAGGTGCCCCTGCCCATAGCAGAGGAATTGGAATGAGTTTTAAGGTCCCTTCCAACCAAACCATGCCACAATTCTGTGATTTGCTCAGGGTAGCTGTGAATGAATTCTTATCTCTTTTCCCAGTGTCTCCCTGGAAGTGCAGACTACAGATGCTCTCCCATCACCTCACTGACAGGAAATGTGCCCAGAGACCTTTGCAAGTTTTGACAGCAGAGACAGAGCTGGCCCTGGCACCTCCTGGACACAAAGTCAGGTATCCCCATTTATTGTATTGTGCCCACTGAAATGGGCTCCTAATTGGGTGACTTCACACACCTTGAACACCATTCAAAGCACATTTTTTCAGTAGTTTATTAGTGGCCTTTTTTTTTTTTCAGTTGATGAACATGAGTTTTAGGGTCTGCAAGATCAACATTACCTTATGGTTTTCTTATAAATAAATCTAAAAGCTTGACAGAATTATTTTTATATCACTTGCTCAGAAAATCAATGCTCTGTTTTCAAGGGATATTTAGGCCCTCTTTTTCACAGATCAGCATAATCTAATCAGGATTTCTTAAAAACAAAGACATCAGTGACTAAGATCACTGAAAATTAGGTGCCAAGTCCAGAAAAAAATTTGCTTTTTTTATTTATTCGAAGTAAGATTAGAAAATGCTGATTTTGCTGAAATTGGGAATCATTGTAAACCTTTACTTCTGAATTGATGGTAAATATGTGATACAAAGTTAGGCACTCAAAAGGTCCCAGTAGTGCACAGTCACTATCTCTGTGTAAATTTTTAAGACTTGCAAATCACTTCTGCACTCTCTTGACCATAAAAGTCTATTTTTCAGCAGAGACTTGGGAAGCTGTGCACAATAAATTAGATTTGGATCAATTTAGGAATTTTTCTGTGATCCTCATGTTCAGCAGGCACTCAGGTTGCAGGGAGTTCAATAATATCAATAAATCAGGACACTTCAAGCAGATTTAATTGCCAGAAGTGAGGTGCATTCTTGGTCCCCTTGCTAAATAATAGCATATTGTGTAAATACTTGAAATTCTTTTGAATGCACTCGTCACAGATGGCATTCAGATATTTGGAAATTGGTCAGGGATTTGGCAAAGCATGAGGAATAAACAGCCTAATCCAAGGAAATACAGCACAATTTGCTGATGCAATCCTTGCCTGCCCTTTGCCCCCTGAACTTTCACATTAATTCATTCAACCACTGCTGCAGCCAAACCCCACAGCTGAAAGGAGAGGGAATGGAAAAGGAAAAGCATTTTCTGCATGAGCCCTGTGCTCCATCAGCTCAGGGAGCTCTGCAAACACCAGAGCAAGGTGGAGCAGGAGGGGATGGCTGGCAGGGCCCTGGGGAAGGGCAGGCACAGCCTCTCCCTTTTGGCTCTGAAATTCTCCCAGCTAATCTCATTAAAAGGCACCTTTGCAGTGGGTGAGCACTGGAGCAAAGCTGGGGGCTTCTACCTATGAAAAATTACAAGTTTTTTCCATCTAGAGCTGACAGAATAATCTCTGCTCTGTGGAGACACACCAAGATTCTTATCCCTGGGGCCTAAGGGCCACTGTCCCCTTGCAGTTTTTAAGGAATAGTGTGGCAAAAGTAGCTTTAATGCAGATTGATGTTACAAGCATTGCTCCCCATGGGATTCTGATCCTGATTTTCTGTCCTTCAGCCCTTGACAGCACCTGCACACCTGGCCTTTCACTGAGTTAGTGCTCTCACACCACCACACATGAAAACAGCTCTTCTGAACCATTTGTAGATTCCTGCAGGAGATTCTTGCTGGTATTCATTTGTGTAACTTTGTGTTCACTGATATTTCTAAGAATATATGAACAGCTTTTTATCTTCCCAACCTTCCTATCCAAACAATCCCCAGACTATTCCCTGACACACTTGTGCAGGTAGAATTGAGAGCAAGAGCTACAAAATCTCATCTTAACATTCCTCACAAGTTATTTTTGAAATGAGAATACACATTTCCCCCAACCCCTTGACTCAATTACAGAAAGTCACCTTCTTTCAAAAAAAGCCATATTTTATTGTTTGATAAGTTAATTTAGTTAGCTTGGTTTGTCTTATTTCTGTAGTGCTGTGTTTAATTATTTTCATACTAACATGGCCAATTAAAAATGGCCACACCCCCTCTATTTTTAATTATTACATGCAAGTACTCCAAGAACTGATTGAGAATGACTGAGTCAAAGTTTTGGCTATACTTTTATTTACTTCACGTACTATGAACATATACATTACATGCTACAAAAAAATAAAAAAGGACTTTAACTGTCAAGAAAGTGGATAGTGTTATAATACAATGGCACATGTTCATATTTTTCTTCAAACAGGTTTGGTTAGAATCCTTCCCCAAAACCATTAACAAAAAGGAAGTGTTCTGCTCTTAAAGATGATTAGAAATCTTTGCATTATTAACAAATACAATTCAAACAGATTAACAAGATTTAACCAGGTCATATATTAGTAAAAAGGCAGGGGCTTACCAAAATGAAATATATATTAAAAAACCATAGCAGCCAGTTGTACTTTTTAGTGTGATATAACGTGTAAATGCACCAGAAGAACACAGTGTAATTGAGCATTCTGCTTTCATGGTGTATTTCTAGAAATGATTATTCTAGTTCTAACACCTGCCTATGCACAAGAGACCAAAACCACAGCCAAGGAAGAGACAAAAGATTGTGACCAACATTCTGAGCAATGATTTTTCTGCACGCATTGGGAGAAGGGAGGGAACAAACAGCAGAGGATAAACAAAGGCCACAAAAGGATTTCCTCTACATGTTCATGGACATGGGTTCTACCTATTTGCCTTGAAGAGCCTGACAAGTTGAAATGTCTATTTTGTCCAAATTCATACTCCTTTCTATCACCTATAAAACAAAATCACATTTCAGCTTAGAACTGAAGAGTGGAAAACAGTTGCATTAATGCATCAATCAGCTAAAAAAACTGCTTGACAAGAACTTGGGATTCTAGTGTAACAGCAGCTATTAAGACTCCTCTAGTTTCCTTATTTTGCTCTTTCAAAGTGTACAAATATTCACAATTTATACAGTCTTAACAAAACCACATCTACAAAGTTTGCAGGGAACTTGCTAGTTAATTCAATTAAAGTCTTTTGTATTAAAAAGGCAAGGTTTGCATAATAAAACTTCCAGAAAAATGATCTTTTGGTATCTGAATTCCTGATTGGAAAGGTAAAAATATATGGGCTTTCATTAAGTGCAGTTGGCAAAAATCCTTCAGAACAGTGTCACTCTAATGGCACACTGTTTATTGTGTTCCTTTTGCAATACCTGAAGAAAAACATAAAAATATATGGGCTACTGAAAAACTCAGTATTAAGTCTGTTATTCAGAGTGCAGCTGAACAGTTATAGTGAATATCAGGATCAGAGGAAAACAAATCAGCCTTAAAGAACTTGATGAGTTAGAGTTAGTTTCACAATTTTTTTGCTCTCAAAGTAAATTTTGTACTAAGCTAGAAGAGCTCTCACAATCACTGGCATGTCACCCTAACCAGAATAGCAATCCAAGGTAGAACAGAGCTGCAATTCCTCATTTCCATTCTTACCCCACTGTCCCTGCTGTCAGTTTTTGACATTAATCCTCAGTAGTGCTCATGAGACTGGTGATGGACAAGTGTGATCAACGTTAGTCCACAGAATTAATGAGTGCCCATAACCTGAACATTACTCAGACTTGCTGATGGATTAATTTTGAAGTAAAACAACTAGTACTTAAATAGAACAGAAATATTATAATTTCCAGCATGTTACAGAGTTCTGAGGTAAAGTGTTACCAGTATGGTTGTAGGGTTGGTGCCTTGCAGCAAAGGCCTTTGCAACCCATGAGCCTTGGGGTCACATGGTGTGAAGCAACCAAACCCAACAGTTTCAGTTTGATGCTATTTAGAAAAACCCTTCTGCATGGATTATACTGTAGTCAAAGTTACAAAATTTAGTTTGGTCACCAGAGTGCTGTGCTTGGAAAACAACCCAGGGTACAGGCAAGGGAGAGTTATTTCAGTGTTTAATTTCAGTTTACAAAACTTACTAAATCCATTCTGATTTATATTAGAGAAAACCAGATAATTAGAAGAACAGACTAAAAAACAACCATCAAGCAGTGCATAAACTGCCTACTCAATGCACTGATTTTCATCATGAGCTAGGAAGCCATATTTACTCTATTATGCCTTTTGAGAATCAATCCAGAAGCACACAATTATTTTCCATTAGTTTATTAAAAATAAAATCCTCATGAGTTCACTATCAAATATTTTACAGATGGGAATTAAACCAGAAGAGTCCCCAGACTCTTTAAAATAAAACTAATATTTGGTTTGTCAGTTCACCGTGCTTGACACTGATTTGTACTGTAACAGTATTGTACAATATTGAAGAATTCTAGAAAAATTAAACTAACCCTACACAATTTAATTTTATTGGAAAGCAGTGTCAATATTTTAGTATATTTAGTGAATCAAACACTGCTTTAAAGCTACGTATTAAAGTGCTATGCACGTATTTTTCAGCACTGATATGGAGGTTTACACTCCCATAAGCCTTGCATTTGTGGATAAAAGGAGATACTGTGTGTTAATAAAAATCTTAAATTAAAATCAGCTGCTATGTTTGGAGCATCAACAGTACTGAAGAAATCAATCTAGTGTCCACAAGGTTCTAGAATTCTGAGGTTGATTGGATCTGTCATTTACCATGAAAATGGTAAGGATCTGTAAATCATAAGGCTGTGCCCAACGGGCCCTTGCCTCAGTCTGTGCTGTGCACAGCTAACTGACCATGCAGAGCACTGCAGAGAACCCAGGATGGAAAAAAACACAGAGAGAGCTCCAGGATAAATTTGTGAAATTTCTATCAAGGTATTGAATTGTCTACGGTTGATCTTCATTGCCTGAGGAAGAAGCAACATAAGCAATGGGCCTGGAGAGAGCTATAAATGTTCTCTGAACATCTACAGCACTGCCTTCTCCAGCTGCTGCTGCTGCTGGAAGGTCCAGGCTGCTGTGCACGTGGACATAAGCAGGCATTACAACCTAGAATCATGGCCTAGTTCTGCCACTGGACACAGAGTTATCTACTGTCGTACCCTGAATGACATGACCCTTGCTTAAGGAATGGTGGTGTTGAGTCCCAGGGGTTTGCAGGTTATCAGAATGCTTATCCAAGCAATACCACTTGCAGCGTCGGTCCGAGCTTAGTCTTGATGGCATCTGCAATAAAAACAAGTTGAGATTGTTCCCATCTGTAAGAGCAACTGTTGAGCCACACTCAGCTGAAGTCCTCGTCAGGATTCTGTTGATCCAGCAGACGGACGTGTGTGAATGGAAAGTGACCACGTCTGCCATTACATTCTCCTTCCCACTGACCACTCATGTTAATCTTTGTGACCTTTACCAGCTCACCGACCTGTGGGGTAAGAAATAAACATGTTACAAACCAGAAACACGGGCAGGATCAGCTGCCACCCCTCCCTGGTGTGCTTCACCCACGTGCACCAGATACACACCCAAAAAAAGCAGCTTTAGTCCTGGCAGTGTCTGTGACACCAGCCTGCCCCCAATGCCATTCACTCCAACAAAGTGTATAAAGAAATGTGCCTCGATCAGGTGAGAACTACCTGAACTGAAGAGTCAGCAATCCAAAACCAACCTTTCCAAGTGCTCCTGGGACCTGCCATCCTGAGAAATGTGCCTTGCTGGGCTGACAGAGGCCTGCACACTGCTGGGACTCCACCCAGAGCCTCATAAAACAAGGCACCTCTATTCCTACTTGCACCTGGACCAAGTGGACACTAACCTGCAAGCTCAACTGCTCCTTAGCTTTGGAATCCCACTTTTCAAGCTGCAAAGTGGAGGATCTCTCATTCTTCACAGATTATAACAAGTGTAAGAAGTGCCATAAGGCTGCTCTGTTCCTGCTCTGGACATCCACAGTCAGCCACTACCAAAGGCAAAGCCAGATGGCATTTCAGGCTTTCCCAGCATGGATTTCTCAGAGAAATAAATCCCACTGAATCACAGAATTGTTTAAGTTGGAAAAGATCTTCAGGGTCATCGAGTCCAGCCATTAACTCAGCACTGCCAAGTCCAGCACTCATGGGAATAGTAAAGACAACAGATGCCTCTCCCACTTGCCCAGGAATACATCCCCTATTCTAATCTCCACCCTAATAGTGCCAGCACCAATTCCAAAGGCAGCCTCTGTCACCCCACTGTGACACAGGGACACACTGCACAGCAGGCCCTTCCCCAGGCTGTGCAGGTAGTTCACACCAGGACACAAGTCTGGGTCTGATCAGTCCCCAAACCTGTTCATATTTAAGGGCACTTCATTAAGTGGCACTCACACAACCCAAGGAAGCACAATTTACATTGTAGACACTCACTGCAGAGTCAATGAAAGCACCACTGAAAAGCTGCCCACCCATTCTACCCCTCTGCAGAATTTTATCAATAATCTGATTTACGAGTAACGTACAACGGTTTTTAGAATTCTTCCCACATCACAGATGGAGGATGCTTTTGGGATAGATAGACTCTATTTTCTTTCACTAATACTGTAAATAAACTCTGAGGGTGTGGCCAAAGGCCTTGCTGCATTTCATCCAGAAATTCACTGAATATGTAATTCACACAGACGCTCATCACTGTGTTCCAAATCCATCTAAAATACAACCTCATTATTTGCACTTTCCAGGCAGCCAGCAAAGAACAAGGAAAACAATTTCAGATGTTACCATTCTCCATTAACTTTACAGGTTTTAATCACTTGAAATCTTTTGCCAGAACAGCTTTTAACAGTTCATAAATTCAACCCCTTTCATGGACATTTAATTAAGCTTCCCATACCTCTCATGATTACTTATCTGGTAATGAGAGGCCCATTGGGACTCTTGCTGTAGCTTTATTTTTGCCTTTTGTAGTCATTAGTATAGACATTTTAATGAATCATATTTTGAAGAAAATCCTCTTATGTATTAGCTACAGGCAAAAAGAAGCCTTCCTCCAGTTCTGAATGCAAGCTTCAGCTCTTTAGGAATTTAATCATGCAGTTTGTATAATTTTGCTACTGCTAATAACCACTGGGGGGTTGTACCAACAAAAATACTCTGCTGACCAAAACAATACATCAGCTATCATTTAACAAGGGTAAGATTTAATGTGACAATACTAGAAGTGGAAAATCTGATTTCCTAATCACAGCCATGACCAGAACAATGTCCCAGATAACTTCAAACTGCTTCAGACCTGGATGTAATCTACAGATCAGCCCTCACCAGAGCAGTGTTTAACCTCCAGCCCACTGGGAAGGGAAAAGCACCACTTGCACTGGTTTGCAGACTGTGGGCCTGTGCTCTATCACACCTAATTAGTGTTCATTAGGGTTTATCTTGGATGCCTTACAATAAACTCACCTGCAGAAGGTGGGTTCAACAGAGCAGTGACACAGTTACACTGTGGGGTGCTTGGGAAGCTCCCCTGCTCCCCCAGCATCCTGCAGCTGGTTTTTGGTTCCAGGGGTGTTTCAGGGTCACTCAATTATGAATTCCCCTTACCATACAGAGCTACACTTGAAAGCTGCTTTTTGGTAACTGTTAAATGAGGAGACACCTCTGAGATCAAATATTCCTTTTTGGCCAGTAATTTCATTTAGCAGACACACTGATAGGGTTTTTATTCCCATTTCATTTATATATATATATAAACCTTCTCATTCATTCTTACATATATATCTATATATCTTTACATCTGCCAAAGCAGGACTGATTTTAAGCAAGCATGAACCATTTCACAAATGCTGCCTTAATAAAATGGCTCCATTAGATCCTGACTAACTGAAAGATCTTTCTAGATCTGCTTCAAACCTCTGCCTAGCAAGCTGCATTTCAACCACTCTCCTGAAGACAATACAGAGAAACCTTCCAAAAATTACTTATGATTACAAGTGCTGAAGTTTTAAAACCTTTAGGCAAGGAGTGGATGCTGTCTCTGAATTCTCCTCACTTTCAGCATTGATTTATGGCCACATCAGTCCATAGTGCATCATCCCACCAAGCACAGCACCTCAGGAACAACACTGTACCCTGCTAGAAAGCCAGCTTTGTCTCAGTCTTCATCAGAAGCTTTAAAACTAAATATACCCCATATGCTTCAAAGCAAAACTGAAGGTTCAAGTGAAGACTTCTGTATGCTGTGGTTTTATTCCAAGTACTCCTCTTTGGTGAGGTCAGGGTGGCAGAGTTCTGCTACTGTTACAAAGAAAAAAAATAAATCGATCGATCTCAGAGTCATTCACCACACAGATCTTCCCTTTTCCTCCTCTATTTTCTCTTAAAATACACTGAAATCTCCTTGCATAGGTCCAGTTACATGCAAAATAAATGTTAACTTCTCCTGCTGAATCTTTTCTCCATAATAGAGCACAGACTTTATTAGAACATCATCTGCTCTGATCCTCCTTCCCTGAACTCTTCAAAAGCATGTCAGGCTTAAAATAACAGAACAGCACAGATATTCTATTTGCAGTTTGGGCAAAAACTGTTTGATGTTAAGAATCTATTTTTCTCAGAGAAGCAGTGGGATCCACCCCCTGCCATGAATATTGCCAGATTTAAGGATAAGAGTTTTCATTTGGAAAGAATCCCACTTGCTGTATTTATAAAGAGGTCTGGGCAAAAATGGCCTGATCAGATTTACATAATGCTCTCTACTAAGTTATCTAAGAAAGAGATCTCTAAATAAACAGAGAAGGAACACCATGAAGTGAAAGGGAATGTGGAGAAAGGAGACAACAAGAGACAGCACTTTGATAGACAGGATGAAGAAAAACTTGGATAAAATGAAATATTGCTTTTTTCCTTGTACAGACATTGAAAGCAACTCAGTGACATTGTGATTGGAAATGATAAAAGCTGCAAAGCTTTGAAGGCCACTGGAAGCAGTGATAAATGGCTCACTTCTTAAAACTAAATGTTTGCAATATTACATACAGAATGAAGAACCACAAGTGCTATTGCATTTCTTAAATGGAGAGCAAGACAGGAATGTAACACCCTAACCAGGAGGGCCAAGGTGTCTAATGATAAATATTGAAGTAGTTTTAAGAGACCCACAAAGGCCATTTCTGGACACCAGAAATCCCCTGGGGTCTCACAGCCAAGCTGAGCTGACACTTCTCAGCTGCCTCTCCCAAATCCTTCAGCCACTCAGCCTTTCCCATCAGTTACTGAAAGACTCCAGAGGTGTAAGGTAGCTCAGAAAAGAGAGGTGTTACCCACAAAGCTGCTCTGCCTACAGCACTGCACTCTTGCCAGATCATGTGAGTTTGGTGAAGAGGATTGAACTAACCCAAGATCAGCCCTGGCACCCACAAGCTGCTCTCCAGCATGGAAAGCATTTCCTTTCACTCTAAGTTGCTTATGGCCTGGATTAGCAGCATTTCCTCACCCTCCCTGTTTCACTCCATGCTCCCAAATCCTGCACTGGGCAGCAGTGTGGGGTTCTTTGGTGGAATAAAGTGTGAAGTTAAGGCTTAAGAGAATGCAAAATTCAGAAAGAAAACCAAAAGGGTTTGCTAAATATGCCACAACAGTATCCAGAGGCTCAAAACCAATCTAACATCTGGTGATTACAACAGCCTGCATTCAGGAATCTTCCCAAGCTCCAGGGGGTAACTGGGTGGAAAGGGTGAGAAAAAGGAGAGAGACAGCATTTCAACCTTGATGAGAGTTTGAAGGGTAAAAATCCTCACATTTCCCCAAAATCTGGTGAGTTTACATAGATTTCCCTACCTGCCTCTCAACCCAAAAATATTCAGCCCTATAACAGAATGTGCAGCAACTCAGAGTGGATCTCCTACCTACATGGGAGAGATTTCCCACCTGCCAGGCTGCACATCAGTGATGCCCCTGCAGCCTGTGCTGCACCTCCCACTCCTGCACTGACACACACCTACAGCCAGGTCCCTGAAGTCCTGGAGTGCCTCCTGTGCTATGCACAATTGCACAAAGAATTTGAGAGTGCAGAGGAGATGCTCTGACTCAGCACAGAAACTGTTTTTTTCCCAAGTACTTAAAATGTTATATAAACAGGAAGTCAATTAGGTATCAGGAAATTCCAGAGCCTCTGGCTCAAAGAAAGCCTAGATTAAGGGATACAATTTACATATCCTAAGGCAAAGGTCTGCCACAGGGAATACCTTAGTCTCAATTTCCTCAAGTGTAACTTGGGAGAGAACTATCTGATGTGGAGAGATAGAGCACTCCAGTCACTTTTTTAAGAGGAAAAAAGACAAATCAAAAAGGGCCTGTGCAATTACTTGATCCTGTCAGGAAGTGAACCAACCTGGGGAAAACTCAGTGCTTTACTACAAACCCTGCTCCATCAATCACTGCTTTGTACCAGACCTAACAAACTGTGGTGTGAACAAGTGCTACTGCATTTCTTATCAATCACTGCTTTATACCAGACTAACAAACTGTGGTGTGAACTGTGAAATGCTCCTGCCTCAAACCTAAACCCAAAGTAATCTGCTTGAGGTGATGTTACAATTAAATTCTGTGTGTGATCATCATCTCAGTCCAGGTAATTTCAAAGTGTAGCAATGTTTCCACTGATTGCTTTAAAACTGCTGACACATTGGGGAGAAAAAAATGCCCAACACAACACAAACCAACAAACAACCCAGCACACCTTGTACAGATTGTGGTGAGGCACACAACAGCAAACACAGGTTCAGACATACAATTTATGAGCTGCTCCCTCTCCCTCCTCCCAAAATAAACATTTCAGAACTGAAAACATGGATGGGGAAACACTTATGTTAGTGATGGTTGACAACAGACACAATACTGGTTCGTTAACCTAGTAATAATCAACAATAATCTAATTTAAAAGTGACTCAAGTCACTCATTTTATCCATAACTTATTAACGATGACATAAAACCAGTATTACAAAGCTTTTCCCTTTCTCATTCCTCCAAAACTACCACGTGAGCAAAAGGGAAATCCCTTGAACAGATCTCTTCCTTCTACATTTTGCCCATTATGTACCTCCAAAGCCAAGGCTGTCTTGTCGTAGGCATTAGGGACTCGCTTCTGGATAACCCGGGCATAAATGGGGCCATTCTGGAGGTTAGGGAGCGGAGTGTTGATGCTGGGCTGGGCATAGGGCCCTGGCTCCGGCCCACCCAGTGGTTGTGGGTGGGAACTATCCTGGTTACCTCCAATCAGAGTGGGGACTGAAGCAGAGGAAGGTCTATACTTCTCGACGTAAGGAACGGGAATCATTCCCCTCTTCCCTTCGCTGTCTTCTGCGTTCCACCACTGCTCTTCAGGCTTATCCCGGATTCTCAGGATGTCTCCTTTCTTAAAGGGGAGATCTTCCTCATCATTGCCATTAAAGTCAAAGAGGGCTCGCACATACTCGGCCTCCTCCTGCCTGAGGATGACCCCGCTATTCTGCCTCGAGCGCGAAACCGGTTCTATCAAGGTTGTAGTGTCCAAATAGTGAATTTTGTAGAATTCCAGTAAAGATGGCAAAGAATCAAACTCTTGGTCACCTATTCGAAACCTGGTGGGATTCGACCCTGAAAAGAGAAGACAACATGTCAAGGAGAGCATTGAAACTACAAATCAAACATTTGAGAAGACAAATACATTTAAACAGAAGTATTTCAACACCGAATTTGATCACCTTGACATCATATTCAGCTTTTCTGAACATTTTCAATCAAAGGCAGCACTATCATGACCATGAGTAGTTTTTTAAAAAAGATTTTTTCAAGGAAAGAAAAGAGAAATTCTCTGGCATCGCCAAACTTCCCAAATTATGATAAAAATATCTTTGTTTCTTTCAGTGTTATATGGACCCAACAGATGAAAATGCTCAATACATCAGGAGCCTGTACAATTCCCCTGTTTTATACTCTAAATATAGGAAGCAAATTTTGGTACCATTTCAAGGAAATTATTTTTTTTAACTCTCTTCTGCTGCTCAGATCTATTTCCAAAGAACAACACTGCAATGATGGTTATTTACCTGTTGTAACACCTTGGGTTAAAGGCATGGACACTACAGAAAACTGCTTTGCACAGCAGCAAACAAATTAAGTTATTTTTCATTTTGATAAAAGATACCAGCAAAGAAAATTATCTCCATTCTATGCAATGTAAAGCAACAACCTATATTTTCTTAACAGGAATGACTCAGCCTTTTAATCTCACATCTTGTAGCTTCTTTGCCATGTTTGTCAGATGGAGCCTAAGCCATAAATCCAAACCTCAAATACACTGGAATACAGGTGATGTTCACATCCAAGCCATTACAAGCATCACTACAAGTGCAGAATATCCATTTCCAATCTGTGTGCTGTGCTTTTTTTTCCCATTTTATGTTCTTCAGGCTCAGCTGGGGGAAAAACACACACATGATGTTCTATTTCCACCATGCCCCATGCCAGCAGCTATGGGAAGAACTGGGGAAGGCTGGGGGAAGGGAGTGCAGATGAAAAGATTTATACTTTAATGAGTAACTCTTTTAGCAAGACAGAGATGCTTACTTTGCAAGTCTGTTTTCTCTGCAGGGAATATCTAACAGTCCCAAGCCTTAGCTCTGGAGTACAAAGCTAGCAGAATCTTTCAAGCTGTCACTGATCCAAAACTCCCTGCAAAGTAGCACTGTCAGCATGGAAAGCTAATGTTACAACAAGTTCTTTCAGGAGAGCAGAAAGGGGTTCTAAGAGAGAAAAGGGCAGATTCAATGAGACCAACACCCGAGAAATGAGTTCTGAAGTATCCTGAAGGAACAGCAGCATTAGTGGGGCTGCTTAAAGGAAATCCGAAGGAGCAGAACTAAGTCATTGCAAAAAGCATGTTTGCATGCTTTAACAGCTCTGAAAGGCTCTCTAAAGAAATGAATACAAACACAGTGAGCCAAAACCCAAAAGCAATAGTCTTGAAAATCTGCAAAAAAAACCCCTCAAACCAGCATCACCAGAGATAAAGGAAGTTAATGTAATTATCAGTGAGAAAAGTGAGCCCAGCATGGGAAGAGATTTAAGAATCCATCATATTCTCCCACAGTGTAATGCTGAGAGGATGCAAAACCCCCTCAAGTTTTGTTGCTGAGATGTAACATAGAGCTCTAGACTTGGCCAGAACCCTGGAATTTCATCCCAGTGGCACTGTCAGCTCTGTGGGCTCACAGGACAGGAATTCTGGCTGGACAGGCCTGCACCACTTCAAACAGCTCAGTGGGAAACAGGGAATGCTGCACTTCACCAGAGGTACAGGTGGGGAACACAGCAGGTCTCAGACCAACCTGGTGACAGAAACATGTGCAAATATCTAGCACTATTTTACCTTTAGCTTTAAGGATCAAACTTGACATCTGAGCAAAAAGAAAAAGTCATGGGAACTTTAAGAGCAGGGCAGCAAAGCTTTTTGCAACCCACATGGAGAAGACTGAGTCTCAGGGAAGTTCACTGACATGGAACTTATTTCACATGACAGAAACAGAGATCCTGAAACACCAATTTACCTCAGTGAAACCTGCTACAAGCTGACTCAGCCAGGGGGCTGAGCTCTGTCAGCAATGTGGGATTCACTGAGAAATCTTCACAGGTCACAGGAAATGAGCAGTTCATCAGTAACATTCATCAGCCTGGTCAATCTTCAATCTCCACCAGGATGAACGAGGCATTTTGGAGTGTCTTTTTTCTACTTTGGAACATGTTCACCCTCTTGAATTAATGCACAACAGCCTGAGGGACCTGCCAAGTGTACCTGAATACAAGTTGGACTTTAAAAAGTACAGTCCTCTAGAACATTATGTACAGAGGAGTGACAGAAATCACTGTACTGAATCCTGGAAAATCAGATCCTAAGAGGTGTTTTGCTCAACAGCCAGAGGACACAGACCCTCCAAACTCTGGGATCAGAAAGATCAAGGCACTACTTGAAAGGACAGAGAGAAAAGCATCAGAAAGGAGAGATGTCACCCTTCCAAAGACCACACTGCCAGAAAACCACGTGCACTTCTGATGCTTTTCTTTTAGAAAATGTAATGTGGCTACAGAAGATCTAGAACAAGAAATCTATAAACTTAATCTAAATTAATCATCAAGGCAGCAATCTCATAATCATCTGGAGAACTTAAATAGAAGACTCCTAAAATTTAGCTAAAACACACATAAAAAGGTCAACATAGTTCAAAGTCACAGGTGGTAAAATGCAGATTGGAAATAAAACACAACTCCTCCTTCCCAAGCAAGTGGAAAACTTTCCATCAGTTTAAATCTTTTGTGGATGTTCTTCAGCTACCATGAACCAAGTGATGTTCACATGCAGTGGGGAAATTATTCCACTCCCTACAGGCTCCTGGTACAATGAAATTCACAGATGAACAGATTTCAGAGGAATTCTTCAGCCTCTTGTTTGAACTGTGACACTGCTCATACCTGCAGGCCAATGGAATAATTCTAACAAAATCTAACAAAGAAAAAGTTACAGCATCAAGGTGAGTGGGGTTTTTTGGGAATAAGAGCAGCTTCCCTCATGACCCTGGGATCCCTCTGGAAGGTACAAGCCTGAGCAGCACAGTGTGCACATCTTCTGAAGCTCCCAGAAGAGCACAAGCATGGAAAGGTGAGTCCTTTGTCACGTCCTGTGGAAACTGGGACACTTGAGTTCTGGAAATTCTCTTTCTGCAGCCTGGCCCAGCTGGAGAAGCTGCTCAGGGAGTACCTCCAACACCAGCACTGCTCAGCTGAGCAAGAGGAACTTTTTGAATGAGAAGCACAAAGGGCTGAGTATCCTCTTCCTTCCTGACTCCACCTCCACTAACATCACTCCAGCCATCTCAGGATGCCACAAAAGGTGAGGAAAGAGTTAAAATCCAAAGAGTCCCACAACTGAAGAACGTTTCAAACCTGGCTCATATCAGTTCTCTCTTTATGATGCACATTCCCTCCTGTCACAGCCCTCTGACACTGAGCTGCCTTGTGTCAGTCTGGGAAAAGTGCTGGTGTGTGTTTTAAATATTGTCCAGATCTTGGGGATCAGGGCTATAAACCACCCAATATTGTGCTGGTTGGGCAGGTGGTGAAACCACAGAGACACTTCTCACCTTCTCAGACATCTCAGGGGGTTTGCATTTCTCCCTTCACTCCAATTGTGTCAATAAGGAGTTTTCTCTTCATTCCCAAGCTTTGGAAACTTTTCTTTCACAGAAATACAGGTCTTTATTTTTCCATCTAGTTTTATTCTATAAGGGTGGCTCCCTTTCCCAATTCAGAGTGTTTAGGGCCAGCAAAGCTGCTCTTATCAGCCAGAGCAGCAGTAAGACACCCCAGTGATGTCAGCCACTTCCTCCTGGAGCAGATGGGAACTGGGCTCTGAAGGCAACACATTCCAGCCCTTGTGCTTCCCCCACCCCCTCAGGGACACCTCTTTTCCTTGTTCTCAAGCACCTTCCTACTCATGCTGAGCAGAACAAATAAACCCCATGAACACCCTATAAAAACATAAAACTCCATTGAGTGGAAGAGCTCTGAGCACACCAGGAAAACATTCACTGAGGAGTTACACTCATTTCTGATCACTGCACTCATCATTTACAGATCACAGGATAACAGCAGATGTCTAATACAGCACTTTATAAAGTTACAACTAGTTTGCATTTCAATATATTTTTATCCCGATATAAAAATGAAAATAAAACCAAAACCCAAGCATGAGAGTTAAACCACTCTGCTCACACATGCCTAAAGCCACCTCACCCAGGGCTGAGTGTGGGTATCACTCTGTGAGGATTCTGTGATTCCAGGAGGTTCAGTCACAATGGAAGTGATCAAGAAAAATTAATCGCAGACCCATGCTCTTAAAACTCCTAACTGTGCAAACATCCATTTCTGCATTTTATCTGTTATATTTGCCTACTTCAGACAGACAAATTTAATAACATTATAAGGCTTCAGTCTTTATAATGCTGCACTCCCAACAGAGAGCATTTCTATCTTTAGGTATTTCAGGCATTTTTTAGTGCATATCACACATTTTTACCCCAAGCCCCCATGTCACATCATAAACACATGATATATTTAATATTTCCTCTGCTGTCTATCACCATGCTAATGCCTGCATGGAGCACTTGTTTAGGATTTCTTCAGCCATTACTGTGATACCTCATCACAAATTATCCCTTCCCACTGAAAACAGACTGTTTTTCTTTCCCATAATTCAGTGATTTATCCTATTTTTTAACATCCTTGAAACATTCCAGAAAGACATAAAAAATTCTGTTCAATTCTTTTTCCTTTGTTGAAAAATCACCTGCAAGAAGTTAGAAACTGCAGCATCAGTCAAAAGGTCAATTTAACAAAGAGTTTGCAAGTTTACTTTCTACTTCAGAAATCAGAGAAGGTATCATGTTTTTGTGACATTCTGGTTTTTAGGTAAGCCAAAGCCACTCATCTCATTCATTCTGTGCTGAGGCTTCCCTATCCCTGAGAGCAGCCAGGAGTTTCACAGACACTGAGCAGTCCAAGAACCCAACCTGGAATATTCAAATTTCCCAGAGAGATCTGTGCATTTGCCAAACAATCAATTGGTAAAAAAATTGTACCATACTAAAATATAGTAATTTTGTTTTCCCCTACTATTCTAACTTGGCCACAGTAAAAAAGCAGGACAATCTGCAAATGTTTAACTCTTTTTACTGCATTAGCTTCCCTACCCAAACACAGAATCATCTTCAATCTTCTACTGTTTTCACCTCCCTTCCACTGCAGAACAACCTCCCACTTATTTTCTTCTGGAAGAGCACCTTAATTACACTTGGAGTATAATTCAATGTACACCTCCCCAGCACCTTCTTTGGTTGGAGTGTGAAGGCAGCAGCATCAGCATGGAGGCAAGATTTAATTAAAATTACTGAAATCAGCGTGGGAGTGTCTGTAGTGCAGCAGGGATGCATCACCCCTCCCCAGAACCTCCAGGGGACAAATAAAAAGGAGACCAACCAAAACATAATTATACTTTTCCAGATATATTAAGCCTACTGTGGCACCAGCTTACACAGCTACTCTTTTAAAACAGAAGAGAATTACAAGGTACTTCATGATTTTAACCAAAGCCAGCCCACAGAATGCCACAAATGTCACTGAGCTTAGGATGTAACACAAGAAAAAAGTCAGGATGGCTGTACTGAAGTGATGCCACTGTTTTTCCAGAGATGAGTTGCTCCCCAAAAAACAACTGCCCAGAAGTGACAGACACTCATGAGCCAGTGCTTCTCACTGTCTTTAAAATCCAATTAGGTTGGACTCACAACAAAGCATCCTGGTGACTGACTCTGCTCCACACAACACCAGCCATCCTTGTCAGCAATTACAGCACCAAACAAACCTCTGCCTGCACACACAGAGCAACAGGAACCCACCACGTTCTGACCCCCACAGCAGCAACAAATTCCATTTCCAGCTGAATTCAGCCACATTTAACTTCTACCTGTGGAGCTCTGTGACCTGAGTGCACCGTGCAGCTCCGGGAGGTTCCTGGCACAAACAGGATCAGTTTAGACTTTCCCCATTTTTCCAATCTGAAATGCTTCCCCTGTATGACAGTGCAAACCTACTGGCACTAATCTTGTTTTCTCTCAGATTATCTCCTTAGTCAAACACTCTGTGCAGAGACTGAAAAATAAAACAAGTCTTGTTATATCTTTCCACCACTAGTCTCCTATTCCACCCACAGACCTACACCACAGTGTCTCTATCCACTTTCTGCCAAACAAGTTCACCAAATCTCTTGTTACACAGGTTTAGTATTATTAAAAATTATCTAGTGGCTCCTTGCAGAGGTGCTAATCACATATCCACATCATTTTTGCAAGGATTAATATCCAAACTCGAGCAGTTCCAGCAGAGGGACACCAGTGCCTTTGAACTGCACATTCTGACACATCCAAGGGTTCTGCACTGCTGGGGTTTACTTGGACTAAACAGCAAAAATTCTGCTTCTCCCTCTGGCACAATCGGCAGTGTGTTGTTTTCATTATTACATGTTCAGCTGATGAGAAATAATATCAAACTTCTCCTTTCAAGGGGAAACAAACTGAACTTCACATCTGATTTCAAGAAACATCCTGAGGAGTTCTCACCACTCAAACTCGAGCTCATCCTCCCTGATAACGCAAAACTGCCTTGTCAGAAGTCAGGCTTGGGAGATGACACTTGCACAGAACCACCTCCCGGCTGAGATAACACGGGAAATCTATGAATTATCGCTAAGGGGGTCAGGAAAACAAAGAGGTGCGAGGCTGGAGCCGTGGGATGCCCAACTCCAGGACACTGAATTTCCTGTGGCACAGGACGGCAGGTGCGGACACGGCTGCGCTCGGGCAGCGGCCGCAGCCGAACGCGGCTTAACTCCAGCACAAAGCGCTGCCGCCTGCGAACACCGCCCGGGCGCCCGGCGGAGCCGCCCCGCTTGCCCTGCCCGGGCTGCGGGCACCGCCGGCCCTGGGGGTCACTCACCCGGGGCCCCGGGGCCCTCGCCGCCGGACCGCCGGGCTCCCGCCGGCCCCAGGCTGTTGACGATGTAGTGCGAGACGCGGGAGCTCTCGGACACCGACAGCACGAAGTCGCCGGGGATGGTGCTGGAGTCGCGCACCAGGAAGGTGCCGTGGCGCTGGCCCTGCAGCAGCGATACGGCCTCGCCGCGGCTCAGCCGGCCCCAGTACCAGCTCGCCCGGTCCTCGGAGTCGAACTGCCCGGCCATGGGGGCCGCGCTCCTCCCCCGACCGCGGCCGCCGCCGCCCGCGGAGCCGCTCAAAATGGCGGCCCCCGCCTGACCTCACCTACCGGACGTGACCGCACACGGGGAGCCCTGACGTCATCTCCCCGCGCGGGCGGGGTCCGTGTGAGGGCGGCTGGGAGGGGCAGGCGGGAGCGGCCGGTGAATCCCGGCAGTGCCGGCATCGATCGGGCTGGGAAACACCGCCGTAATCAGCGAGTCCGACCCGGTACCGGACACCGCCTTCTTAACCACACCGGAGTGCCGCGTCCGGTCGTTTCTTGAACACCTCCGAGCGCGGTGACTCCGCCACATCCCTGGGCAGCCTTTCCAATGACCTTCTCTGGGAAGAAGTTCCTCCTGATATCCAGCCTTACCCTCCCCTGGCACAGCTTGAGGCCGTTTCCCCTCGTCCTGTCCCTTGGGAGCAGAGCCCGACCCCACCTGGCTCCAGCCTCCTTCCCAGCAGTTGTGGAGAGCCAAAAGGTTCCTGCTCCTTTTCTCCAGGCTCAGCTCTCCTGGCTCCCTCAGCCTCTCCTGGTGCTCCGGATCCTCCCTCAGCTCTGTTCCCTTCCCTGGTCGTGCTCCAGCCCCTCGATGTCCTTCCTGAACTGAAGGGACACAGCGCTCGAATGTGGCCTAAAAAATGACCAGCACAGGGGGACAATCCCTTCCCTGGCCCTGCTGCCACACCATACCTTGCCTACAAAGGTGGGGAAGGGTCTGGAGAGAAAGCCTTATGAGAATGGACTGGGGATACTTGGTTTGTTTGGAGAGGAAAACATTGATGTCAGACCTCATTGTGATCTTCAACATCCTTCTGAGGGACAGCACCAACCTCTGCTCTGTGACCAGGGACAGGGAAGAGCAGGAGCTGTGCCAGGGCAGGTTTAGGTTGGATTTTAGGAAAAGTTCTTTCCCAGACAGTGCTGGGCACTGCCCAGGCTCCCCAGGGAATGGGCACAGCCCCAAGGCTGCCAGAGCTCCAGGAGGGTTTGGACAACACTCCCAGGGATGCTCTGGTATTGTTGGGATGTTTGTATAGGGCCAGAAGTTGGAATAGATGATCCTTGTGGGTGCCTTCTAGCTCAGTATATTGTGTATATTTTCATCTGTACATTGAAGGCTGCAGCTCACTGTGTTTTCCTTCAGGGCTGTGCCAGCAGCTTCTCTCCTCATCTTCCCTGCCAGCCACATGTTCCCACCCATGGCTGTGCCAGCACAGCTTCTTTTCATGGCAGTACACACTGAATTGGGCCAACGAGCTGTTCTGGGTTAAAAATAGCCCTGTGAAAGAAAATGTTTTGTTTTATTCAGGGCAGTTCACTGACTGCAGTACCACAGAGGTCTGCAACAGCAAAGAGCTTAAGTTCCACTGGTGCCACAGAAGAACCATGTGTGTGTGGGCATGCACAAATTAAGAGTTCTATTTGTGAAAACACAGAAATATTTACCACTTTTAGACTGCTCTCCAAGATATCTTAAATGCCAGAGTAGTATGTGTCAATGTGTGTAGAATTTTGCTCCAGCTCTGCTCAGTTCTGTGAGCTTTTTTCCAGAAAGGAATGTGCTTTTTCAACTGTGTGTTGTCCCTGTGGCAGCACTTGCATAAACAATGTTAGAGCACAGCTGTCCCTGACTGTGAGGGTGCTGTGCTCCTCCCTGCACCCAATATCCTGCTTTTTTTAGGGCCCTGTAGCTGTGTCCTGGATGGGACTCTGGCATTGTGTGAGGTTACCAGGGTTGTACTAACCTCCACAATATCCCAGTGAGAAAATATTCTGTCTTACAGGTGGGGAGCCTGTGGATTCATCAAATCCATAAGAAAACACCAGGTGCTTGATTTCAGCCTCACAAATGCACATCCTTCCTCTGCTGATGCTGTTCTCTCTCCAGATGGACTGGAGCTAGGAGGAGCCCTGATCCATTTGGAAGTCAGTCCCAGTTTCCCTGGTGATGTGTGGGGTGTGCTGGCCAGCTGCAGGGATAGCACACACACTTCCATGGGTTTTTCACAGGTTTGAAAAGCTGCAGATCCTTGTTGAGAGCCCAGGACGGCAAGAGAGTTAAATCATATCCGCAGGAACACGTGTCCATTCTGTTCAGTGTTCACAGACCTCAAAACAAAGAAACAAACAAACAACCAATTCTTTATTAGGGCAAAATTCACCATTTTTCTGACTCCTACCAGACCTCTGCAAAAAAGTCAAAAGTCTCTTTTTTTTTTTTTTTTTTTTTTTTTTTTTTTTTTTTTTTTTTTTTTTTTTTGCAGACTGTTATTTTTTTCCCCTCCCTTCCCGGTCCCCATCTCCTGTTTTCAGCCGATGCCAGAACTGCGGGAATTGGTGTTTTCCATCAGGTTTTGGTTTTGCTTTTTGCTCACGTTGGGAATTCTGTTGCATGAGCTCTCTCTGGTGGTCAAAGAGGGGAAACCAATAACGCTCCTGCCCTAAATCGCTCCTGTGAGTGTCTTCATGCTGGAATGATTTCATAGGATCTTGGAATAGTTTGGGTTGGAAGTGACCTCGCAGATCATCCAGGTCTGACCCCCGGCTATGGACAGGGACACCTCAACTAAGGCAGAGCTCCATCCAACCTGGCCTTGATCACTTCCAGGTTATCCACAGCTTCTCTCCTACAGTCACTTTCTCACCTTCATTATTTGTAAAAGCTTTTCCTTACTTAACATTTCTGACAATGACTGGTAGCCTTTCCCAAATTTCTTTTTCCTCCCTTATTTAAACACTGCATCCCTCAATGGTTTATTACCCTCGCCCCATCCCTGCTGCACAAAGGCTACAACAAGGCACAGCCCTTCTGCTTCCTACAAATTTGAAAACAATTAACATGAATTTTAAGAATTCAGGTGATCTTTCATAGGCAGAGGGATTGCAGAGAGGAATGTAAAAGAAAAACAAAGCTCTGGGACACAGTCTCAGAAGAATAAACCTAAATCAGCTTGAAATGCTGAAGAATTCACTGTTAATTACAAGATCCTGAAAGGAATTACAAAATAGTATGAAAACATTCTATTCACTCACCTAGCAGTAAAAAGCCCCACTGGTACCCAGGTTTTGTTCCCCTCTCCTGATTTTATTGTCCCTACCAGTTGGCCAGAGATTGTTTTTTCCTAAGGAGCTCTAAAATTTTGGCAATGTGTCCAAAGCCACAGTCAATCAGTTGAAAGTTTCTTGCTGAGTGCAATGAGTGAATCTTGAAAAGGTGCCAAGCATGGAGGGCTGGAGTACAGCAGTGTTCTGCCTGAGGTGACATCCAAGGGATGTTGAAACAAAATCAGGAAACACCTGGGTCAGCCCAGGGTTCATCTGCACTCTGCTGACAGCAGGGCAAGGTGACCTGGTGTCACATAACCCTGTCCCAGCTGCTCCTTGAAGGGTTTGGCTTTGTCAAGCTGGTCTAGATCACATGGTGATACTGTGTCCTACTTAGAAAACTAAACCTGAAGGAAGGTTCCATGTCTTGGTTTCTTTTCCCTGTGACCTGAAGAAACAGCATTTATCCCACAGAAATGTTTCCTCCTGTTTAGGCTCAGCTGCTCGCAGGAGGTGCCTGTGTCCTGTTTATTCCTTTTCTTCACCTCCTGTGGCCTGGAACCTGGCTTCACACCTGGCTTGCAAATGTCACCTGTGCCAGCAGTTCCTGCCAGGTGCTGCTGTGGGATGTCAGCAGCACTTTTGGTGAACAGTGACACGAGCCTTTGTGCAATGAGCTCTGTGTGAAGACTTGAGAATAAATAATCTTGGAATGAGTGATGGGTAGAAGGATCTCTTGATCCCTCTGGATTTTGTGTAAGGGGAGCAGCCTTGGTGCTGCCAGCTGGGAAATGTCTTGGTGACAAAGTCTAAATTTGAGTTTTCCTGGGAGGTACCATCAGTTCAGAGGGAAAGTGACGAGTCACAGGAAATGCACTGGATGGGGTTTATATGTAAACACAGAAATGAGGCGTGGAGCAGCCTGAGATGGAGGGGAAGGTCCTGCTGGAGAGGTAACAGGAATTCCTAGTGGTGTGATAATAACACACAATAACACTGGGATGTGGCTGTGTATCCTGGCAGTTGTGTGAAATAATGATGCCAGGGCAGGAGCAACTCCTCAGCTACAACAGGGCTCTGGTCTGCTGTGTGTGAGGGAATGGAGCTGATTAGAGTCATGAGGGGAATGAAGAACTGGTCTCATGGGGACTGGTGAAAGCATGTGGTTTATTTAGGCCGAGAAAAGGCAAGGCTGTTCTCCTGGAACACCTTGGGACAAGGGGACAAAGAGAATAACTGAACCTGAGCAATGGGACTGCGAGCTGAGAATTAGTTTATCAGAGGTGTAACATTCCACTAATATGGACGGGAAAATTGAACATTAGAGTTCAGATAGTTTTAAAAAAAACCCTTTTTGGGGAAAAGACTTAAGTTGTGTGTTTGTCCGCTGTCTAGCGCCGGGGACACGAGGAAGGCATGCTCTGCCCGGTCTCTGTGGCCGTTCTACCCCGAGCCCCTGGGCCTGAACCGGCTCCGGGCGGGCCGGGATGTGCCGGGCTGGGGGTGCGCTGGGCTCGCGTTGTTTGGCTCCGGGGGTGCACCGGGCTCGGGGTCCGCTGGGTCTCGGGGCACACCGGGTTCGGGGGGTGCATTGGATTCGGAGTGCACTGGGCTCGGGGGTTGCGCTGGCTCCCGGGGTCCGCTCGGCCTCGGCGGGAGCCCCGGGCGGGCCAGGCCGTGCTGCGGGCGGCGCTCGGGGCCGCCGCGCTCCGCCCGCCCGGCGCTCCCGGCCGCTCTCGGCGCTCGGAGCCGCCCCGCCGCTCTGTGCCGCCCCGCGCTCGTCTCGCTGGCCGCGCTGGGCGGGCCTGGCGGAGCCATGGCGGCCGTGCGGGGCCTGCGGATCTCGGTGAAGGCGGAGGCGAGCACCACCACGGCGGAGCCGCGCGGCGCCGAGCCCGAGCCCATGGAGGTGGAAGAGGGAGAGCTGGAGACCATCCCTGTGAGGCGCTCGCTGCGGGAGCTCATCCCGGTGAGGGCCGGCGGTGGGGGGCTCGGAGGGGCTGGGTCCGGCCATTGGGGGTGTCTGGGCGCTCTGTGGGGGCTTTTGGGGGGATTGTTGGGAAAAGCGGGGATGTGGGAGCGGGGGTGTGAGGGGACTCGAGGAAGCGGGCGGGATGTACTTGGGGAGGAATGGAATAAAGGAAGCGGCGGAGATGAGAATTTGGGGTGCAGCGTTGGGTTGTGGGTGGCAGGGAGGGTGTACAGGGGGTGTTTGATGCCGGGAATAAATTCCTGGAGCAGGGAATTCAGGGACTGACCAGAGCCGGGACTGTGGGCTCTGACTAGCAGGCTTTGAGACCTTCCTTCCCCATGTTTTTCTGCCCTTTTGCACTCGTTGATTGTTTCTGTACAAGTTTTAGTAGGATTAGGTTTACCAACTAAAAAAATGGGTCAGAGTTCTAAAATCCTAAGTAATCTTTTGCTCTGAAAACTTGGGTGAAAATTGCTTTGGAAGCTAATCTTTAATTAGCTGGTCTACCAACGTGTGCTTGTGCTTTTGCACAACATGTGGCCTGAGAGACAGCATCGTGCTGCACTTCCTTCTGCTCCCTGAGTCAACCTCAGACACTGTGGGGTTTCAGCTTGAAAAACCATGTTTATTTTGCTTTTCCTTCTCTAGTAACTCTGGCCATTTGGCAGCATTAGAGGAACTTTGGTGCTGTTACTAAGAAAAGCAGTTGGATTGTGTGTGTGTTCTTCGGTCTTTCTAAACTGAGACTAACCTACTTCTAGAAATGGTCCTTTAGCCAAAGGAATTATTGCAGCACAAGTGTAAAGAGCACGTTTACTCCTAAGGAAAGGAGGAGATGTTCTTCCAGCTCCAAACTTCTGCCAGCTGACAGTGTCAGAATGAAGAGGTGCCATTTTACAGATGCAAACAATGGAGGGCACAGAATTGGGTCATTGGTCCAGGGGCTCTGGGGCTTAGTCCCTCTGAATTCAGCAGTTCTGACTGATAGAGAGGAAACTTGTAATTTTTTCCCCTCTCATTCTTCATTTTTACCCTCTCTCAGTATCAAAACAGAAATGTTTCACCTTGGGATTTGGAATTTGGGGTTGAAATAATGATAGGAATAAAAAGTTACTTGTTTAATTTTGGATGTGGCTTGGTGTTCTCACTTTCTGAGATTAAAAGCTGCAAACTGACATTTGAGTCGTCAGGTATCACTGTTAAATCTGCTCATGTTTTACAAAGAAATTTTACCCAAACCCAAAATTGTAGAAGTCTTACTTGGGAAAGATGTTTGATGACTTTTCCTGTATTACTGAGAGAGTAAAAGCTTGGCAGCAGCTGACATAGAAACTAAATTCTGTCAAAGGAAAGAATCCTTACAGTGAGGGAAGTTTGGTTCAGTTCAGTGCTTTCAGTTTCACTGACATGAGATGGGGTGAAAGTGAAAAGAGGATCTATTTCTTGTAAGAATGATCAGGTGTTTTTTTCAGTGTAACAAATGTGTTGCTTTCAGCGCTCATTGAAATTTCATGACCATTTTGCTTTGTTTCAGGACACGAGTAGGAGATATGAAAACAAAGCTGGAAGTTTCATCACTGGCATAGATGTAACCTCCAAGGTAATTTTTGTGCTATGGCTCTTCAACATTTTATCATTTTTGCCCCTGGAGAGGTAGAACCATTTCATTTCTTTCTTTCCCAGCATGCACAAAGGCTTAGTCTGGTGTTCAGGTGATGCAGCTGGCATGAATCACTGCATATTCCAAAGATTCAAAAACCTATAGTGCTTCCTAATAAAATCTGGAGAACAAGGAGCTTCTCAGCCAGTTCCCAAAACTTCACAAGTTCCAGGCAGACTGTTGCTCATGAGCTGCATAAGAGGAGCCTGAGTTGCCAGTCTAAAAAGTTCTCTGGAGCCAGCTCTCCAGTGTTAAATTCATGCTCAGAAAACAAATTCACACTTTTGTATATATTAAAAAAATAGGGGGGAAATTATATCATCTTCGAAGATTAATTTTGCCTGTGGTAGAAAGACTTCTTTTAGAAGAGAGGTTGTATTTAATATTTGTTAGTAAGGTCTAATATTTATTACTAAGGACTATAATGCTCCTGTTCCATGATGGAGTCTGTGTTGTCCAAGCCACTTTGTTTTCCATGCATCCTGATTCCCATTGCTGGATCCACACAAAAACAGTTCTGTGACACAGAAATATTTTTGTGAATTACTTCCACATTCTGAAACCTACAGGTCTCTCCAGAATTAACAGAATTATTAATACAAATCGTTGCTGTCTGGTAGATTTTAGGTATCCTCAGTGCAGTTTGATGAGTGTGCTCCTGGCTCCTGCTTGAGTGCATTGTTTTGCATTTTGCAGGAAGCAATAGAGAAGAAGGAGCAAAGAGCCAAACGTTTCCATTTTCGGGCTGAGGTGAATCTGGCCCAGAGGAACGTGGCCCTGGACCGGGACATGATGAAGAAAGGTACGAGTTCATCCAGCACTCAGGAGCAAAGATCCCTTCAGTTACTTCCTCACAGTGTCTTGACTTGATTTATCCTGCAATATTTCCTACATTCCCAGAGGTTTTTCCCCATTACTGCTGAAAGGAATCACTTGGGGGTTCTTCCACCTCCTTGTTTGCATGTTATTATTTTTTAACCTATTTGACACTTGCCACTTCACTTCTTGTCTTACCAACCCCAGGAAAGGGAAACATTTTTTGGTGTGCCTTTTTTACTGCTGCTAAATGCCCAAGATTCACCTTCTTTAAGAATTTTTAAATGCTTTGTACAAAGCCTGGAGCAGTGTGTGGGTACACGTGGAGGATTCAGTGTCCTGTGCACAGGGAGCTCAGACTCTGCTGTACACGCAGTGAAGCTGCACTGATGGCAAGCTGGAACAGAAGCCAGGAGATGTGTGCACAACAGATTGGTGCTTTTGGCACCCAGTTGGTTCTCAAGGCTTTTTTTCCAGCTGGCAGCTTGGACCTGCTAAGCTGTGGCCTGGAACAGCTCCCCATCAGGTGATGCAAGTGGAAGTGCTTTGTGCAGGGCCTTGTTTTGTTCTGGCTCTTTAGTACTTAATGATAGCACTTTGGCAGTGTTCAAAAAGGAAAAAAATATTTTTCAAGCTGTTTGGTTGCTGTGCAATCTCTGTATCTACCAGTGCTTGAAACCTCTTTTAATTCTTAATTTATTTAAAATTTTGCATTGTGGAAGAATAAACTAAGTTATGGTCTGTGTCATGCTTCACTTCAATTAGTTCCTCTTTAGTTTATTTAAAAGTATTTGCTTTATAAACTGATATGGCACTAATCTGAAAGCTTGCAATAAGTACCAGTTTTGTGTCTTTTCCTCTTTACAGCAATTCCTAAAGTAAGACTGGACACCATTTACATTTGTGGAGTGGATGAGATGAGCACCCAGGACATCTTTGCCTATTTCAAAGAGTATCCTCCTGCTCATATTGAGTGGCTGGATGACACCTCATGTAAGCAAACAGAGTATTTGTAATTCTTACTCTTTTATTTAAACCTGGTCACAGCTGTATCTCTAAAGGAAAAAAGAAAATTGTCTAAAATTATGAAAAATGTCTAAAATTATTATCTCCACCTTGATATAAATAATATATCTGAGAGAGGGTGATTGAGCTGTGCAGTTGGGCAGGTTGAGATGGTTCTGGGAGGAGGAGGAGATTTGTTGCCATATTTGTGTAGTGCATGCTCCAGGAGAAATGGGTGGGTGGAAGGAGGTGGCAGCTGGGTGTGATTTCCATAGATTGGAAAAGGAATGTGGGTACACATGGTGAGGGCTGTTTTGGGGAGTGAGATCAAAGGTGGTGGAGAGTTGTGCTTTCCTCACTGACACTGAGGCCTGTAGAAGAGATTTTTTGCTACAGAAAATGGAACTGGAATACTGTGAAACTGTCATGCTACAACCCTTGTGCCTGAAATAATAGAAAAAAAAAAAAAAATAAAGGAGCCAGTACAGGTTTTCCAAATAGCTGGAAACTTCCTGACAAGCATGGCTGAAAGCTGAGAATCAATACCTTCATTCTCTGGAGTGACCCTGGAGAAATTCTGCTCCAGTGCAAGACAAAATAAATGGTGACCTTGAAGTCACTGTGTATGACAGCTTGAAGTACTGGCACAAGCTGACAGAAAATGTGAAACCCAATGAGCCCTGGGTGGATAATTACAGTACAGAGCTGCTGGATGGACCTGTGCTGATGCATGAGCTTGGAAATGCACAGCTTAACTCTGTCTGAGACAATCTAAGGTTGTCTGTTTTATAAATGCTGCATGAGTAAATTCATGTGAAAATTAAGGCTTCAGGGTTGTAACAATACCCAGTTATGGTTATTGCACATCTTTTTTAATGGTGAATTTTCATGCTGTGTGTGAGTTACCATGTCAGCTACACTTGGTAGAAATATCAAGAAGCTTTTTCTTTTCAGCATACATTTGCATCATGGCAAAAACTTCAGTATTCCCAACTGAATTACATCTTAAGGTGATTTAGTGCAAAGATGGATTTAGTGTCCTGTGTTTCAAACTGATGAATCTGAAATGATGAAAGTTTTGGAAATTTGGCAATGGGAAGATGAGGCAGACTGAAAAAAATGTAGATTTATTAACCAATCATTGAAGTTAATACCCGGGTGTTCTTCACCTTGTAATTCTTGTCTGTTTGAGTAATTTAAGAGAGATTCTCTTTTTTTGGGTCATTGTACAGTCTTAATATCTGAATCCACTCTGCTTAACAGCAGAACAGAGACATTTGTTGCTGTATTTGTACCAAATGCAGAAAGCTTTTGTTCAAATGCTGTTTCTAAGCAGTTTTAGCTCTTTCAATTTCAACATCTATTAAATGCTTTTAATTGGCCTAATAAGTTATATTTTAGTACCATCTGCTGATGCTTAAGGCACATCCTGAATGATACTGTGAACCTGTGTACTCTATAATCTGTACAAAGTGCTGGAGCAGTCTCCTATTTCCCCCTATTTTCCTGCTTTTTGGAAAAGATTAACAGAATTCTGCAGTAAAGTCCAAGGTTCTGTCAATTGCCAAAGGGGAAAAAGATCCAGGCTCCATTCCTGCCCCCTGCTGCTCCCTTAATCACATTTGTTTGGGAACACATGGATCCACTGACCCCCATCCAGTGCCCTGATTTGCTGGTTTCAGGCAGCCTCTCAAATCTGTTGTTGTGCATTTCAGTGGTTTGTAACAAACTGGAAATTGTGTGTCCTTCAGCTTATCAGGTGTGTAAAAAATATGACCTTCCCTGCAAGAGATCTGATGGCTTTTTCTGTCATTTCTGATTTTTTTTTCATTGATTTCCTTCCAGCAGGGCAGGGGGAGATGTGATTGCTTGATGACACCAACTGCATTTGTGTTTTGTGTTTCTGTTTGTCCCAGGTAATGTGGTCTGGCTTGATGAAGTGACAGCAACACGGGCTCTGATAAATATGAGTTCCCTGCCTGATCAGGAGAAAACAAAGAGCAGAGAAAACAACAAGGAGAAGACAGCTGAAAAAACCAAGAAAGGTAGATTGAGATATGCAAATACAGCCATCATCTCATTAAATCAATGAAACTTTAAACTTGTGCTGGGGTATTGCATAACCTAAATTACTGAAGGAGCTTCTATCATATAGTTGCAGGTAAATGTATTCTGCCACTTTAAAAAAGGCTTTCATCTTGGAAACCTTTTGAAGAAGCTGCTTCTTAAAAGGTGGGTTGGAGCTAGACCAAAAGCAGTAATTCAGTCGATACTAAACGTGTTAGATGAGGCTGCCACTGAGAGCTGGTATTTATAGTGGGCCCTGGGCACAGAAATAGCTCTGGGTGATGTGCTACAAAGGCAGGCAAAGTGGGCAAAAAGCAGGTGTGAGAAAGTGGCCTATTTTTGAAATGCCACAGCTAATTCCCTTTTTGATGCACCACCATCCTTCAAGTGGATCCCTCGCAGCAGCGTGACAGTGCATCACTTCAGCAGGGTGTGTACCAGCTCTAAATTTGGCTGCTATCCTTTTAAGAAAGAAGTTATTAAAAGGTTGGTTATAAAAGAGCAGAGCAGCAAAAGTACATGTCAGTGTCGTGAACAGTCTGGTACCTCGCTGCCTTGGTTGTAAATTTATTTTCCTTTTATGTGGGGAAGTTTAAAATCAGAATTTTGCTGCCTGAGGAGAGTTTTGCTCTTAGGCTGCTGTGAGTGCTGTGGTTGGAGGTGCTCTATCACAAGATACAGAGCAAAAAAATGTTATATTTATTAACTTTTCCATGGATTTTGCTTTAAAATGCTGTATATAACTTAAATGCAAGTAGCCAATCTCTCTGTTAGATACCTGCAGTTCTTCCAAAAGCTTTTCTGGGAAATTTGTTGTTTAGGGCTTTGTTAAATTTATGGATTCTCTGAATTCACCCCCTTTTCCTGCTCCTTTTCTCCACAAAGCAGTGGCTCCTCAGCCATCCACATGACTTTAATTTTGGCCAAATGTTGATAAAGCTTCAAGTAAGACTTGTTAGGAAATTTTTGGAGATTAGAGACATTGCTTAAATGGAGCATAAACATATATATTTAATCCTGCTCTAATTATATCATCATTGCACCTCATCTGAAAATAAGAACTGTCATGTGAATTACTCCTGTTCCTCTGGAAAAGTGGGATATTAGAGAAAGTACAGAGTGTTCAATTACATCTTAAGGTGTGAGATCCATACAGATACCCTGGAGTCATCTGGCTTGGTTACATTCCTTTTTTAGATAGGAATTTCAGGGCTGTTTAGACTCTTAGGGAAGCAAAAGATTGGTCTGTGCTGTGAGAAATTTCTAATTTGTGAGGGAGAAAAATGCCTGAGTACCCTCCCTGCTGGAACCTAATTATTTTGGTTTAAATTTGGGTAATTTGTTTACTTAAATTCTCTCTTTGGTTTCAGTTTAGTTAATTGTGCTTTATTGTTTTCACTCAGGAATATTTTCAGGATCTTTTGGACAGCTGCCACTCTCTATTTTAAGTTTTTAAGTCCATTGGAAGAGATTTAAGATAAGGAACTCTGAAATATAAGAGGGAGAATTTTTTAATCTTAGGCCTATGAAATACTTTGAGATCTTTGCAAATGATATTGGCACATCACACTTCATAGCTGTCCACAGTCATTACTTTTGTATAATATTTTATTTCTTGGGGACTTTGGAAAAAAAACCACCATGAATTGTCTTACACTGAGCTAAAAAGAACTGAGGAATCAAAGTAACTCACAATTTTAACAGTTCTGGAAGCATGCTTTTATTTTTTTAGTTATTTCACAGCAAAATTAAGTCACTAAGGTTAGGGTTTTTTTCCTTTTTACTACTCTCTCTCTTAAGCTTTTGATTAATTGTTACTATTGGATATTTGCAGGCATCTGAAAAAGAGATGGAAGGAAATGCTTTAATGTGCCTTTAGTGCCTTGGCCTTGCTGATCTCTGATTTTGAACACACTAAATCCTGACAGGCAGTGCAGTTTCATTTGCTTTCAAAGAATTAAATTAATGATGCACATGTGCTGCTGCAGGCACAGGGCTCTGAATTTCACTGTGCTCCACTTTTCCATAGGCATTCAGTGCTTTGATTATTCCCTAGGCTGCTCAGGAGGAAGGAAAACACCTTCAGGCTGATTTTAGACAATGTAGGTAATCATAAATCAAATGAGGCTGACACACTAAAATGGAGCTTGGTTTTGTTTTGTTTTTTTCCCCAATTATTTTCCTTAGAAAAACAGGAGGAAAGCTCTGATGATGAGACAGAAGAAGGAGAGGTTGAGGATGACAATCCCAGTGATGTGGAGGTCAGTACAGAAGGGAAGTGGAAACTCTGCTCTGGAAGTTCTGCTCTGGCTGGGGTGAAGTTTTCACAGCATTTTAGGTTTCTATTTGCAATTCACAATTTAATTATCAAAATAAATTAGGTGGGGAGTGAGAGGGAGTACAGGTGGTGATAATCCCAATGGAAAGGGCTTTGTGAAAATAGATTTTGGGGAGTTGAAGAGTGAGCCTGGCTTCTCTTTTCTGCTGAGAGGAGGCAATGACAGAACAATAATGGAAGGCAGTGACCTTTCAGCAGGGAAAGTGCTTAGAGCCCGATGGGATTTAGGCTGCCCATGGATCTGTGGGAATCAGCACACACAGTGATGGCCTGGCAGCAATTTAATCCTCACTGCCTGAGTGTATAATAGGTGTGATTAGGGTTTCCTGTAGCAATGGCTCAGTGAACACTCCTACATCATGGATGTCTGAATTGAGTTTCTATAAAGCAGCTATAAATGAAAAAGAAATGTTTTTAGTCATTGTGTGAGGGCATGACAACCTGTTAATAAAATAATTTAGATATGAAACAGGGGAAAAAATCATTCTTTTCAATGCCTGAGTTTTGCTATTTATTTTCTGCATTTCAGTCAGTAATATAGAGTCATTTGACAATGACTGGATTTAATAACCTGAGTTAATGTTATGGAACAAGAGAAGGAAATATTTTACATATTCAGGGCAATTTACATTAAAAATTAACATCAGCTTGTCAAGAAAATAAAGCAGAGCTCATTTGAACATCATTTGAAAAGCGACTTTCTTCATTATCACTTGATTGCTTCTCTGTAAGCAACCCATTTTTGTTCAACAAAAATTTGATTTTTGAGTCCAAAATCCCTTTTTTGCCCCCAAAGTTGGATGCCCTCTCCCAGGTAGAAGAGGATTCCCTCCTGCGTAATGACCTTCGCCCTGCCAATAAACTGGCTAAAGGAAACAAGCTGTTCATGAGATTTGCTACTAAAGGTAAATGACCAAGCACCCTGAATTCACTGCTTCTTGTGCTTTTATTTGTTGGCTAATTAATGCCTCAAAGTGCCTGCTTCTTATTTATAACACTCCTTATAAAATAACACTTCTTATAAACACCTCAAAAATTACACTTCTTATAAAAGTGTGATTTTTTTTTTTTTTTGCTAATTATTAGGTGTTAAAATTTTGCCACAAATCTACATTTCTTGTGTCAATTATATCAGTTCAAGTTGTATGCAAATTATTGTACCTGGAAATTGTATTTTGGGCACAAGGCATTCTTCCCAATTCCATGGAATAGGAATGATGCCTTTTTCCAGAAGTAAATTCCACATTTTATAAATATGGATACAACTGGAGATGCCAATGAGGGATTAGTAAGAATTATTGCTAAATATTAATTTCATTTATTAATATCCATATTAATAAAATAAAATTAATGTCCATATAATTTCTGGACCATGCAGGAAGTGGCACATTCATTAAGAAAAGAAAGGTGATGAGGAAGGTGAGTGGAAACTGCAGCAGTGACAGGGGGATGTAATGCCCTGTTAAGCTGATCTCTACAAACCCAGTCTCCCTGGAATTAAGTTTCTAGACACAAATAAAGCTGTGGTGGTAGGAGAAATTCCAGAGGTGTAAGCAAAATTGAATCCTTCATGTTGGAGGGTGAAGTAATTCTGATTTTAAGGCACACTCAGTCTCGCTCTCTGTCTTTGGATAGTTATTTATTTTTATGCTGTGCTGTAAGTTATGCTCTAAGAGGGAAAAATTCCTATAATTTATGTTTTTTGCAGATGACAAAAAGGAGCTGGGAGCTGCAAGGAGAAGCCAGTATTACATGAAATATGGCAATCCAAATTATGGAGGCATGAAAGGAATTCTTAGCAATTCTTGGTGAGTATTGGACAGAGGAATTGGAACACTGCAGGTAATTGGACAAGCTAATCTAAAACTGTTTTAATTTGTGGATTTTCTATTGAGTTTATGTAGATGCTTCAAGGTAAATAATGTTTTTGCAATTATAAGGAGAGACTTTTCTCATGAAAATGAAGTTTCTATTCAGACCAGCTCTGACATAAACTTGTCTGCTGTTAAAGTGGGTGAGAATTGCAGGATTTAGGGGTCATGAATGAGCCATAATTCCTGTGGCAGGCATGTCAGCCTCTCTCTCTGCTTTCAGGAAGAGGAGGTACCATTCCAGGAGGATCCACCGGGATGTGATCAAGAAGAGGACTCTGATTGGGGACGATGTGGGCCTGACTCCCCCCTACAAACATCGGCACTCAGGTACTGGGGGACACTGGGACATGGAGGGCTGGCCAGGATCTGCAGCAGTGCCTCAGCAATCCCATGGGATCTGTGGAAGTCTTCTTAAAAAAATAAATTTAAGTCCTATTTTAAGAGTTTACAGGAAATTCCTGAGGTGGAAACTTCATTCTGCTCATTGCTTCCCAAAATAGCTGCTGCTTTTTATGTGACATTTGTCTTTTATAAAATTTAGGGCGTGGGGACTGTGGCATCAAAGGCCAAAAGAAGGGATGAATGACATCTTCAGCCTTCTTGGCAATTTGTCCCACTTGCCAAGTCAATTCTCCAAATCTCTAAATGTAGAACAATAGAGATGAGAAAATTCTATTAATTAGGCTGGAATACCTTCATCTCCTACCTAAGGTAGAAAAATAATGGGTGTAAAAATCTGACATGAGACAAGTGCAATGTGATTGGCCTGTTAAAAATACAGCCATGGATGTGACAAATCTCATGGAAGATTTTCCATGTTGGTCATGTAGTGCTGTCTGAAGAGATGTCTGAGTGCTGCTGATGACTAAATTGAAATTGTTTCTATTTAAATCAGTGTCTGTGATGAATGCATCATAATGACACCCATGTTCTTTTTGGCACTGATGCTTGCAGGACTTGAAGGGATTTTTGCAGAGCCAGCAGCTGACACATTAAGCCCTGTAAGATCCTGGGAATTGTGCTTAGCTCAGGGAGGAAGAGCTGCACCTCCTACAGGAGGCAGTTGTGCTTTAATTACTCTTTTAATTACTCTGTCCAGCTTTGTGCTTGGCCAGGCCTCTGAGGAATGAACACATTTTGTCCTGTAGCAGTTTTATGCCATTTATTGATTCCAGTTAAAATACTCTGCAAAATATTCTCTCTCTTTAGGAAGAGAGAACTAAAAGCTACAGACTCACTTATAGGAGATCATTAATTAGCGAGGTGATTTTCCTTGAGCTTTGGTTGTATAAAATTCAGTAGATCAGAATTGAGTTTGTTTCACTGCAGGCTTGGTGAATGTTCCTGAGGAGCCCATAGAGGAGGAAGAGGAGGAGGAGGAGGATCAGGACATGGATGAGGATGACAGGGTGGTGGTGGAGTACCGGGATGAGCTGCAGGCCTTCAGGCAGGCGCGGGAGCGCGGCGCCGCCCGGAGATCCAGCGCCAGCGCCTCCGACTCGGACGAGATGGATTATGACCTGGAGCTGAAAATGATCTCCACCCCCTCGCCCAAAAAAAGCATGAAGATGACCATGTATGCAGATGAGGTGGAGTCACAGCTGAAAAATATTAGGTAAAAGTTTCTTAGTCTTTAAAAGCAGCAGTGAAGAGGGATCGCGTGGTTTTAGCGACAGAGCTGCCGAAGACTGAGGTAGCAAATTATATAAAACAATAAGATATATTTATTAAAATCTATTATTTTATTATTTTGTATATTATATTATTTTGTATAGATTTTCTAACAAGAAATACAGAAACTAGGCTTTCAATAGAATTAACATGTTTTTAATACAGCTTTTTCTGCAGATCTCTCTGTCATTGCTTATTACCTGAAGTAGAATCAAGAGAAATTTATGCAAACAACCCTAATTAACAGGGAAAAATAACTCCTCTCTCTGTTATCTCTTTGCCTCTTGCTCTTTATCTGAGGAAAAGAAAATAACCCTCAGTTGTTAGTGACAAAGAGGAATTTATGTTCATTATGGGCTTACTAGCCAAAGTTTTATATATTGTAGATGAATAAAATAACATCCATATAAATCCAAATAAATATTACCACCCCTTCAATAGGGTGGTTGTACTCATTATAATGTCAACAATTTTGAGGCTGCCTTGAAATGGACACTGAGGTATTCATGGAATTACTGTTATATTTAGGATTCTGGCTTGAACAGCTTCTAAGCACTGTTTTTACTACTTTTTCTCAGCAGAGAAGTCATGATATTATTTTTTTTTTGTGATGTAATTTTCCACATAAGAAGACTTTAGAACACAAGATTGAATTTTATTTAGAGGACATCAAATCTATGATGTCTTTTTTAGGAATTCCATGCGAGCAGATAGCATAGCCACCAGCAACATCAAAAACAGGATTGGCAGCAAAGGATCCTTGGAGAAAGTTGCAGATGTGAGGCTCCTGTTGGAAGAGAAACGTCAGAATAACTCTGGGCCACGGCAGCCAAACAGCACTGTCAAATCAGGTGATTTTATCTCTCATTGCTGGGCAGAATTGTCTCTAAAATATATTTATTTCACACCTGTGCTCCACTGCAGATAAACTCTGCATTCACACGGTTTGTCCTCACTCAGAGATTGAGGTGGGAATTGCTTTGGGGAAAGAATCAAGTACACTTTAGTGAAAGCTTTTTTAGTGATGTTGATTTCCATCCATTTTCTTTGCCTGTGCCAATCTCCCCCCACTTTGTCCCTTTTAATTCGCTCCCTCCTTGAGACAGAGATTCTCTGCAGCTGAGAAACAGCACACAGGGAAGGTCCTGCCCAAAATCAAATGTGAAACACTGACTACACTTAAAAATACACATAAATACACATTACAAATGTGCATTACATGAATATGGGTGGTTTTCAATTTGGCAGGATTTATTTCTGAGCTTAAATAACTTATTTATTTAACTTAAACGTGTATCATTTCAGCTGCTTCTGACATTTTTTAACTTATCTGTCAGATAATATTACATCCTTTTTGTATTAATGAAATGTCAAAATAATGTTTGTATATTTTACCCTTTCTGCCCATTTTGGGCCTCTAACAAGTTGACACATGGTCCAAAATTCCCTTCATATTTTTGTCTGGACCCCCTATAAGATTGGGAGCATCCAGCTAAGCCAGGCAAACTTCAGAATACAAAATTCACATCAAGGGTTAAGTATCAATAGCTTTAGTATTCTTTTTATTTTATTCTGCCAAATACCAAGAAGTGGTAGAATTTTAAATCAAGGTATCTGTTACCTGAGAAGAATTGTTGAAGGCAGACCAGTTTCCATGGAATTTTCCCTCCTGCTGGATATTTACACACTCTGCTGCTACACCAGGAAAGCAGCAGGAGCCATGGGATAACTTAGGTTTTTATCTTTTGGACAGAGCACAGCTTGAAAACATGAAATGTCAAATTTATTGCCAAAACTGAAATGAAATCTGGCTAAATTGTACTGCAGAAATTTCCAGGAAATCTCAGTATGAAAGACTTAAATGAACAGGCTAAAGAAAAGATAAAAACAGAGGATCTGTCTAGTTTCAATAATGAATGAGCATAAACTGAACTGGCAGAGGTAGAGTAAATGCCACAGGATTTTTTTTTTTTTTTGTTATTTTAATCACTGAAAATATCCCCAGATGTGAGGCAGAGACTGGGAAAAAGGCCACACTCTCCAGAAATCAAAGCTCCAAGCAGTGCCTGTGCTCCTCGTCGAGAACCAATCTCAGATGTGCACAGCAGGCTGGGACTCCCCAAACAAGATGTGAAAGGCCTCTACTCTGACACCAGAGAGAAGAAATCAGGTTAGTTGTGTGCAGAAAATGTTCTGCTGCACTTCCTTTTGGTTTTGGAGTCCAAGGGAAATCCCAACAGAAACCATGAAGGGGTGAAGTTGAATGAAATTCAGGATAAATTAGCAAATGTTTGTTCAGAGCTTTGAAATCTAAATACGTGTAGGGAGGAGCTGGGGGGTTTGGGAGCAGGATTTTTATGGAGGTGGGCTGAAGATCTGCTTTCAAACTGTGGGCACCAAAACAAGTGTCAGGAATGCAGGGGCACTGGAGGTGTGAATTAAACATCCTTTGAAAATGGGGAAACATGAACAAGGCTGCCCTGAGCCTCCTGCAGCTTAATTTCAATTACTCTTCAAAGCATAATCAGTTCCATGCCAAATATTGAGGTGGGAGGAGTAGGAAGGGTTGAAGAGTTTGAAGGGTTTGTGAGTTTAATTGGTTCCTTGACTTTTTCCTCTCAGTCCTGTCTGTTTTGGTTTTTATAAAATGTTTGTTTTTCATCTGCTTAGGTAATTTATGGACCAGATTGGGGTCTGCTCCGAAGACGCAGGAAAAGACTCCAGAGAAAGCTGAAAACTCTGTGGCATCTCCAGAGGAAGATGACTCTGAGCTGCAGAGGGTTTGGGGTGCTCTCATCAAGGAAAAAGAACAGTCCAGGCAAAAAAAGAGTCGCTTGGATCATTTACCCTCCCTACAAATCGAGATCAGCCGGGAAAGCAGCTCTGGCTCAGACTCTGAATCATGACTGGGTTCACAGCCTGACCCTGCAGGTGCTGCCTCTGCAGCCTGGCAGGATCCCCTTTGCCCAGGAGCTGGACACTGGCAAAGACTCTGCAGTGAAGGTTCCAGAAGTGTTTTTGATCCTTTTCTACAACAAGAGAGGCATAAACCACTTGAAACCTAAAGCAAAGACATTTGTCTGGAGTCTGTGGCTGGCCCTGTGCTCTGCAGGGCATTGTCATCTCTGGTTGTGACAGCAAACCTGTAGTGAATTGTAGCAAAACATTTTCTCCCCTGAGCTTTGAACTAAAAAGATGAGGCAGAAATGCTCTGTGTTTTTAAGGAGACCTTTTCTGTTCTTGATGTTTTCATCATGGAGGCTTTTAACAAAATGTTTTACACACCTCATCCAAAGAACAGGGCATTTATTTCATGATCCAGATCACTGCCTTGCCCTTCTGGCTCTTACCAGCACCTTTCCTTTCCTCCTGAAGTAATAACAATAAAGCTTCCTGGGTGGGCAGCCAGCAAGGATAAAGCATGAAGGGATTGATTATCACACTGAATGTAAATCCAAGTTACACATTTTATCACAGTTAGATTCCCTGTAGGTATCCCAGTGGCACCACCAGAATCCAAGGAATCCTGCTCATTCATTTTGGTGATGCCACATTCTGCTGTAGCAGGGATTGAGATGTTCAGGACTGCAAAGTTGGATGTTTGACAATTGTGTAAATCCCTGAGGGTTTGGGGGTGTTTTGGGGTTTTTTTTGCTGTTGTTTCACGAGGAGAGATTATATCCCTGTCATTCCACCTGGATTATGTCCTGAAGCAATCCATCCAACAGCTGGAAAGCATTTTTATATTTGTGAGAATCTTCCCATTGGCCACAGTGAAAGCTCTAGTGGTGTTCTCCTCTGTGCTGTTCTATCTATGTAGAAGTGAAACAGAAAAGGAAAACTTTAGGATCACTGTCTCCTGTCAATATTTTGGATGTTCTTCCTGTATATTACACGTGGATGTGGACATGGGTGACTTGTTCCATTCAGCTTTTTTACCTGCACATTTTCACCCCTCCCTGGGTAGGACAAGGGTTTGATCAGTGTGCAGCTGCTGTTTATTTTTATTTTCATATTGCCAGTAATTCTGAGTGAGGAATAATGCAGCACATCACATTCAGGAAAACAACAGGTAGCAAAACCATTTTAATAGTCTGAAATCTGTTTGCATTGTCCTTATTCCTTGGTTCTGTCAGTCCAAAATATCTGTGAACTTCTCTTCCCATTTCTGCTTTTTAACAAGCAACTTTTTCACTTTTTATTTTTTTGCCCCTCCTGTTTTTGTACTAAGTTGAAGTAGGTTGGAGATTTCAGCAAGGAATCTGCAAAATGAACTTTTCTTGTGCTCTGTGATGTGTGAGGATAGCAGCATGTCAAATGAAAGGTCAAATGACAGGCACAGTGACTGCAGGGGCAATCTGGGGGCTGACCAGGCTTCAAGCCTTACTCTTTCCTTGTTTTGTGACACTCATCCTTGATTTTATATTTAATTATTGAATATATAAATGTCTCATAAAAGTGCTGTTGAGAGAAACGCCTGCAATGTCTGATCACTGTAATAACTCATTTTAAACGTGTGCTTTCACTGATACCCTCTCCCCAAGCTTTCCCAGAGAATCACTCCCATCTTTCCAATCCTGATAAAATTTATTTCACTGGTGTCTTTTTGCCAGCAAACCTTTGTGTTGTGTCACTGCTTTGAATCCATTTGGGACCTTTCTTTTTCCTGAAATGAATCAACACCTCATGCACCAAAGCTGGATTATTGGGAGCCCTTGTGTGTTTCCATGTCAATATTCCTAATTTAAACCTGGTGAAGGATAAATTGATGGGATTAGAGGATCTCTAGCTGATCTAAAAGATTTGTGAATCAAGTACAGGCCTGTGACCCTTAACTCTGCTTCTGCCTTCCAGGTTGTCAGAAATATGCCTTAAAAATTCCCCCATCCAGGTCAGGACTGTGCTTTTATGGTTTTGGGGGGGGTTTATGTGTGATGCTGAGCCCACAGGAGCTTAGCTGCAAGAAAAAATGAAGTTTATTGTTTAGAAAAGGTTTTGTAATTGAGTGTGCCTGGTTTTGCTTTTTTATCATGCACAGAGAAGCCTTGGAAAGTGCTGGTATCAGGAATTCTTTCCAGCTTTGGGCTTCCTTAGTTACCTGAGCCAGGGATTTGGTATAAAAATGAACTCTGAATTTTAACTCAATGCTTTTTCCTCAGCGTTTTAACTTACATCCCTTTGATCAAGAGATTGCAAAGAGAATTTTGTTCCTTTCTGAGTTCAGTTGTTCAATCCTTAGCTAATGTGATGTTTCACTCACCTCTCAGCTATCATAACCTACAAGAATTTGATGCAGAAATTGATGTTTGATAGGGGACGGGACCTGTGTATTTCACTAAAATGTGTTTATGTCGAAAATGGCAAAAAAGGAGAATGTTGGCTTTGGCTCTTGCTGCAGGATCTGAATTTTAGTTGATTTGTTATAGCACCACACTAGTCCTTCTTGTAGGGAAGTTTTTGCTGTTTGGAAAATGTAGATTTTTGATAAATAGTTCTTCAGGCTGACTGAACACGTGGTGTTGAGGGTGGAATTTTAAAGCAAAGCTGGCTTTATGTTTGTTTTTAAAACGATGGCTGATGCACTTAACAGAGGGAAAAGGACACCAAAACACCCCTATTTTCAGTTCAAGATGACACAATGAGAAAAGAATGGAACTTTTATTTAAAACCAGCTGTTCTGTTCTAAATAAAAGTGGCCTGAAATCGCTCCGACCTCTCCAGCGTTCCTGGAAAACGCAGAACCCAGGGCAGGGCGATGCTCCCAGGGGCTGTGCCCGGCCACACGAGGGTCCCTGCCCGAGGCTGTCACCTGTCCCTGCTCTGAGGTGGTTTAGGGCTTTTTTGGGGTTTTTTGGGGGGTTTGGGCCGGGTTTGGGCGATCCCCACAGCTCCGCCTGCCCCGTTCTCTCACGGCCCACACGGGCGGAAATGGGAGCCTCGGCTCCCCCCGCCTGCGGAGCAGTGGCACGGCCCGCCCCCCGCTCGGGGTGGTACGGCCCAAGGCTTTATAAGCGGCCGCCGAAAGGATTCGCGCCCTTTCGTCCCGTGCCCTTGGAGCTGCTGAGGTGAGAGCAGGCCGGGCTGAGCTCCGGGCCGGGCTCGGGGCCTGCAGGGCGGGCAGCGGGAAGGCGCAGGCCCGGTGTAGCGAGCGAAGCGCCCGTACCACTGAGTGAGCTGAAGCGCTCGCTCCCCCAGCTCGGCAGTGGTAGCGGCCGCCGGGCCTGCCTGGGCCGCGCGGGCCGGGCCGCACCATTGGAAGGGCGGGGGGGGGCGCGGCCTCGCGGCGCGTGGTAGCTCATGGCCCTCACCGCCCTCATGGTCCTTGTCCCTCAGGCCACCATGGAGGCCGCAGCGGCGCCGCGACCCCGCCGGCAGCGCCCGGACCCCGCCGGGACTGCGGAAACGCCTCCCCGGTAAGTCGGGAGGGTTCGGGGCTCGGCCGGGTTGGAGCTGTGTGTGTGGGGAGCGCTGCTGGCACGGCCTGCCCGGGGCTCCGTGAGGGCCCTGCAGGAATCGCTGCTGTGGGGAGTGCTCGGCATCAGCGCTGTGCATGGGTTTTTGTGGCGCTGCAGCCATAAAAATCAGCAATTAAAGCCCTTTTATAAATTTTTAATATAATGGACCCTTTCTGTGTCATTTAAAATTGCACCCAGAGCATTGGGGTGTTTGCCATTTCAGTTTGAAAATTGCCCTGTTGGTAAATACAGTCTTGTGAGCTGCATTCTTATACCACTTTAAGTTTACATAATTCTAAATTTCCACGTTAAGAATTACTTACAGAGAATTTCCTCATTAAGAATTAATTTAGAGAATTATTTGAGTACTAATAGTTGTCTGATGTAAATATTTCAGTGATTCATATCAGCGTAAGCACGGGTGGAAACACAAGCAGAGTTGGTCATGAGGGTCTGGTTTTGTTCTCGTTTTTCCCTGCATAAACTTATTTTATACTGCTGAAAAGCATTGTAGTAACACTTCTGCTTTTATTCCCACAGCAGAAAGATGTCGTGAAGTAAAGAGTAAGTTCAATTTTTTCTTTTTAAATTAAGGTGGGCAAAGTTGTTAAAAGAAGTTCCGGGCCTTTACAAGTCAAAAATAATTGTAAAAATTACCTCTTAAGTTAAATAAAAACTAAATAAAACTGCTTTTGTGTATGCACAAGTTAAGACTTATTTCTTCATGACACGGGGGAGATTGTACAACTGTTTAAGGTACAAGCTGGTGTTTTGAGTGATTAATTAGAGGAGTTAATGAACGGCTGTTGATGATGATAACCCTGAATAGGAAGTGCCGTCAGATGCGAGAACTGACGATACCCTGGTTCTGGTCTGAAATGCAGCTACACACAGGAGCTCAAACCTCCACATTCACCCTCTAGAGCCAGCAGGCAGCTTTGCTGTCCCTGCAAACATCTCACCTTGTCCTTCTGTCCCACTTCTCTGCAGAGCTGGGCCTTCCACCTGGCTGTGACACAGCAGCACGAGGAGCAGCTGGGAGAGGTGGCTCTGATGTGAAGGTGAGTGATGGGTCTCAGTGCATTATACAGAGTTCTATACCAGGTGAAATGTCAATTTAGGGTGAGGTTTATAGGAAATAAGGAGCTTGAGTCTGTGTTCCTTAGAATTTCAAGCCTAATCTTTATTTTCTGATGTGTTTAGGTAGAGCCTGCAGGGCTGTGCTGGTGGTGATGTCCCCCCATTGATGGGACAGCTCTCCCCGAGTCCTGTGGAGGGCACTGGGACAGCAGAGCAGGAGAATCTGCTGGGTGAGTTTAATATTCATTGTGCTCTTAGCTGAGTGTGGTGGCTTTTGGCTGCAGCCTCAAAAAGAGACTTAATTGTACATTTAGAGCAGAGTTTCTGTTGTAAATGTATAATTAATGAAGCTCTAGGCAAAAAATGCAGTAAATGTGTGAGAGCAGCTGTTTCTGCACTGCAGACACACATAAAGGTCTGTTCCTGTTCCTGCCACAAAGTGTCAATTTCCTGTGATATCACATGATGAAACTAACCCAAACTTGCTGGAATTACCGGCAGATTGACTGGTGGTGAGCAAAAGGTTTTCTGATGATATCTGACTCATTAACAAATGCATTAATGAGGATTAAAGCTGGTTACCTGACCCTGCTCCTGTGTTCCAGGTGGTGCTGCTGCAAACATCTCTGAGGCACAAGGACTCCCAACAAAACACCTGGGCTTGAGGAGTTTGTGTAGACAGAACATTTTTCTGCCTGTTACAAAGTGGTAACAGTTCAAATGTTTTATTACATGTACATTAAAATAATTCAAAAAGAAAGAACCACTGTTTGGTCACATTACTGCAATAAGAAAAATGGGCACTCCTATCATGTGCTGTAAGATGAAGATGTAACCAGAGTGAAAAATTTTCACTGCAGATGATGCCAGTGGGTTTTAGGGTGGTAATGAGAGTTTAAACAAGACACCAAGAGTGTAATTAATTACTGCACAGATTAATTAATTACTGCACAGATCAGCCCTTCAGTGCTCTGACAACCAGGGCAGCAAATGCAGCTGCTTCTGTAGCTTGTTTGCAGGCTTGCTGTTTGTCATTTTGATCTCAAACTTGAATTTAAAGTCTGCTGCAGAGGCAAAGTTCAAGGGTTAGGGGGAATCTTGGCAACTTGGAGATGCTTTACAGAGTTACAACCCAGTGTTTGAGGCCAAAACTCCCAATTAGCTTAATTATATATCAGTAGAACTGGCAGGTTCTGCACTTCAGTGCTCCAAACATCCAAAGTGATGGTGCTGAGCCTTCTGCCCACCTGGTGTCAGCAGTGAGGGTTTTAGGGTGAGCTTTTTGCAAAGGCTTTTTGCAAAATTTAATGAATAATTAAACTAATTCCTCACAAGCCTGTGGTCACTGCACAGCTCCAAGTGGGAGAGCTTGGGATTGTTTTGCCTTCCCTGTGCAGTTCAGCTGAAGATCTGAATTGTTTTTCATTTTGATTTTCTGACTGGAAGCTGCTGTGACCTGGTGCTGCTCGTGTGGCATCAGGGCAGTGTCCCTGTCCCTCCAAAAGCACAGGTGGCTGTGCTGCCTCAGGTGTAAATTGCATGAAATGCAGAATTTCAGGAATTTCTCTTAAAGTTAGTGTTCAGAAAAACAGGCTCAGGGTTTTTCAGAGTAATCTGGTTCTACAACATGCAGGTAAATGAGTCTGGATTTTTTTTCCTAGAATTGTTAGTGAAGTACATGCAGGGCTTAATAAAAACATTCAGCCTGGGCAGTGGAGTAGGTAAAACATGTTTGGAATTAATTAGTTGCTCTTAATCTGAAAGGATTTGAGCAGGATGAAAAACAGGTTACTCCTCTGCTTTATTAAAATTCCAAATCCCATTCTGTTCCCAGCGTTTAAAGAACCAAAACTTATTTTTGCCTGATTTTACGAGCTTGTGTATTACAACATGTTTGTATTTCTTATGACATACACTGGGAATAGAAATGGGTTTAAAGCCCTCAAAAACCACAAACATCCACCTCTTTTCAATGTGAATCTGCAGACCATGGAGGTAAAAGCAGCCACATGCCCTCAGCAAACAGAAATAATCAGCAAATTGTTTAATGAGCTGTTTAATTTGCTCAAGGAAGGTTTGCTGCAACTTGTTTTAAAGTTCTTGCTTTCTAATGTTGGAATTCTCTCATTAAAGCAGAGCAAAGTTGATCTGGGAAAACTTGAATATTGAATTTACCTGAGTTTATTGAGGGTGCAGTTGGTATCTGTTAGAGATAAATATTCATGAGTTTCATTTTAGCATCACTTGTTTATTGTTCTAATCAAAACCAAAGTTCCTCAGCAGGAATCCTTTAGCAGGCTGGGGTTTTGCTGAGATTAATGAATGGAAAATGTTATTTCTGTTAGAAAATGGTGCCTTTCAAACATAACAAATGTCCTCAGTGTTTTACTGTGATTTTCCAGGGGAGCACAGATAATTTCATGGTGCTTGAGGGGAAGGGAAATAAAACCATTCTGTTTTGATTACATTTGGAGCACTTAAAACTTAGTGTTGGGGAATAAACAGCAGACAAAAATCTGGTTTTAGAACACAATTATTTTGGATTTTCTAAAGGTTTCAAAAGAACAGTTGGCAGGAATCCCTTTGGCACTCAACAGCAGCCAACAACCCTGGATAAATCTAAAATAGATGAAAAGATTAAAGCAGAAAGAAAAAATATGCAACAAGGCAAAGAATGGCTGAGTGCCAGCTTTTAGCAATAAGAGAGATGGCAATGCCATGTCTCAAATCAGTGTTTGAGAGAAAACATGGAGATTATCCCCAAAATCTGGGCTGAGGGGCTGGAATTGAGGAGGAGGAGGAGAGGATCCACAGCTTGTAAATCACAAGCTTCACATTTCACATAAATGCTGGTTATCATCCTCATTTCTTGATTAGTATTGTAAAGCAATCCTGTCTGCAGCAGCATGAGAATCATCACTGATGCAAAGCCATAAATTACTGTAATTAATACTTGCCAGCTATTAATGCAATGTAAAGAGCAGCTCTCTCTTGGCTGCTGATCCAGCTGAGGCAGTTTGAGCTGCAGCTCCTTAATCAGAAGGGAGGAAGGGATATCCTGTGTGTCTGAGCTTTTCAGAGTGCAAGAAATCCTAAATATTGATATTTCACTTCTTTTCCCCTCAGAGCAGGAGGAGCTGTTAATTTTCCAACTCTCCTTCATCTCAGAAGTGAGGCACAAAGGAGCTGCTGTTGGTGTCCTGCAAGAAAAGTGTCCCAGGTTTGTTTTCTCCCAGCTAAAGGATGTCAAAAGCTTTGTTACAATTTCTGAGACATCACAGGCAGCAACTCCTGAGCTGCTCAGAGCAGAAACTCAAAACAACCAGGGGGACTTTGGGCTGGCTCAGGGTGTTCCTGGCACCCCCTGACCTTGTGCTGCCAGAGCTGGAGCACATTTCTGTGTTCCTGTGAGGAAGGACAAGGTTAATGCATCATTTAATGCTCTGCCAGGACAAACATCCCCTTCTTTGTCACCTCATGTCATTTAGTGCCTTAATTTTACACTTGACATCAGTTTCAGCCCAGCTGTTATGAGCTGATCCCAAACCTGCTGAACATGGGGAGGGCTGGACAGGTGGGGTTTGATTCAGGGTGTGCAAGGAGAGCTTATTTAAAGAACTTGGAGCATTTTCTGCTCCTGTGCTCTAATTCAGTCACATCTGTCCTGCTTTACTCCAGCCCACAAGGTGGGGCAGTGACCAAGCTCAGAGCATTTGAAATAAAAAACATTTTTGCAGCCTTGAAGATTCTTTGGGGAAACTTGGTTTTTCTGCTGCTTCCTTCCCTGTTTGTAATAAGATTTGCAACTTTCATTACTGTGTAGAGAATCCCACACACAGTGATAATGTCACTCTTTAATTAGCTGTTAATTAATGTGTCTCAGTGTTGGACCAGCAAAGCCTCATTTGATGAGGTTTGATGCTGTGCAAACTTGCAGTTCATGGTTCCACTCCAAAGTGTGAGGAGGAGCCAGAGGAGTTAAAACTTATTTTTATTTGATAAAAATAAAGCAAGATTTGCCCTTCATCACCCTCCCCTGCCGTGCAGCTCAGGAGCTGCCAGGCTGTGCCTGCTCCAGGTGGATTTTGAGTCAATAAACACCCCCAGCCCAGCACCTGTGTGCAACTGAAACCTGAGCAAAATGCAAGTGAGGAAAGCACTCAGTGCAGGCTGATTTCAAATCCCTGCTGTTTTAATCAAATAGAGATGTTAAAAGTTTAATCTCCAATAATTGAGATTTTTGTTTGTTAGACTCCTGTTCATTTTTGCAAGTCAATACCTGGATTTTTTTTCCATAACAATTTTTTTATTTGTAATGGTTTGTGGTGAAATCATTGCACAGCCCAGCTGCAGCACAAACTCTAAACAAATAATGATTGATGTTTCTGAAGTTGCCTGTGGCTTTCTGCTGGGCTCTCCTTGGTTTTCTTTATCATTTTGATTTATTTCCCAGATGTTCTGATTGCTTTCTTGCTCGTGCTTTCCCAGATCCTGTCAGATAGTCACTCTAGGTTTGATTTTCTTGGTTTTTTGTGTATTTTGTGCACTTGCAAACTGCACCTAAAGGTTTGTTGAGTGCTGTTACCACTGAGCAGTGGAATAGGCTTGAGGTTTAACAGCACATTAAAGACAAACTCCCAGCTAAGCCTGAGGTTATCAGCCATAATAAAAAATAATAAATTTTCCTGGATAGCTGAAACTTCATTAATAAACACCTGAGTCAAGGTAATAGTGGCACCAATGATAATTTGGTTATCAGCCCTTATCAGACAGCAAGTGCAGTGCTAGGCTGAGGTGATCTGTGAGCTGTTTAATGCAGCAGCAGCTGAAATATCCAACAGAAATGTTTCACATCTGTGCCTCCATCTGACAATCCTGCAGCAGCCTGCAGTGCTCCACATCACCTCAGCACAGATAAGGAGCTGGGGCTGGAGCCCTGCTGGGAGTAGGCAGAGGCTTTGGTCACTCATTGGATGAAGCAATTTTCCTGAGCTGTGTCAAATCAGGTATTTCATTCCTTCCATCCATGGCAGTAAATAATAAACTCTTTGTGCTGAGTGAAATCCAGGGGATTCCTGCTGGGAAGATGATGGGAATTGTTTCAGAGGTGGGAGCTTTGAAATGCACAGTGATGGGCAGCCCCTGCACCAAGGTAGCTGCACTTTGAATTTAATTTATTGAATCATTCCAGCACCTCCCCAGCAGCCTGTTTGCTGCTGGGCTTTGGGGGAAGATGCTCTGTGCTTGCAGGAGGTGAAATAAAGCTTCAGTGTCAGGGCCAGGCTGTTTGGAAATGCAAAACAGGAGCTGCATCAAGGGCAGGGATTTCAAAGGTGCTGCTTTTATGCTTCAGAAAGGTCTGTGGAGATGACAGCAACAACGTGGTGTCACCTGGCAACAGGTCAGAGGCTGGAGCTGAGACAAAAGAAGGGTTTCAGGGAGGAGAACAGGGCTGAAAAATCACCAGCACCAAAATGGTTTGAAGAGTGGGTGTGACACCAGGGTGAGGGGACAGCTCTGGGCTGGTGGCTGCCCCTGCCCTGAAGTTCAGCCCATTTTGGGGGCTGGCACAGAAAAAAGGACAATATTTGCATTTCAGCCCCCAGCTCTGCTGTTTCTGCACCTGTGGTGGAGGGGAGCTCTGAGCCTGCAGGAAAGCAGAGCTTGGGCAAAATGCTGAGCCTTGGAATTGATCATTTAACAAGCAGGTGGGTGCAGTGAGGATGAAACAACAACAGAAAAGGAATGGTGAAGTTGTGCTCTTGGGAAGTGGTGTGGAAATGCACACAGCCCCAAGCAGAGCCTTTTGTTCTGTGTGTTTGAGGCTTTTCCACCTCTGGGATTTTCTGCTGTTTCTCTGCATGCAGAGCTGCCAGCAGTGGGATCAGGGTCAGAGCCCTGGGGCAGCAGCTCCCAGAGTGGCATTGATTCTTTAGTGCTTGGTTTCCATTCCTAGAAGAGCTGGAACTGCAGCTCTCCCCTGAGTGAGTGACCAGGCAAGGAGCAGCTGCCCAAGGGAAGCTCATTGCTGGGTTTCCACATCTGTTGCAGCCCAATATCCCACAGTTTTCCATCCATCCCTGACTCTGCATGGCTGTTCCATAAATTTGGGCCTTTAGGAAGATGCTTTGAGGTTTTATTTATGTAGATTGAGTTTAGGATGGCTGTGAGTGCTGCTTGCAAAATGCTGATCACAAAGCACCTCCCCAACCCCTTTCCCAGAGCCAGAGGAGCCCTGCTTTTCCCTGGAGAAGGACAGAGCTGGCAGGGAGAGCCAGGAATGAAATGATTTTACATCACACCAGAGGAACCCTGCTTTTCCTTGGAGAAGGACAGAGCTGGCAGGGAGAGCCAGGAATGAAGTGATTTTACATCACACCAGAGGAACCCTGCTTTTCCTTGGAGAAGGACAGAGCTGGCAGGGAGAGCCAGGAATGAAGTGATTTTACATCACACACCTCGAAAATCCAGTGATAAATGCCCAGACCAAACCTGCAGTGAATTAAATATTAATATTTCTCTCCTCTTTTGTAAACCTCCAGTCTATTTGTCCTTCCAATTACAGCTCCCTGAGAGCTGCCACGTGCACTCACTGCAGGCTGGGATTGCTCACCCCAACCTGCTGGATGCAAACCAGCCCACAGGTTTATTTTCTCCTCAGACTGAGTTAATAAAAAGCAAAGAAAAAGGATGGCCCAGAAGCCACAGGATCAATAAGCTGTTAGGAGCCAAGAAAACTCAGCAAACTGCACACATAATTAAAGGCTGTGTGAACAGGTTGCATCTTTTCTGACTCTATTAAATCAGCTCTTCAGTTTTATGTAAAACAATCAGCTGAGCTGAAGGTACAACCAGCTGTGTCTCTGTGTATTTACAGATAAAAAATAGGGGGATAAAAAAAGTGGGATAAAAAATGCATGGCCAGAACTGCCAGAAGAGGCTGCAAACAAAGCATCTCCAGTTCCCCATCCTTCAGGGGTAACTGAGCATGGGCTGGTGAGGCTGGCACAGAAATGACACTTTATTCCTGAACACCTTTCCTGGGGATTCGGGGTTCCTGCAGTGAGCAAAGCTCTGCTGCTCCTCCCTGAGAACAAACCTCGTGCTAACATTTTATACAAACAGGTCCCAGAATGGTTGGAGGGGAATTAAAGCCCAGTCCACTCCAACATTCTGCTGTGGGCAGGGACACCTCCCACTAATCCAGCTTGTTCCAAGGCCTGTCCAGCCTGGGGATATTCCTTCATTTATTCATGATAATTAATTAATATTAGTGTTAATATGCCTGGAGCTTGGCCCTCCCTAGAAGTGAGGCTGGAGCCTGGCTGGAGGCAGTCAGAGCCCTGGGAGGGGTGGCTCTGTCCTTCAGAATTTCCTGCTGAAGACATCTCATAGAGCTGGAAAGCTGCTCTGCTCTTACAGCTGCTGCTGGAAATCATCCCCAGGCACAGAAAAACTCCACTGCCCTTGGAGTGCAGGAAAAGTGGGATCAAGGCTGACATCCCTGCACCAGAGAGGTTGGGAGGAGATTCCATCTGTTGCTCACCAAGGAACATTTCCTCAGAGGTTGGGTCAGTTGTTTTTACCCCTTTTCCCTGAGCCTTGAGATGTGAATTCTGCTAATGAGGTCAGTTTGTTTCCTTGGCAATGGCAGATCCCAGCTGATGGAGCTGGGGAGCCTTTGTGTTTCCATGCCCTGAGTGCTAAGTGAGCTCACAGAGCTGCTGCTGCTGCTGTGACAGGGGGATGGAGCACAGGGGAGCCCTGGAGGGGTTCTGCCCCTCTCCAGAGGCAGTTTTAGTGGGATAACCCAGAGTGGTGGCACTGCCAGGGGCACTGCTGCCTCCCCTGGTGTCCCCTTGATCCTTTAGGTCACTTTTTGGCTCTTCCTCTGGCAAAGGCTGGTGTTCGGGCAGTTTGGGGTTGACATTTGCTGCCTTCTGCCCCTGAGCAGCAGCAGTGCTTTTGGCCTAAGTTATTTTGTGTTTCTGGACATCCCCAGCAGCATTTCTGTGTCTCCCTCTGCTCTCCCACACACTCCCTGCTCAGGGGTGACCTTTCCCAGCCCTCTTTGCTGCTCCCAACCATCCTCAGGCAAAGGAAGCCTCAATTTAAATGAGTAACCACCTTCAGAACACAGCCAGCCTTGGTGCAAACCCTTCCCAGGTCCCCCAGCTGGCAAGAACTCTCTGGAACCAGCCCTTCCATGGCTCTCCCACCCCTCTCTCATTCCCTGCCTGCTGTTCCCATTCCCCTCACTGTCTGTGGGCTCCTCAATCTGCACAGAATGATTTCCAATTGCATTTTTGTTGCTGAGCCCATAAATCTCCCCAGACTGGTTTGTTTGATGCCCAGGCAGAGCTGTGGTGCTGTGGGGAGAGAACCAACCAAGGCAGGCTGAGGCTTTTTATGCTTTATTTATTTTATGGTGGCCCTTTCCTCCTCTCCTGGACAAGAAATGACCTCATTGTGTTTTAATATTCTAACAGCAGCCATTTTCAGTCCTTGAATCCTTGAATCCTTCATGTAGGGCCAGCTAAAAGCTTCTGACCCAAAGCAGCAGCCCAGAGCAGCCCAGGGAACATTGATTATATGTGGAGTGAGCCCTGAGCTTGTTTTGATGTTGATGAGCTGGGAAGGGAAGCTTCTCACTCTGCTTTCTTTAAAAAAAAACCGAACCAAACCCACTCAGTGCTGAGCCCACAGGATCATCATTATCCTGAAGAGCACTAAGTGGATAATTGAGCTAATCCACACCGTGAGGGAGGCACTGATGAGCCCAAAGCTTTTAGAACCAACTCTCCACAACAGCTCTGCTTTTTTCCCCCTTTTTCCATGGCAGTAATTTGGTGCATCCTCCAGCATGCACGGATCTATTGACAAAAATCCCTTTCCAGCTCTTTCTGTGTCTCAGGAGGGCTCAATCCTCCCTGGGCACGGGGATGTTGTCAGTGCCAGTGGAACAGAGGTGCTCAGGCACTGCAACACCTGCACAGGGCAGAGGCTGGGGGATCTCCCTTTGGAGATGCTGGAATTATTTCCCCGTGGCTGATGTGTTTCCCAGCAGGTGGAGGCTGGGGGATCTCCCTTTGGAGATGCTGGAATTATTTCCCCATGGCTGATGTGTTTCCCAGCAGGTGGAGGCTGGGGGATCTCCCTTTGGAGATACTGGAATTATTTCCCCGTGGCTGATGTGTTTCCCAGCAGGTGGAGGCTGAGCTGGAGATGAGGCAGGAGCAGCTCCTGGGTGTTTTTTGTCTGTGAGGGAATGGAGCAAGGCAGGAATAAAGGATGCAGAGCTCACTCTAAATGCAAAGTGCCTCTGGTTTGGGAATTTGTGAACTGGGGGGGTCCAGGCAGCTCCTCAGGGCCTGGGTCCTGTGCAAACAGCAGGGAATAAAAACCTTGCAGCAAGGAGCTTGTGATTTAAATCATTTAAACAGGCAGAGGGGCTTGAGCTGTGCATGAGGAGCAGAGCCCAGTACTGAGGTACCTGGGTAGAAAGAAGAAATTGCTGCAGTTTCTTTTTCTTTTTTTCTGCAAAGAGAAATCTTATTCTTGATTAAACCCCCCTATGTTCCCCCAGCTCCTTGGCCCCCATGGTTTGTTGCTGGGACAGAGCCCCTGCTGCAATAAAAGCATTTCTGCCTTCAGGAGATCAACACCCTCTGGAGCACCACCACACTCTCAAGCCTTCCTTTCTCCCACATTATTTTATTTTGGCAATTAAAATTTAAAAGATTCTTTTATGATGCTTCTGTGTCCAGCTTATGCCCACCCTGATAAATCCAGCCCATAAACTGAGCTCTTTATTTCTCAGCCCCCTGAAGAAGCCAGAGCAGCAGCTCTCAGCACTGCTTGTCCTTGGCTTTCTCCTGGGCATTCAACCTGGACAGAGGGAAAATTCAACACTGGGCCTTAACTAAACATTATCATTTATTTTGTTTATGGATAGCTCCTTTATTTCAAACAGAAATATTCCATATTCACTGGAAAGTTTGGTTTTTTGTTTTTTTTTTTCATGCCTGTTGGAAAGAGTTAGAATTTAAAAAAAAAACAATAAGGAAAAAAGGCTTGGATACATGCAAATCATACTGACTGTTGCCAAATGTATTAAAAGTTGCAGAGTTTTTCCTAAGTTACCTTCTTGCAAATGGAGGACAAACAACCACTGGCAGCCTGAATCCCCTCTGGAAAAATGGACAGAGCCAAAAATCTGTTTGCACCCAAAACAGCCAAGCTGGAATCTCTGCTGGGAGCTGCTCAGGGAAGGGCTTGGGGCAAAGGGAGTCAGCTCTGCTCCTGGAACACAGAGAGGAATCTTCCCCACTTTCCTGCCCTGCCCCAGCTTTGGGATCCAGTGAAATTCTGGTTCCAAAAAGCCAAAGTGCCCATTCCAGCCCTGCTGCTCTGGGCTGATCCATTTCCCACAAAATAAAACCAAAGCCCTGGCTTGGAAAAAACTGGGAACAAAGCACTTCTGGTCCAGGGGGCAACAGCCATGGCCAAGGGACCCCAAGGCTTTCTGGGGCTCTAAATCCCAGCTGGCTGTGTGGCAGTGACAGGGGATGAACCCCAGGCTTGTTTTACCTTTTTTAACCCTTCAGTGCCGTGGTCTCTTTTTGTCAGTGATGCTCCCGAGCCCTGACTCCAGGATTTGTGTGTCCCTCCCATTAAAAGCTCAGGAATTTTTAGAGCTGGTGGGAAACTGGGTTTTACTGGATAAATCCTGGGCAGGCACAGGTGCCAGCCTGGTGTTGGTAAGGCTGGAGGTGAGGGTGGTGTCCAGGCACGCTGCAGGCTGGGATTTAACCTTGCCCCAGGAAAACAGAGCTCTCCCTCTGGGCTGGGCTCACAATACTGAGAGGAACACCCCAGGTTGGTGTGTGAGCAGGTTTTGAGCCCTGCTTTGTGTCTGAGCAGATTTTTGAGCTCTGGTTTGTGTGTGAGCAGGTTTTTGTTGTGTCTCAGGAGCCAGGCCTCTCACCAGTGATTCCTGAAGTCAGGAGTGGGAAGGATTGAAGGTTTATCCCAGGCAGGTCCCTTTGGGGTGGCTGCTGTCTGTCCATCCCACGTGGGGAGCAGCTGAGATGCAGCACTGAGGGAAGGGAGCCTTTCCCTGCCCAGCCTGGGCACCTCCCTGCTCCCCTCTCTTGCCCTTCTGAGGTTCTGCAGCCCCTTGGAGATGCATTTCTGAGAGAGCCAAAAGCACAGCACACCACTAATGCTTCAGCACACCTGGCCAGCTGTTGGGAAATACAAACACTCCACGTGATCACTTTGATGTGTTCTTCCAGAAGGAAATCACTGACGTTGGTGGCACGGGGGGAAGGCAGCACTGGGACTCCTGGAGCACCCAGGAGTGGGAACAGAACTCCCCCAGCTCTGAGGTTTGAAGTCATCCTTGCTCAAGGTGCCCACCCAGGGGCTGAACATCATGTCTGTGCTGTGGCTGCCCCTTGCTCTGGGCCAGGCAGCTCCCCAGCCTGGGCTGTTCTGTCCATCTGCACCCAGTCCGTGCTGCCAGCCTGGCCTGGCCCAGCCCTCAGCTCCTCCTGGCTGTCCCCCAGCCCCTCCAAATCACTGACCTGACCCTCCCCAAACTCCAGGATGGTCGGCAAATTCCCCTGCTTGGGGCAACGCCTCTTCAGGCTCACCAGGAAGGGTTGGGGCAGCGAGAAAATATCCACATTATTGCCCAGATCGATCCAGGTGACGCTGGGGAACTTCTTGGGGTCCTTGAGGGTCTCGGTGAGGTCCCTGAGGATGGCCTTGGTCAGGCGGTTGCCGTTGAGCGCCAGCGTGGTGAGGCGGGGCAGCCCGCAGAGGGCGGGCAGCAGCTGCAGCAGCATCTCGTCCGTCAGCTCGGTGAAGCACAGCTCCACCGTGTCGATGTGCTCCGAGCTGTGCTCCAGGTACGACGTGACCCTCTCCAGGTCCTTCAGGGTCAGCGGGATCCCCGACAAGTCCACGGTGTTGTCCTGGGGCTTCCCCATCAGCACGGCCTTCAAGCTGTGGGGGGGAGGCGAGGAAGGGGTTAATGAGGGGTGGATCTGTTTGGGGACGGCGCTGCTGAGAGGGAAGTGTGGGAGCCTGGGTGTGAGAGTTTGGAACTTTCTGAAAGGCACAGACCCACCAGAGAACACTGCACCTCACCTCAGGTGTGGAGAAGGCTTCCAAAATTGACTGACAGCACTGGGATTGCAGGTGTGGAGTTGGTTATTCCAGATTTTGGCTGGTAATTCCTGTGATGTTACAGGGTGGAGAACTTAGAGAACTAAGAGTTTGGGAATTGATTGACAGCACTGGGATCACAGGTGTGGAGTTGGTTTTTCCAGATTTCCACCCTGTAAGATCACAGGGTGGAGAACTGAAGAGTTTGGGAATTGATTGACAGCACTGGGATTGCAGGTGTAGAGTTGGTTATTTCCACCCTGTAAGACCACAGGGAGGAAAACTTAAGAGTTTGGAGTTTTACAATATAAATAAATATGAAGCAAGATAGAAGTTTTAGAGCAGAGACAAGTGAGGATGGGGTTGGCTCTGCTTGGAGGCAGCACTGATGAGAGGGAAGTGTGGGAGCCTGGGTGTGAGAATTTGGAACTTTGTGTGCTGAAAGGCACAGACCCACAAGGAAATGTCAGGAGAACCACAAGGGAACACTGCATTTGACCTCAGGTGTGGAGAAGACTTCCAAAACTGACTAACAGCACTGGGATCACAGGTGTGGAGTTGGTTATTCCAGATTTCCACCGTGTAACATCACAGGGTGGAAAACTTAGAGTTTGGGGTTTTAGAATTTAGAAATAAATATGAAGCAAGATGGAAGTTTTACAGCAGAGACAAGTTGTTCTTCTTTACCTTCTTCTTCCTTCTTCTTCATGGGTTTGGGTGGTGTTTTGTAATTGGGCAGAAAATCCACACTTCGGGCTTTGAGGGATCAGTTATTGGGTTAAAAGGGAAAATAATCCAGGTGTCATTTCTTAATTGGATGGTTTAGTCTTAGAAGACCTCATAACAAGAGATAGTTTGCCATTTTGTGCCTTGCTCATGAAAGAACTCATGGCTGTGAAGCTGTTTCACTGATAAGAAATAATAAACACCTGAGTCCAAACATGAACTACCCCTCTAGTGCCTTCCATCCTGACCTCAACAGAGTTAGAAAATAAATACAGAAAACCCACAGGCAAGGACAGGAGTTGTGGGAAATTGATTTTTAGATAATTACGTAATGTATTATAATTTATAATTACATTATAATTAGGAAATAGTCAGCTTCTAATTGTGATAGCATGAATTATAACACCTATATTGTCTCACCCTTCTCATGAAACTAAAAACAGAATAAAAGATTTCCAAACACCTCTCAGTTGCCCCATCTCTGGGGCAGGGAAAGGCTGTTGTCCAACAAGGAGTTACGGAGAGGTTTCCTGGAGGATTTCAGCTGGGATGGATGGAGGACTGTGGGAAATGGGTCTGTGGGGAGTTCTCAGGGCTGACACAAGGCCCACACAGTGTGCAAACCTTGAGATAAGAAATGCTGGCTTAGAAATGCCATGGAATAGGACAGACATTGCTGAGAGAGAAATGGAGCTACAAAAAAGTTTCAGGAGATGGCCTTGCAAATCAGACTGGATACTTTGGAGAAACAGAACTATGAAAGAGGCACTGTAGTGGCATCCACGAGGGGTTGTTTTAGATTATTGCCTTTAAGGCATGGCACAGCAAGAAGCTGATAGACCAAGAAACTTATAATGCATTGTAATTTTAAAATAGTTTGCCTGTGATTGTGATGGCATGAATTTTAACACCTGCATTGCCTCACCCTTCTCATGAGACTGAAAATGGAATAAAAAGTTTTTAAAACACCTCTCAGCTGCCCCATCTGTGGGGCAGAAAAGGGCATTGTCCCTTTTCCAGCAGCTCTTCTGCAGGGTGTCCGTGCTGCTGGGGGTCACTGGGACATTCCAGGGCTGTTTCATGAGGAACCCACATCCCAACCCCATCCTCCAGGAGTGCAAAGTTCATTTTTACCACCCCTGGCATAAAGAGGCTATCCTGGCTTTTCAGAGCCTTTCCTGCTGCTTTTAAAAGGGTGAGGAAGCCCTTGGTTAGACAGGCAGGAATTGCAGTGGGACATTTCCCCCTAGGAAGCTCCTTGAGCAGGAGGACAAGATTTTTGTCCTCTCAGCTGCACAGGTGGGAAACTGAGACCCCAAACTTAGACACCTCCAGGGTGGTTTGACTTCATTGCCAGTGTGTGAGAACTGTTCTCTCCTTTCTAGAGGTCTACAAGAAACCCTCAGATAAATACATTAACCCTCAGATAAATACATTAACCCTCAGATAAATACATTAACCCTCAGATAAATACATGAATTCTCACAATCTCAGAGATTTATGAGCACGAGCTAGGCTGGACTTTCACAGGTCACTTTATCTCCAGCAAAGCCCTGCTGGCAAACCATGTGCTGAGGATGTTTTTAATGAATTATCCTGGATGCCTGAGGGGGTGGAAGGAGCTCTGTGACTGCTGTGTCAGCCTGGTGGCCTCAGGTGTCTCCTGAGCTGCCCAAGGAATGATGCTGTGGAGAATTCTGTGATGCTGCTGCTCTGACTCCTCTGGGAGAGTTTTTTTCCAAGCTGCCCATAAGGGATGACTGCCCAGAGATTCCAAATTAGGCAAAAAAGGGGAGTTTTACCCCAAAAATCCATGCCCATGAGTTGAGTACCAGTTAAATCCAGAGCTACTCCACACCCAGAGCTGTAATTTGGTGTTGGCAGCTGTTTCTCTTGGACATCTACAGCCACATCATTTTTGGGAGCAGCCCCATGTGGGATCAAGGTGATGCCTCAGTAACAAGTTTTACCCAGCAAAAAAATCCCAAATCTCTCTTGTCTTGCAGCCTTTGAGCACCAAAGCAGCATCTCACCCCCAAATAAAGCACAGAGCACCCCTGGGAATCAGTGACAACCATTTATCAGCATGGCAGCCAGGGCTGGATCCTGGTTTTATCCATTTTTTCCTGTGGGATGTCTGGTGTGGCCTTAAATAAGCAAAGTTAAGGAGATAACAAAGGGGGAATGGGGACAGCTTCAGGACAGCTGTATTTTTTTTTTTTCCTCTTTTCATCTGCTTTCAGTATTGCTGCACATTTGTTCTTTCCCTCAGAGCATGGATGGGATTTCTGCCAGGCAGGAAAAGGGGATTTCTCCCTGGGGTTCCATCCTTTCCCCCTGAGAGGGATTTAGCAGATCCCCAGTGGAACAGATGGACTGATTCCCTTTCCCAGCTGCCTTTTCACCCTGCAGATGAGCACAAAGATCCCCTGAACCCCCAGGTCAGAGTGGCCTGGGCTGCTCCTGGGGGAGGCTTTGCCCTCCTGTCCCTGGGGAGCCAAGCACACAAACCCCAAACAGGATTGCATCCAAGCAGTTCTGAGGCAGAACATGGAAATAAGAGGGATATTTATGTTAACAAACAGCTGGAAAAGCTCCCAGCCCTGCCAGAAAATTGGCCCCAAATCCCAGGAGGAAAATCTTAACCATTAAACAAATCCCTGTGAGCTTTAGTGGGGGATCAGTTACACCCACTTGGTTTCATCCTCACATTTTACAAGGCTGTTCCATAGGGAAAACACTGATTTTTTTCTTCCCCCCCAAGCTGGGTTTTGCCCAATATAACACCAGGATTGGGAATAGAGCCCTTCCCTAAGCTCCCACACTGGCAGGATGCTGATTTATCCACGCTCACGCTGAGCTGAAAGCTCTGTGCCATGGAATCAGATCAGAAAATGTTGTCATAAACAGAAATATTGATGTTTAGATCAAAGGGAATGAAAAGAAAGGGGTTTCCTCCTGCTTTAAATTCATGGCACTGCTCTCAAGCACTGCACGAATCGTGACTTGTGTCGTGTGCTGAAGGAAAATTGGGATGTTCAGCCCAATTCCCTGCAAAGGAACAGCTCAGGGAAAATGAAGAGGCAGCCCCAGAGAGGGAGGAATTCCAGCAAGGAATTTGGAGAGACACCTGGTGAGAAAAGTATTTCTGAAAATGTCAGTGAAACATTAGTGGGTGTAATGAGTCACCCAAAAAAATCCAACACAACAAAAGAAAGGTAAAATCCTGAGATAAAAGATTTGTCCTGAAATAATGGTGGTAGCAAGGATCAGCATTAAATCTTTTTTCAAAATCCCCTGCTCCAAATGATGGCAAACACTGGAGCAGAGATTGGGAAAGGAAGGAATACAAACAAATGCTGCAAAATCAGTGAGAATTGTGAGTAAAGGGCTGAGAATCCCCACCCTCAGAGGAGGAATCAAGACAAATAAATACATTTTTATTGTTTATTTGTCTTGAATAATAATTATTACATAATTATTTAGCTGAAAGAGGGAATGTGACTTGATAATAACATATTGTATATTGAATAGCCTGTACTATTCCATATTATACTTATATATTATTTTGTATAATATTATTGTATTGGTTTATTGTTATTTATTATATTAATTTATATATATTATATTATATTATATTATATTATATTATATTATATTATATTATATTATATTATATTATATTATATTATATTATATTATATTATATTATATTATATTATAGTATATTACATTATATTATAGTATAGTATATTATATTATAGTATAGTATAGTATAGTATAGTATTTATTTATTTTTATTATATTAATTTATATTTTATATTATAATTATATATTATTTTATATTTTATTTATATATTATAAACATTTTCTATTTTTATATTTTTATATTTTTATATTTTATATTTTATTTATATATTATAAAATATATAAATATAATGAGGATGAATGAAACAGAAATGAGAATTAAATGCTCTTTTTTCACCCCTCTTAATGCAGGATCTGAGGACACCTCCTGATGCTGAAAGACTGAATTCTTAGGGGATAAAAGGAGCTCAAATTAACCTGCAGCCATGGGATATCCCTGAGACCAAGGACTTTGTGGAGGTCCCAAGTGGACAGGGCACTGCTGTGGCTGAGAACATCCAAAATCCTGGTAGGATTTAAAAATAAATAAAGAAATAAAAAATTGGCTGTGGACTGAGTGGAATTGAGGAGCAATCAAAATTCTGCAATTCACCCAAATGGAGTGACCAGAATTGGAGTTGCCAAATTCTCCAAAATTTAGAGCCAGGAAATTCCTCCTTTGGGTTCATCCTCTTTTTTTTTTTTTACTGAATTTTACACAAACCCAGTGTGGGCACTGCTGGGATTGCTCCTGAGCTGCCCCAGCTCTGTGGTCACAAAGGTTTATAAAAAAGGTTTATAAACAGCACAGTTTAAAGCCTCTGTTCCCCACAGCTTGGAAAGACTTCCCTCCTCAGAGACTCTCAGGGTAAAGAGGATTTTTAAAATACATAAATTTCAAAATATGGAACTTTAAAGCTCCTTTTGAGCTTACCAATAAATTCATTAAAAATTCCTAAGTCTTTGCTGGTAAGAAAGCACCAGTGGGGATTAATTATTGTGCTCTCTTCTTGTTCCAAGAGCTTTCCCAGTTTTGCCAAGGTTTGCACTTTTCATGTCAGAAACTCCCCAAATCCCTGTTACAACATCATCCAAATTCCAGCCTGCTCCTCCTGCAGAGTGCTGGATTTTGGAGGGTAGGAAGGGCAGATTGCTCAGCCTGGCCCTGAAATGTGACATCAAAATTAACTTTAATGTGTTTATAAAATGATTGTGCCTGCTGGGAATGCTCTGTGGGAATCACAACCCTAAACAGCATATTGGAAAATAAATAAATAAATATCCCCAAACAGTTTGGGTTGCTCCTTGGATTCAGCACAGGAATTTTGAAGCATCTTAAAAGCAAACCTGGAGGGAAAGCTACAATTGTTCCTATGGCAGCAGGACCCCACAGTGACCTCCTGTGCTGTTGTGTGCTCTCACAGCTTCCCAAATCCCCAAATCCCCAAATCCCTGTTTCCCTTGGCTCCACACCAAGCTCCAGGCCAGGGGTTTGGATGGCAGAAGGGAATTCTGGGCTCCTGGGAGGGCTCCATCCATAAATCCTGGCCAGCAGGATCAGAGTCAGGAGCTGTGGCTGACAACTCTGATCCATGCAATGGTTTGGGCTGGAAGGGACCCACAGGGACACACAGGGACCCCAGACCAGCCCCTCCATGGGGACAGGCACAGGTACAAACCTAAAACCCCAAACCTGAAACCCCAAACCTAAAACCCCAAACCTGAAACCCCAAACCTAAAACCCCAAACCTAAAACCCCAAACCTAAAACCCTAAACCTAAAACCCCAGGTACAAACAGCAAGGAGAGGGAATTTTGTCCTGGGTGAGGGCTGGCCACTCCCACAGCCACAAGGCTCCACCTCGGGCTGTGGGACAAAGGGACACTGGAGAGCAGGGACAGAGCAGGGGGACACCCCACAGTGTCACCTCACAGGGCAGGGACACTTCACAGAACAGGGACACCCCACAGTGTCACCTCACAGGGCAGGGACACTTCACAGAGCAGGGACACCCCACAGTGTCACCTCACAGGGCAGGGACACCTCACAGTGTCACCTCACAGAGCAGGGACACCCCACAGAACAGGGACACCCCAGAGTGTCACCCCATAGAGTAGGGACACCCCACAAAGCAGGGACACTTCACAGAGCAGGGACACCCCACAGTGTCACCTCACAGGGCAGGGACACCCAAGAGAGGTGTCACCCAACAGAGCAGCGTCACCACACAGAGAAGTGTCACCTCACAGAGCACTGTCACCTCATAATGTCACCCAAGAGCAGTGAAACCCCACAGAGCAGGGTCGCCTCACAGAGTAATGTCACCCAAAAATGTCATCCCACAGATCAGTGACATCCCACAGAGCAGAGACACCTCACAGAGCAGTGCCACCCAAAAGAGCAGTGTCACCCAAGAGAGGTGTCACCCACCAGAGCAGTGTCACCACACAGAGCCGTGTCACCCAAAACCATCACCCCACAGAGCAGTGTCCCCTCACAGAGCAGTGTCACCTCACAATGTCACCCAAGAGCAGTGTCTGGGGTCCTGCTGGACTCCCTGACCTGGGAGGGCTGTCCCAGGATGATCCCATGGAAATGCCACCCACCCTTGTCCCCCTGTCCGTCCCCTGTCCCCCTGTCCCTCCCTTGTCCCCCTGTCCCTCTCCTGTCCCCTGTCCCTCAGTGTCCCTCAGCAAAGGGACCCCATGAAAAGCCAGGAGCTGCTCAGAAATTGGATTTCTGCTATCCCCCCATCAATATCTCCAGCAGGGACAATTAGCAGCTCATTTGCATGGAGCTCATTTGAATACAGTTCATTTGCATATAGCTCATTTGCAGGTTGGGATGGGGAGGGAAGGGAAAGCTCCTTGCTCTGTTTCAGAACCATCTTTCCTCCCCCCCTTCTCAATTTGTTTTTATTTCCTGCTAAACAAAATGCTAAAAATAAACACTTGGGAGCAATCAAAATGCTTTGCTATAATTATAACTCTATTTAATTTAGTGGAGAAAAAAAAATAAAAGTAAATCTGCTGCTGTTGGAGAGCTCCATTTTCCTATCCCATCCTCCCCAAAATAAAATGTATTTATATCACCTTCCCAACGATCCAATTTGCTCCCAAATCTCTGATTTTATACAGAAATTGCTGGAATTTTCCCAGCAAACTCCACTCCAGGGGGATAAGGAGCTGCAGCTGATAGAACCTGGATTTTACAGGAGAGGCAATTTGCACAGAAAAAGCAATCAGCAATTCAAAGGAAAACATCCTGGGCTCGTTGCTTCTGGAAATGACTCCCTGGAAGAGAATTGGCCCAAAATAAGGATTTGTGTTACAATAAATGAGAGTTTGCCATAAAACAAACAGCATTTTCTTCAGATTCTAGCACAGGAGGGGAAAAAAAGGCTGGAAAGGCTCTTGGAAAGGGACTTTTATGATTGAAGAGATACAAAAGTACCCAAATAATGCTGGATTTACATGAGCAATTCCCCACTAAGGAGAGAGGAAGCAGGGCTGGTTAGGAAAAGGACCTTTAAATCCATTTGCAGCCCTCAGGAACCAGAGGGAAGAGGCCACAGGAAAAGAAATTCCGAATAATTTGCTCATAAAAACACCCAACTGGCTGCCAACAGTGTAAAAAAAGTGAAAGAAGAGGAGGAAAATGAAAAGGGAGAGGGATGTGATGGAGAACAGCAGTGCTGGCCAGGACTCCTGCATTTTTCTGGAAAAGCAGGATGGAGATTTCCCTAAAATCCATCATTCCAGCCTCTCCCTTTGGTTTTGCTGGTGCTTTGTTTGATTTTTGGAAGGAATGAGCCCATCAGAGGCTGGATGTGATCCCACAAGTGAGGGCAGAGCGTGGCTGCTCCTGCTCTGTCCCCTCACCACAAACTGAGTTTTGCCACGTCGATGGAAATGGGGGCTGGTGTTAATTATCCCCATCCCAAACCAGAGCCTCAGGAGCTTTGGGATGGGGGAAACACCCAGGAACAGCCAGAACTGAGAGGCAACGGCTCCAATTCACCAAAATCCTCTCCCAGCCCTCAAATCTGCCCCTGGTGCTGTCAAACAACAACAAAAAAAAAAAACCAAAAAATGTGTGGAGAACTCCCTGTATCCAGGCCCTCACTGGGGTTTGAGGTTCACACTCAGCAGAGGCTCTTTGTGTTTCCTGTTCCTTGAAATAAGTTGAATTCCATTCACACAAAAGGGAAAACCCCAGGATTTTTGGGGGTGGGGAGAGAAATTTCAACTCTGATCCTCCAGCCCAGTTTTCTCATCAGAAACCAAAAAAAAAATCAAACAACAACAAAACCAAAACCCCTCTCCCAACTGCTCTTCCTGCAATTAGGGAGTGATCAGCTGCCAAAATGTGTGCCTGGGGCTTGGCTTTCCCTAAAATGTTTATTTTCTTGGAGCACAGATGACATTTGGAAGAGTTTAGGCAGGCTGAGGTCCCCTCTTGCTCTGATGGGAGCCAGAGCCCCAGAGCAGCCAGCCTGGCTCCCCGGGTGCTGCTGTCCCCTCCCTCCTTGGCAAGGGATTGTTCCCACAGCCAGCAGCTGCCATCACCCCCTGTTTCTCCCTTTTCTTCCCCCAAATCCTTGGCAGGACCCTAAATCCTGCCCTTCCCACCAAAATCCCAGCAGCTCTGGTGCCCAAGTGAAGGCAAACAGGGATGGAGCAGAGGGAAACTCCTGGTGTGGTTTGGGGAACAGGGACACATGGGATGGGTCTGTGATGTCCCATGTGGGGCTGGTGGCCTCCAAGCCCATCCAAGGGGTCAGGAAGCTCCTCCAGAGCACAGAACATCCTGAGGAACATCCAGGGATTTGTGCTGGAGGAGCTGCAGCAGCCAAAGGAGGAGGAGATGGACACAGTGAGGCAGCCAAGAACCTCTCACCTGATGTTTGGCCAGGTTTCAATCAGAATTTGTACATCTATTGAGCCAAAAAAGCTTTTTAAAATCATAATTTGTACATCTATCAAGCAAAAAAAGCTTTGTTTCACCTGGTTTTCAGCACCCAGGGGTTCAGCTGGCCAAGCAAACTGTGTTCCCAACCTCCCAGGGGTTGGGATGGGGTCCCTGGGATTTGGCAGCCCCAGGATAAGGAGCCCTGGGTTGGAATTTCCAACCCTGGGGTGCATCTGCTTCCCATTAACACCAAACACTGGGTGTGAGCAGAACAGAGCCACCATTGTCCCCTCAGCTGTCCCCCAGTGAGGAATAACAGGGCACAACCTGGCCCACTGCTGCTGCCTTCTAAAGAAAAAGGGATTTTTGGGGTGGTTTTTCATCTTCTGTTCCAGTGAGAGGATTTTGTAGCATCCCTCTCCTCTGTCACTGCAGCAGAGGTTGGAATTGAGTTTCTGGCACCCTGTGGGTTGCTGTTCCTGCTGGGCACAGATTTTGGTGCAGTTGTTTCATTTGAAATCCCCTTCCCTGAGCCCAGAAAGTGACTGCAGCCATTCCTGCAAAGCCAAACAAAGGGAAAAATCCAGGCAACAACGAGAGCAGCCTGAGCTGCCCACAGCAAACTCCCTCTGCCCCAGCTCTCCATTGCTTCTGGCAGGTTATTGCCCTGCTGGAGGGGGATTTCAGCCTCCAGCTGCCCCCAGAGATGCAAACAGAGCAGGGATGTGATCCTGTGCTCTGAGCAGCAAACACTGCCCAGCTCCCCCATCCCCAGGCACTGCAAATTCTGCTGGACAAGCAGGAAAACCACAAAAAACCTTCCCTGGATTCTCCTTGTTTGGCTTCCCTGCTCCAACAATGCAAATATTTTGCTTTTTTTCCTCTGCTCTCTGCACCCACCAGTGCTGAGGGTTCGTGTCACCGTTTAAGGAACGCTGCTGCAAAGATCAGCACAACAACAAATCTTCCAATCTTCCCCAGTGATTTGTCCATATTATTATATCAACATCAACAGATGCTTTCTTTTTTTTTTTTTTTTTTTTTTCCCTTTTTTTTCCTTTTTTTCTTTTTTTTTTTTTCCCCAAATCTCCAGCTCATCATCCTTGGGATAACGAGCCCCACTGGAGGGGCCAGCAGCTGATGAAAGCAGGGAGGGGATGCAGGACAGGACTGGCTCCAGATGGGCATTTGTGCCAGGCCAGGAGCTGCCCAGGGATAATCCTCACTCCCCAGGGCACCAGAGGAGTCACCTGCAGCACACCACGGTGGATTCATCCCAAAAAAAAAACCCCACCAGCTCCCCAGGCTGGCGCTAATCCTGGATAAGGAGAGAGGAAAACACCTGCAGGAACATATTGCACCCTGGGCTGGACAAAGGGGATCAGCCTTGGGGCTCCTCTGACGCTGGGATGTGTCAAAACACAGCCTGGCAAAAACCTGAATGCGTCCAGAAGCTTTGGACTTTTTCCTGGAGGTGCCAAAATCTCCCTTTTGAGATGCAAAAGAACCTTCTGTGCTTCAGCTGCTCCAGAGGGTTTGGTTTTTTCCCTCCTCCCCATCTCTCAGGAGCCAAGGGGAGTGTGAGGATGAAGGAAGGGGGTGACCCCAGTTTGTGTCACCCATGGGGACAGACAGAACCCCCTGGTGATGACACAGCCCCCCCAGCCCCTTTTTGCAGCGTGATTTTAAATGATTTCCATTCAAAGAGCAGCAGCAGCAGCGGGAGGTGGGAACTCACCGAGTTCAAGTGATGGATGAGCTCACTAAACACCTTCATTCACCGCCTGGAAGGGCTGGGGAAATCAAATAAATGGAAAAAGCGCCCATCAAAGCTTCATCACGGAGCTTGATGGTTTTAATTGGGAAATGCAGCCCGGGGTGACAGCCAGGCTGGGCTGGCTGGGGATTAAATGGGCTCTGCTGCTGGGAGTGCTGCCTTTCCCCCACGGAGCAGCGTCCAGGCCCCAGATCGCCCCTCACCACCCAAAAAAAGGAGTCAGTGGCTGTTGTGAGACAAAACAAATCATCCCAGAGTGTCTGGACCACTTCCAAGCAGGGGGATGAATTATTTTCCCAGCTGATTCCCTCGTTTAATAACAATTTCTACCGGGCCGAGTGGTGGGGATGGATTTAAATAATCCCAGCCGTGTGTCCGTGGAAAATCTCATTTCCACTCTGCCCAGAAGCAGAGGAGTAATTATTACCAAAAAAAACCAAATTAAAACCCCACACTTTGCACCATCAAAGGCCTTTTCTAATTAAGCACAGGACTAAAAAACACATCTAAAGAGGCACAAGAACCCAAGTGCAAGGAGGTGGGAGGGGAGGAAAATTATCATTATTCCTTGATTGAGCTGCAGGAGGAGAGGGGAAAGAGGAGGATGAGGGGGGCTTGAAATTGAGTTAGTGCCTTAAAAACCTGAAGTTTATTAGGCTGCAGCAAAAGTGTGAGGGAAAAGCCAGTGGGGAAGGGTGTCCTGCTGCTCTAAATCACCCCAGCCCAGCCTCAGGTTGTTTCTGCTTTATTTTCCAGCATTTCTGGCTGACAGGAGCAGCAAAAGCAATTTGAGATTTTTGTCAGGGTCAGTATTCATCAGGCTGGGGGGAATGGGGTTTGCAGTTTGGGTCAATTGTTTTCAATTCTGGGGCAGCCCACACAGAGGGCAGGGGAAGGGCTCATTTTACACACGGAGCCAGTGGGAAACCTGAAATCCCTTGGGATGTGCCAGCCCTGTGCCACCAACCCGGGTGGCATTTCAGTGGCCATGAATTATTCACAGCTCAGCTCTTGGTCAATGCCAGCTCCTGGCTGGGCAAGGTGTGCCAGCAGCTGCAGCCTCTCCATGGGCAGGGAGAATTTCTCCCCCAGCCAAACTCAGCTGGAAAAAGAACTCAATTCCACCCCAAGCTGCTGGTCTGGTGGCCAAATAGTGGCAAGGAGTGATTTCAGCACCACCTGCTTGGTGTGGTTTGCTCAGTTTTTCCTGGAAGCAGGGGGCAGATCCTACAGCTCCCACTGCAACAAGCACAGGAAAATCAGAATTTTCCCAGAATATCATCAACAATAACTCCCTTTATGCTTTAAAATTATTTAAGGGATACCTGGAGGCATTTAAAAGATGTGGAGATGTGATCTTGGCTTAGTGGTGGACTTGATCTCAGAAGGTTTTTCCAGCCATGATGGTGGCAGCTCCTTTAATTGCCACAAGCCACACATTGCAGAATTATTTCTCAACCACAGCCCTCACAGATCTTTACTCCCCCAGATTTGCAGCATTCCACCTTTCACCCACACCAGGCATTTCATCTGTTCACAGCTTGGCCCTGCTTTCATCCTGCCAAAACTCTCTGACTCTTTCAACTCAACCAGAAGCATCACAGCATTTTCCTTCCAAGCCTCTGGAGTGGGGTTCAATGGCCTGTCCTGAATTCTCTGGGCTTTTGGGCCCTTCAGCATCATCCAGCTTGGAGAACTGGCTGGAAAAGGAATTCCTTGGGTGGTTTTCAGCCTCTGTTTTGCTGCTGGGAGCAGCTCAGGACATCCCTGTGCACTGTCAGGTCCATCCCTCCCTGCCTGACACCCCCTCCCCAAGCCAGGGATAAAGCACAAACCAGGGACACCCTGAATTTATACCCCACTGGCCTGAAAAGAGAAATATTTAACACCAAAGCCTCTTAGTCTGTACATTATCAACTTTAAAATGACACAGCTTTCTTTTTTTTCTTTTTATTCCTCTCTCATTCAAGAAATCCACCTCCAGCTGGATGGAATCCTTTCCTTCTTCCCACTCAGCCTGTGCTGACTTATTCCTCCTCTCCCCTCCAACATCACACCAAATTCCCACCAGGACAAAACATTTCACCATGGTCACAAAACCCTGGGGTTGCCAGAGCAGATATTTGCACATTAAACAGCATTTTTGGAGAAGATTCACTGGAATTTCTACATCACAAGGAGCTCCAGGGAGCTGCATCCCAGTTTCAGAGGGTTGGGATTTTCCCTTTCTTTGGGAGGCAGCTTGGACACATTTAACCCCAGTTTAACCTGCCCACCCCACTCAAATCTACAAAAAATCAAAAATCTCAATGCAAAGGACCAGCCTCAAATGCTGCTCCTGTTCAGATATCTTGGGAAATGGATTTTCCACAAAGCAAAGGAGCAGCTTGGGCACATTTAACCCCAGTTTAACCTGCCCACCCCACTCAAATCCACAAAAAATCAAAAATATCAATGCAAAGGACCAGCCCCAAATGCTGCTCCTGTTCAGGTATCTTGGGAAATGGATTTTCCACAAAGCAAAGGAGCAGCTTGGGCACATTTAACCCCAGTTTAACCTGCCCACCCCACTCAAATCTACAAAAAATCCCAAATATCAATGCAAAGGACCAGCCCCAAATGCTGCTCCTGTTCAGGTACCTTGGGAAATGGATTTTCCACAAAGCAAAGGAGCAGCTTGGACATTCCCAGCCCGTGAGAGCACAGACACAGCAGGGACTGTGGGACTGTGCCTGCAGCAGGGAGGTGCCAAAGGGAATAAACTCAAGGGCAGCAGCCCAGAGCAGAGGGTGAGGAGGGAACAGAACTGACAGGGCACATCAGGGTTTGTTCCCAGCCCAGCCATAAGAGAAAGAGAAAAGTCACATCTTGAGTAGCTATAAAAATCCAAAGTGGGCAGATGGAGGCAATGCCCCATGGCCATGGAGGGGAGAGAGAGGTGAGGAGGACAGGGGTGATGGAAAGGGCAATCCTGGGATAAAATTACATCCAACTTTTTATTCCCAACTCCTCATTGGTACCTCAAAAAGTTCCTTTTTTCCTCTTTGTGTGCCCTGAACCCCATCAAAGCTCCTCACCTGCCAAATCCCACAGCCCTGCTGGGACCAGCTCCCTGCTGCTCTCCAGCACCACAAATTCCCAAACATTTCTGCCAAAGCACAGGAAATATTCCCAATTTATGACACTGGCTGAGCCCTGTGGGAACTCCACCAAGCCAAAGGTGTCTCCCAAAGGTTTTCCATTCTCTCTCCCAAAAATCTTAGCTCATTTCTGTGCCACTCCAGGCCTTCCCATCACATTTAGACATTTATTAGAGAGTGTGTCTGAGTCTGGGCTGAGCATCCCAACCTGGAAAGCCACCAGGAACCAGAACTTTGCTTTTCTCCATCCCCAGAGCCTCAGGCCATGCTGGACAGAGCAGAGAGGTTTGGGAATCGCCTGTTTTCCACTGCAAAAGGTGGAAAACTTCACCACCAGCCCAAACCACTGAGTTCTGAGCATTTGGAGCATCCTGTGTCCCCTCAGCTCCCCGGGCCAGCCCTGGAATGTGCATGGAATGGCATCCATGGGCACAGGGAGAAGGGATCACCCACACACATCCCAGAGGCTCCACTCCCACAGTCTCTGCTCTCTGCAGCACACACACATACAGAAATGGGATTTTAATGGCCAGGAGCCCCTGCTCCAGCCTCCTCCCACCACCTGGGTTTGTGCTGGGTGCTCTGAAGGGACCTTTTGTTTGCAGGAGCTCCAACTCCTCTCACTCACCCACCAGCTGCCACAGCAGAGGAGGATTTCCACCACAAACATTCCCTTTTGTTCTCCAAAGGGCTTCTCCCACCATCAAAACTCATTTTTAAAATAATTTTTTCCTTTGTAAAGCAACGCAAGCAGGCACTGCCAACATGAAAGCCCTGCATTCCTGCAAGACAGAAATGTTTTGTGTCCCTGATGGAATCAGGAGTGGGATGATAAAAGATCATTCCTGCCATCAGAATAAGGCTGCTCAACCTCTGTGAATTCATCTCTAAATCCAAACACCTTCTGTTCCAACAGGTCTCTGCTCCTGGATGCCAAATGCCATGGAGAACATCCAACCCTCAGGTAACCAGGGGTTAAATCTGCCACAGCCTCACAGAGCCTCCACATGCCCAAAATCTGTCCCAAATTATTCATTTTCCTGCTGTTTTCAAGGTGATTTCACATCAGAGGGTGAAAGGAGTTCAGGCTGAGTCACAGGTGTCACCAGCAGAAAGGATAAGTGGCAAAGAAAAGAATAGGCTGGAAAACCCAGGAAAACCCAGCTCAGGAAAACCACCTGGAAAAGCCAGGAGAAATGAGAAGAGAATCAGCTCCTGCCTCTTCCCAGGTGCCAGCACTGGGGAATTTGCACAGGTGAGGGCTGGGAGCTGTGAAATGAAAAATGGGGTTAGAAAGAGCAGAAAATGCCACATTGGCTCAGCCTGGTGTGAGCATTTGGGGGTTTCTCTGAGCAGCAGCAGGGTGAAAAAATCCACAAATTTAGGTCCAGATTGACCCCATTTAATTCCATTTAAACTGAGCTGCTTCACCCTAAATTCTTCTCCTGCTTTGTGCAGGGGCATTGACAAGAATTGTGTGTATAAGGAAAGATATTTGGTTTATCTGATGTAAATTTGGAGTTACAACGTGAATATTTGATATTCCTTCAGCTGCTGCCCACTGCCCCATCCTCTCTGCTGCATTCCTGCCGGGATATCCCCAGGGATGGTTTCCCCTGGAAACACCTCCTGCTCCCAGGAGCTTTGATTCCCGGTTTGCCTTTGTGATGCCGACAGGAGCAGGGAGATTCCAGGGCTGGAATCCTGTCCCCAGGCAGAGCCAGGCACAGGGAAATGGTTTTAGCAGGCTGCCTCCATCCTGCTGCTGTTGGCTTTCCCCCGATTTTCATCCCTGGATGTTGAATGTATTCCGAGGGAGGGCGTGGAGACAGCAAGGGAGAGCCAGACAGATTTACAACGTGCCAAAAAAATAAATAAGGTCATTTGGCAGAGGTTTGGGTGCTGCTGTGCCAGGGCTGGGGATGTCTGCCTGGATTTAGGGAGCACACCCAGCCTGGGAGGAGCTGGGATTAGGAAGCAGAGCCTCTCTCCTTCTGCCTGGCCAAAAAATCAGCTCCATCCTCTGTGCCCATCCTCCTCCTCCTGCTGCTGCTGCTCTGCTTCCCATTCCCACCTGCAGTGGATATGTGGGTGTGGATGAAGGAAAGAGATTTTCCCTGCAACACACACATGAAAAAGGGTGAATCTGTGATATTGGGGAGTTTCTGCAACACCTGGCAGCAGGGCTGAGTCAGGGCAATGCCAGCACCTGGGAATGGGAGCTCACAATTCCACTGTGCACTTGGAAAGCCCAGCCCAGAGCAGGATGCTCACTCTAAAATCCCTCTTTTATGGCATTTAGACTTCAGCACAAGACTGACTTCACCTTCCAGCAAAGGGTTCAACTCACAGCCACCTCCTAAAAGAGCATCTAAACCAGAAATGCAGGAAAATCCCACCCTCCAAAGCCTGGCTGGGGCAGAACCAGCAGCCCACGTTGGCACCGGGTCACTACAGGGCTCGCTGGCAGCCAAAACCTCATCCCAAAACCCGATCCCAAAACCCGATCCCAAAACCTGATCCCTGCCCCTAAAGCCCCGGGAAACCTCAGCCATTTCCCGGCTGCTGCAAGGAAAAGCTGCAGATAAAGCCTTGCAAATCTCGGGCACGAGGCTGGGCTCACACCGCGCTGATCCCGGGCTGGGGATTAAGGACGGCGATTGGTAATTAAAGACAGAGGGGCACAAAGCAGGGCTCGAGGTTCTGTCATTTCCAAGGATTTCGGGCGGTTTGGGGGCTGTGAAGAGCTCGGATGCAGCAGCAGAGTGACCTGAACAATGGGGGGATAAGGGGTGAGCATTTCCTACTCTAATTAAGAGGAAACCCCGGAGGGTTAATGAGCTGCTGGGTCATTACAGCTCCGTGTGCCCCCAGGACACAGCCTGGGAGCTCCAGCACTCCCCCAGTTTCTGCTGCTTTATTGGAAAATGCAGATTTTAGCCATTAATGCACCTTAAAACCCACCAGAAATGTGGGTAACACTGCTAGTGAAATACATTTCTCCTAATGCTGCTAGTGAAATACATTTCTCCACGTTTTGCTCTCTCAGGGCATCACTTTGTGAGGATGATAAGCCAGATCCCTGGGAAATGTGCTCCTAATCCTATTTGGCCACTCAATCCTTTATTTCCTTGTGTCTTTTTTTCCTCCTGTGACCATGTTCCTCCCCTCTCTTTACCTATCCCATTTTTTTCATTGGATTAATTCCTACTACAGCTCCATTACAACCAAAACTCTCCTGGGACTACAAGCCAGCACCTGGATACAAATCCTGACTCTCCCAGATTGCAGCTTTGTTTCTATTTCTCGCTTCCTTAAGCAAAAATAATAAATATATAATGCCCAACATAAGGAAAACAAGCAGCCCTTTCCATTCTCATCAGCCTCAGCCACAGGTTTCTCAGCTCTGTGGATCCAGGATGACACCAGATGGGAATGCTTTGCTGAGGAGCTGGATGAGGAGGGGATTTGGGTTATTTTTTCCCTATTTTTAACAACAAAATTCCTTGTGTGCACTGCAAGCCACGGTGTGCATGGTGACACGTGCCTGTACATTAATTACCAGCTAATTAGAAGCTCTTGGAGCAGTTTGGGAGGCAAGGGATGTTTGGAGGATGGATGGCTCAGGTTTTCCAGACCATTCCTCCTCCCCAGGCACTGAAGTGCTGTTCAACAGGGAAAGGAAGATGGAAATAGAGGGAAACACCTCTGGGGGAGCACGAAGGAACCATAAATGGGGGAAATTCTGGTGAGATTGGAGAGGGAGGAGGATTCTGGAGGTTGGGACACCCCAGCTCTGAGCAGGGTGGATTTGCTCCTCCTGTGGCTGCAGGGAGCAACAGGCAGCTCCCAAATTTGCCAAAACCATCGTGGAAAACTCCCTTCTCCAGTGTCCCCAGCCCCTGAGGGGTGGCAAGGCCAGCCTGGGGACAGGGAGGCAGCAGGGACTCACCAGGACTGCGGCTTCCTCTTCATGATGCCCTGGCGTCTCCACTGCGAGTGGGGGCTCAGGTGGTAGGTGAGCTGCCTGCAGAGCTTCTCCATGGCTCCCAGGGAGTCCCCTTCCTGCAAAAACACAGAAAGGACACGGGGTGAGAGCTCTGCAGCACTGCCATCACACCCAGGGGCTGCCCCGAGCCCAGAGCGGCTCCAGCTGGAGCTGGGAAACCTTGAGGGACCACCCTCAAAACTGTCCAGAAAGGGGGGGAAAACCTCTCTGAGTGCTAAGATTCTGCAGGAACTATTATTATTATTATTATTATTATTATTATTATTATTATTATTATTATTATTATTATTATTATTATTATTATCATCATCATCATCATCATCATCATCATCATCATATTCTTAGTATCCCACCATTACCACCCGACACCACACAACAGCTTCCAGCACTAAAATCTGGCAGAGATTGATTAAATTTGGTTACATCACCTATTCATGACCACCCAAAATCACTTCCCAGCAGCTTTGTGAGCTGATGGAGTCTTGGGAAGAGAAAAAAATCTCACAAATTTAATTGTTAGGAAAAATAAAACATGAAGAAACGTGGTCGATTTTGAAGAACGTCTTCTCGATTTTGAATCAAATTTTCATCCCAAGGGATATTGGGCTTGGAAAACTTGAACTCTGAGAGTTTCTAAGGATTTGGGTCTAGAAATTTTGGGTCCTAAAAGTAAAATAAAATAAAACCCAGTCCTTATTTTTATAAAATAAACCCCAGGATTTTCATACAGATGATCTGCATTCCAGTAATTCCAACCACCCATCCTGCAGTGCCTCTCTTGCTCTCTGAAAGGTCACAGGCAGCGATGAGCCTGACTGAAAGATCAATAATGATAAAAAAAGATTCAAAATGCGACAATTTGTGCTGCCTGCCTGGTTTTATCAAAATGTTACATCATCAGGGAAGACACAGGAATTAAAGATGAAACCTTACAGTAAACAGTCAGTCTGGGCTACTCAGCCATGGGGATGGCTCAGGATTTTCTGGGAAAATCCTGAGGAAGGTTCTGTATCTCCTCTGCCCTGGACAGCCAATTATTGCTGCCTTCACATCCTCCCTGAGAGCTCAGATTTTGCCCCCTAATTTATGAAATTTATGCAATTTATGCAATTTATTCACCCCCTCACCTCTGCATCAGTGGAGCGAGACCAGCCTTATAAAGACATCATAAATATTGAATTACCTGGGAGCAATTGGGATTTTGACAAATCACTTGGGGGTGTACAGGGAAACAATTACAGCAGGTTTTCTCAGGGTAAAAAAACCAAAAAACACAACAACCACAAAGCCAGGACATCTCTGCAGGTGGCTGAGGCAGAAATATCAACCAGGATTTGTGGGGTTTGACTCCACTGTAAGAATGAAGCCTTGATGTAAATTGGGAGGGTTTGTTCTCAGATATATCATGGTGATTCCCATGAATCACAAGCTGATTTTCCAGCTGATTTTTCCCTCATAAATCCAGGGTGTTTTCCCTGGTAATTCCAGGATGTTTTCCCTGATAATTCCAGGGTGGTGCTTGCCCAGCTCCACCTGCACTGAGGGCAGCAGTGCCAGGGGATTTCAGGCAGAAATTGCCCAGGAAATCTGGGTTTATAGGAGCACATTTAAACCCCTGCTTTTCAACACATCATTCACCACCAAGCTGAACCCAAAATCTGGGTTTTCATCCCACAAATTTCATCCCTCAGGCGTCCCCACAGCTCCTCTCCCACTGCAGGCCCTGTGGCAAAAACCAACCCCGGGCCTGGATGAACCCTGAGAGGCTCAAGCTGTGGAATGAGAAAACACTGAGAAAATAAAGAAAAGCAGGATTTTACCTCATGTTTCCCTCAGGAAAGCCTTGAAAAGCAGGCAATTCTTTAATTAGAGCCTCAAAACATTCTGGGAAGGCAACACTGCCAGCAACACCTTCCCGGCTGTGGAAGCACCCGCCCCAACATGAGAAGAAAACACCACAGATTTTGACACCTCTCTATATTTTTTAATTTTTTTTTTTTTATCTGCCAGGTGCCAGCTGCTTTCATTTCATCTGCTTTTTTAAATATTATTTTTATTTTTAAGCATTGCAGCCCCTGAAACAGCAGATCCACCCTGAGGGAGGAGTGGGGGTTTTCAGCTCCGAGGCCTCCCTGAAGAACCGGTGTTGAAAAGGAAACAGTGTTAAAATCCTGAGGGGGAAGGACATTGCTGGCATTTTGTGCTGCAAATTTCCTCCAAAATAACCCTGCAAGAGACAATTCAAGCTGTCTCCAGCATTATCCCAGCTGAAGTGTTGGGGAAGTGAAATGATTCACAAGAGGAATGCAGAAAAGCTGAGAAAGTAAAAAAAAAAAATACCACAAATTTTTGCTGGTTCAGGTGTGTCATGACCATCTTGCCTCTCCAATGAGGCTTTTTGAGGTTTTTGATGAGGGTTTTTTTTTTTCCCTTAAGACTTCCAGATGGCCAAGGGAAGCTCAGGCCTGAACTTCCCATCAAACCAATTCCTGAATAATTCAGCCCAAAGCAAACCCAGCCCATCCATGCTGGTACAGGAGCAGGACAAGGAATATTTTAATCCTTTCTCCACATCCGGCATCCCCACCCTTTCAGCCTTTTTTCTTCACAAGCTCACATCCCAAGCCCTGTAGATCCTGAGATATTTCTGTTTTGGGGGCTTTAATAAATGATTTAGAGCACATGATTCCTGCACACTTTATCAACTTTGTGATAAGAAAATAAATATAATAATAAATAAAATTCCATTTCAGAGCCCTCCTAAGGCACAGGCTGGGCTCCTTCCTTCTGCACATCTCATTCCCACAAACTCTCTGCTTCACGAATCTCAATTTTTCAGGTTTTTACCCAAACCTCTGCAGCCCCAAAACTTCTGTGCAGGAGAAGAGACTTTGCTGGTGTTGTGCCAAGGACTCCAAACAAAAGCTTTTCCCTGTTCCTGATCCAAATCTATCAGGAAATAATTGGAGCTGACACACACACCCTGGTGGGACTGAGCCCAAGAGCTTGTTTGGAAAGGGAATCAGTGTAAAAATCAGCCTTAAAATCAGCTTTAAAAGCAGCCCAGCTCGTGCTGGCAAGGTTTGAACCTCTTGGGGAATGGGGAGACCACTGGGACGAGGGGAGTGATGATGGCAAGAATTCCTGTGGGATGCTCCCTCTGCCTTGGGATAACATCTCTGCACCATCAGCACCCTCAGGAATGATGGAAAAAAAAGCCACAAACCCCTTTGGGCAGATCCTGCTGCTTCCAGGGGTGAAGCACTTCCCACAACATCAAAACTGAGGCCAAAATCTCTTTCTGCCACATCTCCATCAGTCTGCATCACATCACTCATGGAAGGTCAATACAAAGCTGATTTTTGTGGTCAGAGGGCAGGGAAACCTCAACCTGTACAGCCTGAATCCCACAGAGCTGGTTTTGGGAAACCCTGAGTGCCTTTTCCATGGAAAGGACAACAACCGAGCACAAAAATTGCATTTTCTCACCACCAGAGCCCAATCCCAGCAGCAAACTCTCTTGAAATAACACACAGGAAAAGCCTCACACAAGATGTGACCCCTCTAACATCACACAGGGGGTGGGAATGTGCACTTTTTATCTGGTTTTCAAACTGTGGGAGGAAAACTGCATGGTGGGGCTGAGGAGATGGGACAGACCACACACACACAAGAGTCCAGCTTTCCCAGCTGATGCTGCTGACAGGAAAAAAAGGGAAAAAAGCTGGGATGTGTCCTTTTCCTGAGCACTGAGCTCCTACAGATCCATCAGCTACACATCTGGAGCTGGGATTTGTGTCCTGACCCCGTGGCTGAGGCATCACCCAGCACCTTTCACCACCCCTGAGCACCTTCCTGGCTTTTCTGCAGGGCAGAGGGATTTCCCCAGGGGAAAACAACCCTGAAATGAGCAGGGCTGTGGTTCCACTGTGGGTAAATGAACCTGGGGTCACTGCCTGCCCTCCCTGCATCACCTCATGGGCAAGATTTGGGTCCCCAAAGTGGATTTCAGGGCTGCTCCAAAAGGAGAGAGAGCTCAAAGGAGGTGATAAAGATGTGACAGCAAATTAATTTGTTTTCATTGAGAAATGAATCCCTGCTCCTCCTCCAGGAGCAGAATCTCTGGGGATGGGCAGAGCCCTGGGGCCAAGCACCGTGGAAAAGAGGCCAATGTTAATGATTCAAGAGCCCTGGTGAAGGATTCCTGCTGCAGCACAGCAGGGGAGTGACCCAAATTAGAACAATTAGCCATTGTCTGGGGGCTGTGAGGAAGCAACAGGATTTTATTATATTTTTCCCCAGCGTTATTACACAGTTCTCACATTTCTGTCACTCACAATCAATCTTAAATAAAAACGTGCTGTCCTGCATATCTTGAAAATGAGAACTCCCTGGCTTTCCTGAATCCATTAAAAATAGGGGCTTTTTTCCCCTCTCCTTTTGTGGTTCCTTTAGAAGAATTTTCACATTTGCCACATCCCTTTCTGGATGCTGCAGGATTTGCAGCTGTGAGGCACAAACCACACTTATCCTGGGACCTCCATTCCTGCCCAGCAAATATTTGGTGTGGGGATCCCTCAGCCAAGATTTTTGCTTTTCATGCAGTTCAGCAGACAATGAACCTTAAAACATGACCTATTTCACACCTTAAAAATAAAGAGAATGAGAGATTTCCTTCCAAATCCTCCTCTTTTTGTCTTGGATGATCAGCTAGGACAATAGGATAATAGTCTGGATTATTAAGCAAAAAACCTCAAGTGGTTGAAAGACAAAAAAAAATGTTGACAATGATAAATGGAATTATTATCTAGTTAAACAAAGGCATAAAACAGTGAGACATGCCCTGGGAAGCTCCAGGGGAGAAAATCCTCAATGGCTTTAATGTGTATCCAATCAGTTATCCCAAATTAGCAGGAGGCAAAGAGAGCAAATCCCCAGGGATTGCAGTTGGGGCTTGGAAAGGATGAGAGCAAAACACAGAGGAAATGTGGAAATGGCCCCACGTGTGAGGGATTCACACCCTGTGAGATGCCCACAGTGGGAATGGAGACCCCAAACACGGCAGGGACCCCCAGATCTCAGGGAATCAGGGAGGGAGATCCGTGTCCAGCACCCCCAGGGCCCAGAGGATGAACCCCAGGACAGAGCTCTGCCCACCCCAAACCTGCAGCTGCAGCCCCAAAATGGCTTTTCCTGCTCCCCCTGGCTTTAATGGGATCTGAATTTACGACTCTTCCCTTTTGATGTTGTCACGAGGGGCTGAAGTCATCTCATGATTTTCTGCTTTGCCTTTTTCCCTTCCCTTTCTTCTTCTTTTTGTCCCTCCCCCCTGTGCCTCCAGAGCGTGGGGCTGAGCTCAGCCTATTGTTGCTTGCAGACATCTGTGCTGCAGCCAGTCCCAGATTCCCCTCTGCAACTCCTAATGGGGTTTTCTCCAGCAAATCCTGTGAGATCAGGAGGTGGGAAAAGATTTAAATCCACCATTCCCCCAAAACATCCCAAAAACCAGGAGGGGAACGCAGGGATTGGGGACTGTTCCTACCAACAGCCCCATCCAGGTGTGCAAGGAGGAATCCACCCCAAATCCTAAATCCCAAATCCCTCCTCTTTCATGGCTGAGTTCCTTGGGCAAAGCATGAAAAATCGACCCTGGAAAAGCTCTCCAGGGAGGTGTCCTTGAAATATCACCTTAAAATATCACCACGAGTCTGTTGCAATTCCCCTTTCCTCAATTCAGGCTCCTCTGGGAAGAGGATTTGATGTGTGGAGGATGAGGGTGATGCCCAAAGGGAAGCAGATTTGGCATAGTGGAGTGATAGATCCCAAAAATAAATTCTAAATAAAGTGACAACGTGGCTTTAGGGCTGATCAATTTGACCACCCTGTAGCTCAGAGCAGAAAAGCTTTTCAAAATAAATCATGTCTGGTTTAATTCAAATTAGAGGAGGAACTTAAGCAATTAAATAAAGGCTATTTTAATAAGAATGAGGGGTTTTTTTTGGTGATATTTTGAAATGATCACTGTGGAGCCACAGGAATTACACACAGTCAGAGCCCAGCATCAAATCAGATCCTACATCACCTATTTCAGGGGGGTTTTCATCTCAAACTACACCAAATATTAGGAGATCCTTGTAGTTTGTGGGAAATTCTACTGAGACAATGTTAAAAGATGCACAGAAACAGAAATAAAAGACATAAAAGCTGCACAGAAACAATGCAAACCCAGCAAACAGCTCCAGATGCTGTTTGGATAGGGAATGCTGTTCACAGCAGAAACCTCACTCCCTTCCTTCTGGTTTGCTTGGATAGAGGTTTTACCAGCAAAAATCCCCTCTTAAAGAAGGTAAAAGAAGTAAAATCTGACAAAAATTTCCCTCTTGGGAAGGTGAAAAAAGAAGGTAAAAGAGGAAAAAGAAGTAAAATCTGACCAAAATTTCCCTCTTGGGAAGGTAAAAAAGGAAAGAAGAAGGTAAAAGAGGAAAAAGAGGTAAAATCTGAAGCAGCATAAATAAAAGCCAAAGAAAAAGGTTTTGCTTTTTCTTTTTAAGGAGGAGAAGAAACAATCTTCAATCAAGCAAAAATTAGACTTTGATAAAACCTTATTAGAAGGTTTTATCACTAAATTTCCCATCCAGCAGCAACTTTTTTTTTGCACAGGAAGGTGAATTTTGGAGATGCTGATCAGAAAACTCACCCCCATCCATCACCCAAAGCCATCTACAAACCCATCCAGGGAAATTCCAAACCCAGGTCAGCAGGTGAGGACTGCACTGAAAAAGGTAGGAATAATTAAAGGTTGTGGCTGTAATTAGCTGCGTGGCAGGGTGAGAATACAGACCCTGAGCAGCACTTCTGGCCCTTCAGCACCTTTTTGGAGCAGCCTGGCACCCTGGCAGCTGAAGGTGTCCTGGAGCAGATGGCAGGGCTTCCGTGCCAGGGCAAAATTAACATTTTGTGGAGTCCTGCTTGACAGCAGCATAAAACCCAATGAGGGGGAAAGGCAGCAACTGGTGCAAAATGGGATTGGGCTGCACTTGTGGGCAGGAGGGGCCTGCAGGGACAGCCAGGCTGTGTCACCTGAGGGGACCTGCCCGGCCCATCTCCAGGAGGGCACATTAACCCTTGGCTTTCATCAAATTAGCCCAACACTGAGCATGGCAACTGTTTTAACTTCATGATTGAGCAAACCCCAAAATCCTCTGATTCCAGGTAAATCTAGCAAAGCTGGAAACCCCAAAAGAGTGGGATTGTCACAGCTGCCCCTCACGTCCTGGCTGCAGGGATGGGGTGGTCACTTCCCCCAACACCAACCACATTAATTCTGGAGCTCTCAGCAGAGGATTTGCTCCTTTGCAACTCTTAAAATTCCAGTTCTGCCACCACAAACCCCTGGGCATCCCAGCAGCACTGAGTGCTCACTAAGGACAACCACAGAGCACCAAGGACCCAGCAATTAAACCCTGAATTAACCCAAATTAGGAGCTGCTGAAGCTGCAGAAAGGCAGAAGTGGCAGAAAACTGACAGGCAAAATCTGTAGAAACAAAGGGAAGGAGTGGAACCCAATTCTGCACATTTTCCCCCAATGTGCTTTGCAGAAAGGCCAAAGTGCAAAGCCTCAGCCTGGGTGTTGACACACCAAAATGAAAATCAGTGTACAATAGGGCTTATCAAGAGAGGCAGGAGCAGGAGATTGAGGGGATTGCAGCAGCTCAGGAAGTTGTTCCACAGGATCCTGCAGTAATATTGCACTTGGACTTCAGAGAAGCAATTAGAGAGAGAAGGCAATAAAATCCGAGGTGATAGATGGCCCTTGAGGGGGACATGGAAGATAAAATTGCAAAAAAAAAAAAATTATATCAAAATCTTCCCTGAGAGCTGCTGGAGGGTACCCAGCTCAGCTTCCATAGAAAAGGAGGAATGGGAGCAGGGTGGGGAATGGCAGGGAGGTGTGTGCTGCATTTCCTGGCCCTAAAAACCTGTCTGAGGTGTGGGGGGAGGCCTTGGAGCATCCTAAACTGGACCCACTTGAGTGCTACAAACAAAATCATTATGGGAAGATCACTCAGATGCCACTGGAAAGGTCACTGGAGCAGCGAAATTTTAATGCCAAATCCATCTGTATCCTGCCATGAACAACTAAAAATCCAGGAGGGATTGCTCTGGATTTACTCATTACTCTGGAAATATCTCAGCAAACAACAGGTTAATCTTTGCAGCTGGCGCACAAGAGAAAAAGGGAAAAACACCCACTGGAATCAGTGCTCAGGGGGATGATGGCACTCTGAGGAAAGGGAATGAAATCTTGATTTAAATGAGGATCAATGGGGCATTGCTATGCACTTCATGTCATCCCATTTTGCTTTTCTTGTTTCACTTTGTATCAGGTTTGTTTCATTTCTGAAATTTCATTTCTTCTGTTTCTCTTTTGTCTCTTTGTTTACCTTTATTCCCTGATTTTAGGGAATTCAATGGGAATAATTTTTGATCCTTTTCACTGCACTTCATTTCCTCTCAGTGTATTTTGTTGTAGTCACTCCATTTCAGATTTTCTGGGGTTTTTTTTTTTCCATTTCATTTTAACTTGATCATATCTCCTTTCCGGAGTGTTTGTTCCACTCTGTCCTCTGATTTCAAGATTTCATTCCCTTTCCTGAAAGATGGCACTGCCTTCCCTTTCAGCATGCACAGGCAAGATGAAATTCAGAGGAAAATTGGAATTTCTCAGGGAAAATCGCCCTTAGAACCTCAGGTCTCATCCCAGCAGGCACCACTCACCCTCCTCTGTCCCCTCTCTTCTCCCAGGATGAAACCAGATGTGAATTTTTGGGTTATTTATGTCCCAAATTCAGCATTTCCCAGCCTGGATCAGCTGGGATCCCACGGGAAGCAGAGCCCAGGCCAGCCCCCCATGGCTGCAGGAGTGTCCCTGGGATATTTTTGGGACATTTCTGTCATTCCCTGGGGGTTCTCAGCCCTGGGAGCCTGGGGAGGGGTGGCAGGACCCTCTCCCATCCAGTCCCTGCTAATGTGAATCCCAGGGAAAGGGCAGCTCACTCACCACCTCAGCTCTGCAGCACAACTGGGGATTTTCTGTATTTTTTTAAGAGAAAAAGAGGTGAGGAAGGAGCAGTCGGGGGCACCCCAGCTCTCCCAGCAGCAGCTCCGGGATGCAGCAGGGAAATTTCACTTCCAAGGGCTCCAAGCAGATACAAAACACGGATGCAGAGCCAGGAGCTGTGCTGGGCCAGGATGGATGGCAAGGGGAAAAAGGAAAAGTGACAGAGAAATCAGCAGGATTTAGCAAATTACCCAACAGCTCTTTGATGATGGGAAGGGTGGGATAAAGCTCTTAGAAATCCCCAAATAGCTCAAACTGGGAGATAATCGCCTGCTGGACTCTGGCCAGGAATCCCAGTCCCTGCCATCGAGGAAGAGCAATCACTGCAAAGCCTCCTGGCACCTTCCCTATTTACAAAAACTCTTCGCTTTTATTTCTTTATTTCCTTTTTTTATTTTTTCCTAATAGAGGGTGCTTCCTCTCTGGAAGAAGCCACACAGAAATTGCTCAAATGACAAGAAAACAGAGCTTCCATCCACCCAGGGCAAAATCCACTTTGCTTCCACTCTCCAGCTGCTTAGAAGAGCTTTAAAAACTCCCCCTGTCCCCATTTATCTTGAATTTCAGTGGGGAAGATGAAGATGATGTTCAAAATTGAGATAATCCCAACCTGAGATATTTGCCCAAATTCACTCCCCGGTGTTTGAACAGGGTCACATCTTCCACCTGAGGCCTGGAGGAGCAGGAGAATGGCCAGGCAAAGCTGGATTTGGGGATTTTTTTTTTTCATTTTTTAATAAAAAAAGCTGCTGCCCAGGAGCTGCAGGAGAATGGTGAGGCAAAGCTGAATTTTGGGAATTTTTTTAAATTTTTTAATAAAAAAAGCTGCTGCCCAGGAGCTGCAGGAGAATGGCGAGGCAAAGCTGGATCTTGGGATGGTTTGTTTTACTTTTTAATAAAAGAAGCTGCTGCCCAGGAGCTGCAGGAGAATGGTGAGGCAAAGCTGGATTTTGGGATGGTTTGTTTTATTTTTTAATAAAAGAAGCTGCTGCCCAGGAGCTGCAGGAGAATGGCGAGGCAAAGCTGGATTTTGGGATGGGGCTTTGCTAAGCTGCTCTGCCAGCCTTGCCCTGCCAGAAAGCAGCAGGATGGGGATCAGCAAAGCCAAAATTCACTCTGGGCAACCTTCAGGGCTTGGAGGAGCTCCCAGGGACATCCCAGGGGTTGCAGTGAAACAGCACAAAGGCACAAACCCCAAACCAGCCTTGCCCAAGGCTCCACTTTCCCTTTTCCCCCCGTGCTTATCCCAAATCCAAGTCCCCAAGCTGGAGGGAAGCCTGACTCACTCCCTATCTCAGCCATCAGTCATCCACACACGTGGCTTTGGTGTGTGGAAAAAAAGGAATTGCTTCAATTTTCCAACAGTTCAGGGCCAGATATCCCTGCTGGCACGGAGAGCTGTGAATTTTTCACGGGGGCCCTTCACTCCTTACTCAAAGTTTGCGTTTTCAGCTCCAAACCAGAGCAGCTGCAGGAGGTTTGCTGCAATCCCACAGCACATGGCTTTGCTGGGGTGTTCTGTCCCCTTTTCCTGCCCGTGGGGACAGACAGACAGACAGACATCACCCTGAGGGCAGCACCCACTGATTGCTGGCACTGGGTTTTGGGAATGGCTTTGGAGCTGAGCTGCTTTCCAAGGAACCTTTCCCACAAGGAGAGAGGCAGGGAGATAAAAGAGTGGCCATGGGGGAGAAGACACTTGTTCAGATGTCTTTGATCCCCTTTCCTTGCTGGAAAACTTCCTGCACAATCTGAGTTTCCTGAACAGCAAATCTGCCACTTCCAAGCCTCAGGAACCCCAAAGGTGACAAGAGCTGCACTCCAGGACCTGGGTTTCCTTGAACAGCACTGAACACTGGGATGGGACCAAATCCAAGCCCTGACTTCCAAAGGATCTGGGAAGGAGATTTTTCCTTGGCTCCTTTCACACCCCAACCAACAGGCCAGGCTGGGACCTCAGCAGCAATCCAGCCCTGCAGCACTGCCTGGACACCCACACAAAGCTCACCCAAACATTTCCACCTCCCAAATTCCTCCTGCACAGCACTCCAGCCTCCTCCAGCACAAGTTACAGCTTTTGGGTTGGGTTTGCTGCCTGCAATCAGCACCCCCTGAGCTCCAGAGCCACGCTGGGGAGCCCAGGCCAGGTTTTCCTGGCCATACAGACTCAGGCTGTGTTTACCCAGGGCTTGGAAAAATGATTCAACTTTTATTTTAGCTCAGAGGAGAGACCAAGGGGTCACCTTTAAGCTGAGGGTGGTATAAATAGAAGCTGAGTGAAAAAAGCAATGTACAGAGAGGCAGGAGAGCCTCTCCAGGACCCCAGAACCCTGGACACATTTAAAAGAGAAGGTTAACAGGGACCAGGGTCCAGGCCAGCTCCATCCACCTCTGCATGGATAAGGACAAACTCCCAGCTGCCTCAACACATAGATTTATGTATATTTATGGCACAGGATTCAGAGCAAAAGCCAAAACTTCTGCAGCACTCCTGGCCCTGAGTGTTCTCCTGCTCTCACAAATCGTGCCAAGGCTCTGTCAAAGTGAAGTCAGTCTGGGGGAAGAGAGGGCTGGGAGCTGGAAAATAACCCTGGTGACTAAAGCAGGCAACTTTCTGGGGACTTAGAGAACATCAGTATCTCAGGAAACCACCACGAAACACTGGGATGAAGTTACTTTTCACTCAGCTGCCAAAAAAAAACCAACAAAAAAAAAGGTTTAAAGCACAGCCAGTGGCACCCAAAGCTGAGCAAGGCAAAGCCACCAATGAGGAGCTGCAGCACAGCCCTGATACTGCTGGGGTTGCTCTTTGTCACCTGCACAACCCCTGCTTCCCTCACCATCCATCCATCCATCCATCCATCCATCCATCCATCCATCCATCCATCCATCCATCCATCCATCCATCCAATCCATCCATCCCATCCCATCTATCCCATCCCATCCATCCATCCATCCCATCCCATCCCATCCCTCCATCATCCATCCCTCCATCATCCATCCATCCATCCATCCATCCCATCCCATCCCTGGTGTGGTGCTTTGAGCTGTGCAGAGGATGTGGAGAGCACCAAGGGCATCCAAAAAGTCTCTCCTGCAGAGTGAGAGCCTCAGTGCTGCACAGGCTGATTCATTTGGGTTTTTGCCAGCACACAATCCCAGAATTATCAGGCTGGAAGGCCCTAAATTCCCAGCACATGGCCAGGATTGTGTCCAGACAGCTCCCAGGGAAGGGAGGCTCCACACTCTACACCCCCTCTGGACAATCTGCTCCAGCTCTCACCTGCACTGGGAAGAATTCATCCTCATTTTCAGGTGGAGCTTCCTGGGCATCAGGTTCCTGCCCTTTCCTCCTGTCCCATTGCTGGGTCCCTGCACACAGGCACAGCCAGGGATGGGGGCCCCTCTCAGCATCTCCTCTCCAGGCTGAGCAGCCCCAGCTCCCTCAGAGATGCTCCAGTCCCTTCATCCTCATTGTCCCGAGCTCCTCTTGCCCTGAGGAGCCCAGAACTGGACACAGCTGTCCAGATGTGCCCCACAGGGCTGAGCAGAGCAACGAGGACTCTGCATCTCCCTGCTGACCCTGGCACTGCCTCCTGCACAGCCTCTGGTGCCAACAGAAACCTGCAGGGGGACAGGGGAGAGCAGGAGCTCAGCACTGGAGCAGCTCCAGGCCCAGGAGTGGCCTCGGGGTGTTTTTATGGGGAATCCAGAGCTCTCCTCCCATGGTTCTCACCCTCAGGAGGAGGAACCAGCTCAGTCTCAGGGCTCTGGAACAGGACAGGCCCAGCAGGGGAACGGGGCCTCTCTGCTGGAAACACGCCCGGCACGAGAGCAGAGAGCAGCTTTCTGCACTTTCCCAGCCCATGGGGGAGGAGGAAGGAAAGGATTTTGTTCTCCACAGGAAAAGGGATCCATGGATGTCCCTGCACAGCACAGGGGTGTGGCTCCATCTCGATCTCACGCTGCAGGACATGGAGAGCCATCCTTGTCTCTGAAAATGGAGATTTGGGTCCCTGGTGTCCTCTCCACCCTTCCCAGCACCTTTTACTGTGGGTGAGGGTTTTATGAAGCCCTTCAGAGTCACACCTACACCAGCACCTTTGTGGCTTTGCCTCATAACATTAAAGAAATCTGTAAATGCTTAAAAAAAAAAGCAATTTCCCTCCTTTTCAAACACTGGTGGAGGCTATAACTGAGTGAAACATCCACAAGAAGCAGCAGTGAATGACTCCATCCCTTCAGACACTCTCACAGGAAATTAAAGACCTGTTATTAGCAGCAAATACAGCAGAGTGATGCCTGCAGGTCCATCCACCATGGATGATCCCTTGCCACACACAAGCCAGAAGGAGAACCAACATTAGCAGAATATCACTTGTTCAGCTGGAAAACCCAATCCTCTTGGTCCAGACCCACCCAGAACTGGGAGGATTTTCCACATTCCCAGTTTGTCAAGGCACAAAATGAGAGGAGACCATGGCACTTACTGGTTTGGGGCAGTGGATGTATCTTGCCAGGCTGATGATGAGGTCGTGGGTGATGGGATCCACCAGGTTTCGGAAGCTGGCGTAACGATAGAGGACATCATCCAGAGAGGTGGACTCCATCCCTAAATCCTGCAGGAAACAGGGCAAAGCAGCAAGGTTAGGTGGGACAGAAAAGTCAAAGGTTCTTAAAGTCAGCCCTGACTGCAGGAGGAAATGATCCCCAGCAGCTCCCACTGAAAATGTTGTTGGAGGGTTTTTGTTTGTCCTGCAGTATTCCCAGTTAGATTGTGCCTGGGCCAGTCTGACCCTCGCTGCTGGGCCAAAGGCAGCAGCTGTGCTGTGTCACCCCAGAGATACCTTGGCTCGCTGGTGGTTGCAGCTGGGCACTGAACAAGTCCAGGCTTGTTAGGAACCCCGTTTACCTCAGGAGGAATGGCTTCAGGCGATGGTGAAGAGAAAAAGGAGAGGATTCTGCTGGAGGGTTTAATGTCCAGAGGTTTATTCCATGGTTACAGAGGTCTGAACGTGAGCAACTGCTCCAACAGAATCCCCCCGCATGCTCTGATCACCTTTTTAAGCTCAGGGACAGGGGGAGGGGAGGTACAGGTGAGCCACCAACCAGGTGAGAGGGGCAGGGTCTCAGGGGAAGATGACACCCAGACAGGCCAATGACCCCTGGGCCTGAGGGGCATCCTTTGAACTTGACCAACCACACGACGCCTTGCTGGAATGTTCAGCCTGATTGACAGGACTCACTCAGCATGGGGGCAAGGGGGAAGGGAGAGAGGCATAGGCACACCTGGGGGAATGACCTGGAAGGCCAAAATGGGACATTACAGCACACCACAACACTGCAGTTTTGGTGACAAAGAGAGGGAAGGGACACCTTGTGTCACCTTGAGGGAAGCTGCTCTCCTGGCCTTCACCTGCTCTGCAAAGAGGCTTTAGGGCTGCAGGATCAGCCTCATAAACCCACTGAGTCAATGACACACTTGCAACAGGAGAAAATGCAAGATAACCCCAGAGAACATCACACACAGAGCTGCAGCTGGAGGATAAATGCAGCACTGGAGTGTCACAGACACATTTTATGGAAAATCCTTTCCTTAGGGTTTTTTTCTCCTGAGAAGCTGAGAGGCCTCAGAAACTAAATGTAAATAATGATTATCTGCTGATGTGGAATGCAACAGGTGCATCTGTGATTGGTCTCATGTGATTATTTTTAATTAATGGCCAATCACAGTCTGGCTGTCTGAGACTCTCTGATTAGTCACAAGATTTTATTATCATTCCATTCTTTTTCTATTCCTTGCAAGCCTTCTGATGAAATATTTTCTTCTATTCTTTTAGTATAGTTTTAATAGATCATTTTCTTTTAATATATTAATAAAAAAAATAAACCAGCCTTCTGAAACATGGAGTCCTCTCTGAAACAAGATTGTCCTCCTCTGAAATAAAGATTCTCCTCTCTTCCCTCATCCTGGGACTCCTGTGAACACCACCACACTGGAGGAGTTCTGGGGCTGCTGTGCATAGGGAGGGAGGGAGGAGCCCAAAACTGCAGCACTGCAAACTGGAGGATGGATTGGAGAGAGGGAAGGGAAAATGCTGGGTTAGACTGACTGGGAGGGAGTGGAAGCTGAGCCAGACTGGACAAGGTGGAGTCAGGAGCAGCTCAGGTGGAGCTGATCCTGCCCCAGGGATGGGCCAGACCTCCTGAGGCCCCCTCCAAGGCTGATTTCTATGGTTTGTGTTTCTCAGATTGAATAATTAGAGGAATTTTATCAGAGAACTCCCCGTGTGGAATCCATCATATTACACGTGAGGGGAAGGGTTATACACAGCGTGCTCCTTTCACCTCGAATATATTCGTGTGTATAATACCCAAACAATCTTTTTATTCCTTTTTGAACTTCTTTTGCTTCCCATGGAGCTGGTGGCACCTGGCACAAAGAATTTCCTCCTGACAAACACAAGCCAATAACATTTTGCCAATAAATTAAAGCTCGTCCTGAGGTCAGAGATGCTCCAGCCCCAAAATCCCCACGGGAAAGCACATTGCTTGTAGGTGTGGATGCTCTGTGATTTCAGACAGGTTGAAAATAAACATCCACACTTTAAAAAAAATCCATTGAGCCTTCAGACACAACAGCCCGAGGGATCTCACATTACAGCAATTGCAGCTCAGGCCACAAACGAGGTGACAAGTGTTTATCCCACTGCTTTCCTTGGTATTTTTAGGATCAGCCCGGCAGCACTGCCTGAGTTAACAGCAACTCCTTGACTGCAAACAGGTTATTTAGTAAAAAAGGAGAATGTTAAAAACCACACACGTGTGAGGCTGCCCAGCTGGGAAAATCAAGTGGCCAAACTGATTTCTGGTCTGTCTCACGGCTTCTGCCAAATTACTATTTACAAATTACACAGATTATATTATAGTATAAAAATTATATATATTATACAAATTTCTATTTACAAATTATAGTATACAAATTATATATATTATAATAATTAATATTTACAAATTTATACAAAATATTATTTTTGTACTTTAAAAAATCTCAGTTTGGAGAGACCCTGGGCTTCTTTGCAAGAGGAAGAATAGAAATTGTGGAGGGAGGTGCTCAAAGGAAACTCCCACTTTTCTAGCATGGATGTCACCTTCCCAGTTTAGTAAAGCTCAGCATTAGGATCAAGCAAATATCAGATAAAAGCTGGATTTGGTCCCTGATCTGTGACAAACACCAGAGGGCCAATCTGGGGACTTGGGACAACTCACTGGGACCTTCAGAACCAAACCAGGCTCAGCATCTTGCCCCTTCAAGCATCTCAAAACTCTTCACCATTTTCTCCTCGGCTACAATGAAAAACTCCAGCTGATAAACGAGAGAATTTCTCCTCCTCTCTGCTGGGAGAACTTTACATTTCCCACGTGGAGCATTCCCTGCTCCCTCCTGGTTCTCCCATTTTTTAGGCACAGATGTTTTCCTCAGCTGCTCCCCAACCCTCTCTGCCACACCAGCACTGTCTCTTTTCCACCACACACAATATTTTAAAGCCCCTGAAGGCTGAAACTTGTTCGAGGCCAAGTGATGAGCTCATCTGCAATTTAATAACTTAACACCAGTTCATGCTGTCAGCAGCAAATCACCCATCAGTGCCTTTGCAGGAACGCCCAGCATCTGGCTCCAGCCACTTTTTTTCAGCACATTCCTTTTTCCCAGCGGATTTTACCTGGATGGCAAGTGCAGATTTTAAATAAATAAGGTTTAAAGTGGTTTATAAGCCAGGCATGGCTTTCTCAGGGCAGATTTGAGGGTGAATTTAGTCTTGAGCAAGTGCCCCCTGTGCCCAGCAATGCCTTTGGGATCAGCTCAGGGGTCACCTCAAGCAGGCTCAGGTGCCTCCAGTGCTCTTCTCCTCCACAGAGCTCTAAAAGCTGCTGGGAGAGAGCAGAACAAGGGAAAAGATGAGGACATTGGGCCTGTCCTGGCTCACCTCAGTACAAATTCAAAGAAAAAGGACCCAAAGTTGTTTTTATCTCACAGTGATACTTTACTTATGAAGCTCCCATAGAATTTCTGATTAGAATCAAGTGGAAATTCAAATCTTTGGACACCTCACACACCTCCCTTGATAAAACCTACTGTTTGCCCAAAAATGTCTTTATCTTAAAAAAATCCAAGCTTGTAAACAGTGTTCCCAGGTATTAAACACACCAAAAGTATCCCCTAATGCAGACATTGGACTTGCTTGGCAAACTTGAGTTGCGTGATGGGTGTTCAGGAGTGGATCCAATTCCTGAACTCTGCTGGGGTGCTTTGTCCAGGTGTGGCAGAAAAATGGGAACATCTCTACAGGAAAAAGGGGGATTTTCAAATAGAAATCATCCATGACTTCTCTGCAGTTTATCCCATTTGTTTCCAGCTTTAGGAAGCTGAAATGGAAATCGTTGATGCATCCTTATCCACTGGAAGGAAAATTTCCTGTCATCAACCAGCTGAGCCTCCACAGGAGGAATATTCTGCAAATGTAGCAGTGTAAAGCTATCAGGTTTTAAAAAATAGGAAAAAAAAACCCAAAAACAAAAAATAAACCCCCAAACCCAAACAAATTTTAAAAATCCACACAAAAAAAAAAAACCCAAAAAAAAACAAAACAAGCCAAAAAAACCCAGCAAAAAACCCAGCAAAAAAAAAAAAAAAAAAAAAAAAAAAAAAAAAAACCCACCAAAAAAAACCAAAACAAAAACCCTCAACCACCTACCCCACTTTGAGGGGTGAATTTGAAATTTATATCCAAAAATCCAGCAGAAAATAAATGTAACGTGTTCCTCCAGCAGCCAGCAATAGAAATTCCCCAGCCACAGCCATGAAAGGTCTAAAAAAACCCCAATTATTTTTGAAAACAAAACCCCAAGCCCAGTGAGAGGCACAGGGATGCTGTGCCCAAGCTGTTATTTGCAGCAAACCCACAAAAACATCTATTTTCCCCCAAAACTCAGAGCTCACCCATCACTCTGCAAGGAAAACTTTTCTTTCCCTCATGTAAAATCACTTCTTTCTTTCTGCTGTCCAAACTGCAAATTTTGGGGGTTTTTTTTAAGCCTTTGGAAGCTCCAAATTGTGTTTCCACCAATCTCAGCATCCCCCAGGCCACACAGAGCCATAACCAACCACAGCCAAGCCCATTTCTTGCTTATTAAACTATTTATCACTGCAAATTGAATTGTAATTAGGGGGAAATGCAGCAGGTCCCTGTGAGGAGTCATTGGGAAAGCAGCTTCTGCTGTTGTTGTTTTCACTAACACCAAATTATTGCTGCCCAAATGAGGTTCCTGTGCAAAAAAAAAAAACCTCATCACAGCTGCTCACAAATATCCCAAGAGCTGCTGGTTTGGCCAGCACCTCTTCCAAAACTCCTTTATCTCCACTAAAATCAGGGCAGCATTTTCCTGAATTTCCAAGCAGGGAGGTTGGTGCTGTAAACAAGAGTCAGGCACTGAAGGAAGGAAGGATTAATTCAGTTTTCCATCCATCACCTGCTCCAAGTTATCTGGGGAAAAATGATTCCAGCAAGTGGGATTGGTGTGGGGAGGGAGGTCAGCTCAGATGTGACTCAGCCCTGTGTTTTTCTGCATTTTGGACACAACCTGTGAGGAAAACCCAACCACGTCCTCCTACTCTTCCCCAAAAAAGATTTTTGAGGCAGGAATTGATTTCTGGTTGAGAGAAGAGTAAAGCACCCCAAAGGTAATGATGGCACAAGAGATTTTGGGACAAACCAGCCCTCAGGCACACAGAGATAATCAAATTTGCAATTTGCACTTCTGAGGAGGGCAGGCAGCATTTGGGAGCTCAGCACACCTGGATGAGGGTCCCAAAAGCCACCCTGGGAACCTCCACAAAAATCAGCAACTGCTTCTGCACATTTCATGTCCCACCCACCAGCCTGGAGTCAAATCAGCATTAAATATGTGGGTGTTGATATAATAATTGAGTATTTTCTGTTTCACAGAGTTAATATCAGTCTGGGAGCCACAAATGGCTCATTCAAGCACTGAGGGTGCAGTGAGAGAAGGGAGTCGATGCTTCAGGGAAGGAGCAAATATTTCCCTGGCAGACTGACTCAAATAATAAATGGTGGCAGCTTGAACCCCCTCCAGGAGGCTGCAATTGGAGGAACTTGGAGAGATGGATTAATGGGCAGAGATGTGATGCTGCCAGCCAGATAATAAACAACTGAGAATAGGAGATTTGCAGAAAAATGCTCTTTTATTCCATACTGCCAGGCAAAGGCAATGACTCCAACTGGAATTTGGCCAGATCTCAGTTAACATTTCTTCAGGAGAGTGCCTGAGGATGTTTAATGGGGATGGCCTCAGCTCTGCTGATTCACAGAGCCACTGGGAGCCCAGGAAAAGCCTGGAAGTTCTGTCTGGGCAAGGTGACTCCAGGATTTGCTTTGAACAACCCCAACAATTCCCATCCACCACTGCCTTTAACCCAACTCTGCCTTGAGCTCACCAAATCTCATCCCCTCACCCCTCCCAAAGCAGCAGGAGCTGCCCAAATCCTGCTTTTCCATCCAAGCCTGGGGCTGGGGCTCCAGCTGGGGCTCCAGCCCCAAGCCAGGACCCTGCTGGCCACGCAGAGCCTGCACCAGATGGCTCCTGGTGGCACTTGTCACTTATTGCTGCTGCTCCCAGATGGATGGGTGACAGCTTTGGAGCCCCTTAGGACTCTTTAGAACCCTCCCAAGGACAGTGATGCCACAAAGTTCTCCTCCTGCAAAGGGAAGAGGCAGGAAAAGCTGGATTTGAGCAAAGCACAGCTGAGGGGTCACTCTCCCACCCCCTCAGCTCCACCCAGAGCCCCACACATTCCTGGCTAAAACCCAAAGGAAAAGGTTCATGCATCAACCCTGCCCTACACCCACCCTGCTAACTCCAGTCTGGCTGCTGGGCCTCCCCTTCACAGCTCTGCACTGAAGCATTAAATGAAAATGTAATCAATTTAATCAACTCTGCCATTCCATCCTCGTGTGTGTGCCCAAAGAGCTTCCTCGAGCATCCCAGGTGCTGCCTGGAGTATCCAAACCACAGCTCAGGAGCAGAATTCATCAATTCTCATCATCTTCATCAATTTCTCAATTTCTTATCCCTTTTGCCCTGTGACCAGCAGCTCTCAGGGCTGCAGAGGAATTCCTGCCCCAGCACAGGGCTGATTCCCAGGATCAGCCCCAGCCTCAACCACATGGTGCTGCCAGATCCCACCTGCAAAAAATCTACTTATTTCCACTTGCAAAAGCCTCCTAGATCCCTGCTGGAAAACGGACCTGGAGGAGAGGCTGCCTATTATCTCCTGTCAGGGAAGGAGCCAGAGCTGCCACCTAAGCTCAGTGTGCTGTCAATTCATATGAGGATGGTGATTCATCCTGCTCAGAGACAGCTGGGCTGACTCAGTCCCTGGATGAGCTTGTGTCTCTCATTTACCTGCCAAGAAAAGCCCCTCTAATTAGCTGATCCTAGACATCCAGTGTGGAGGCAGCTGGAGCAGGAAAATCCCCCTCGTGCTGCTCTCACCTTTGTTCCCAGCACTGAGCTCTGCCTGGTTCTCCTGCCCCCTCTCCCAGCCCAAACCAGCCCCATCTGCTCTGCAGCTGATCACCCATCCATATTAGTTAGGTTTTTATGATTTGTTTCAGCACCCCATGGGGTTTTTTTTTAGAGGCAACCCGAGGCTCAGACAACTCTTGTCCTTGGGAGGTGACAGGAGATGCCTGATGGCCACTGAAGATTTTTATTTGTGTGTGCAGCTCTCCCACCCCGCCCTCACAAGCAGTAAATCCACAAACAACCCTAAAATTAGTATTTACAGGAAGAAAAAAGAAAAGCAGAACTGGGATCCTTGCAGGAAAGGGGAAGAGGTTCACAAGCAGAGGATGGAGAGGAATCACTCACCCTCATCATTTCCACTGCCTGTGTGAGACAGCTCTGGTGTCTGGGCTTGCAGCAAGAACAGCTCCTGGGACAAGAGCAGCATTCCAATCACACAATTCCCTGCCTGGAATCACAGCCCAGGCTCCCCACACCCCTCCAGCTGATGGGGGCTGTTGGATCAACACTGAGCCCTTGGTGCAGGCTGCTGCTCACCCCCACGTCCATGGGCCAGACACCCCAGCTCTGCACACCCCTGCACACACCTCTGCTGGGAAAAGAGTCCAAAAAGCCTCACCCAGATGGCCCAGCCTCAGGGATGGACCAAACAGGCACCAAGGCTGGTGCTGCTGTCCATCCTGCCACCCCCTGCCCTTCCCCAGGTGACTCTGGTGTCACCACTCCTGTTAAACCCTCATCCCAAATCACTGATCATCAATACACTTCCAATTAACCTTCCCCTACATTCCCTAGCATCAAAAACAATAACCAGCTGTCATCATCATTCCATAGCCACTCCAAAACAAACATACAACTACCCCCCCCAACAAAAAACCAAACAAAAATATAAATCATGATCATAAATCATCAACCAATCATCCACCAAATTTTACATTCTTGTAGCTTATAAAATGGGGAAGGGGTCTCACAGGTGATGAAGGTCCTCTGAGTTCAGGGGAATTGGAGGGAAGAAGGAACAAGGGGAGGAGCAGGACTGGGCTGTGGAAAGCCCAGCATGGCAGAACAGATGCTCTGCAGCTGGGCCAGATGGTCCCCAGCTGCTGCCAGGGACTGTGCCTGGGACAGGACCCTGGGTCCTGCTGGAGCTGGGCTGAGGGGATGGAGAATGCAGGAAAGCTCAGCCCTGGTCTAACAGAGCAAATGGGGCACGGGGAGTCCCCACCTCTCACTCCCCTCACCCAGGCACCTTCTCCAAATTTCCCTCCCTTCACAATTAACACAGCCCTGCACGAGCTGCCAGGCTCTGCCATCCATTCTGAGCCAGGCTCTGCTTGGGCAGGAATCTGCATTGATGGTCTGGGCCCAGCAGCTGCCACCAGGAGAGGCTTCAGGAGGAGGCCAGGGTGGCTCTCCTGGTGTACAGCAGGTTAAAACCCCTCTCTGAGCCCATCCTGACCTGCTGCTCCCACGAGCAGGCAGAAACACAAGGAATTGCAAATCTCACTTGAAACAACACATTTGCTTTTTTATCCACTCCAAAATTGTTGCTTTTGGTGGCTCCCCTTGCCCTCCTCAGCCAGCAGAGGTATTGCAATCCAACAGTAGGGGAAAAAAAAAAAAAAGTTGAAAATATGGGGGGATTGATCAATGCAGCATAAATCCTGAGGTGGGGATTGCCCACAGCCATACAGGGGTTTTGTTTTGATGTCCAGCCCTGGGAAAACACTCCTACATCCTCCTCCAGAACCTGCAGCATCAATAATGCTGTTCCTGCCTCACCTGGAAGCCTCCTGGACCCAGCAGAAATCAATCCACTGCTGCACACACAATGAGAGGCTGCAACCCAAGAACTGCTCTCTGAAAGCTGCTCCCACCTCCAAGGCCTGAGCTGATTATTATTGCATTAGCCATGGAGGGATGCATTGTGAATGCTCAATGGATGCTCAACTCTGCTTCCAAAGGATGGAATTTCGGGCTGGGAGGCTCCAGGAATGTTTTGGCATCCTTTAATAGGTGCTGGAATAAAGGCTCAGATATTTCTGCTACAGAAAATAAGCATCAGTGATTCCCCATCACAGCTCTCTCTCCCAGAGTTATTCAATGGAAGTAATTGAAGGCATCTTTGAGAGACACAAATATTCAATTAACTCTCCAAACTGGCTGCTGTGGAATAATGCAAGCATGACAAAAAGACAATTTAAGTGAACAAATTACAGCTGACTCCTATAAAATCATGCCAAACCTTTTTTTCTTTCTTTTTTTTTTTTGGTTCATTTACACCATTGCAGGAGCCTGGGTGGGGGGGAACACAGGGAAAAAATGGGTTTGGATCAATAGCAATACCTGCACACACCAAAATCCAGGCATATCCTGGATTTTTACCAGCAAAGAGAGTGGAATTACTCAGCACAAGAATCTGGCTGCAGGAATTAGGAGATTTTGCAAGGCAAAGATTTAGAAGGAACAAGATACAGAGAGATTTTAGCACAAAGCAAAAGAGGAGGAAGTGGGGTTGAACAAAACATTGAAATAAAAGCTCCCTGACCCTTTTTTGCATTAAAATTTATCCTCAGGAGCAGCCTATTCCATAAAACCATTTAATATCTTCCTAAATGTTAAAAGGGAATTCCAGCAAAGGAGAAAAACCAACCCAATCCCACAGCACGAAACTGATTTTCTGAATTAAGACAAAGCAACAGGAGTGGAATAAAAAGAAAGGTTTCCCCAAGGAAGCCAGCATCACCCAAGTAATTAATATGGACAACATGAATTCCAATTCTTTCATTTGCAAATCCAGCATCCCCAGTTAATCTGGAGCATGGACAAAGTCCATTAATAAAGCAGATCTCTGTAATGGGATTCAAAGCAACGTCAAATCAATAAATTAAAAAAACCTTGTGTGGTTAAATAATCTACACTTTGCATAATAACATCAGTGCTGTGATGCTGGGTGGTTAAGTGGGGACAAATTCCAGAGCAATCCCAGCAGAAACACCCAGCAGGAAAATCAGATTGAGGTGGGAAAACCTCCCTGCTCAGGGGTGAAATCCATGAGCCAAAGGGGAAAATCTCCCTCATACTCCATGAAACCTCTCTGAGCAGCCCCATGGGGTGAAATCCATGAGCCAAGGGGAAAATCTCCTTTACACTCCATGAAATGTCTCCTGAGCTGCCCCACCAGGGTGAAATCCATGAGCCAAGGGGAAAATCTCCCTCACACTCCATGAAACCTCTCTGAGCAGCCCCATGGGGTGAAATCCATGAGCTAAGGGGAAAATCTCCTTTACACTCCATGAAACCTCTCCTGAGCAGCCCCACAGGGGTGAAATCCATGAGCCAAGGGAAAATCTCCTTTACATTCCATGAAACCTCTCTGAGCAGCCCCACAGGGGTGAAATCCATGAGCTAAGGGGAAAGCCTCCCTCACACTCCATGAAACCCCTCCTGAGCTGCCCCACCAGGGTGAAATCCATGAACCAAGGGGAAAATCTCCTTTACACTCCATGAAACCTCTCTGAGCAGCCCCACAGGGGTGAAATCCATGAGCTAAGGGGAAAACCTCCCTCACACTCCATGAAATGTCTCCTGAGCTGCCCCACAGGGGTGAAGTCCATGAGCCAAGGGGAAAATCTCCCTCACACTCCATGAAACCTCTCTGAGCTGCCCCACCAGGGTGAAATCCATGAGCTAAGGGGAAAATCTCCCCCATACTCCATGAAACCTCTCTGAGCAGCCCTATGGGGTGAAATCCATGAGCCAAGGGGAAAATCTCCTTTACATTCCATGAAATGTCTCCTGAGCAGCCCCACAGGGGTGAAATCCATGAACCAAGGGGAAAATCTCCTTTACACTCCATGAAACCCCTCCTGAGCTGCCCCACCAGGGTGAAATCCATGAACCAAGGGGAAAATCTCCCTCACACTCCATGAAACCTCTCTGAGCAGCCCCACACAGAGCTGGGGGTTCCCCAAGCAGCTTTTCCAAGAGTGAGGGGGGGATAATTTCCCTTAAAACCCTTTCTCACCCTGGGTGAATCCTGCCCAGGATGTGCCAGGTCTGAATTAACCTGGCAGGACCTTTCCTGTGCCCCCAGTGCCAGCTCAGGTGAATTTCCTGACCAACACTGAGCCCAACTCATCCTGTTTCACAAACCATTGCATTTTGGGGTGCCTCTGGTGTCTCCCAGCTCCTGCAGAGAGCTGAACAAAAGGAGAAACTGAGTTACAGAAAGCCAAACTCACACTGCTGCCCTCAACACCCCCATTTCCAAACCCTTCCAGCTGGGAGGCCTCAGCTCTGCTCTGCTCTGCTCTCCTCTGGGATAGCTCCTCTCAGCCTTGCCAAGTCACAAAACCACTTAAATACCTGATTAACTACAAGCACATGTTTAAATCCCTCTGGAGCCAAGGGGGTTGGGTTAGCAGAGTGCTTCACGCAGGTTTTTGTTAAACAAAACTTCTTTTCTCCACCCAGTTCCCTTCTTGGGGAGGGATTGGGACACCCCAGAGTGAGCTGAGCTCGAGTGAGCAGTGGAAGAAGAATTTTGCACAAAATCAGGGAATGAGATCCCAGGGGACACAGACTGGGCTGATGGAGAGTGCTCTGTCCTCCAGAGCCAGCAAATATTTCCAGTAAATGCCATTAAAATTCTCTTTATTTCACCACACACCAGGCTCCAGAAAGGCCAGAGGGTGGTGGCTGCTGGTCCTGAGCCTCAGAGATGTGACAGATTAACCCAGAAATGGTCTGAGAGCCTCTGGGCTTGGCTGAGAAGGGAAGTCCACTCCAGGTTTCACTGAACAGATACAAGTAATAAACAGATTTTCTGCTTTTCTGTTTGTGGGGACCCCCAAACCCACAGGGCAGGCAAGGAGAAGCAGAAACATGGCACAGGCAGCATCACATCCTGTTTCCAGCAATAAAAGGTGCCAACCTCCTCACTAAAATCCAAATATTTCTGCTTTGTTTGACAGCCAGGGCCATTAAATCGCTGTTGTTGATATTCCATTTCCCAGTGGAGATGCCAGAGCAGCTCGGGAGGATCAGACACAAAGCACACCTTGGCCCAGGGAGCTTCTGCCAGGGAAACAGAGCCTGTGAGGGATCTGTGGCCCCTGGAAATGGAACCTGTGAGGGATCTGTGGCCCCAGGAAACAGAACCTGTGAGGGATCTGTGGCCCCTGGAAACAGAACCTGTGAGGGATCTGTGGCCCCTGGAAACAGAACCTGTGAGAGATGTGTGGCCCCTAGAAATTGAACCTGTGAGGGATCTGTGGCCCCAGGAAATGGAACCTGTGAGGGATCTGTGGCCCCAGGAAATGGAACCTGTGAGGGATCTGTGGCCCCTGGAAGTGGGACCTGTGAGGGATCTGTGGCCCCAGGAAATGGAACCTGTGAGGGATCTGTGGCCCCTGGAAATGGAACCTGTGAGGGATCTGTGGCCCCAGGAAATGGAACCTGTGAGGGATCTGTGGCCCCTGGAAATGGAACCTGTGAGGGATCTGTGGCCCCAGGAAACAGAGCCTGTGAGGGATCTGTGGCCCCAGGAGGAGAAGGAGCCAGGGCTGGGTGATGGAAACCACACCTGGAGCTCCTTTTGCAGCAGAGGATCCACGGCAGAGCTGCTGCTCCCACTGCTGAGTCACAGCTGCTGTGCAGAGCTCAGGATTGGGAGTTTCCTTCCATCTAGGGCTTCTCCCCAGCCCATATTTCAAGGCATTTGCCAATGACAAGTGCACTGAAATATGTCTGATATAAGCAGTTAAAAGCAGCCTTCTTCCTATCACGCATCCTTTAAAAAAATACCTGTTCCATGGTTCTCCCTCATTCCTGCAAAAATACACTATGTCACTTGAGGGTTTTTTTGTTAAAAACACACTTTGCTTACAGCTTGAAAATAGCTAGCAAAGTATCATGAATAAACCCTAGAAACAAAATTTGCATGGTATAAAAATACATAACTTGGAGCAATTACAAGCTAACCTGGCTATGAGCAGTTTTGGTGGGGGTGAGCACCAAAACACCCCCAGGACAGGGCAGGGAGCAGCTCCAGAGCAGCAACACCAGCAAAGGCAAAGCATCCCTGTCTCCATGGCCTGGGATGTCCCCTACAATGTGTCACCAGCCCAGAAGAGTCCCCAGGGAGAAGCCTGGGATGCCAGGGGTAACAGAGCACCCTGCTAATCCCTCCTGCTTCCCTGAGCCTTCCTGGGATCACTCAGCTGGATCCAATGGAACCCACAGGATATTCCCACAGTGCCACAACAAAATCTCACAGCTCCTGCTCCCAGTGCTGCCACTGCAAGCCCAAAATGCCGTTTTTCCAACTCCAAAGCAGCCAGCACTGATATTTTTCCCACCAGCAGCTCCTCCTGAAGTTCACAGCAGAGGAAGAAGAACCCCAGAAAGTTTCAGGACACGGCACCAAATCCTTAATCTCGTTTCCCAGCTCCAACCACTGAATAATCCCTGAAACCTGATGAGCTGAGCAAAAGGAAAGGCAGGATGAGCTCATTGTGCTGAGCCTCCCCTTCCCTGCTCCATCCCCAGCCCTGGGCTGGAATTCCTCACACAGCCATGAGCAGCTGATCCCAATATCATTAAAACATGACTAACACAGGCCCTGAGCTGGTTGGAAAGTGGAGGAGCCACTGGTGGGTGGTGGATCAGACACCTCCAGCCTCACACACACAGATGTGGGGTGGCATTTAGCACACAGTGACACCAAACCTGCCCTTGGGACCTTCCCCTGTGCCAAGAAATTCATGGCTGGAAGAAAGATTCCCTTTTGCAAGGCATGAAACAGGAAGAAAAAAACCCCTTGGTTTTCTCTGAAGATCCACAGGCTGGGCTGAAATCACCAGTGACAAGTAAATAGGTTGGAAAAAGCTCCCTCTGAGAGACAGGCTGACTCAATCTGTGTTATCTTTTCCCTTTTTGCTTTATCTTCCCTGATGTGCCTGCTCAGGAAGAGATAAGGAGCAGCTGCTCCCAGCCCTGCCACTTCTGTGCACTCCATTCCTGTTCTTGGGAATTCCCTTTGCCAGGGGGATGCTCAGCCCTTCTGCTGCTCCATTCCCTCTGAAAAACGAGGAGCAGAGAAGCTTTTCCCTGATAAAGAATCCTGGAATTATTTAAGGTGGAAAAGCTCAAATCTGACCACTAACCCAGCACTAAAGCATGTCCCCACATCCCATAAATTCCTCCAGGGATGGGGATTCCAGCATTTCCCTGCAGGCTCTGGGATGGGTCAGTCAGAGCTGGAACATCCCAGGGAGCTTGGTCAGGCCTGGGTCCCACCAGGATTTTGCACAATTACATTCCCAATCAGTGGGATGATCTCAGCCTGTGGGAATGGCACTCTGTCCCTGCCTTGGGGAATATTCCAGCTCCTGGATTTGTGCCCTCTTCCAAAGGGAGGGCACACAAGCAAACACGGGTCCTCGTGGAAAATAAAGCTGATTTATGCTATGACGCAACACTAAAAGATCTTTTTAAAAAAAATATTTCAGGAGAAGAGTTGGGCTGATTTATTTTCTTTTAGGAGAAGAGTTTGGCTGATGAATTTTCTTTCAGGAGAAGAGTTTGGCTGATTTATTCTCTTTCAGTAGAGGAGTTTGGCTGATGAATTTTCTTTGTGCTGGAGAGAAGAGCAGCTGATGGGCAAGAGATGAAAGCACCCCAAGCAGAGATTCCTCACCACATTTCAGGGAGTTCATCCCATCTGAGAACTGCTTTATATCTAAAAATGGATGGAGAAGTTTATCACAGCCAAAACTTTCCCTGTCACCTGCACCAGGCCAGATTCTCCATCCTCTTCCTCTGGACACCAACAGGGTGGGAAGGAAACCAGAGGGGAAACCAAGGTGTGCATGGAGAGCTCAGGAGAAGCACCAAAGCTGCTCCTGTTCTACAGTTCAGCCTTTCCACTGAATGCCCACTGCCATGGAGTGGGAAATCAGCTTTGAGACCTTTTTTCCTGCCAAGAAATGCCAGGAATTCCTGCCTGGAAGTGGTACAGCCCCAGCAGCTGCTCCCCACGTGGGAGCAGGGCTGTGTTTGATGCTGCACACCCACACCTCTGTTGTTCATGAGGTACCCAGGGCCTTACAGGGATGTTCACATCCTAAAATCCAGGAAAACCTGGAATCCTGGCAGCTCCTGGGGCTGCTGCCACCTTTGTTCTAAAGCAGCAAGGCAAGAGAGAAGAATGCCATGGGAAGGATTTTTATACTGAGAAAGGAGATGTTGGAGAGCAGATTTGTGCACATCCAGCTGAGACACATTTCCCCTTCCCAAACCCACAAATCTGTGCAAAGACTGGTTTGGGTTGGAAGGGACCTCAAAGCTCATCTCATTCCCACTCCTCTGCCATGAGCAGGGAGACCTTCCATAGATCAGGGAGCTTCAACCTGGCCTTGGGCACTGCCAGGGATGGAACAGCCAGAGCTGCTCTGGGCACCTGTGCCAGGGCCTGCCCACCCTGCCAGGGAGCAATTCCTGCCCAACATCCCACCCACACCTCCCCTCTGCCAGCCTGGAGCCTCTCTGAATGCCCACACTGGTGACACTCTGTGGTTTTGGGCTACCTGGTGAGGAGTTCCAGCTCCAATCCTGAGAGAGGATGAAAAGCAGAGTCCCAAACTCAGCTCCACACCTGCTGGATGCTCTGAATTCCCCCCAAATCCAGCACACCCAGCCCAGCTGTGCTGCCCAGGCACTCTGTGAGCCCATGAAACAGCCTGGCAATGGCACACACACAATAAAACATCCATTTTGGAGCTGCTGAGAGGAGGCTTTCCTCTTAAAACACCTCAGGAAAATGGGCAAGGGAATGGATGAGACCATCAGCATGGGCAAATTACCCTCATTTATTGCAGGGTGGCTCAAAAGTCTCCAATTTCCCAGCCTGAGACTCAATCAGTGCTGTGCCCACACCACAGGGAGCTGGGAACCTCATAGCAACAAAGGAAAGTCAGTTTTGGGGATGAAGGGAAGAAATGAAGCCTTTCCCATGATTTCTGCCATGCTTGTGTGGCTTTATTTGCAGCATCAGATTTGGAACCATCAGGCAGAGCAGGGCTGGGATTTGGTATTTGATATTTGAAGAAGGTTGGAAGGTAAAATCTCTCTTGAAGGTAAAATCTCTCTTGAAGGTAAAAATCTCTCTTGAAAGTAAAAATCTTTCTTGAAGGTAAAATCTCTCTTGAAGGTAAAAATCTCTGTTGAAAGTAAAAATCTCTCTTGAAGGTAAAATCTCTCTTGAAGGTAAAAATCTCTCTTGAAGGTAAAATCCTTCTTGAAGGTAAAATCCTTCTTGAAGGTAAAAATCTCTCTTGAAGGTAAAATCTCTCTGGAAAGTAAAATCTCTCTTGAAGGTAAAATCTCTCTGGAAAGTAAAATCTCTCTGGAAAGTAAAATTTCTCTTGAAGGTAAAATCTTTCTTGAAGGTAAAAATCTCTCTTGAAGGTAAAAATCTCTCTTGAAGGTAAAAATCTCTCTTGAAGGTAAAATCTCTCTTGAAGGTAAAATCGTTCTTGAAGGTAAAAATCTCTCTTGAAGGTAAAATCCTTCTTGAAGGTAAAATCTCTCTTGAAGGTAAAATCTCTCTTGAAGGTAAAATCTCTCTTGAAGGTAAAAATCTTTCTTGAAGGTAAAAATCTCTCTTGAAGGTAAAAATCTCTCTTGAAGGTAAAATCTCTCTTGAAGGTAAAATCTCTCTGGAAAGTAAAATCTCTCTTGAAGGTAAAATCTCTCTTGAAGGTAAAAATCTCTCTTGAAGGTAAAATCTCTCTTGAAGGCTTTCACAGCTCCTTCCCTCCCTGTCTGGCACCAGGGAATTTGGAGGCTCCTTTGAGGATCCACCTTGGCATGAGGCTCCAAACTGGAGGTGGGATCCTGCCAGCTGGCTCAGTCTCTCCAGAGAAACCCAAAAATAAAGGATTTGGGCTCATCAAAGTCACCAGGAAATGCCCAAACTTGCTGAGGAAGAATTAATGACTGAGCTGCCCAAGGATCCTATTCAGTGACATTAAAATTCAATTAATGCTGCTGTATAAAGTAGCTTTAAACACTGAATACTTTAAACCACCCAGACTTCAAACCAGCAATTTGATGCCAACCTCTGGCCAGGTTTTAATTTTAAAATGGAAAAAAAATATTTAATTTTAAACAAATTTTAAACTCCTGTTAGCCCAGGTAGGCAGGACATGGCTGCCAATGATTTTAGGGAAGTCAGTGATAAAAACAACCAGAAAAAAGTGCAAACACAGCTTTGGGGAGAGTCTGGACAAAGAAAACATCTTAATTTCAATTAATTCAAATGTTTCACTCCTTGATCTTAAGGTTCTGTTCCAATTTCCAGGGTTTTCATTCACTTATTCCAGCTTAACACTGAATTTCAGCATGTCAATGAAAAAATCAGGAGTACAAAGGAGAAATGCACAATTTCCCATCTGCAAGTAAAACTTCAACCTGAGAGACCAAGCTCTGTAATTATGGTGACCAGAAGTGTAACTCATGATGCACAATTAACACTCCACTTAATGAATCAACCAGTTTTAAATGCAAAATCTGTTTGGAGACATTTACTTTGTCTGCTTTCTTATCCAGCATATTCTGAGTGTATTAACTGATTAAAAAAAAAATTAAAAACCACTTTTGTGCTCTTTAAACTTGCTTTCATTTCCCTGTAACTCGAGTCAGAAGCACAAAAGGATCAATCAACCCTGCAAACCCCAAATTCACCATTTCCCCACCAGAATAAAACCACACAAAACTCCTCACCCAGCCACACAGCTGCCTCAATAAATGTCCCCAGATCCACCAGGCTCCCTCCTCAGAAAAGGAAGTATCCAATTACACCCAAGCAGGAGCAGCTTTTTACAAACAAACAGGAAAACATCCTCTTTCTTATAGAATGACCCCCCAAAAAAATCCTAACCACATACACACAAAAAAATCCCCAAAAAACCCACATACACACAAAAAAGGCTGCTTAAATCAAGATTTAATGCAATCCTACATGATTTTGGCTGGATGTAAATCATGGGTGTAGATCATTCACACTCTCATCCCAAATTGTTTTTCTGCAAGCCCAGGAAGCTCACAGAGATATTTGGGAACAGGATTTCCCCCAAATCCTTTCTGGAGAGGGGAGAGCTGTATCCAAATGGAAATAAATGGAGGGGTTTGGGATGAACCAAGGCTTTGGGGCTGTTTGCTGAGGTTTGAGTGCTGTTTTTGCAGAAATTTGGGCTGCTCTGCCCTGATTTTGGGGAGCTCAGGCAGAACCAGGTGCTGGGGTTTGTTCAACACCAACCAAACCTGGGGCAGAGGCTGCAGCAGCTTCAGTTCCTCCCTGTGCAGGGAATTTGGGTTTTTTATTGAGGTCTAAACTCCCCCAGCTCCTGAATCCCACTTCCCATTGGGGCTGGGGATGCCCCAAATCCCAAAGCAGCCCCAGCAGGGTGGGAACAGGGACAGAGATGCCCCAGGAAAAACCCTCAGCACATCCCTGGCCAAAACAACCATTTCCCACCAAAATGTGCTCTCCTTCCTCAGCAGCTTTTGCTTTTTTCCTGCTGGGATTTCAGTGCAGTGCCAAGATCCTGGCCTTGGGCAGGAAGAGCCCTGCAGGACAAGGCAGGAATGATCTGCCCTGATGATCGGCTGTTAACAGAAAGGTTCGTGGTTCCAGCCCACCCAGGGACGCCACTTGTCGGTTTCTCGGCTGTTTTAATGACCTGGAAAGGCTCGGGGATGGCCTTGGGCAGCCCGCGCTCCAAAGGATGAAAAGAGGCTTCAGGTTTTTTCTCGGTCTCCAGTGTTTATTAGTTGTTTATCTAAAAGATTTTCTCTCGGCCCGACAGAGGTCTGCACAGCAGCCAGCCATGAGCACACTGAGAGCCCCCGGGGCGGTCACCTATCTTTATACTCAAAATTATGTATACAATATTTATCAATTGTATACAATATTTACCTATTTCCCCAATACCTTTTACCCTTATTGACCAGTGCACTTATAGTAATAACCGATCCCAAAGTGCCACCATCACCACAGAAGATGGAGGCCAAGAAGAAGAAGAAGAAGGACAGGACACGCCCCAATTCCTCCATCTTACTTCTTTAGACCCCCCGTACAGAAATCCTAAACCCTGTGTTTCACACTCTAATTAACTTATCCCTTCACCATTCACCCAGTGAAATCCTCCCACCCTCATACAGGTGTCGTCTGCTGTGTAGGATCAAAGTCCAGCCACCAGACACTTCTGGAACATTCCAGGACTCCCGAGCCCCCCAAGGGTGGTCTCAGTCACTCTGCACATCAGTCCTGAGGTGCTGAGATCCCACACCAGCCCAGAGTGGGCTCCTCCTCTGGGACAGGAAAAGAGAATTTCCCAGCCATGGAAATTGGGGCTCCTGGCACACAGCCCTGTGCTCTGACACCCAGGGGATCTCTGCACAAGGAGAGGGGAAAGCACAGGAACTGCCCAAGGAGGGTTTGGTCTCTGATTTCCAAGCTTGTCCTTGGGGTGGGAGGGACAGACAGAGCTTGCTCAATTCAATGTTCTCTGCATGCTGAGGGTAGGAAACAGAGCTGTAGCTGCCACAGAACTGCAGCTCCTGTCCCCAGCACCCATTTCCTCACTTTCTGTGCCTAAACAGAAAGCAAGGAGCTGAAAACTCAGCACACAAATCCCCATCCTCCACAAAAACCCTGCTCCAGCTCCAGGCTGGCTCTCCTTTCTTCTGCTCCTGCTCCTCTCAGCCTCTCCTTCAATGATCCAACCTTCATTTCCACACAACTGGAATTAACTTTGCTGCCTTGCTGAAACCTCCCCCAAATGCAGCCCCTGAGCACTGCTGGGAATGGGCAGCAGCAGTGGGAGCAGGAGCTGGGCTGGAAGCTGCTCAGAAAGCAATCCCACAGCACAGGGGACATCCAGGGACAGAAATCAGCAGGAGCCGGGGCTGGGCAGGAGCAGACCTCAAGGAAAACCTCCATGGTTTTCCAACAAGGACTTTGGGACCACTGGAAAAGGCAGAATCCCATAAAGAAATTCCCCCATCAACATCAAACCCCAGGCAGGGCTCTGGGGAGATTATTGTGATATAAAGAGTGAAATATCCACTGAGATACCCAAAGGCATGAGGGAAAGGCAGCTCCCTGCCCTGGGCTCTGCTGCCTGTCCAGAGCTCAAAGCTCTCACAAAGGAAGAGCCTCTGACTTTGAAAGACACCAAGTCTGAAAGATAAAGAGTCCTGAAAAGATCTGAGGATGCTGGAAAGCTCCAAGCAGCTCCTGCTCTCCAGCAGCAGGGTCAGAGCCAGGAGTAATTGGGGCTAAAACCTTGGGCCTGGAGAGGAATGGAATGGACAATTTGCTTTTCCTTTTACAGGCAAGATGAAATTTGCCATGCAGTGATCTTTTCCCCAAAATTTGAAGAAGGACGTTGAGACAAACACACAGAGAAAGAGAAATGGAATCAGGCATTAAATCACATCAGGCATTTGGCCAGGACCTGAAGATGTTGAATACTAAAAAAATTCCACACTGCTTGTAGGAGAATGAAATGAATATTAATAAATAACCACCTCCCTTAGCTCAGAGAAGGCCACAGGCACAAATCCCCCCAGTGAAGCTCCAAAACACTGAATTTCAGGTGCACCAGCCCCATTGCTGCCCCCACACAGCCCAGGGATGTGCAGGGAGGCTGTGCCCACACACCCACACTGCCAGGGAGAGCAGGCAGCCTCACACTCGGGGTTTTCACAGCCTGAAACAGGATAAAAAGGAAAATAGAGGGGGGAAAAAAGGTGTGTGCCAGGCTGTCTGCAGCCCCCAGCTGCTGCATTTCATATCAGGTGTGAAAAAAGCAGAGCCTGGGGTGGGGAAAAAACACATTCCTGCTATTATATAAGCAGAGAAAGTGCTGAACAGGGGCTGGGGTGGACAACAACCATTAACTGGTGCCAGCCTGGAAGTTTCTGTCTGCATGAGGGCACAGGCAGCACCTGATGCTCTGTTCAGGTGCCCACAGCCCAGCCCAGCCCTCACTTTATATCACATCCCAGCCTCCCTCTGTCCCCAAAACCACATTTCCCCCAGGAGGAGCAGCAGCAGGCACCTTCCAGGGGGTTAATTAATCATTAAATCATTAAATCCAATCCTGTGCCTGCACATCCACCTGCAAATCCCACTGAAGGATGGGAAGAGGCAAAGTGAGCGAGCATCTTGCACCAGAAACCCTTTTTGGGGCAGGAAACACCCCAAATCTCAGAGATATTTGCTGTCAGTGCCTCCAGCAGCCCAAGAGTTAAAAAGCACTGTGTGTGGGGAGCTCTGGTGGGGTTTCAGCAGCAGCTTGAGGCAGAGGAAATGAGGGTTCATCCCAAAGCCACCCCGCTCAGAGCAGGGTTACCCAACTTCCACCCTGTGGGGCCCTGCTGCAGCCAGGGCAGGGCCCTCACCCAGCCCCAGCAGCTCCCAGTTGGGGAAAAACAACCAAAATCCTGCAAAATTCCTCATCCCTGTCCTCTGCTGGCAGCCACAGGCTGGGAGGAGCCCAGAGACCCCCAGACACCCCAGGCTGGGTCACCTCTGGTGCTCTGAGCACACAGGAGATGGGACCAGGTGCTCATTTTTGGGGAAACTCCTCCAGCATTCCTGGGGTGGCTTCCATGGGATGCTGCCCATGGTTGGGGAGCACAGGGCCAGGGGCAAGCACTGAGCCCAGCCACAAAGATTTTCATTTTTTCCCTCTCTTGTGTCTCAAGGAGGAAGTCACAGGAGCCCAAAGTGAGCTGTCCCCATCAGTATTTCTAATTTTTTTTGGTGTGTTTTATTATCCAGTCAAGCCCCTTTTACAATGAAGATATTCATCATTAATTAATTAATTAAGCATCCCTGTGCCACACAGTTTCAAAGGTGCTCAGCTCGTGTCTCATTCCCCACAAACTCTGGCTGGAAAATCCCCTTGGGATGGGGCAGGGGCACAGCTGCACCCACAGCAGGGGCTGTTTGTGGGACAAACCCCAAGGTTTTGTGGGATAAACCCCAAGGTTTTGTGGGATAAACCCCAAGGTTTTGTGGGATAAACCCCAGGTTTTGTGGGATAAACCCCAAGGTGTTGTGGGATAACCCTCAAGGTTTTGTGGGACAAACTCCAAGGTTTTGTGGGACAAACCCCAAGGTTTTGTGGGACAAACCCCAAGGTTTTGTGGGGTAACCCTCAAGGTTTTGTGGGATAAATCCCAAGGTTTTGTGGGATAACCCTCAAAATTCTGTGGGATAAACCCCAAGGTTTTGTGGGATAAACCCCAAGGTTTTGTGGGATAAACCCCAAGGTTTTGAGGGATAAACCCCAAGGTTTTGTGGGATAAACCCCAAGGTTTTGTGGGATAACCCTCAAAATTCTGTGGGATAAACCCCAAGGTTTTGTGGGATAAACCCCAAGGTTTTGTGGGATAAATCCCAAAGTTTTGTGGGATAAACCCCAAGGTTTTGTGGGATAACCCTCAATGTGTTGTGGGATAACCCTCAAGGTTTTGTGGGACAAACCCCAAGGTTTTGTGGGACAAACCCCAAGGTTTTGTGGGGTAACCCTCAAGGTTTTGTGGGATAAATCCCAAGGTTTTGTGGGATAACCCTCAAAATTCTGTGGGATAAACCCCAAGGTTTTGTGGGATAACCCTCAAGGTTTTGTGGGATAAATCCCAAGGTTTTGTGGGATAACCCTCAAAATTCTGTGGGATAAATCCCAAAGTTTTGTGGGATAACCCTCAAGGTTTTGTGGGATAAACCCCAAGGTTTTGTGGGATAAACCCCAGGGATCCCAGGCAGGGCCCCAGCCAGGAGGGGCTGCAATGTTTGGTGGGCACAGAGCGCATTTGCTCCCAGCCTTTTCCTACAAATGGGATTTTTGGTGATGTTTTTGCCCATTTTGGGGCCCTCCCCACCCCAGCACTGCCCACCCCAGGCTGGCACAGAGCACAGAATCCACCTTGCCAGTGCTGCCACACCTTGGACCTTGGCATTTGGCTTTGGGCACACCCTGGCATTTACTGCCACGCTTTGCTTTCCCCCCTTTCCCCACTGAATTCCTGCAGCTGCTGCTCACCTGCCCTGAGCAGATGCTGCTCAGATCTGCTGGATTCCTCATCCTCCTCATCCTCCCCTCTCCCCCAGCCCCAGAAGAGCAGCAAAAGCTCCACGTAACCAATGGCAAATTCCTTGAGTGCAACGTAATGGGCTGGGAAGCGCTTCCCCATCTCGCCTGGGAAAAGCGATCCTCTGGCAGCAGGGAGGAGGAGGAAAACATGCTTTGTTTTACAAATCCTCTCCCCAGCAGGAGAGACACTCCCAGAATTTAATATACTGACGGCGCTTGGCTGCCTTAACCACTGCAACTCACCAGTATGGGGGAGAAAACAAAAGGAAAAATAAAATTGCCATGCTCTGTAATGGTCAAACCTCTCCTGCTCTGCAGCTGGGAGAAACGGAGCTGGAATTCTCCCAGCTGGATGGAGTGAGGGGTTTGAGAGGGGGTTCCCATGTCCCAAGTGCTGGACACCCTGAATAAATTCATTTTTTAGCCTCTCCTTGTAGGAAAGCAGAGAAGATGCTGCCAGGTAAACCTGGGAAGTCCCTTCATGGCAGATAAATTCCAAGTTATTCCGTGCAGGAATCACTTCCAGCAGCTCCCTCCAGGTGACCAGCGAGCCTCTGGCAACCCCCAACACCAGCTTAAAGCAAATGTTAATTATTTCAGTGTCCTCCCACTGCATTTATGCCAGAGGCATCCTCCCTGCAGCACCTGAGGGAAAACACCTCGGCCAAGGAGAGCACATCTAAAAGTTGGGATTTGGGGGGTTTGAATTTTGGGCTCCAGAGCAGAAAGAAGGAAAAAGAAATGAGTATTCTGTGCCTCAGGAGCTCAATGTTAAATGAGCCTGGCTGTGCCAGAGGAGCACAAACCCTTTGGAATGGCTGCTGGCAGCAGCAATAACAGGAGTGTTATTTTGGGGGCAGGCAGTGGGATCAAATTGCCTCCACAGCAGAGACCACTGCTGACCTCTCTGAGGAAGCAAACTCTGTCTGCTCTTCATGCTTGTTATATTTTTAAACAAACAAACAAACAAACAAACCAAAACAAAAAAAATCACTTTGTATCTCAGTATTTTATAGTTGTTTGCAACCTCCAGGCACTCCCAGAAACACAAACGAATCCTTACAGGAGCCTGTAAGGAAAACAGCATCGCTGCCACCTCAGGGGAGGGTGAAGGATGATAAATTCTAAATAAATTCTAAATAAATTCCAAATAAATTCCAAATAAATTCCAAATAAATTCCAAATAAATTCCAAATAAATTCCAAATAAATTCCAAATAAATTCCAAATAAATGGGTGGAATGCAAAAGCCACAGTGGACATTGATGCCAGGGATAGGACTGGAAGGAGAGGATTGTATACAGGATTGTAGCCCTGCTCTGATTATCAAACACACCTTTTGTGGGGGCAAAAAAAGCCCCCCAAACCTTGTCTTGCAGTGGGTGGGTAGGGCAGGGTGTTGTGGCACAAAGACCTGAAAAACCAAGATTTTCAGCTCTGGCCATGGGCTCATCCTGCTCCAAAAAGAATTGTGGAGGGATGCTGTCAGCCACCCCTCAGCAGCACGCTGGGCTGCCTTCAAAGGCAGCTGAACTCAGTGGAAAGGCTCCCAGTGACCTAAATGCCTGGGATTTAAAAAAAAATCTCTGCTGAGAGCTGGGCACCAGGGCACTGGGTTTGCTGGGAAAACCCCAGTTTTGCTGGAAAACACTCAGTTTTACAGCAGCACCTACAGGGAGCACAGACACCCTAAAACTGGCTCAGGGAAAAGTCTCTGCCCCACCAGGCTCATCCACCCACCCCTCTCCTTCTCCCCAAATCCTCCCTTTCAGGCTGAGACACTCCAAGGGAGCTCTGGGAGGCTCCTGCTGGAGTGGAAACAACCCCAGGGGTGCCTTGGAGCCCTCCTGAACCATCCCCTCCCAAAATGCAGCTGCTGAAAGCTCCCAGAGCAGCCAGGATTTGTTCAGTGGGGCATCCCACACTCCCTCCCTGGAGGCAGGGATTAATATCACCTCATTAAAAACCTGCCTGGAGTCTATTGTGGTATCTAGGACAGAGAGTTCTCTGTTTTGACACTCTAAGATATATTTTATCAGAGAGAGCTCTTCAGAGACACTCAGTGCCAGAGATGCACCTGACTGTAACAGGTTCCTTGCTTTCCCCCAGCAGTTTGAGATTAATTTTTAGCTTTTTCTTCTCAATCTCCAGTGAGATGAGAGGGTTCCCCTGTGGTCAGGTTTGTCATTAGGGCATCCATGGTGACACATGCCAGCTCCCTCATTCTGCACAGAGAGTGAGGACAGACCTGAGAAAAACCAGCCTGGGGCCAAGGAGAACGTGAGAGTGATTCCTGGCACTTTGCAGGCCCCAAGATTTATTTTTTGGGGAGGTGTTTGAGATAAACACCCTCTAAAATTAGCACCTGCCCTTCTGCCAGCTCCAATGGGCTGTGACAACGATAAAGATTTGGCGTGGCTGAGAGGGTGCAACATTTGGGCTCTGATCTGCTGCCCAGCTCAGCCCCCACGGTCCCACAGATCCCACATGGAGAGGTCACTGCCCCAAGGAATTCCACCCCCAAATCCCAGAGAGGCAGCACGCTCCTCTCAGGAAAAATATTTTATCCCAAAGTTGAAAGAAAGGGGAGAGTTTTCCAAAAAAAAAAAAAAAAAAACAGAAATCATATGACACAGTTCAGATTTCTCAGCTGGGCTGCTCTGAAGATAATCCTAAACCTGCAGGGCAGAGGGAGAAATGGAAATGGGCTGAATGGGGACGTGCCCCAAACAAAACATCCACTCACTGGAAAGGACCAGAAAACGGTGTGGGGATGAAATGCTATCAGCAAAAAAACACCAGCAGCAAACCCCAAAGACAAAATCCCAAAAGAAAACCAGAAAACCACCAGCAGCAAACCCCAAAGACAAAATCCCAAAAGAAAACCAGAAAACCACCAGCAGCAAACCCCAAAGAAAAAATCCCAAAAGAAAACCAGAAAACCACCAGCAGCAAACCCCAAACACAAAAATCCCAAAAGAAAACCAGACTGGAGCAGTGCCATGGACAGACTATAGGGCAAGAAAGCAGCTCCCCGTGCCCAGCTGAGATCTGAACAACTTTTCCTGGCTGGCAGAACTGGTTACACCGAGCAGCCCAGGGAGAAACCCCGAGCTGGAAGATGGATCTGCTTTAGGTTTGCATGCAGAACTCAAAGCCCTGCGCACCCCAGAGCCTTGAAAACGCCCAGAGCACTCGGGTGTTTTTATCAGCACCTATCAGCAGGAAAAGATTAAATGCTAATTTGCTTTTCTGTTTGCTCACAGCAACTTTCCGTCCTGTTGCTTCCCAGCTAATGCCCAGCTCAAACAGATTTTTCAAGGCAAAAGGTCTCGGGCTCGCTACAATTCATTGCCCACTTCCCCAGAGTGGGGAGTGGGGAATTCTCGTTTCTCCCAGCCACAGTCAACACCAGCAAAACTCCATCAGGCGATTGTGTGCGCCAAAAAGATAAAAAAGCAACGCTGCCAGCTCTGGGTATTTGTGAGCCAGCAAAGAAAAGAGCTGATTCTCAAAAGCTGCCAGCTCCAATTGCCTCGGCGCTTTTCCGGAGCTGCTTGAAACACCAAACTTTTGGAAAGTTGAGTGGGAACCACTTGGAGCAGGCTGCGAACCCCAGAGCCACAAGGCAAAAGGGAAGGGGGAAAAACACACCCGGCAGCGTTTGGTGGCTGCAGACAACCCCGAGCACCTTCCTGAGGGTATTTCCCCCTCTGTGACACCCTGACCACCCTGCAGCTTCCCCAAAATTTCACCACGCGAGTCAGAGCCGCAGGAGCGGAGCGTGGCCGCTGTTTGCCACCAGAAGCAGCACCAGTCATTCTCCAGCTGTGTTTTCCCGAGCTCGGCCCCTTCCCCGGATAAAGCCGCCCGTGCTCGCTCACTCACCTGCCGCAGGTTCTTCAGCAGCTCGGTGGCCTCCTCCTGCCTGCCCTGCTTGACCAGCAGCAGCATGTCCTGGATCATGCAGATCCTCCGGTGGTACGGGGGCAAGCTGGCGCCGGCGCCCTTGCCGAACTTCTCGCCGGACTTGGCCACGAGGGAAGCCAGGAAATCGCCCCTTTCCCTGGGGGCCGCCTTCCTGCGGGGCTGCCCCGGGGGGCTCTCCCCGGCGCCGCCCGGCTGGCAGCCCTTGGTCTGCTTGGTGCCCATGGCCGGCGGCTCCCGCAGCCCGGGGGCCGCATGCAAGGGGGCGGCGAGCCTGGGGGGGCACAGCACAAAGGGCTGGGGATGCACAAAGGCTCGGGAGGTTCCGAGGATGCCCGGGGGGGATCAGCGGAGGGGTCGGTGTCCGGCGGCGGCGGCGGGGCGGCTCCGCTCCCTCAGGCGGAGGATGGGGCGGCTGCGCCCGGCCGGGAGGAGCCGCGGCTCGGCCGCTCCGCTCCGCTCCATCGCCGGCAGCGGCAGAACCGCCGGATCCGGGCAGCTCCGGGCAGCTCCGGGCGCTGCCTCAGCCCGGCGGCGGCGGCAGCTCCTCCGCGCAGCCTCCTCCCGGTGCCGAGGGGTCCCCGGGGGTGCCCCGGGCTCGGGGGGAACTGTTGCGCTCAGGGGGCTCCCCCGGAGGCGGCGCGGCTCGGCTCGGCTCGGCCGGCTCGGGGCGCTCGGAGCGGGGAGAGCCGGGGGAGGGCCGGGGGCGGGCACCGTGCACCGAGGCAGGGCTTGCGGAGGAAGCCGCAGCCGGACGGCGCTGGCTCGTCCTTCCTTCCCCGCGGGCCGGGGGCTCCGCACGCCCCGCCGGGGGCAGCGCGGATGGGGCCGGGCCGGGCGGCGCCCCCGAGGGCATCCCCGGGGAGGGGTTCCCGCCCGAGCCTCGTCACCCGCGGGGTTTGGTGCCGTTCGGTCCCTCGGGGATGTCCCCCTGCCTGTCCCCTGCGGGCGATGCTGGCACTGTGTCCTGCCACGCCGAGCCTGGCTGATCCTGCACCTGCTGCCCATGGGAACATCACCACCTGTGCCCCATCCTCATCCCCAGCCAGCGCTGCCACCCCTCCCTTGCAGGTGCTGCTCCTTCCAGCCACTCCCCAGCCCATATTCCATCACCCCTGGTGTTCCATCACCCCTGATATCTCAGACGCTCCCCTGCCCGGGCTCAGGTCATGGATTGAAGCTCCCTGATAAAGCTCACAGTGAGCAGCTCCTCCGGGCAGGCTCTGCTCACCTGCTGCAGGACACAAATTGCTCAAGAAGAACCTGGGAGGGATCAGCTTTGGGGTGATGAGGGCCCAGCTGTGGCCTCAGACCCTCTCCTGATGTGAGGGGATGGTTTCCCACACTGAAACGCTCTGCAACTGTTTTTAAAAGAATCCCAAAGCAATGAGGGGATGGTTTCCCACACAGAAACGCTCTGCAACTCTTTTTAAAAAAGAATCCCCCATGAGAAGTTTTTGCCTCTCTGCACCCCGTGCAATGGCACCTCCCTGAACACACAAATTCCCAAATTCCACGTTACTGTGGTGGATGAAAGGCAGCTCTCCACCACCACAGGGCTGGAGGCCTCTGCAATTGTTTCTCAGATTGACTCATTCTGATCCACAGACCACGAGAACAGCACGGCCCCAGTGACTTCAGCAGGGTTTGGCTCTGCTCTGCAGGGCTGTGCTGCCCATGAGCCAAAAGCTGGGTGTCCTCCCCCAAAAACACAGCTCAGGGCCAAAAACACCAGTTCACACTTCAGCCATAGTGAGTCGAGTCATGAGGGAAACGGGTGATGCCTCAGGTTTTAACTTTTATATTTTTCAGATTCTGTGCTGCTTTAGGTGTAGCTCTGAGCTTCATATAATATGTTACTCAGTTCCCTTCACAGGGTAAGGAGATGAAACAATCTTTTCCAGCTTGACCAAGGACAAGCTGCAGGCCCAAAAAATACAAACAATGGTTGTCATTTTGGGCGTTGGGTCTTCAAAGAGAGAAGAGCAGTAGTAAAATTGTTTTTTGCATCAATGTAAGGAGTTCAGAGTAATTATTAAAGTCCTTGCTAAAAGCTTTCTGGCATAGAGCCCTGATGTTTTGAGCAGAAGCAGCAAAAGCAGCAGCCACCATCTCCTTTTTTTCTTCTTCATCATCATCATCATCATCTGCACCCCATTACAGGAGCTTTTTATTCATAAAACATCCAATCAGCTAAAAACATGATTCTAAAACATTCTGCACCAATCTGAACTTAATTCTAATGTACAAAAGTAATGTCAGTTCTCGCACAAAATCTAACATATATAATTTTGTCTATTTATGTAAATGGTACAATCTGTGTTCTTACCTAAAATCTGCATATATAATTTTATCTGTTTACACAAACATTTTCATCTGGAAACCCAAGCAATGTCCTGCTGTGTTTTTGTTATGTCTGGAGCTAAGTTCAACCAGGCTTTAGGGCCTTTGACTGGCTGACACAGTCTCCTAAGGCACTCAAGATCTATTTCTATTTACTTAAAGCTAAAACTTACACTTCTACTTCAAGTCTGCCTGACTTCATAATATATTTCAGCTTCTCTAGAGGTTCTAATTCAAACTCTGCATTCTTTTCTCTCTCTGAGGGACTCAGGCTTTTATTTCATGCATTCCTACAAAGAGAGAATTGAAGAGAGAAAAACAAGAAGGATGGGACTTATGTAATCTAAAGCTGGAATTGGACAATTAACTCCAATATGCAAATGGAGCAGAATTGATAAAAGTGAGAGTCCCTGTGAGTGTTTGTGCATTTTGGGACCATTTTGGTTCATCTTGGGTTCATTTTGGGACCATTTTGGTTCATCTTGGGTGCAGCCCTGGCTGGGCTCTTGTGCTGCCCAAGATGAATCCATTGAGGAGATGGATTTTAATAAATCCCTGCTTTATTCTTTAACCCTCTGCCTGTCCCCAGGTCCATCCCAGAGCCTGTTCTTTCCTCTCATCTCTAAGTCTGAGATACAGCAAGGAGCCAGCCAGGTCAGTTCACCTCTCCAACAAAAATATTCCAGGCTGGAAAAGCAGCAGAGAGGGAAATCCCACATGGGGCATTTTGACACAGCCCCAAAACCAGAGCAGCCCATGCAGGAGGGAGGGAGAGGTGCCCTAAAGGTGCTGAGGCACCAGGAGAACCAAATCCAGCCCACCCCTGGCTTTCCCCCACTTAAAAAAAAAGGCATTTTGTGCATTTTCAAGCAGTTCCAAACAGGCTGCTCGTGCAGCTTTGTCAGCACAGGCACCAGGAGCCCTTCCAGGCCCATCCACCCATTGTGGGGCACCCCAATCCCCATCCCAGTGGAATGGGGCACCCTGGAGGCACCAAGGAGGGGCAGGGCTGGCCAAGGAGAGCAAGGAGAGGGTTCTGCCCAGCAACCACAGCCCTGAGTCAACAAACAGAGCCCAACCTTTGCCCTCCTGACAAAGGGCAGGGAGTTCAGCCCCTGCTCCTGGATGTTTGTGGCACACAGGACAAAGCCAGGGGGGAAAAATTAAAAAAAAAAAATTAGAAAAAAATAAAGTCAGGAGTGTGGGGTGTGAGCTCATTAGCAGTGAGAGCAAACAGCACCAGGAGGAGCTGGGTTTCTGTCCCTGAGGGATGCAGAGGCAGCAGGAGCACCCAGGGGATGAGCCCAGGCTGGTGGAAGATGAGCAGATCCCTCAGGAGCTCCATCCCAGGGCCTCCATCCCAGGGCCTCCATCCCAGAGCCTCCATCCCACGGCCTCATTCCCTCCTGCACCTTCCCAGGGTCTCCTGAGGCACAGACCCAAACCCTCCCTGCACACTCAGCATTTCCCAGGTGTGCTCAGCAATGCACTGGGAAATGCTGCTGTGCTGGGAGCCAGGGCTGTGCCTGCAGCTCTGACACTGAAATATTCTGCCAAACTCATCCCCAGAGCCACAGCCCATCAAGGGCTGTTTGTCTAAGGGGGTTTCTTCTCTTTTATTCACTCCTCTCATGCTTTTTGTGATGTCTGATATTGAGTTAGGGAAGTCCTCAAAGGGAAACAACTTCAGCTCGTGAGATCACAAAATCCAGATTTAAGAATATCCTTGCTTCCACATCAAAAAGAATTTGAAGTTTCCAGTGCATTGAGCCAGGGAACATCCCTGATAACCTGATGGAATTCTGAAAACAGAGAGGTTTGCCCTCAGTCCCAGGTGGGGGCACCCACCAAACCTCTTGGCACACCTGTTATAAATATTACAGATGGTTTTTCAGACCAAACTCATTCCCACTTCCAGGAAGGACTGATTGGAAGGTCCCAGTCTCTCTCCAGCCCTCCTGTGTTTGCAAATCCTGCAGCTCACCCAGACACTCACAGGAGAATTAATTTCCTTTCCCTAAAATAGAAAACCCCTTCCTGATCCCAGGTTTTGCCCAGGACTCCCATCCTGAACTGGAAAATTCACTTTAGATGAGTTTGATCCAATATGGGACATTCCAAAGAGCATCTGTCCTTGGAGTCCTCTCTGAGGGGGAATTTTATGAGTTCCCACCATCCCTGCTGGGTTTGGAGCTCTCACACTGCACCTGAGGCACCCAAACACAAAACCCTTGGAATTCAGGGATTCTTTCTCACCTGAGAGGAAGAATCTCCTCTCCTCTCAGATTCTTCCTCCTTTCTGGCTCATTCAAACCAGAGATTGAGCTGGGACCAAGGTCTGCTTCTCACCATCCTCCTTTGAAAGGCAACCCAGGAATCCCCAATTTTTGTTGATTGGGATGGAATAATTTGGATTAATTTTAAATATCACTATCAGAGCCAGACTGCAGCTGCTCAGTGTGTGAAAAAGACTGAGGGAAATAATCCTTTCAGTATGGCATTTAAAGGAATCCCAGAGTTAATGTGATTTTTATCTCTTTCTCCAAAAAGAAATTTAAAAAATCAACCTTCCTGTAAGACCCCAGCATATGCAGCAAGAGGAGTCTCAGCAATCCCTGGGGAAGGAGGCCAAATTGAAAAATGTGATTTTAAAAGGACAGAGAGGCATCCTCATCCCAAGCTTGATTCAATTGGGCTCTGACAGCAGACAGGGTGGAAAAGCTGAGATAAAATTGCAGATGAACCAAACTCCAGATGAAAGGGGCCAATAAAATGATGAGAAGCATCAGATGAGAGGTGTTTTGAAGGAGAAATGAAAGAATCTCAGGTAGAAGCATTCATGTTTCCTCCTGGCAGTGGATGAAATCTTCCTGTGTTCACCTTTGAATTAGTTCCCTGCCTTTGGCCTCAGCTGCAAAAGGGAGAAGAATTGAGAAAAAATATCCCCAAAGCAAGGGGGAACCTGAGCAGGCAGGGAAATATTGCTGCAATGGAGTCCTGAGATCTGCCCTGAGCTCTGGCATCTGATTTCAGCAGGGTCACAGAGGGGCCAGGGAGGAGGAGAATAAACTGTGGCAGGAAAAGTGACCACAGAGGGGACAGAGCTGCCAAAACCCCAAAGCACCACGTGCAGAATTTCCTTCTCCATTGTTAATTTGCTGCACCTTTCATGGCACTGAAACCACTGGACCTGTACAAGCATTTTTAGAAGAAATAATTAATATTTAAAACAAACCCAAGTCCCCTTCTGAGCAATTTGGCTGCCGCAGATGGAAATTGGGATTTTTCATGGCCAAACCAATTTAATTCCTAAAATGTTCCCCCAGCCCCAAACCCACCAGCAGCTCCTGCTCCTCAGCAGGCACAGGAGGGTTCCTCCAATGCTCCCTCCTGAAGATTTTAACTTTAAAAAACTGAAATTCCAGCAAAGGTTTTGCTGATTTCCCAGAGAATTAATGGGGGAATTTCTTGGTTTAGATTTTGGAGTGGTGGTTGTTCATTTGTTTGGGTTTTTTTTTTTTTTTTTTTTTTTTTTTTTTTTTTTTTTTTTTTTTTTTGTCACTAACCAGTGTTTAGTTGTTTAATCCAATCAGAAGAGCAGAAAAATGTTTGTGAGATTCCAGAAGTGTTGCCTCAATCCAAAGGGATGGGCTGTGGAAAAGGATCTTGGAAAAGGGAACATGGAAAAGGGAATATGGGAAAGGATTTTGGAAAAGGGATCTTGGAAAAGGGAACATGGGAAAGGGATCATGGAAAAAGGGAACATGGAAAAAGGGAATGTGGAAAAGGGGATCCTGGAAAAGGATCATGAAAAAGGGAACATGGAAAAAGGATTATGGGAGAGGATCATGGAAAAGGGATCTTGGAAAAGGGAACATGGAAAAGGATCATGGAAAAGGATCATGGAAAAGGATCATGGAAAAGGGAACATGGAAAAAGGATTATAGGAGAGGATCATGGAAAAGGGAACATGGGAAAGGGAACATGGAAAAGGATCATGGAAAAGGATCATGGAAAAGGGAACATGGAAAAGGATCATGGAAAAGGATCATGGAAAAGGATCATGGAAAAGGATCATGGAAAAGGGAACATGGAAAAGGGAACATGGAAAAGGGAACATGGAAAGGGAACATGGAAGAGGGAACATGGAAAAGGATCATGGAAAAGGGAACATGGAAAAAGGGAACATGGAAAAAGGGAACATGGAAAAGGATCTTGGAAAAGGGAACATGGAAAGGGAATATGGAAAGGGAACATGGAAAAGGATCATGGAAAAGGGAGCATGGAAAGGGAATATGGAAAGGGATCATGGAAAAGGGATCTTGCAAAAGGAACATGGAAAAGGGAACATGGAAAGGGATCCTGAAAAAGGATCATGGAAAAGGGATCCTGGAATAGTGGCCCTGGCAAAGTGATCCTAGAAAGGGATTCTGGCAAAGTAATCTTGGCAAAGGGATCCTGAAAATCTGATCCTGGAAAGGGGTCCTGGCAAAAGGATCATGGAGAAGGGATCTTGGAAAGGGATCTTGCCCAAGGAATCCTGGCCAAGCCCTTCCCAGGAGCAGGGCTGGTCCTGGGGGTTCCCTCTCCCATCCCATCCTGGATCTGGGGCTGGAGCCTGGCAGAGGATGCAAAAACTCCAGGAAAAACCCAAGGACACACTTCCCAAAGTGTCACCTCCCAAATCCTCCCTGCACAGCTTCCCAAATCTCCCTGCCCTATTTCCCTGCCAATGCTGCTCCCTGCACCCCACAGAAAATTCCCCTGAGGAATTCCCAGTCCTGCAGGGAGGGAAGCAAAGGGTGCCTTGTCCAGATGACTCCAGCAAAATTCCTGGCAGCTTTAACCTCGTGCTAAACAGCTTTTGGCCAGTGTGTAAACAGACTTTGGGTTTTATAAACATGGGATCCAGGCTTGGGGTGGGAAAAGAGCTGGAGCTGTCCCAGAGGGAGGATGGATCACTTCCTGCAGCCCCAGGCAGTTTGGGGTTTGCCCAGGGTTGAGGGTTTGAGTTGGGCTGGGAATGTTTTGTGTGGAAAACCTTGGGAGAGAGAAGGGGAGAACAACGGGGTTTGGGAAAAGATGAGGCTGGAGAAGTGCTTCTGGTGGATTGGAATAAAAAAGCATCTCAAGGAAGAAGAATCATGGGATTAGGAGGGAGAGGATGCAGCAGGAGAGAATCCAAATGGACTTTGGAGCATCCAAAATTCAGAAAGAAAAGATGAATTATGCAGGTGAGCCACAACCCAAAAATTTAGACCTAAAATGGAGGAAAATACAAAAGCAGTGCTGAGAAATATTCATCTACCTCCCCTCTCCCCTTTGTGGCATTGCTCAGCATCTCAGGGCTACTCAGGACACAAAAATATCCCAGAACTGGAAGCAGCACGTTCTGAAATGCACTCCCTGCAGCTCAGTTTCAAGGAATTTAAAGTACCAACAACCAGCACTCATCAAAATTGGCATTAAAAGCTCAGTGACCACCCAGCCATGGCTTTGCCTTTGCAGAGGCTCCAAACCCTTTTCAGAGCAGCATTTTAGGGTCTCTCTCATCACCACAATGAGGATTTCACAGCTTTCCCACACCCAGAGCCTTTTCCCAGCTGGGAACCCTCCCTGGCACAACCAGACTCTCTGGGATTATTTTGTTTTGCCAGCACAAATGAACCCAAAGCCTCCAAAAGGTTCAGCAAAGAGAAGAGAAAGCTCATCAAGCAGCAGATGGTGACAGTCCTGAGCAAGCCAGAGGCCTCTTCCCTGCTTGGCCTTAGCCTTAATCTAGATAAAAGCCCTCTCTTCTGCAGCTGAGAGCTTATTTTGCTCAGTAAGAAGATGAGGGTGTTAAAACATGCAGAGCAGGGGGAGTGTTGCTATTTTGAGACAGGGATGAGGCTTCTCAAGACCCAACTGGTTCATTTATTGCCCTGGATATTCCCAATTTCTGCCTCCTTCTCACCTGGGGTAACCCATGGCCCCTTGGGAAAGAAGAGCCAGCACTCCTCAAAGTTATTTCTGTTGGTTGTGAACACCCAAAATAATTTTGCTAAGGTGTGTTTTCCTTTCTTTTCCTTTCCTTTCCTTTCCCTTTCCTTTCCTTTCCCTTTCCTTTCCTTCCCTTCCCTTCCCTTCCCCCTTTCCCCTTTCCCCTTTCCCCTTTCCCCTTTCCCCTTTCCTTTCCTTCCTCCATCCAGAGACAGAAGATTCCTGGTTTAAATGATCTTTTCTGGCTTTGCTGAGAAGGTTCTTCACTGCTGTGGCTTTGGAAGCAAATAAATCACTTTGTCTTCCCTTTACATCTTTTTACAAATAAACTTTTTTTTTTTCTTTTTTTACAAATAGTTTTGGGGTGTTTGGTCTTTGCAAATAAAACAAATAAATCACTTTGCAGCCTCAGAAATGCCCCCTGCCCCTTGCAGGCACGATGCAGATCCCAGCACTCCCACATGGGATGGATTAATGAGTCACCCTCTGCTTCCAGCACCTCTGCGAGCCCAAGAAATGAAACTGAGCCCCTTTAACGCGTTCTTGGCATCTCCCAGGAGCTTCAACCACACAAATCCCAGCCCTTCCACGTGCCACGAGGAACAGCAACCCCTCCCAAGAGCAGGGAGAGTCTGGGATGAGGAGCTGGCTGGACAGGGAGCGTTTCCCGTTTCCAGGAATGCCGAAGGTCGCAGCTTTCCTGGCAGCTCTGCAGCAGCTGAAACGCCCCAGGCTGGAAGGGGCTGACTGTGGGGAAATGAGCAGAAAGAGGCTCAGAGCAGCAGGGAGGGAGGATTCCCAAAAACCTCTTGGCAGCGAGGTCACATCTGGATTTGCAATCGATGGCAAAATTGCCAGCGAGGCTGGGAGGAGAAGAGAAGGAGGAGAGGAGAAGGAGGAGGAAGGAGAAAGAAGGAGGAGGAAAGAAGGAGAAAGGAATGGAAGGAAGGAATGGAAGGAATGGAAGGAAGGAAGGAAGGAAGGAAGGAAGGAAGGAAGGAAGGAAGGAAGGAAGGAAGGAAGGAAGGAAGGAGAGAGAAGGAGAAAGGAAGGAGGAGGAGGAAGGTTGGAGAAAGAAGGAAGGAGAAAGAGGAGGCATCATTTCTCAAAGGCCCAGAGGAAGCAGCCCCAGCACAGAAATCTCTCCAGCAGGAACTCGCTGCCTCTCCTGGGCTGTCCCAGCCAGCTCTGGAAGCTCTGAGTTCCCAACAGCAACATCTGCAAGCTGCTCTCAGGAAAATCCAGCCAAAACAGCAGAGATGTGCTGTCCTCAAGAGCCACAAACTTCTGACCCCACTGAGGTCACACTGTGGAGAGCACTCAGAGCATCACACACCTACTGCCCAAAGCAGGGTATAAACCACAAAATGAGAGATTCAGCCTGGCCAGGAATGTTGGTTTCAGTGAGTTTTTGATCTCAAACCCTGATCCTGTTCCAAGGCAGCAGCTCACCCCCTCAGCAAGGCCTCACCCAGCCTGTGCCCATCCCTGTCAGCCCCTAAAGGGGACTGGAGCTCGGATCTGGTGATGGAAATATTCCCAGATCTGCAGAGCTCCAGCAGGGCTCGGGAGAGCTCAGGGAGGTGCCGGGCAGGGAGCAGCCCCTCGGGGCCTGGGTTTCGTTTTGGGGCAGCCCTGAAGCTGAGCTCCAATTTCTCTCCATGCCACAAACGACCCGAGGCAGCAGCAGCAGCAGCAGAGCATCCACCCCAGGCTGTGACACTGACATTGATGCACCCTCAGCCCTCGGGTGCTCCACAGATCTGCCCCATCCCGGCTCTCAGCCGTGGGGAATTGCTTCCCAAAGGATCCTGCACCCTCAGCCATGGGGAATTATTTCCCCAAGGATCCTGCCCAGATCCTGGCCCTCAGCCATGGGGAATTGCTCCCCAAAGGATCCTGCCTGTGTCAGGGCAGCCATCCCAAGGGCTCAGCGACCCCAGGCACACCAAGCCTGTCCTGAGCCCCAGCAATCCCTGGCTGGGTTCTGGTCAGGAAATGGTGAATTCTTGCTGCCAGCAGGGATCTGAGCCATCACCGTGGAACCAGCACCTTTCCACCCCAACATCGCTGCTGATATTAATTCCGAATTAAGGCAGACCCTGTGCTTGGCAGCCAGAACTAGCATCAGACCTGTGGGCTGAGCTGAGCTTCATGGTTATCACAACAGAGAAAAACAAATCCTCAGGAATTCCTGCTTTAATCGATGGCAGGAAAAGTTTTGTCTGATTGCTTTGACCTTTGTACTCACCGGGCTGGGCTTCCAAGGGGAAGATCCACAAACGCAATTTAGGGTTTATTCCTTAGGAGTTTCCTGCTCTTCCTTTTCCCTACGTGGAAGCAAAACCTGGGGAAACAACCTCACTCCCAAACTTCCCTCAGGCAGCTGCAGGTGTGGAATATTTATAATTAAGAGCTCATCCGTGACCTGAGATGCTGCTCGGGGCTTACACCAGAGTGCCAGGGCTGGATTTGTTGTTTATTGGGAATACAGGTGGGGATGAAAGGACAAGGAATTTTGTCAGGGAGGTGTTTTGTTCTCTTGCTGTGTTTGGAGGCTGTCGGGGCACGATGGGGAGCGGGATGCGGGAGGAGCAGCACGGCCGCACTCCTGAGGGGAGCCGGGAGTGCCTCTCCCCCTGGGACATCTCCAGGAAAATTCCCAGTTTTCACTGCCACACCTGCCCTCGGTGCACAAATCCCGGGCTCTGCCAAACCCAGACCCCACCCGGAGCGAGAGACCCCTGGGGAACATCGGGGCTCGAAAACGCTGCGGGCCCGGGATTCTCCATTTTCCATCCCCTCAGAAAGGAACCGCTCGGGAAAGGACGGGCTGGTGCCGCCACCCAGCGGCGTCCGGCGGGGACACCGGGACGGGGACACACGGACAGGGACACCCGATTACGGACCCCCTCCGGACCCTTTGTCCTCCAGGATCTCCTTCTATCCCCTCCATTCTCAGAGATTCCCCTCAGGAATCCCTCAGGAATCCCCGCTCCGAGATCCCTCTCTATACCCTCCATTCTCAGGGATTCCCCTCAGGGATCCCCTTCAGGAATCCCTGCTTCGAGCTCTCCCTCTATTATCCCCTCCATTCTCAGGGATCCCCCTCAGGGATTCCCCTCAGGAATCGCCCAGGAATTCCCGCTCGGAGATCCCTCTCCATCCCCTCCATTCTCAGGGATCCCCCTCAGGAATCGCCCTCCGAGATCCTCCTCCATCTCCTCCATTCTCAGGGATCCCCCTCAGGGATTCCCCTCAGGAATCCCTCAGGAATTCCCGCTTGCAGACCCTTCTCTATCCCCTCCATTCTCAGGGATCCCCCTCAGGAATCCCCCTCCGAGATCCCCCTCCATCCCCTCCATCCTCAGCGCTCCCCGCTCAGGGTTCTCCTTCCAGCCTCTCCATTCTCCTCAGGAATCCCTCAGGAATCCCCACTCCGAGATCCTCCTCCATCGCCTCCATTGCCTCCATCCTCAGGATTCCCCCTCCAGCCCCCCGAGTCCCCTCAGGACACAGCTCCCCCTTCCCTTCCCCACTGACATTCCTCATTTTGCCTCAGTTTACCTCACCCTACAAATCCTTTCCCTGCAGGAATTCCAGGCTTCTCCCCCTGACCCAGATCCATGTTTGGTTTCTTATTTCCAGGGACGTTCAGGTCACTTGCATTGCCTGGGATCTCACGGAGGGTTTCCTTTTGGAAATGTGCATTTTAAAGCTGTTTTCCCCCATTCCAAGCTTTAAGAAACACAACCAGGCTTTCAGGAGAGTGAGGCTCAAATTTAGGGGCACATCCATTGCTCTGAGCCCCACAGCAAGCCCCTACCCCCCAAAATTCCCTTTTTTAACCATTTGTGCCTTCTAGGTGACAATTTTGTTCATACAGAATCCAAGGACACGCCTGTTTTTCAGCCCCTCACCTGAGCTGAGCTGCTCCAGGGCTCTCATCCTTTCCCCACTAACAAAACAACTCCAAGGTGTGATTATCCCATGACCACAGGGAATATTTTACCACCTTCCTCACTATAAAACCCCTTCTTGCTGGAATATTATCTTTCAAAAGACAAATGACACGGAAATGTGACATTTTTTTTCACAAACATTTTAAAAAGCTGCTCTCTGCCTTGCCTTACTCTTTCTGTCACTACAGCTTGAATCTTATTGCTATTTATTCCATGGAGGTGCCCAAATTTTGTTGCAAGGAGCTAAAAATAAGGCAGCCCAGGGAAATCTATGCTTAGATCCCAACAGTTGTGTAAAGAAACTTCTTCAGGAGGTAAATAAAGGAATATTGGTTGTGCCAGGAAGCCTTGCAGAGCAGGGCAGAGCTGGGGTGATCCAGTTTTTAGCTGTCAGTAAAAGTCACAGCAGAGCTGTAAAAATCTTTAAAAAGCAGAAACACAAACCAAGGTGTCCCAGCAGCCCAGGAAAAGGCAGAGCAGGGACAGGGACAGCTCAGCCGTGGGCTGCAAGGACACACAAACCCTCCTTTTGGTCTCTGAGCTGTTCCCAGCCAGGGCTCACAGACACCTCAAGGTCAGGCCTCAGACTGCACCCAGAAATTTGGCAAAAGCTGAGAGGAAGGAGCCACAATGGATCCTTTGTGTGAGTGCAGCTCCTGAGCATCTCCCAGCACAGGGAAGGCTCAGGAATCCAAATTTTGGTGACAGCAGACAAACAAGTCCCAGGAGTTAAAGAGAAACAGGGGCTGCTACCTTCAGATTGATTTTCTCCCTGCCAGGCAATTCATCTCCAGCAAGGTTTTGATGAGTGCTGGGGGGAAAAAGAGAATTTACAACCCAAATTCAATTTCATTTTGCTGCAGATTTTTCCCTGATTTCCTCCTGTGCTCCACGTAATTTTGGTTGATTTATGAAAGCTCTGCAGCCATCAGGCTGTGGAAATAAAGACAGCAAGGATAAACTTCATAGTTTTTATTCTGCAAAGCAATATGCACATCTTACAAACACAAAAATTAATCTAGGAGAGAAATGTCATTTCCAAATCAGCTATTAACCATCATGCAACAAGACAAGTGAAATGTAAGAACAAAACAAAACAAAAAACAAAAAACAGCCATCTGGAACCCTACAATCACCTGCAGAGGGTTGAAACCAAGGCTCAGATTTTCTATGTAATGCCAAAGAAAATGCAAAAAAAAAAAAAAAAAAAAGAAACAAAACAAAAAAAGAAAATGGCAGCTTTCTAAGAACAAGAAAACACGTACAAATAGAATCAAAACTGATTCAAGTCATAGTTAAAAAGAAAAAAGAAAACAAAAAAAGGAAAGATCAATATGATCTGAACTTTAATATTAAAGTTTTAACTCTTCTGTTTGGCTGCATTTAACTTTGTACATCACCTGGGAACAATCCAATATTCCTCAGCATTCCAGCACTTGGCCTGCTGGGACACCCTGCACCTCCCTGCTGCAGTACAGGGGGGAAAAAGGATGAACTAAGGCCAAAAATCCAAAACTCTCCAACCTTTGCCCTTCTGCATCTGTGGGTGACAATCTTTAATATTCCTGGGGGTGCAGAAAGTGGGGGAGAAGTTGCCAAGGAGGTTCCTTTCATTCCCAAATGGTTCCCCCAAGAGCCCAAATTCCAGCTGGGATGTTTGGAGCTGCAATTTGTTGAAGGAGAAAGGATTTGCTTTGCTTTCCTGGAGAAATCAGGGGATTTTGGGTATTTCCAGGATTCCTCTCTCCCAATCCATCTCCTATTCCTGCCTTTGGGGCCCAGATCCAGCCACCCTCAGAGGCAGCTCTTGGAGTGAGGATTAATTTGTGGGATTTAGGAACAGCTCAGGAGGAGCTCTTGGCCTGTCTCACCCCCAGGGAAGCAGCAGCAGCCCACAGCAGCATCAGGAAAAAAATGGGAGCTTCATTTTATCCCTAAACTTCAAACCAGGCCATCTCTAAAGCTTTGCCTTAACATTCCCTGGAGGAAAACATGTCAGGTAATCCCAATTTAGGGAAACTGAAACTGTGGGAGGAAACAAAACTGTGACTGCTCAAACACCCTGAACACTCGTGAACTTACTGAAGTCCCAACACACACAGACCAGGAGAGGTGTCTGGAGGGAATAAACTGGGAATTTTCTGCCAGCATCACTGAGACTATGAGATTCTCACTTGGCTTTTTTCTTCTGAGGAGTTTGGAGCAAAAGGAGGAGGGAAAAAAAAGCCTGTGGGAAGGAATGAAGGAGTGAATGAAGGAATGAATGAAAGCTGGGAGAAAATAAAAAGTCAGTTAAGGCAACCAGTGAGATTTAAAAGCAGGGGTGGAAGTGGCTGCAGGAAGAGCCTGAGCCCTGAAATTCAGGAGGCTGCTCAAGGAACCAGGGAGAAAAAGCAGCAAAAGGCAGAATGGAGAAGGGAGAAATGCACAGAATCAAATCTCTGAGTGAAGGATGGACACAGAGAACAGAAGGGGTTTCACTGGGTGGTTTCTTTGACCTTCCTCACAAGAGCCCCACTTTTGTGGCCATTTCCCCCATTCATTAATTTGCAGAAAATGGCAAATTAATGAATTGAATGGGCCAGAGCTCAGCAGTGCCAGTGGCAGCTGCCCCTCAGAGCTGCAGGCACAGTCACACAGTGAAGCTCTGGAACAAACTCTGGGATCTCTTTTTCCTTTCACTCTTTGCACTTGCCCAAGGCTGTGCAGAGCCCCACCAGGCTGCTAACACAATACATCTTTTTATTAAGTTTCACTTTCTAGAAAGAAAAGAAAGAAAAGGGAAAAAAAATAAAAAAGCTTACAGACAGCTGCTCTGCAGCAGAGACACACAATCCTGGCTGGAGGGCTGGGGATGGGAGGCCAAGTGGAAAAGTTTTCCAGATAGTCTCTGTGCTGACTGGTTCTCTGGCATTCAGCAAGCCAAATGAAATACCAAAAAAACAAACCAAAAAAACAAACCAAAACAACAACAAAAAAAATCAAACAGTTCTTTTCAGTAAGTAACAGTTTTAAATGGGACTTCACTTCTTATTTTTTTTACTATGAATAAAAGCACAAGTTTGTCCTAAATACAGCACTATTAAAATGTGAATATGTATTTTTTTTTTCTTCCAAAAGAGAAAAAAAAGTAATCTAAAACGTTGATATCTTTTCTTGCAAGCAAGGAGCAAATGGAATAAAGTATTAGGCCACACAAACACACATTGAATTCATGTTGTAGATTGGTGGCTTTGGAAATGCAGGATTATATCAAAGGTGCATACTTGGTTCAAACACACTGTACAGATTGGGCAAAAAACCAAACATCTCTTGGTTGGTTTGAGACACTTGCAAAGGCATCTTCACCTGCCCAGGTGCAGCTAGACAAAAATCTGCCTCTGTGGAGCCTTTTCACTGCAGTTATCTACACCAGCATGGGGCTGTCCCAGGGCAGGGCCAGGGGACAAGCACATCTGCTCAGAATTACTCTGGATATTCTGCTTTTATAAATATGTACAAATCAATTACAGGCACTTTGAAATGTCTTTGGTTGGAATAAACCAACATTGCAAGGTAATGGATTCACAGAGTGTTAAGACCCAGGCTGGGTTCAGCAGGCAATGGTTTCGGTCGTTCTCAGGAGGAGGAGGAGGAGGAGGAGGAGGAAGGGTTTTTATGCTTCTGACAAAGCAACCTGGAAGAAAAACAAAGGAAGAGAAAATATTTAATTAAAGGCAAATTCTTAATCCTGTAACAGTGATATGATTTATCTCTGTGAGCTGGCAGAGCTGTCCTTGACTTTTCAAAGAAAGCTTGGAAAGTCTGACTTGGAAAGGAAATCAAAGGGAGTCTGAAGGCATTTTGTACTTTGCAAAAATCAATAGAATAAAAGTCCCAAACCACCAAAAACAAAACCCCACAAAAAACACCCCAAACCAGCTCAAACTACAAAATATCATTAAGACCAAAAGGTATCAACAGTGACTTCCTACTTCTCAATTAAAAATATTCATATTTAATCCTTCAGGCAAACTGCAGATCCCCAAGGTAACACTGAACAATGATTCTTTCACCAGCTTTGTTACTGTTTTTAACTTAATTCTGATTAACAACCAATGACTCTTTCAACAGCTTTGTTTTTAACTTAATTCTGATGAACAACCCTTAGAATTATGTATCATGTTTTACTCAGGGTTTTCAGTCTGTTGTGGTAGAAGATAATGAATAAATGAAGATTTAATGGCACCTACTCATTGCTTCACACTAAACAGTTCAAGCAACACCACAATTATGGCAGAAGAGTCACAGCCCAGCACTTCCTGAGCTGCAATAATCCATTTCTGCAGGACAGAAATCTCATTTTGAGGATCTCTAAAGCCCTTGTGTGGATTTTATAACCCCTACCTGCACTGTCCACAATGAAAGGAATTAAATCCCCATCTCCAGAGACAAGAAAAACCAGTCTGTCCTCTGCCCAACAGGAGCTTTTCTCTGCTTCCTTATCAGAGCCAGGATTTTGTTAGCACACACTCACCTTTTCAGGGCAGAATTCTGTGTTGCTTTGCCTCAGTTTGCTTGGTCTGCCTTTAATGACTGCATAGCAGAACATTGTGATCACCATCACAAAGAGGAAGTAACTGGTGTGCATGAGGTGCAGGTTTATTAGAGAGCGATCATCCTGCACACAAAAAAGCAAATTAAAACCATTCACTGGCTTAGCATTGGATATTAAAGCAATAATTACCAAATCAACCCAGAAATTACTTCATTAATCAACTTTCTCCCCTTTACACAGCAATGGAAGTGATTCCTAATTGTGGCACAAAATGTTTTTATGATAAAGATCTGTGTTAAGGGTATTTTTCCAAATATTGGCAGAGGCTTTTGTGAAATGATTTCAAATTATAAATGGTGGTTATTAAGAGCTGTGAGGCACATGGATGAAGATCACCAAATCCATTAGGGTGGAGCATTCTCAGCCCTCACACCACACAATAAACCAGCAGCAAAAATGGCAATTTTAGGAACCATATTCAATGAAACCATACAATAAACCAACAGCAAAAATGACAATTTTAGGAACCATATTCAATGAAACCATACAATAAACCAGCAGCAAAAATGACAATTTTAGGAACCATAGCCAATGAAACCACACAATAAACCAACAGCAAAAATGACAATTTTAGGAACCATACCAAATGAAACCACACAATAAACCAGCAGCAAAAATGGCAATTTTAGGAACCATACCCAATGAAACCAGAGCTAAGCATTTACTGAAAACACCAGAGGAACAGCCCAGCACTTACATCTGGAACTATGACAGTTAGTTTGGGGTTTAAAGCATGGTAGACTTTGCCAATTGCTCCCTTGTAACACCAGAAGGGGTTGTAATCCTGGGCATATTTTGTGTTCGAGTCCCTGGCCGTGGTGAAGATCTTGTACCACAGAGTGGCATTGCTGTAGGTTTCAGGAACACAATGTGGTGGCTGACTGCAAGAAAACAGAAATAATCAGCACCCTGAAATGTGTTTTCCATGTTCAACCAGGACAACTTTGCTTCTCAAAACATGGTTTTAGTTTGGGCCTTCCAAAGCAACAACAAAACCCCAAAGTTTAGGTTAAAAACCCCCAAAAGCCACATGATTGCTATGGTAAAATCAGAATTTAACTGCATGTTGTTGCACTGAGCCAACATCCCACAGCTTAATTGGAAAAACACTGGTTTTCCTAAGGCTTCCCCAGAGAAGACAAAGGAAGATATTTCGGTGAAGGCAAAGCAGCCATTGCCTTGTGCTGATCTCTCAGCAGAGAACAGGGTGAGAACCTCAGTGTCAAATCCCATCTCTGAAACTCAATTATGGGGTAAATCCCTTAAATTTCCACCGATTCTCTTGCTCCCAGTGAAGTTTAAAAGGGAGGCACGGGCCAAAAAATCACAAAGACAGCAGAGGCTTTGTGACAAACGCTTTACCACGGGGGAAGGAGTGCAAGGATGGAATTTCCATGATCAACAGGAATTTCCAGGAGGAGCTAAGAGCTCAGAGGAACGGGTGGGGCAGGAAGCAGCCCCTGGGGAGAGCTGCACTCACACTGTGACTGGGAACACGTTGCTGGCTGCTGTCACAGTCATGCAGGTGCTGAACACCACCTGCTCGCAGTGGCCGTGCAGGACACACTCGTCAGAGTTCCAGGCTGCTGGCAGGGTGAAGGTGATGTTTATCTCCTCGTGGGATTCTCTGCCTGTGAGAAAGACACAAGGAAAGCTGGGATTTGGGTCACAAAAGTATCTGAGCAACAATTGCTGGGAGAAGGAGAACACACAGATGATGAAGGCAGGAAGCATCACCCTTTGGAGTCAGCCCGGATCTTTGCAGGCAACAAAGAGAGCAAAGAGAAAAGTTAAACCCAAAACAAAGCAGAAAATCCCCCAGCTGCTGCTCTTTCTAATCTCTCCCACCTCTCCCAGCCTCATCAGGCTGCTTTCAGAAATTAAAAACTCTTTCTAAGTGAATTCATGCATGTTCACAGACCTTCATTAGAAAAGAATTTTCTCCTCCTAAGAAATTTGTTCCACATCTGTTTTTTCTGATGCTCACTTTTCAAACTGGAGATATTTTGTGTAGAGAAAAAGGTGCCAGGAGATACTGAACTGCACATTGAGTCCTGTATGGTAACTCCACGTGGAGAAATTCAGACTGGAAACAAATCCAGGCTGCTGCAAATGGAACTTGCATTTGGTAGCTCTCAAAGCAGCAACAAAATAACAACAGAAACCCAGTAATGCACATTTGCAGCTACTGGCAATGTCTCTCCACAGGTTCAAGACCTTCAACGTTATTATAAAATGCAGTTCTGGCTGAAAGCTAAAACACAGTGAGGTTCTATTATCAATTCCTATTAATTCTCTATGAACTCCTATCAAAACTTTCTGGCAGGCAGCCAGAGAGCAGATTGGTCTCTGCACACCACAGAAGCCATAATCATCTTATCTGCTGCTGTTTGTGATATTAAAGCTGATTCACTTATGCATTTTAGATAAACTAGAATTTTTCAGGCAACATAATACTCTCTAGTGCATCTATGCCACATTTAAAATGTCAGTTGAGGACTTGATGGATCAAGACAAAACTGAAGAGAGTCACTGTTTGGAATTTTGCTGGCTTAAAAATGACCTTCCATTGTCATTAGGTTTAATCATTTCAAACTGCCAAGCCTGATCTTGGCACGCCTGCAGGTTCTTTTCCATTCTGAATGCAGGGAAAAGTTCCTCTAACAAACAAGAGCTCCATACACGAATAAACTCACAATAAATCTGGGAGCACATCTGTGTTCTGTGCAAAAGAGTTATCTCACCCATAGTAAGCTGGTAAATTTTTATTTGATGATATAAGGATTAAAATAATCACTATATAATAAAATAAATAATATCATTAAAATAATATCATTATTTTAAATAAAATAATGATATTATGATAGTTTGGAAATAATAAAATCATATCATTATTTGGAATCATAGGATGGTTTGGGTCAGAGGGGACCCTAAAAACAATCTTGTTCCACCCCTGCCATGGGCAGGGACACTTTCCACCAGCCCAGGTTGCTCCAAGCCCTGCCCAACCTGACCTTGGACACTCCCAGGGATGGGGCAGCCACACTTCTGAGTACTCATCACCCTCACAATAAAGAATTTCTTCCTAATATTTAATCTAAACCTCTTTAGTTCCAGTGTGAAGCCAATCCCCCCATGAAAGGTTAGGAAAAAACCTCTAAAAGCCAACTGCAACCTGAATTGTTGAAGGTCCAGCCTTGCCTACCTGAAAGTCCAATCTGGTGCCCAAAAATGGTGGAGCTGAGGTGTGTGACATTGCGAGAGTATCCCCCAAAAGGTCTCAGAGGGTCCAGGGTCAGCGTGATGGTGACAGAGATGTTGATGGGACCAGAGTCCTCCAGGGTCTGTGGGGACTGTGTGGAGGACCTGGCCTGCCCGCTGGTCACGGTGCTCTCTGGGGTTGTGGTGTCGTTCAGCAGGTGCTTCAAGGTTTCATTCTCAGATATACAGAAGTCCAAATCATTAAACCTCAGCAGGAAAGTGTTCCAGTCCTTAAAGCAAAAGGGGAGATTTTAAGGCCATGAAGGAGCTCCTGCCTCGCCCGGTTCCAGGCCATTGAACAAAAATCACACGGCTCAGAGAGCAGCACAAACAGCAGCAGGGCTGCCTCAACTACAGCAAAGCTGTTTGCACAGGTCAGATGGGTTCAGCCCCAGCTCCCTCCCCTGAGCTGGAAAGGAAACTCAGTCTGTTCACAGAATTCACAGAATCACCAGCTTGGATGAGACCTTCAAGGAGTCCAACCCAGCCCCAGCACCTCAGCCAAACCCTGGCACCCAGTGCCACATCCAGGCTTTGTTAAACACCCCCAGGGTGTTTAAACATCCCCACCACCTCCCTGGGCAGCCAATCCAGAACTTTATCACTCATTCTGTAAAGAAGTTTTCCTAATATTCAGCCTATATTTCCCTTGGTGCAGCCTGAGTCTGTGTGCTCTGGTTCTGTCAGTGCTGCCTGGAGAAAGAGCCCAGCCCCAGCTGAGCACAGGCACCTTTCAGGGAGTTATAAAGGGACAAGGTCACCCCTGAGTCTCCTTTTCTCCAGGCTGAGCACCCCCAGCTCCCTCAGTGGTTCCTCACAGGGTTTGTGCTCCCAGCCCCTCACCACACTCAGGGATGAGCACTTTCTGCCCAAGTTCAGGACAGTGCTGAGGGAAGAAGTTCCCCAAACCAGCTAAATAAACAAACTGAATAACACCTAAATAACAAACTGAAAGGTTCCTAGCCACAGCAGGGAAGATCCATGACAAATGATTTGGCCTCATCCTTGATATAAAACAACCAACAAACACCCATCCCAACAGCCCTTCTGAAAATAACATGGAGACAATCCCCCACACAACTCTGTACTATCTGAGAGGGGAAAAAGCCTAACTTTTGGCATGTTTTCCAAATGAGCATCATCTTTGCACATACCTCTGTCATTTCTGGGGATTTGATCTCCTTGATCTTGAAGAAGTAGCCCAGAGTGAGGAAGGCGATGGCCATGGCGCTCACGCTGATCATAAAGACCACGAGCGGAGGGCGGCTGCTGATGTAAACCTTCAGGTTCTCCAACAGGTTTATGTAGAACATTATTCTGATTGTTCACCTGAGGGGAAGGAATGTTCCAACAGAGTCACTGCACTGTGTGTTACAGCTGGGGGGGGGGTGGATCACACAGGAGAGAAATGGGATTGTACACAGAATTGAGATTAAATTCCATGGCTGATTCTGATCACTGCTGTATTCCATGAAATCAGAACAGGCTCCACATCACCTTCCCACGGCCTCAAAGTGCCAGCTGGGAACAGCTTTTAAACAATGAGGGCTTCCAGCACAGCCCAGCATCACTGATCAGTAATACAGCCAGTTCTTGCCTTTGCCCAGGCAGGTATCACTGCTACATCTGAATGCCAGCAATGTCTGAATGCACCAAGGCACAAACCAAACTCTGCACATCTTTGAAAACTGAGGCTGGAGCTTGAGGATCCCTCTTTACCCCACCCCAAATGCCTCTATTTTCAAACTCTGCACATCCTTTGAAAACTGAGGTTGAAACCTTAAGGATCCCTCTTTACCCCAGCCCAAATGCTTTCATTTTCAAAGCAGGATCTGAAAAGCAGCCCTACATTATTTCAGGCTTTTGCATCAAGAATCCTATGGGCAAAAACACCCAAAAAAACTGCATTAAGGTGGAGGATGGAGCACTCCTGGTCTTTATTTAATTCTTGCAGGATCTAGAATTTTTGTTCTGTCTGTAAGCATAAGCAGGACTTTACACACTGATAAAATGTCCCAAGTCATTAATTTTTGCCCCAAATATAATATTTTGTCTGATTCCCCTCCTGAATTTTTATCTGCAGAGCAGAAAGACCTAAATTCCTGGATCAGCTTCCCCATCTCCACAGGCAGGGAAATGCAAAGAGCCAGGAGTTAAAGGGCAGCCTTGTGGCATCTCCTTCAGAAGCTCTGCAAGGAGGAACTCCAAGCCCACCTTTATCTTTGTTCTACCTAAAACCCTGGCTGAAAAGGCTTTTAACCCCAACTAAACCTGCTCCTAGCAATGTGCTGCTATCTCCACAATTCTGAGGGAAAGGCAAAGACAATTCTGTACTGCAAGGGTTAAACTGGAACATCCACAGAGATCTGATAACACTGAATTAAGAAATGCTCCTGCATTTTGGGGTGATTCCCACTGGCTCCTATTTCCAATCCAGGTGTAGCAGGGCTGAAAAGTGGCAGCTGAGAGGATGAGAGAGGCACAGGGCAAGGCAGGGAGGGATCTGTGATCTATTGATTTAAGAGAAAACAAAAGAAGGGTAAAGAACAAGCCTGAAGACAAAGCCCTTTTCAGAGCCCACAGAGTACAATGATCCCAACTTCCTTGTGTATACTCAGGGTTTTACTGGCAGGAATGCTTCAGCAGTTCCTGTTAGCAGAAGAAATATTGACAGAACCTGCACAAGTGTCCCAGAGAGGGGAAAATCCAGCTCAGGGAGAGGAGACAGAGGTGCAGTGTCAACAACACAACCCTGGGCTGTGCCTGCTGAGTCCCCAACTCGCTGTCCTGCCTGAAACCTGCTGGGACAGAGCTCAAGATCTCACCCTGGCTTTATTATTTTGCACCATCCACCCTGCAAAGCCCAGGAGGTTTTCCTCAGTGAGGAGCAGGTGCTGCGAACACCTCTACAAAACCAGGGTGAACAGCAGGGAAAGGAGAGGGGTGAGAGGGGAAGAAAAGGTGATGAGGAATGTTGCCCTTACCAGAACCTTGTCCCAGAGCAGCTGTGGCACGGGCAGGGCAGGTAGAAAAGGTGATGAGGAATGTTGCCCTTAGCAGAACCTTGTCCCAGAGCAGCTGTGGCACAGGCAGGGCAGGTAGAAAAGGTGATGAGGAATGTTGCCCTTAGCAGAACCTTGTCCCAGAGCAGCTGTGGCACGGGCAGGGCAGGTGGCAGAGGGAGCAGGGACAGGGAAGGGGAGCTGGGCTGGCAGGGATGGTGCTGGGAGCGATCCGCCCTCCTGCACCTCCTGCCTGTCTTGTCCTGGCAGCAAATTCCTTCAAAGAGCCACTGTTAAACACCCCAAATGCTCCATCCAGAGGCAAAATCCCAAATACTCCTCCTGGAAACGTGGGGCACACATGGGGAGATGGAAGGAGGTCAAAACCTAGCCCAAAAGCAGAGTTGTAGGCAGTGTCCCCTCCTGAATTTCCTTGAGGAAATAACTCAGCTGCAGAGTTTAATCAGGGCTCTGTCACCCACAGTACACCCAGGGCTGGGATTCCTTTTTTAAAGGGGTTTCCATCAGCTCTATCAGAATTTGTTTGCCACAGGGTCTAAAACCAGCCATAAAAAAAACAACCTAAAACAGGGATGTGCTGAAAATCCTACACAGGGAAATATCCAGGCTAATATTTTTATGTAAGAGATCACCAGCTTTTAAGTGCCAGTTGTTTAATATGCTGCCATAACTCAGTGGCTTTGAAAGCAATTAGAAAATGCCATAAGCTGCAATTTCTGAGGAGTAATGTGCCTTTGGAGCATTTGGGAGGGAAAAGGGAACAACTGTGGATTTCAGTGCTGGAGCTGACATGAAAACAGCAGTGGGGGAAAGCACGAGGGTGAATGTTGCCATGCTGCTGCCTGAAGAATTACTGATTTTTTAATCAAAGTACTTAAATGACTTTGATTGTCACGGAATTTGTGATGCAGATCAGTGCTTCACATCAAAGTGTCTGTGGATTTTCAGGGTTCCTCAAACTCCTCTCTGTGAGAATCACAATGCATCACAACTCTTCTGCCAGCTCTAGTAACTAACTTCCTCCTCTGTGTAAATGAATAACTTCAAGAATGTAATTTAAACTTTTATTTCTTGTTCATAGAGTTAAAAAAATAAAAAAAAACTAAACCAAAACAAAACAAAACAATGCTTTTACCTCCTGGCAGGTCAGGCATGCAAGATCAGATTTCACTTTTTAGCCAAATAAATAATTTAGTGAGTGGCTCTAATGACTGCTGCTGCCTCTCTGCACTCCAGCAAAGCCTTTTAATACTTGGTGCAATAAAAATCTCCCCAGTCAGACTAAACAAGGAGCTCAAGAATGAAAACTGCCAGGCTGGAACATTGGCCAGCAGCTCCAGGGTAATTGCTGGGCACGAGGGATGTTCAGCAGGAGTTACAGCTCACCAGCAAAGCCTGGAGATGTTGAGCTCTTAAATCAGCATCCACAAACCCAGGCAGGGAAAAAGATTAAAATGGTAAAAGGGGGGAAATACAACAGTTTAATCAGAGTGCCAGAGAAACACAGAATTAAAAATATTCTATATTTTGGGGAGATTTCCTCCAAAACAGCTCCTGACAGCAATCTCAAAGGAGCAACATTGTGAATTCCTCTTTATTTGTGGGTGAAAGAGTGTGGAAAAGGAAGCTGCTGAAAGAGACTGATGAGTTTTTCAAGGCTAAATTGCAAACAAGGAAAATCTTCAAGTCTGTTGCAAAGACCAAAAAGTCAATGCACAATGAGTCACAGCTGAAATATTGAATTCCCATTTGGAGGTTTAATATCAAAGGAGCTGAATTCCTAAGAACAATAAAAACCCCATATGCTGCACTAAAGCAGGTACTGAAAGCAAAACTGCACTTACCAACATGAAAAACCCAAAACCAAATATGAATTTTAAAGAGATCAAAGAGGTTTGACATTTTTGTCAATAATGTCATCCACCTCCCTGCCACTAGAAAGCTTAAAATGATGGAATTTCCTCACAGGTATTTCCCCTTCTTGTTGTGAGGGCAAGGTGATCACTCTAGAGGAGGGGTTTAAATGGGAAATCACCACTGAAATATCCTAAGGAGGAAAATTGGGTGAAGGAGAAGGGCAGGAGGCAGCAGTGCCTGTCCCAGCATCTCACAAGTTTTTCAATTTTCAGGATCTCATTGCATAGAGCAGTGTTTAAAGAGCTGTGCAGCTCAAAAATATAAATAAATTGTATTTTCAAAGGTGCCCCACTCCCAGGAGGGGTAAGGAAATGGGTCAGCTCAGGGTGAACCAGTTTATGTTGTGTGCCAAAGGAATATTTACAAATACAAACCAAACAGACCGTGGCAAAGCAGCCACAAATAAACGCAAACAAAGCAGTGTTCACCTCAAACACCTTTAACAACAATAAACAGGTACCAAAATCAGCTTTCATTTGGATTTCTTTTCTTCAAATTTGATGTCTACGAGTGAAAACAAAGCAAAATGAAAATCAGAATTGTGTGAGCTGATGGGGCTGTGGCACCAATGGCAGTGACAGGATCTGGACAGGCTGGGGAGGTGGCTCTGGGACAACCTGATGAGGCTCAAGACCAAGTGTAAGGAAAATAATTCAGCATCCTGAATCTGAGGGAAATAGAGGTGTTAGGATCTACAGCAGCTCCAGATCATCTTTTTAGGACTGGGATGAAATTGCACAGCCCAAAACCTTCCCCAGCAGCATCAGGGCAGGCAGGAGGGAGGAATTTAACCTGGAGGAATCCCCCAGGGCACAGCAGCTCCTCCTGCATGAACAAAATAACCCAAACAACTCCTAGGAAATGGCAGCAGTTTCTCCTCAGCACACAGGGAGGGAGGGAGGGAAGCAATCAGGGCATGTGGAGGAGGAAACTTCACAAAAACATCACCTTGGGTCCTTGAATGCAACCCAACATAACCCCAGCATCAGCAGCTGTGCACGAACACATCTGCTCCACTGGGAGATAAGGGGAATTGGCTCCAGTTTCTTATCAGTTTGCTGAGCTATTTTATCCACAAATATGTTTACTGAGAAAAAAACTTCACATTTTTTCCAAAAAACTCCAATTTTCCTGCAGGCTGGAAGCTGAAAGTGGCAGGGAATGGCTTTGGAATGCTCTGCACAGGGCAGGGGGAGAACAGCACCTGGAAATGTGGACAAGGACGTTCCTCCCTCCTGATAAAGGATCAGGATGAAGAATATGAACAAAAACCAGGGGGTTGCATGAATAGAAAGAAGCAAATGCTTCATATTTGCATGAAATGTTTCTTTTCACCTCTCAAAACACTTTTCAAAGATTAATTAATCATCTCAGCATCTCCAAGAGGGGCACCAACAGCAAACACTTCAGGTCTGCCCACGAAACAAAGCCAAGGAAGGGAAGTAATTTGGAAAATTTTCAAGATCAAATTGAGACTGAATTTCAAACACCCAAATTTCTGACTTCAACTCTCTATAAGGCAGAAAACTTGAAAAAAAAAATGATGTAAAAAATAAAAAGGAAAACAAACATTACTCAATCTGTGTGTGACAGCCCTTCCCAACAGACTCGTGTTGTTCACAAAGTCTGGCGGGTTCACCACAAGCACCTGAACTTTGTGCCAGCTGATGCTCTGGGGACAGCAAAGTTCATTTCCATTTCCCACTGGAACCAAAATTCGTGCAGAAACAGACAAATCCAAACAAGTTCCAAGTATTTTTTGTATGTTCTCAGTTCTTAAAATGATGAATGAGAAAAGGCAAGGAAAGTTACAAGTCAGGAAGCAGCAACAGAGTGAGGAAGCTTTTTTCCCCCGGTTCAATGAACTCTGAATTCTGACTTTTGTTAGAAATGAAAAACATAATTTAAAACATACCCAGCTGTAAAATCAAAATGAACTCAACCTCTGGTTGAAAATCAGACATTTTGGTGCCAAACTTGAAGCAGGCACCTCTGTCTGCCAAGAGCCTGTGCCATGGGAATGGATCCACTTCCAGCTAAAAGAGCTCATGGGCATCTTTAAACCTTCCAGCTTGTCCAAGTCATGACTTCCAACGTGAGTTACCACAACCCAAATCACCCAGACTGCAATAAAACACACAATTATAGATGAAGGACTTTGAATTGGTATTAAAAATGCTACTCTGGTTACTGGTGCTCAGCATGAGAACCTGGCAGAGGAAAGGAAAAATGAAATTATTCCATTTTACAGGACCTTTAAAGATCCATGAGAAATCAAAAAATACAGGATGGCTTTAATGAAGAAGTGTGAAAATTCTCAGGAACTGCTCAATAATCACAAACTGGTTGAGTGACCAGTTCAAGGTTAATTGTTGACTTCATTAAAGCTGCTCATTAAGGAATGTGGGACCCAATTCAGCAGTGAAAGTGCAGAGAAATGCCAGGAAAAGGCTCTTCAGGCTGTAATGAGAACTGTGAGGAGACAGGGATGCAGACAGATACACAGCCTGAATCACAAGCAGAAAAATGACTGACAAGCTGAGGAAATGGCAGCTTTGGGGAATGGCAAATTCAGAGTTTGCGTGTGGAAAGAAAGGAGAAAAGCAGCAAAACAGCCAGTGGCCACTGATGGAAACAGAAACAGCAGCAAAACCAAGTGAAACGAGGGAGCTGGGACACAGCTGAGATATCAAAGCTGTGGCTGGAATATTCTCATGTCTGTGCTTCACCCCCAGTGCCCAGAGCAAACAGGATCTCAGCCTGCCCAGCCCCAGCTGGGGGAGTTCTCTCCATTTTACAGATTAACAGACCCCAAATGCCAGCACACACAGAGATTTCATCCAAAACAAAGCCTGGGAGTTCTGAGCCCTGGGAACCTGCTTTATTCACAGGTCAGGACAGTTTTAGAAAGAAAATTAATTCCCACCCAGCCATGCTTTGGGTAAGGGGAGGTTTGGGAAAAGCAAAACAATTCCGACACCAGCCAAGTTTCATTAATAGTTGAGGGCTAGCCTGATAAAACAGCTTCATTTCCACAAAGCCTGTGCTGTTATTTAACAAAAATCAGATTATCCCAGCTGCCAGACCTGCAGATCAGCTCAGGGGTGCTGCAGGAGGGGTCTGGCTGTGCCAGGCTCTGTCCCTCTGTCCCCAGCTCACAAAGGACACCCGGCTCTGTCTGTCCCTGAGCACAGGGACTATTCTGTTCTCTCAGGTGACCTCTCAAGCTCTTGTCTTTCAAGCGGAAAAGAAGAAGAATCACATTCCAGCAGAGCCACTCCTCAAATCAGGGCAGGTAACAAAGCCACCGGGGTTTAATCCAGCCCGGTGGGCCGGGCTCGGGGAGCGATCTGCGGCCACAACTGAGGATTATTTGTGCTGGGGCCGCCTCAGGAGCTGTCCCGGGGCTGAGCACACCGGCTGGGAGCAGCTGCAGCCGCCGGGATGCTCCGGGCAGGGCAGGGAAGGGCAGGGAAGGGAAGGGCAGCACTCCCCGTGAAACCCGAGCCGCTGGTCCCGCCCTGGGGCACTGCGATTCATCGGGAGCCTTTCCTGTAACTCAGCCCTCGGAATAAAACGCAATAATCGTTTCCCACAACAGCCAGACCCGGTTTTTTTGTCTCCACCACAGCGGCCAAACTTCGGGGAAGTTCAGCGAGGATGGGGAGAGCAGAGCAAACCCTAATTACTGAATCCTCATCTGCCCTCCAGGCAAATTCACCCCGATAATTCCACCTCCAGAGCTAATCCTGGAAATAAATTTCCCCCAAAGACAAAGCCTTAAAATGCAAACAAAGGGAAAATGGGGGAAAATAAAATCCCAGCTGTGCTGGAATGGGTTTTTCTCCCAGGGTAATTGGGATGTAACGGCGGGGATGGAGCAGCCATGTTCCAGGCATGATGCACCAGGAATTTTATTATTAAAACCATCAGGAGATCAAAAGTCAAGTTAAACCCTCCCAAAAAAAGTGAAAGAGCATGAAATATAGGTGTACAGAAAACCGGGGAAAACATCCCAAAACAACCACACAAAAAGCCCCACTGTTGAGACGCTATTTTGAAGCACAACTATTTTTAGTGCTACAGAAATTATTCTTTTTCACCGTTGTTTTTTTTTTTTTTTTTTTCCTGCTACGACGCCACGCACACAAACTTCAAGCTGACGACCTTTCCCAACATAATTATTACATGGAAATAACAAAACTAAACCGAGGCACAGCCCCCCAGCAGAGCCAAGCCGGGGCGCGGGGGCAGCGCGGCCCGAGGCTCCCCGCGGGCTCTCCCGGTACCGGAGCGGCCTCACCCGGCCCCATCCCCCGGCTCCATCCCCCGGCAGGCCGGGCCCAGAGCCGCCCCCGTCCGCTCCTTACCGGCGTCCGCGGCGGGGCTCAGGCCCCCGGGCCGGGCGGGGCTCAGAGGCGGCGGCGCTGCCGTGCGGGCGGGCTCTGCACCATGGTCCTGCCCTGCCGGGGCTGCGGGCACGGGCGGACGGGCGGCGGGAGAGGCCGCTCCCCGGGCAGGGCAGCCCCGGGCCGGACACACGGACAGGCCCCGGCACCGGGCCCCGCCTCCGCCGCCGCTTCCGGGCCGCAGCCCTGACCCCTCACCCGCCGACGGTGGCGCGGGGGGGGACAAGATTGAGGCGGTGCCGGCAGCGCGGGAGGGGCCGGGAACGGAAACGGGAATAGAACCGGGAACGGAACCGGCAATGGAACTGGGAATGGAACCGGCAATGGAATTGGGAATGGAAGCGGGAATAGAAGCGGGAACAGGCCCGGGAACAGCATCGGGAACGGCTCCGGGCCCTCACGGCGCGCTCGCCTCGGCCCCGCGCTCCCCGCTCCAGCCTCCCTCACGATGTTTCCGCCTTCCCCCTCCCGTTTTCCTCTAAAAATTATCCCCAAACATCTTTATTTTTAATATTTCCTAACATAAATACCTATACTGATACCTATTCCAATACCTAAAAGTGGTCCGGGGTAAATCCTTAAAGCAAATAAAAATTATCGTGATAAATAAGAATAATACCATTGTTTTATATTACACTATTATAATTATTAATAATATATAATATTAATAATGTAATATTAATTATTAACAATGTAATACGAATTATTAATAATTAGTATTATTAATGGTAATACTATGGCGATATTTCCACGAGGATAATGTGGGCTCTGGTTGAGCTGTTTACTGTCCCTGACAGCTGGGCAAGCTGGGAGAAAACCTTCCCTAAATATTCTGCATTCAAATAAATTAATTATTAAAAATAAATTAGTAATTTTGCTTTAAAATATCTGGGTGAAAAATATTCCCTAAAATTGCTTTGGGAATGTAAAACTTCAGCAGTCCCATGAGGGTCTGAAAGGTCAGAAACTCCAAAATGACAGCACTGAATTAATAAGTGATAATCATAATTTATGATCCAGCATTTCCTGTAAAATATCTTCTTACCAAAGGAAATAAATGCAGGAGTTCCCATGCAAAGAAATATTTTACAATAAAAGATCCAACCTGAAGAGCTGCAGAGTCTTTATTTTCAGTGATAATGAGCTAACAGCAGGAAAAATAAAGAAAATTTCTGACACTGTGACTGAGGGCACAGCACAGCACCTGTATTTTAAATCACTTTAAGGGATAATATTTCCAATAAAGTCTCTGCTTTGCTGTTTTTTGCAGCATTGGGGTCTCACCCAAACTTTCTGAGTGCCTCTGTGCTTCAGAGATTACTGCAAGGTGTGGAAATCCATTTTTCCTGACTCATTTACTCAAATTTTGAGTCAATTTTTCAAATTTACTCAAGTCAAATTTACTCAAATTGTCTCAAATCGACCCTTCCTGCCTAATTTACTCCAAGCATCCCCACTTTGGTGCTTTAACTACAAGATGGCACGTGAAAAAAAAGAGATATTTCAGTCACAAAATCCTTCCCAAATGCTGCATCACTCAAATGACTTCTCTGCAAAGAAAATAAAAATAAACATTGGTACCCAGCCTAGAACTTGCAGGGCACTTGAGAACTGATGGAAATAGAAAGAGATATTTGAAATTGATAAGAAATTGGTGGAGATTCTCCCAACTCAGAGGATGCAGGAGCAGCCATGGAATAACAAAAGGTGAGGAGGGGTTTAGGGACTCTTTAACCAGGGCAGAACTTTATTTAAACACTCTCATTTACACAACAGCTGCAAGTTTGCTTCCCCCACCCCTCCCTGGGGACAAACCTGGAGATCAGAATCAGCACCTAAATAAAGGAAATAAATCCCAGGATTATTTACTAAGCGATTTGGGTGGTGACACACGGAATAATTTGATTTTTTTGCTGTTGTTTTGAGCACCCCAGCGCTGCAGCTGCTTCTGTGGACACCAGGGGTGGTGCATAGTTCAGAAAAAGGCCAAAAATGCCAGAAAAAAGGAGAAATCACAGTCGTGGTCTGAAGTTATTGCAGTGTAGATTTAACAGAAGCCTCAGAGAATGGGAATGAAGCATCAGGTTTGTGTTTTCCTCCTCATGGCAAGAATTAAACCTGGCTTAAAAGCAGCTCCAGTTGAGCTTTGTGTTTGGGATCTCAGGAGCTGCAAGAGATTTCCAAATGACACAGAAAAAGTTTCCAAGTTCTGTTTAAGAGGTTGTTTTTTGTGGGGTGAGCTCCTCTTTTTCACCCCAATCTGAATTTTAGTGATTTTTAGTGACACAAAAAGCCATTCAAGGTGCTGAAGGGGTCACTGAAGAGCAGAAGGTTGATGTTTCATGGAAATAAAGTGCATTTTTCTGCTCCTTCTAAAAAGCAACCTCAAATTATATGAATTTATTTCTTTATTTATTTATTTTCCCCAGGATTGTCAAAAAAGCAACCAAAATTCATCCCACTGATGGAAGTGACCAGGAGAGAGAGAGATACTTGTGGAGCAACTCTTTCATGGTCTCTTTCCTCTCCCCTTTTTTGTTCCACATTCTGCAGTTTTTAATACAAATATTTCCTCCTATTCCTGAAATATTTTCAATTTCTGCCCCCCACACAGTAAAATCAGCACTTTGTGCACCACTCAAGGCTACCAGGTGTTCTGAGAGAGCATTTAAATGAAGAAATGGCATCTTTTAAATAATTTTTTTTAACAAAGCAGATTAAGATGATTTCTCAAGTTTGCAAATCACAACTTCTCCTCTCCAGGTTATCCAAACTCCAACAGCATTTTTGCCTTTTTACTGCAAGATGGTGGAACTAAAAGGTGCTAAAATGAATATTTTGAGATCATTTTCACTCACACACGAGCTCATGCACAGTTGGGACATTAGATTTGAAATCTATTTACAATTTTACATATTTTACAATATATAATTCATCTTTACAGCTACAGAATAAGTTCAGACTAACATTGGTATTTTTTTTTTTCTGCTGGAACTTGGCTTCAAGTTAAACTGATTATTAAAAACAATTAAGTGCATGCTTAGAAGGGAACTTTCAGGAGAGATGTCAATGGACTAGTGTTGCTTAAAAATTACACCAGTTTGTGTAGAAAATCGAAATTCAGTTCAAAAAACCCACCAAAGCCTAATAGAAACCTACTGGACTAAAATAAATACAATTCATTCCACTTAACCAAAAAAAAAAAAAAAAAAACCAAACCAAAAAAACAACAAACCCCAAAGCAAAAGTACCTTTAAAAATGTACTGATTTAAGCTCTTTAAGATTTAAATTTCCTTTCCTTCCCAGCTAGCTGAGGAGAATTATCCTGCATAGACCTGAGGCTGCAGGGGTGGGGGCAGCTTGTCATTCTCCACATTTTCAGAGTCAATGGCTGCTAAGGCTTGGCTTTTTGCTTTGATTTCTAAGGGATATTTCTCCACAATCTCCTCCACCTCCTTGGTGATGCCATCAGTCCAATCAATGAGGTCTTTCTCCAATTTCTTGGCTTCACTGACAATTCTTTCCTGTCTCTCATTCAACTGAGAGAGGAGGTCTAAGCTTTTGCACATCTGCTTCACCCCCAGGCACACATCTGGGGAGAAGCTGTCAGATTCCTGCTTTTTTGGGGAGGTCTGGCCACTCATGAAACGATCAAAATCTTCCTGGCTCAGGTTTAGGGACTGAGCATCCAGTTTTTCAATGAAGGCCACAGCACAGCACTGCAAACAAAGCACAGAGAGCATCACTGCAAGAATCACCACACACTGAAATGTTTTACACTCAGAAAATGTTTTACAAAGGAAGGGGGAAAGGGGTGGGAAAGGGGTGGGAAAGGGGTGGGAAAGGGGTGGGAAAGGGGTGGGAAAGGGGTGGGAAAGGGGTGGGAAAGGGGTGGGAAAGGGGTGGGAAAGGGGTGGGAAAGGGGTGGGAAAGGGGTGGGAAAGGGGTGGGAAAGGGGTGGGAAAGGGGTGGGAAAGGGGTGGGAAAGGGGTGGGAAAGGGGTGGGAAAGGGGTGGGAAAGGGGTGGGAAAGGGGTGGGAAAGGGGTGGGAAAGGGGTGGGAAAGGGGTGGGAAAGGGGTGGGAAAGGGGTGGGAAAGGGGTGGGAAAGGGGTGGGAAAGGGGTGGGAAAGGGGTGGGAAAGGGGTGGGAAAGGGGTGGGAAAGGGGTGGGAAAGGGGTGGGAAAGGGGTGGGAAAGGGGTGGGAAAGGGGTGGGAAAGGGGTGGGAAAGGGGTGGGAAAGGGGTGGGAAAGGGGTGGGAAAGGGGTGGGAAAGGGGTGGGAAAGGGGTGGGAAAGGGGTGGGAAAGGGGTGGGAAAGGGGTGGGAAAGGGGTGGGAAAGGGGTGGGAAAGGGGTGGGAAAGGGGTGGGAAAGGGGTGGGAAAGGGGTGGGAAAGGGGTGGGAAAGGGGTGGGAAAGGGGTGGGAAAGGGGTGGGAAAGGGGTGGGAAAGGGGTGGGAAAGGGGTGGGAAAGGGGTGGGAAAGGGGTGGGAAAGGGGTGGGAAAGGGGTGGGAAAGGGGTGGGAAAGGGGTGGGAAAGGGGTGGGAAAGGGGTGGGAAAGGGGTGGGAAAGGGGTGGGAAAGGGGTGGGAAAGGGGTGGGAAAGGGGTGGGAAAGGGGTGGGAAAGGGGTGGGAAAGGGGTGGGAAAGGGGTGGGAAAGGGGTGGGAAAGGGGTGGGAAAGGGGTGGGAAAGGGGTGGGAAAGGGGTGGGAAAGGGGTGGGAAAGGGGTGGGAAAGGGGTGGGAAAGGGGTGGGAAAGGGGTGGGAAAGGGGTGGGAAAGGGGTGGGAAAGGGGTGGGAAAGGGGTGGGAAAGGGGTGGGAAAGGGGTGGGAAAGGGGTGGGAAAGGGGTGGGAAAGGGGTGGGAAAGGGGTGGGAAAGGGGTGGGAAAGGGGTGGGAAAGGGGTGGGAAAGGGGTGGGAAAGGGGTGGGAAAGGGGTGGGAAAGGGGTGGGAAAGGGGTGGGAAAGGGGTGGGAAAGGGGTGGGAAAGGGGTGGGAAAGGGGTGGGAAAGGGGTGGGAAAGGGGTGGGAAAGGGGTGGGAAAGGGGTGGGAAAGGGGTGGGAAAGGGGTGGGAAAGGGGTGGGAAAGGGGTGGGAAAGGGGTGGGAAAGGGGTGAATATACAATATAATACAGAAAATGTTTTCTACATTTACAGAAAATGTTACAACATTTACCATTCCCTTCCCTCTTCTTACACCAGCAACTAATTGTTGGTGGAATTTACGTTTACACACTGGAATTTACATCTACACACTGGAATTTCTGTTTATGAACTGGAATTTAGGTTTACACATTGGAATTTCTATTTACAAATTGGAATTCAGGCTTACACACTGGAATTTATATTCATGAACTGGAATTCAGGTTTACACACTGGAATTCAGCTTTACACACTGGAATGCAGCTTTATGAATTGGAATTTAATTTACGAATTGGAGCTTAGCTTTACGAATGTGAATTTATATTTATGAATTTGAATTTATGCCCTTTGCTGGCAACTCCTACCTCCAGCTAAAAGCCCAACCTTGCTGTCCAAGCCCCCCTTCCCTGGTGCACTCACCAGGTTGGTGAAATAATATCCATCCTCCCCAGTCATCAGCCTGCTGGGGTTGCAGAAGCGAGTGATGTACTGGATGTTGGACTGCAGCCGTGGGGGGTTCCCCTTGAGCACGATGTAAATCAGGGTGGGCAGGAAATCATCAGCAGAGGCTGGCTCATTTTTGGTGATTTTGATGGCATTGAAGATGTGCTTGCTGCACTTGGTGATGCAGGCCAGCTTGTCCCGAGGGACACGCTTGGAGTCCATCTCGATGATGTCTGGGAGGGGGAAAAAAAATCCTGGAATTATTTAAATTGTAATGATCAGGCAATGAACAAGCAGGATTTGCTGGGTGATATTCAGGGAAATAAAGTGCATTTTTCTGCTCCAGATCATTCTAAAAAGCAAGCTCAAATTATATGAATTAATTAAAAGTTATATGTATTAATTTTAAAATATGCGAGCTTATTTAAAACTGGGGGATTTCACTCCAAAAAAACTGGGGGATTTCACTCCAAAAAAAACTGGGGGGTTTCACTCCAAAAAAAACTGGGGGGTTTCACTCCAAAAAAAACTGGGGGGTTTCACTCCAAAAAAAACTGGGGGGTTTCACTCCAAAAAACTGGGGGATTTCACCCCAAAAAACTGGGGGATTTCACCCCAAAGAAAACTGAGGGATTTCACTCCAAAAAAACCTGAGGGGTTTCACTCCAAACAACCTGGGGGGTTTCACTCCAAAAAAACCTGGGGGATTTCACCCCAAAAAAACTGGGGGATTTCACCCCAAAAAACTGGGGGATTTCACCCCAAAAAAACTGGGGGATTTCACCCCAAAAAAACTGGGGGATTTCACCCCAAAAAACTGGGGGATTTCACCCCAAAAAAACTGGGGGATTTCACCCCAAAAAAACTGGGGGATTTCACTCAAAACTACATGAATTTACTTAAAACTACGTGAATTTACTTACAATTCTTAATTTAAATTATAACAATTTATTTTGAAATTATATTAATTTATTTTAAATTATATGATTTTTTAAAAATTAATTTATTGCATCATTTATTGCATTTATTGCATCATTTCTGTCTGTGGGGAAGTGTTTTAAGTAGATCAGTTAATTCCAAGCACTTCAGTGTGGAAATTATCCCTGCTCCACAGCTGAAATTCCAAACTCCTGCACATTTAACAGACCCACCTTTGTGATCACAGCAAAAACCATCTCAATAAGCAAGAGAGGTGAGATTGAAAGCTGTAAATACAGAATTGATCACTCACAAACCTGTGATTGCCTTTACAACCATGTCAGAGACCTCTGGGATCTCCTCACTGACAGGAACACAGAGCATCTGGGGAGTCACCCAGTGCAGAGCCCTGCAACAGGAGAGAAAGGAGTTGAGGGTTAAGGAGTGAAGGTAAAAAGGAGAAAAAAGGGTTAAAAAACTCTCAGTGCCACTGACAGGCAGGGGTTTGAAACCTGAACTCAGGGCAAAGGAATGCTTTGTGTCACTGAGCCATTATTCCAGCCACAAACCAGGTTATTCCACTGATGTCATTTATTTTCACAGAAAGCACTTCCTTTTTTTAAAAATTATTTTTGGCAGTGATTTAATAAGAGCAAATGTTCCCAGTGTAGTGGTTGTCATTATCCCACCTATTCATTCTTTCTGTATTTTAAATAAAAAGCTTTGAACCCTTAACAGGCCATTTTTCTGTGCACAGCACAAAGTTTTTAACATGGTTGATTCAGAGCTCATTTAGAGAATTAGGAATTAATTAATTTTCCTTTCAAGCCCTACCTGATCCTCTTTTGGACAGCAAGGTCTTTCTTCTCATCATCAGTTGTCTCAGGGCAAAAAACATATTTATACTGGCGAGTCATGATGTATTTCTCAACCTCATCCATTGCCTTCTCCACTTTTTCAGGGGGCACTGAAAGGAACAAATCCCACACATTAAATATTCCAGGGCTCTTTGCAAGGTTTAATCCCAATATCAGCAAATTAAGATTACTCATTCCAGGCAACCTGAGTTCATAAATGGATATAATACATCCATTATAATATATATAAAAAAATAAGAAATATATGTGTGCATATATATATATATATAGTAAGAATTATAATACATATATATTATTAGAAATTTAATAAAATATAATACAATAAAGATAATAAATAAAAAAAATAAATTTAAAAATAAATAAAAAAAGGGAAGGGAAAAGGGAAAAGGGAAAAGGGAAAAGGGAAAAGGGAAAAGGGAAAAGGGAAAAGGGAAAAGGGAAAAGGGAAAAGGGAAAAGGGAAAAGGGAAAAGGGAAAAGGGAAAAGGGAAAAGGGAAAAGGGAAAAGGGAAAAGCATTTCTGAAGCTTTTCTTGCACTGAAAATTCAATTTAGTTTTACATCATTGCTCTTGGAAGAGGAAGGTGAAAGAAGCTGGTACCTTTCCAACGTGTCTGCAGCCTGTCTGCCACATTTTGGTAAAAGTCCTGGGCACACTCAGATTGTTCCTCAATGCTCAAATCCTGCAGGGGAACAGAACAGGGAGTAAGTGTGAAGGGCTGGCAGCAAACCTCGTGTTTTGGTTTGGTTTAAGGCAATTGACCAGCTGCAGTAACAGTCTGAGAATGCAGAGGTGTCAGCAGAGGTGTTTAGAGTGGCTCAGTTTTAGTTACAAACAGGAGAAGCCAACACTGGCTCTTTAATGTGTGAAAAATAAATGGATATTAGCACAGGTGCAATGGCTTTTTCCTCTGGGAGCTCTGACAGAATAACTCAGACTAAACAAAATGTTTGTCCCTATTTAACCCCTGATTTTTAAAAAAGATATTTTATAATCTATAAAACCCTCAATAACAAAAATTATTTGAAATAACATCTCTACAGCACATTTCTGATGATAAAGTTACTGTTAAATATATTTACAGTGGTATTTGTGAAGCTACACTGGCCTTTGCTAACTGAGCACCAGAAGAACATTAAATTAATTTAATTAAGGTAATTTTCATCATTAAATTAAACCAAACATGAAAAAAAGTGAGGGAACAATTTGATTTCTGAATTCTCTAAGGCCAAAAACCAGACATTTTCCTGTGCACAGGTGTCAGCTCTTGCTGAAACTGGATTTTAGGCCAGGTTTATGTGTAGTAAAAAAATCCCAAGTTTTGCGAAGGCTGAAGTAGGAAATGAGAACTCAAATATAAACCCACTCTGTTCTCACAAACTCTGTGCTCAGAATAAACAGATCAAAAAAAAAAGGAAATAAAAGTTCAAGAAGAATTTAAAACAGAGGGAATTTAAGATTCCATGAGAACTCAGGAGATAATTTGGAACTAAACAGCAAAGGGAGAAGAAGAGGGGAATAAAAATCCGTGCTGAATTCTGACTGATTCCAACCATAGGTGGCACCACAGACTAATATTTTAAGAATATTGATTTTTATAAAATGGAAAATGAAGGTAACACTTATTTAATATTAAAAACAAGCAGCACAGTGAAGGATATAAAAGGAGAGGGAGATGCTGAATTATCTTTAGAAGTTTTTAGGCTTAATTTGTGTCACCCCTGAAGTGTCCCAGGCCAGGCTGGGGTTTGGAGCCACCTGGCACTGTGGAAGGTGTCCCTGCTCAGATCATCTTTAATTCCTTTCAACCCAAACCACCCTGTGAGGTCTAAAACCTCACCAGGTGATATCTTAGATCATTTCCACAATCATATCAATGCAGAATATGGCTGAACAGACCCATTTATGTGGGATTTAGTCAGGACTCATTTATCTGGGCTGCTCTGGGGTTAGCAGCATCCTTTGGTCCCACACTACCAAGAAAAGGCACCCAGATCTTATTTTGATTAATCTGAAGGCTCCTGACCCATTCCAGAAAATCCAAACTTGTTGTGGTGTGTCTTAAGCTTCCGAGTCCCTTCCCCAGGTGTGCCAATACCCCCCTCTCCCTTCCCCCTTGCTGAGTGAGTCCTGTCCATCAGGACTCACTGATTGCACATGGGGACCTGTTCATGGAGAAAGGACAGTGAAAGGTCAGGAGAGGCTGCCTGGAGCCAAATCTGGGCCATTCCCTGCAGACTGTGCCACTGGGACTCACCCAGCCTTGTTCCTGCTCTGGGAAATCCTTCACCCAGGTCCCTGCCTGAGCTCCAGTTGTGCTGGCTGAGTGTGCCAGGAGCAGCCAGGTCTGTGTGAGGGGCCTTTCAAGGAGCCATCCCTGTCCCTCTGCCCTGGGTTTGTGGCCATGTGGCAGAAGGGCAAGGCTGGATATTCAGGATTTGTCCGGGAAATCACTCCTAATGCTGAGAGGCTTGGTAGCATCTGCACTCCCAGTTCTAATGGAAATAGATGGCAGAAGTTGGTTTTAGGAATTGTTTTCCTATCTACACATCATTCCTGGCTCTCTGAGGTCAGAAATCCCCAGCATTTCTGCTGCACTCAGAGTTTGCCACTGAGAGATGTGAGAGGCAAAGATTCCCTGTGGCTGAGGGAAGGTGAGGGGATGGATGGGCTTGTTCCCAGCTGCCCTGGCTTTGCACCTTTGGCTGCAATCAGAGCACAATCACACTCCCAGGTCACCATGGGATAAACCAGACCCTGCCCAGAGCAGAGGGATCCCTGAATGTCTCACCCTCTCTAAAGGTCTCTGAGCAAGCTCTCAGCACCCCCATGTGCCAAGGACACTCACGGCTCCCTTGGCAAACCCAGCAGCATTTCCTCAGCTGTGGCAGCTCTGCCCTTCCCTGTGGGACATTCAGGGAACTCCTAGAGGCTCTGGCACAGATTTGCACCCAGGGTGGTCAAGTTCAAAGGATGCCCCTCAGGCCTGGGGGGTCATTGGCCTGTCTGGGTGTCCCTCGTCCCCTGAGACCCTGCCCCTCTCACCTGGTTGGTGCTCACCTGTCCCCTCCCCTTCCCCTGTCCCCGAGCTTAAAAAGGTGATCAGACCATGCGGCCGGAGTTCTGTTGGAGCAGTTGCTCACGTTCAGACCTCTGTAACCATGGAATAAACCTCTGGACATTAAACCCTCCAGCAGAATCCTCTCCTTTTCTCTTCACCATTGCCTGAAGCTATTCCTCCTGAGGTAAATGGGGTTCCTAACAAGCCTGGACTTGTTCAGTGTCCAGCTGCAACCTCCAGCAAGCCAAGGTGTCTCTGGGGTGACACACCACAGCTGCTGCCTTTGGCCCAGCAGCGAGGGTCAGAGAATCACAGAATCACAGAAATTCTAGGCTGGAAGAGACCTGTAAGATCATCAAGTCCAACCCATGTGCTAACACTTCAACTAGATGACATCAAGTGCCACACCCAGTCTTTTTTTAAACTCTTCGAGGGATGATGACTCCACCCAGGCACAATCTAACTGGTAATATTGGGATTCATATCCCAATCCAAACTGCTGGAAGTAGCGCAGCATTTCCTCCCTCTCCCAAATTTCCCCATTTTATTGAGACAAGACCATTGAGAGCTCACCCTTTTATGGCTCATGGTGTCCAAGAAGAGTTTGCATTGCTTGTAGATGTCCTGGCCAGGTTTCTGGTAGGTCCTGATGAAGTCGATGAACTCCTTGGACACTCTGTCTGTCTCGAGGCTGGCCTGCCTGTGGATGGCAGGGCTGGGAGCCTTGGCCTCCTGCAGCTCTGCTGCCAAAATTCAGGGCACAGAGATCAGCTTTGTTACACTGATGGGTAAGGTCAGAAAGATTTTATCATCTCGAGTGACTTTTTATGTTAATTATATTAATTTACTATATTAAATTCTACTGTATTCTATATTAAATTCTATATTTTTTACCTTTTTTTACACTGATGGATACTTGCAGAAAGATTCTATAATTTCCAGTCACTTTTAATATTAATTATATTAATTAATAAATTAAATTATTAAAATTAATTATATTATTAAATAAATATATTTATATATTAAATTAATATTATTATATTAATGTAGCATATTAAATTCTATTACATTCTATAGTAAATTCTATATTTTTAGTTTTTTACACTGATGGATAAATGCAGAAATATTTTATCATTTCCCGTCACTTTTTATATTAGTTATATAATTTAATATAGTAAATTAATATAATTATATTAATTTACTATATTAAATTCTACTGTATTCTACATTAAATTCTATATTTTTTACCTTTTTTTACACTGATGGATACTTGCAGAAAGGTTTTATCATTTCCAGTCACTTCTTATATTAATTATATTAATTAATATATTAAATTAATACATTAAATTATTATAATTTATTATATTATTAAATATAAAATATTGATATAATAAATTAATATAATTATATTAATTTCATCTATTAAATTCTACTGTATTCTATATCAAATTCTACATTTTTTACCTTTTTTACACTGATGGGATACTTGCAGAAAGGTTTTATCATTTCCAGTCACTTTTTATATTAATTATATTAATATATTAAATTATTATAATTAATTATATTATTAAATAAATATAATATATTGGTATATTAAATTAATATAATTATATTAATTTAACATACTAAATTCTATTACATTCTATAGTAAATTCTATATTTTTAGTTATTTACACTGATGAATAAGTTCAGAAAGGTTTTATCATTTCCAGTCACTTTTTATATTAGTTATATAATTGAATATAGTAAATTAATATAATTATATTAATTTACTATTAAATTCTACTGTATTCTATATTAAATTCTATGTTTTTTACCTTTTTTTACACTGATGGATACTTGCAGAAAGGTTTTATCATTTTCAGTCACTTTTTATATTAATTATATGAATATATTAAATTATTATAATTAATTCTATTATTAGGTAAATATAATATATTGATATATTAAATTAATATAATTATATTAATTTAACATATTAAACTCTATTACATTCTATAGTAAATTCTATATTTTTAGTTTTTTACACTGATGGATAAATGCAGAAAGGTTTTATCATTTCCTGTCACTTTTTATATTAGTTATTTAATATAGTAAAATAATATCATTCTATTAATTTATTATATTAAATTCTACTGTATTCTATATTAAATTCTATATTTTTTACAGTTTTTTTGTAAACTGATGGATAACTGCAGAATGGTTTTATAATTTCCAGTCACTTTAAATATTAATTATATTAATATATTACATTAAGATATTAAAATAATATCATTAATTATATTAATTTAATATATTAAAGTCAATATTTTTCAGTTTTTTACACTGACGGATAACTGCAGAAAAGTTTTATAATTTCCAGTCACTTTAAATATTAATTATATTAATTTAATATATTAAATATATTAAATTCTATTATATTCTATATTAAATTCAATATTTTTTACAAATTTTTTACAGGTTTTTGACACTGATTGATAATTGCAGAAAGGCTTTATCATTTCCAGTCACTTTTTTTAAAAATTTTTTTTTTCAGCTGTGCAAATTGGTCATTTGTAGTTGTGTAAATGTAAATTGTAAAGGAGGAATTGTGTAAATTGTATTTCTCAAGGTTTGCCAGGGAAATGCTGGATGTAATAATAAGAATAAGAATAAAAATATATAATGATTCTAAAAACAATAATAACAATAATGACAATAACGACACATAATTATACATAATAATAATGATACATAATAATAATGATACATAATAATGATAATAATGATAATAATGATAATAATGATAATAATGATAATAATGGTAATAATGATAATAATGATAATAATGATAATAATGATAATAATGATAATAATGATAATAATGATAATAATAATAATACTGCTTTTTTCCACAAAATAATCTGATTTTCCAAGTTGCAAGCTCACTGTGCTGCTGCAGTACCTTCACCCACCTTTCAGCTTGCCAGCCAGCGCTGTTGGAAATGGAGGGATTGAACAGAGGTGGTGGAAATGAACGTGGTGAGAGGCAAGCAGAGAGACAGAAAACATGAAAATATTCATGGTCAGCACCAGACAAACAGGGCTTTAACCTGAAACCACCTCACATGCACAGAAATGCTGCTTCCAACCAGCATGCACCATCCAAAGGGAAAAGAAAGAAATGGGATTGATGTGTTGAGGTTGGTGTGATTTGGATTTGAGGGAGCTCAGTGGGGTTTTTCGGTTGTTCTGTGTTTCTGAAGAGTTCAAGCACTACAGAAAATCCAAAGTTGTGTCACCCAGGGAGCTCCAAACTCCTCTGAGCAGAGCCCACAGCTCAGCACAGGGAGTGACCTGGGCACCTCTGGTATTTCAGTGCCCAGAACAGGAGAGGTTGTGCAAATATTGAAATTATGCAAATATTGAAATTCCAGCTGCAGCAACTGAGATAGAGAGTGCAAACCCAGCTCCTTTTCCAGCTACTCAGGGACATTTCCAGAGGGGATTTCTTTCCATTGCCTTTACAATTCACTCCATGCACCCCAAACCCTCCACAGGATTCCAGCTGAAGGGTGGCCATTAATTAAATTTGTCTTTAGAGAAGCACAAAGCTTATTTGGAAATAATAAACCAAGAAAAGGGCAGAATTATCAGCTATTTCTTCCATGATTAATCACTGATCTCATTTCACAGCACAACTGAAGGCTTATTTACTGACTTCAACAATGAATTCACTCTTTTATAAAAATAATGAGCCTCATTTTACTGTATGACCTTAAGGAATGTGAATATTATTTTTTCAGTCACAAATTCAAACTAGATTGCTGTTTAGTGACTAGAGAGATGTAGTCAACTGAGGCAGATTAATATTAAGTATTAAAAAGTGAATGTTAATTAGAATGAACTGTCTTTTAGTGAGTTACACCAAGAATTATTGTAGTTGCAGATTCTCTAATCTCTGAGCTGAAATCCTGTTTTAAGGAAAATTAATCTGTACTGATTATCAAGTGCTGCAGGAATAAATGAACTTCCAGCAATAAAATATCCTCAGGTTTGTCCTGTGTCCTCAGAGAATTCAATCCAACTAAAAAGAAGCTGATCACAGCCAAGAAATTCCAACAAGTTAAAGAGAGGAAAATGCCAAAATGCCAGGAGCAAGCATGGGAAGAGTGAAGGAAGGATCAGCTTCACAAAAATAAACATAATTAATATTTCACTCTTTCTAGAGGAAAACCACTTGTCACAGCAGACCAGGAGCACTCCAGGATTCACTATGGTTGTGCCATGGAGTCCAAGCATGGATGTGGGACAGGGATTGTCCCCAACTCTGTCACACACAGCCCTTCATCACCTTCCTGGAATCATTAATAAACATTGCACATTTCTTTAGCCAGCAGAACGAGCCAGGATTGCAAACAATTCATGGAGGAGGAGCTCTAGAAGCTGTTTGGTGTCCTTTTGGTTTAAGTGAAATCAGTGTCTCCTCTTGATGGGAAATTTTCTTCTTGGTTTATATAACAAATATCTGGAGATGTTTTGAGAATGCCAAAGTTCTTGAAGTGGTATCAACTCATAATAATCAGATTTGTAACAGCAACCTGATTTTTTTAAAAATAAAAACACAAAGCAGCAAAAGATCCAGCTAATTCTTACAAAATTCTTGTTTTGTTGATCCTAATCCTGAAGTGGAGCTCAGAGAAGCTTCAGCTTTACATTTGTGGCTCCCTTCTTAAAAGCAAAGGATTGGTTTAGAGATTCAACACCACCTCAGGATGCTGGACTTGATTTTTTTGCCATCTTCATGTTGAAGAGCACAAGTTACAACTGGCACAACCCTAGTTTGTGTTTAGCAAAGCCCAACTAAGAGCCAAGCTTACTAAAACCAGGCAGACAGCTCTCCCAGGCTGTGCTGCATTACCTTCAGAAGGGGAAGCCAGTTCCCAGGAGGGAGTAAAAATCTCCTTCAAATCCCTGAGAATGTTATCAGCATTCCTCTCCCTCCCCAGCTGTCCTTGCTTAGGGGTTTTCTCTTCAGCTGCTGAAATAAAAAGGCCAAAGCAAGCAGGGCACCAAGAGCAGGAGCATGGCAGGACAGGTGGTGAAGGGATAAAAAAAAAAGAAAATATGGAAAGTGAGAAAAATGAACATTAAAAACTAAAAAGGTTTAATGCAGGTGAATGAATGCCTTGTGTAGCAGCTGCTGTCATGCACCAGGACAACTCTAACCAGAAAAATGCTGAATTTCAAATAAAGAAAATGCATTGTCTCTAAGGTTAAGACAGATTAATGTTGCTTTTTCTTCTGGAATTCCTCCTCCAGAGCCCAGCATCTCCCAGCTTCTGCCTGTGTGAGCTTTGCTATGCCAAGCCAGCAGTGCCATTCATCACTCCTGCTTGTAAACACATTCTGGAGAGCAAACACCCAACCTGCTATTGCCAGCCCACACAAACACTGCCAGCCTCACTTTTATGTGCAGCTCAGGGCACCCTGCTCACACATCCCATTTTTCCTGCCAAGCTGAGGCACCCTGGCAGCACCAGCTGACATTTCTCTCACTGTGAGTGTGATATTTCTGTCACACTCACACACAGCAGGTTGGGGTGACTGACAGGCAGCACCTTCTCTGCTGCTCTCTCTCTCTCCAGGAGGAATTCCCCTTGCAGCCCTAAATCCTGGTGTGACACCATGGCTGAGTCAGGAATTCCTCTGGAATGTGTGCCAGAGGAACAGGGAAACTTCCTCTCAGCAGTGCAGTGCCAGCACCAGGAACACATTTCTGCTGTTCAGTGGGAAAATCACACAGAAACACAGGTTTAGCTCTATTTGACAGATTGTTTGCCATCACTCACATTTTTCTGTGTTTTCAGTAGCAATCACTCTCCAGAAGCATCACTATTCCAACTTTTAAAAGTCAAAGCACAGAGCATTAATCTGCCTTTTAGAACAACACATCTGCCAAAAACTTTTCACTTTAAAACGCACAGAAGCATGAAAAGCAGAGTTACCCTTCTTAGCTCCTGCTCTGGAGGAAGCAGTGAAGAACTTCTTCACAGTAGTGACCTTTCTTGTTTTCTCATTGGTTTTCTTCTCCTCAAACTTGGAGAAGGTCAGGGACTGTGCCCCCTGGCTGCTCTGGCTGCTGGCATAGGCTTCCTCCTCCTCACGCTGGAGCCTGCAGGTGGGAAAACACAGGTCTGGTGTCATGTTTTATGAAAAATTCCTTTGTTGGAATGTTTTCTCCTGAGAAGCTTCAGAAGCAAAATGTAAACAATGATTATCTGCTGCTGTGGAATGCAATAGGTGAATCTTTGATTGGTCTCATGTCGTTGTTTTTTAATTAATGGACAATCACAGTCCAGCTGTCTTGGACTCTCTGGTCAGTCACAAGATTTTATTATCATTCCTCTCCTTCCTTTCTAACCTTCTGATGAAACCCTTTCTCTTTCTTTAGTATAGTTTTAATATGTAATTTTTCTTTTAATATAAAATATATCATAAAATAATAAACCAGCCTTCTGAACATGGAGTCAACATTCTCATCTCTTCCCTCCACCTGGGACCCCTGTGAACCACCACAGTCTGGTTTAAGGGCTTAGAACCAAGGCAAAGGAGCTGATTTCCTGTGCAATCATTAATTACTCATTTTACATTTTAATTCTTCCCCTTGCCTATCTCCCTTCACTACAGGACACCCCCATTTCCATGCTGCAGAGGTAGAAGTGAGGGAAGCTCAGGGTTAAATAGAGAGATGCAAAGAGAGATGACTGAGGTTTAAGCATGGTCACCTTCCCCTGATGTCACACGCTGAGTTACCCAAAGGCACAGGAAATTTCCAGCAGGAAATTCATCCAGCAGCAGATTTATTCAGCAGATTCATTTCCAGCAGCAGATTCATTCCCTTCTGCCCTGCCTCACACTGAGTTTCCCAACCTGTTGCCTCAGGCAGTCCTTCCCCATCTGACAAAAGCAAAATACCTTGTCCCAATCTCAGAAATATTTTGGGAAATAGATCATTGTTGTCACAATCTGCTTTGGTGATAAATATCTGCTTGAATGGATGAGGCAAAGTTTGAAAGAGCAAGTTTTTAATCTAAAGCAGGGGAGGGTAAACTCACCAACCCTGCACCCTTTTTTCCTCCTGAGCAGGAGGATTCAAATTGGTCACAGGATGCTGAGAGCTGAGGAATTGTCTTTAAACATCCCTCCAGCTCAGGGTGGACCATCAATAGTCTGGGATCTGCAATCTCTTGAGGCAGGAATTGTATTTTATCAGTGCTGACAAACCTGTGCTCACTGCAACAAACAATCACAGCTTATCTGTGCCTTCAGCATCTCCCAGCTACTCATTAAAGAATTCCTTGAACACTCCACTTTGCTTTAGAGATGATCCAAGAGTGACAGCATAAATATCTGCCCTAATAATAAAGTTGTTATTAACTGTGCAAGACATTTATGGCAGAGGAAAACAATGACATGACCTCTGTGAAAACACACCTTCCATTTTCAGGGTCAAGCATTTATCACATGAGGAAAACTAGACTGGCTTGCAGAAAATAAGTGATTGGACAATTAAAAAAAAGCTTTGATGTTCTTGGGCTTAAGCCTGTAGTTGAAAAGAATGACTACAGAGAAGGCTAAAATCAGTTTTTAACCATCAGCTGGAGTGTAAAACCATGGTGCTGGAAAGAAATAATTGCCATCTCCAGAGGGTATTGAATCAAAATTGTCTAACTGCTGATAGAAATACAGACTTGCATATGCAAATTAGGTCAAAGTATTCATGGGCAGGTTGGGCTCTGTTTAGATTTGTTCCCTCTCAGATTTTCTTTTCAAACCTCTTACACCAGAATGTCCTGAACATCCATCTTTGCATGAAAAGGAAGGAAAGGCCAAATTGGGGAATTTGTGATGAACCTGAGCCAGAAACAGGACCAGGAAAGAGAAGGCAGGAACAGAATTTGGAAGAGTAACCCTGAAGAAAGAAAACATCCATCTTTGCATCAAAAGGAAGGAAAGGTCAGATTGGGGGATTTGTGATGAACCTGAGCAAACAGGGCTGGGAAAGAGGAGGCAGGAACGGGATTTGGAGGAGTGACCCTGAAGGAAGAAAAGAAGGTTCTTTACCGCTCTGCCAGCTCCCAATCCTCTTGGATCTGCTTCTGCCTGGCCTTGTGGTATTCCTCCCTCCAGCACTTGGAGCAGAAGCCCTGCCAGGCAGGGTTGCCATAGTACCCACAGCCCTTCTTGCACAGCAGCTCCGACTGATCCACGTGGATCCCCCTGCGCTCCGACTTCAGGTTCATCTTCCTCCTGAGGGAGAGGAGAAGGGTTAAAATCACAAACCTGGCAGCAGCCTGCAGGAAATCATTGCTTCTGAGGGTTTGCCTTCAGAAAGGAGTCACCTGCTTGAATTATTGAACAGCTCCATAGCAACGGAATGAGGGGAGGGAGGGCACGGTTACATAACCAGGAGCCCCAAAGCCAGGGGACAAAGGGACATCTTGTAGGGCTGGGACCCTCACACAGCTCCAGAAAATGGTACAGGGAACTAGTGACAGTCCCACAGCCAGGGGACAAAGGCCCCAGACACACTTTGAAGGGCTGTGACCCTCACACAGGTCCAAAAAAAATGGCCCAGGGCAGCAGTGACAGTCCCACAGCCAGGGGACAAATTGCCAATGCACGTTTGCAGTGACAGTCCCACAGCCAGGGGACAAATTGCCAATGCACACCTTTGCAGTGACAGCCCCACAGCCAGGGGACAAATTGCCAACGCACACCTTTGCAGTGACAGTCCCACAGCCAGGGGACAAATTGCCAATGCACGTTTGCAGTGACAGTCCCACAGCCAGGGGACAAAGCCCCAGGCTCTGCTCTCACCAGCACCTTGCTTTCAGAGCCAATACACAAAGCAATGGGGAAATAAAAAGAAATAAAGTTGCAAAAAGCAGCAAAGGGAGCAGACACAATGCACTGTGTGAATGAATGAACAGAATGCATTCTGCCTGCACAGAGCCACTCTGGTGAGGCTTCAGGGACCCTAAAGGGCCCTTGGGGAATCACAGCTGACCCCATTTCCCCAGGCTCTGCCAGGGTTAAACTGCCTCCTGCACACACAACAGCCCTGGGGGTTTATCTTTAGTGACTGCAACAAAAAAGCAATGTTAAGGTGTGCATGTTCAAGTATTGATATTTATTTTTCACTATTGGCAAACAGGGAAATGGCAGAATTGGCACAGCAAGGTTTTGTCCAGTAAATGCAGCCCCTTTTCCTTCCTGCCATGTATGGAAAGCAAGAGGAAAAAGGGATTTTCTTAAACTGAAGAACATCAGTCAATGACTCAGAGTTTTCTTCTGTTCCCCTGAAATTCCACCCCCAAACTCTTCTCTGGATCATCCAGCAAAGGATGGAATATGCACAAATGTCACTGAGAGTTCTCTACTCCAGGGAATTCCAGCTCTTTTCTTCCAAGCTCAGTTATCCCCTTAAAAAGACTGATTATGTTTAACATTTCCCATTAATGTAATCAAGTTATTTTGAGCTAAGTAACAGGAAACACACAATTTTCTCTGAGGGGGGAACAAATTCAATATTCCATCTTATCTACGTAAGGATTAAGATTTCTCCCACTTTTCTATTTTTGAAAGAAATAATGAGTTGCTAAAAATAACCTAAAAATAGTTTCATTGTAGAGATGTGCATATTAAGGGAATCAATTTCTTAATGACATCATTTATAGCTACGTGTTCTCATTTTTATAGATGGGAGAGCAGCTGAATAATTTCTTTTTTTTTCCCACTGAAAAGCCTGACAGACAACATTGTGCTGCTGCAGAGCAAAATGGAAAAGAAATTAAATATTTGAGAGTTTTACTTCATTCCCATAGACAGAAATAACTGAGAAACATAAATATTTTGCTTTCACAAAAATTTTTTGGTTTCATTTGCTGATTTCTCAAGGAAGGTTTGTGTGGGAGCTCCTGGCTGCCAACACCTCAGAGGTCAGAAATGAAATTTTCAGTGTGTGTCAGCTGCACAGCCTGGGCAGGAATTGCATTTTGGCAGCATTGGCACACTCAGGCCATTCCCAGAGCATCACTCGTGTCCTTGAGCAACAATTCTGAAAAGAAAGGGGAAGGAAAAGCCTGAAACTCTTCACTGATTCAGTTTCAAGAGCACTTCCTAAAAGCAGAAGCTGCAGCAGCATTTTGGTCAGAGACCTCAATTGCAGGTGGCTGTCCTAGAAAAAAATGCTGCAAATATTCATCAAATGTTTAATTGTTTAATTGCCATTGATGTGAAGCTGATCAATGCTTTCACTGGAAACCACAACAAAGAAAAACATTCTCATACCACAAACTTCCCAGAAATGCTACAGGGATCTGTGTCAGGGAATAAAACCCTGTAAAATCCTGTCACCCACCAGAACAGAGTCACAACCCCAGAACTGCAGCAATCCCAAGAATTCAGGTGTCTGTTCTTATTCAAAAGCACAACTCTGAAACTGCAATAACTATAATATAGTTACAACTCTGGAACTGCAATAATTCCAAGAATTGAGGTGTCTGTTCTTATTCAAAAGCACAACTCTGGAACTGTAATAACTACAATTACAACTTACAGTTACAACTCTGAAACTGCAGCAATCCCCAGAACTCAGGTGTCCTTTATTCAGTAAAATCCTGTCACCCACCAGAACAGAGTCACAACCCCAGAACTGCAATAATCCAAGAATTCAGGTGTCTGTTCTTATTTAAAAGCACAACTCTGGAACTGCAATAACTATAATATAGTTACAACTCTGGAACTGCAATAATTCCAAGAATTCAGGTGTCTGTTCTTATTCAAAGCCCCGTATTCTAGATTTAATTTGAAAATTAAAGGACAAATCAAACACCTGACTCTGCTTCTGTCCCATACCTGAAAGCACAGCATGGCTCTGCCACCAGAGGGGCACCAAAATCCTCTCTGTGCCCACATTAAATGAAAAATGGATCCTGTTCAGTGGCCAGGGAGCTGCAGGCACAGCCCTGCCCTCCCTGAGTGTGTGCAGGGCCACCAGCCCAGCCTGGGGACAAAGGAGTCACCCTGAGCACAGCAAGGAGGCACATGCTGCACACAGAGCTGACACTTCACACAGGAAAAGTCCTTGCAAACAAACCAAAAAACAAAAAAAAAGTTTCTCAGCTGATTTCTGCAGGTCAGCATTAACATTGTAATGAGGAAACAACTCAGGGTTTGAGAAAATGAATGTGAAAAAAAGATCAAATTATTTTTGGCAAGTAACTTAATGCCAAATCTTACATAATAATAATTAAATATTTTTTAATTAAAAAAGTTTAAATTATAATAGATAGTATTAAATATACCTAATATATAATAGATAATATATAACTATATAATAAAATATATATTAGATTCTATCATAATATATTATACAGTAACATTATTATGTATTAATATTGCAATGTATTATATACATTATATAATCATAATTATTTATTATGTTATGTATAATATTAAAATATTGCATAATGATTGTTTCTATTTATAACATATTATTAATAATATTTATGCCATACATAGTATTCTTACAACATAAGATTATATAACAATCTTATGTTATAAGAATACTATATGTTGCATAAATACTATTAATATAATAATATTTTATATTATAATATATAATATATATAATATAACATAAGATATACCAATATTTTATATTATCACTATAGTTCTAATAATATAATTATATTTTATAATATATACTACATAATATATAACATACAATATATAACATATATTATATAGTTATATAATAATATAAAATATTATGTAATGATAAAATTCTATTATGAACGAATAATTATATAATTATAATATACTATATACATAAATAATAGATTTTTATATATTTAAAATTATAATCTTACATAATAAAAAGGTTTTGTTGGAACTGTAGAGTGTCCAAAATGTTTTTCTCCCCCTTTCTCTGTTCCTTTCCCTCCACTCCCCAAGGTGACCATTGCTTACCCACAATCAGCTCCTCTGTTTGCACACTCACACCACACATTCTGCAGGGTCACATCTCTTATTTTCACTCATGGCCTGTTCAAAGCTGACTTCAAACATAATTGAAAGGAAAAAACCAAATTTGTTGTTTTTCTGGAGCTGGAGAGCAGCAAACTCCAAACACCTTTACACCACCTGCCCACTGAGAAATCAGAAAAACATAAGGAAGGTAACAATTTCCCACATTAAAATGAAAAAAAAACTAATCCAGAATTTATCCACAATAAAATACCAGAAGATCACAAATAACATTAACAAGTAAAAGCTGGAGAGAGGCTTTGCACCAAACACCCTCCTTGCATCTCCTGGATCCCAGTTACAGCACTTCAGGAGGCAGCACACCAACAATTTAATATCATTTAAAATCTCTTCGTGTGAATTCACCAGGGAAGGCAGGAATGACACCTCAAACACCACAGGACAGAATAAAAAACTTGTCTTGAGCATTTCTGTGCCAGGACTGAACCTCATCACTCTTGAATATCTGTGTTAATCAGCAACACCCCTTCCAAGAGTTCACAAAAACAATGGGCTCTCAGACTTGGTTATTGATTTATAAAATGCCTTTACTTAATGTTACTTATTTGCAAGTAAATCTTCTGGTTTTCCCTTCTCCAGTGAAATGGGAAAATGGGAATCACCCAACTCTTTTTTGGGATTTTTAAAGTGCAGCTCACACACTGTGGGTGCTCCTGAGGGATGGATTTGGGATAATCCCAGCCTGGAAAGGTCCCACTGCTGGCTGGGGACACCAAAATGCTCCCTGTCCTGCTGCCACAAGAATTCCCAGTTGGGAATGTCCAGATTATTCTTTATTTTCCCAAATTCTACTGAAATCAGAAGGAAATGAGGCCTCAGATTCCCATTAAATCAGATCTGCCTGCAGGGCTGCACATCAAAGCTCTCCAGCGACAGATCAGAGCTGCTCCAGATTTTTCAGAGCACCTCACAGCAGTTTTGTCATGATGAAAAAAAAAACAAAACAAACCACCAAATCACTGTGGTTTCATTCAAAATTAGCTTTCTATTGACTTGAATGCAATTTATCCTGAAACTTTCAAATACATCTTCCTATAACATTTCTTTTTGCTCTACCCACACTTACAGAATTTTGTTTTCTTTTTATTCACCCATTTACAGCAAACACCTTCTAAGAAGGGCAATACCAACTAATTCAAAATTAGCTTTTTATTGGCTTGAATGCAATTTATCCTTTTTATTGGCTTAAATGCAATTTAGCTTTCAAATACATCTTCCTATCAACATTTTTTTTTTGCTGTACCCACACTTTGAGATTTTTTTTCCTTTTTTTTTTTTTTGACCTGTTTTGAGCAAACACCTTTAAGAAGGGCAATACCAACTTCACTTTCCCTGTCACACCTCTGGGGCAACACAGACAGAGTTAAGGCACAGCAAACACCAATTTTGTTCCAAGGCCATTTTTGCCAGTGATCCATGAAGGGGACTGAAGGAGCAGCAATCATTCCTCCAGGACCTTTTGCAGCTCAAAATAATAAATTCTCATTTTCACACAGACCGAGCTACAAAATAACCAGAAATATCCAAATTAAATGTATTAAATCAGGTGTCAGTCACAGCATCCTCAGCTTCTATGGGTGGGGAAAAAAGGCTCCTCCAACCCGAATTAAATCCAATTTAAAGAAAACATGAAAGACTAAACTCGTGTAACACCTTCTTTTCAGCAAGGAACACAAGGAATCCTCCCAGCACAAGCACTGCAGACACAGCTCTGGGTGAAAGATGCTTCAGGAGCAGCAGGGATTTACCACTCCAACACCCCCAGCCTGTTTTTCTGGTTCTTTTCCACCTCCCTGCCTTGCCAGGGATGGAGCAAAGTGATCTGAAGCTTTATTAGCAGTGCAGATTGTCAGGAGATCTCAGCTGGGTCATAAACTATTTATTAGGGCTGGATTGCTGAGGTCACCTTTGGAGAGCTGGCTGGAAAAGCTCAAATTCAAAGCTGAGCAGAAAGGGTCTTGCTTAATCAATCAATAAACACCTTCAGTAAGAGCTAATTGCAATCAATTTATAATTATTACAAGCTGTGAAGAACAGTTTTTAAGTAACTCCACAAACTAGCACTGGAAATTAAAGGAGGAGCTTTAATTCTATAATTGAAGTTCTATAAATGAGTTTCAGCATTGGTAACAACTTAATTAAATGTATCTAAAACCAGCAAACACAGACTGGGAACAGGCAGCTTTGCTTTGGGTTGTGGCTGTTTTGGGTTTTTTTGTTGTTGTTGGTCTGGTTTTTTATTCCCTCCCTAAAATTAAGTTTTAAAATTAAAAAAAAAAATCTTGGCACAAGCATCAGCAACAACCTACAGCAGTCTTTTCATTGGGCTGAATTAAATGAGATTCAGCTCTTCAAAAGTCACCCCAGCCCTTCATGAACAACCTGAATTCCTCTCATTCAAAAACATCAAAGTGCCCCAAAGAATGCCCACAATGAACTCACTGCAACTCCCTGGCATTAATGGCCATTCCCAGAAATGGAATTTTAAAGCAGAAAAAAAATAAGAAAAGCAGGGAGGCTCCAAACACACAATTCTTACAGGAACTGCTGCTGGGTCACATTTTACTGGTGCCTGAATACTCCATCTTAATTCAGAACAAGCCAACTTTAATCACTAAAAATAGATTTAGAAGGTAGGTTAGAAAGTGCATCAAAACTGAGGGGAGGAAGCAGTCAAGGTGTATTTTGTATTTTGCCAATGGAAAAGTGCCCTCAAAATGGATTTATTGCAAAGAATCACTGACTCAAACACCCCAAAATTCTGCAGAGCAGCAACCCAAGTGTTGAAAGAGTCGTGATTCAGGTGGAACCCCAAACACTCAGGCATGTAATTAGCAGCAGGGTAATTAACCATGAGCTAATTTCCTCCCAAGGAGAGGGTGGGGCAGGATGAGCTCAGGCTGGAGAACAGAAAACACAAAAGCCATTGGACAAGCAGGGGATTGGGCAAGAGATCTGGGTGTTATCTCTGCAGTGCTCACACTTTCCATGTGCATCTCCCTTGCAATTACAGCTGGAGGATAAACAGTGCAGGAAAAACAGTCCCAAGGAAAGAAACAGTGATGAGCACCCACTTCAAACAAACCACGGAGCTGCTCCTGGCATTGGGAGGGAAACTGCAGCCACTGATGGAACCTCCACACTCCTGCTGGCCACAAGGCTGCAGCTCTGCATTTCCTCAGCTTGGAGTTGTGATTTTCCCTTCAAATGTCAGCCCGGGCCCGGGGGCACAGGTTTGGGTTGTGACATCAGTGACCAACCAGGCTGTGCCTCACCACCTCCATGTGACCCACAGCTGGGCTTTGAAGAGATCACAGGAAACATCAAAAACTCTTTGTGCTGCTCCGCTGGGAGTTCAGGTCACAGGGAAGAGAATATCTGCTTAAACTGCTAAAATCCCCTCAGCAACAGGCTCCTACACACTATTTCCTGCCAACCACACTCACCTGGACACAGATGGAAAACCTAAAAAAAAGTTTTTCTCTGCCTAAAACCTCAGAGAAAAACTTCAAAATGTTTTATAAACTTCACACCTGACTTGTTACAAGTGGCATCTTAACAGGATTTCACCAACAAGACTTCTAGGCCTAGTTTTAGATCACAAGTGGTTAATTATAAGGAAAAAAAAAAAGCCCCAAGTGTAATTGGGGATTACACAGCAAGAAAAAAAGGAGCTGAGAAAGGCTGTTCTAGCTTAAATAACACCACAGAACAAAATTAAATACCAGAATCATGGACTGTCTTCAAGCTTGTAATCTGTTTGTTGTGTAAAGCAGTCTCAGGAATTGCTATAATTGGCTTTATATCCTATTCTCCCTTTCTACTGGGTGTTGTTCTGGGCTTTTTCCTGGTCAGCAAAACATTCCAGTGAGCTACAATTCTCTTCCTAATCCTCCCTGCTGCAAAAACCACTTGTGTAACCGTGTCCAGAAGGGCAGCACATCCAATTCCTGAGTTTCCCTGCTCCTGGAAAACACCTCACCCTTCTCTGCTGCTCTGGTTTGCCCATTGGTCTCACAAAAGTGTTGGGGAACTGGAAAACCAAAGGCAGCTCAGTGCAGCTCCCAAAGTCCTGGTGTGAGGAACCAAAAGTAGTTTCAAATGAGCCCAAACAACAAAATATGGCAAGTCAATCATGGATTTAAATCACAATTTCCACAATGCTTTTCACCTAAATTGTTCAAGTGCTGCTACTCCCAGCACGGGCCCCACTCAGCCAAACAAAAACCAATTTAATTTTGCCTGTAAAACCTTCTCAGCAGCCCATCCCAGCAGATTTCAGACAGCACTGAGCCACCCCTGAGAGAATTCCTTTGGAAATTCAAGCACATCATTCATCTCCGAGGATCTCACACCCTGCCTGAGCCACTCCCTGCTTCAAGGGAACAACCTGAGCTCCACAGCAGCGACAAACACCCACAAAATCATCCAAAATGCAATGCTCAGCATCTTAAGTGCTCTCCAGACTTCACCTGGCTTCACTTTAAAGGACTTTGATCCTCAGCTGTGCAGTGAGAAGCCAGGCAGGGACAATACTTACAGGAAAAAAGCCAAAACCTCATTGATCCGCAAGGAACTCATCAGAGGAACAGGCTGGGGTGGGGGACTGTTGGTAAAGCTACCAGTGACACCTGCACCCTGTTAGCTACAGGCACAGAGCCACGGAATTAATTAAATACAGAGATAACAAAAATTAGCTTTAGGAGCTGCACATGGAGGAGGGCAAACACCCACAGCAGCACCGCTCAGCACCTTAAAAATGCTCTGAACTTCCCCCGGCTGGAGTTTAAAGGACTTTAATCCTCAGCCGGGCAGAGGCAATACTTACAAAAAAAAAGCCAAAAACTCCTTGATCCACAAGGAGCTCATGAGGAAAACAGGCTGGGGGGGCATGGTGGCAAAGCTGTCAGCGCCACCTGCATCCCGGTAACACCGGCACAGCCCCACAGAACGAACATTTACAGGTACATCTCATAAAAATCACTTTTAGGAGGAGGAAGGCGGGTTGCCAAGTTCCCGCATATCCCGGTGTTTGTTTATCCCGGTGTTTATCCCGATCGCCGCCGCCCTGTGGGGCCCAGGGTCCCCTCGCCCAGGCCCAAGGCGGCAGCGGGGCCGGTGTGAAGCCCCTCAGGAGGCAGACACCGAGCCCCGACCCTCGGTTCCAGCTATAACCGGGGGGACGCGGCCGCCCCCGCTATCCCCGACCCCGCCGGGCCCTCACCCCGCGGCTCTCACCGGCTGCCCCGGGCGGCGGGGCCGGCCCGGCCGCTCCGCTGCGCTGCTGCCGCCGCCGCAGCCCCTCACGGCCCCGGCGCTGTTCGGGCCCTCCCTCAGCCCCTCCGGCCCTCCCTCGGCTCCGGCGGAAGGGCGGGCGGCACCTCCGGGGCGGGACCGAGCCCGGAAGGAAGCGGGGCCGGGCCGGGCTGTGCTGGGCGGAGCGGCGGCCGCGGGGCTGAGGGGCGGCGGGTGCCGTGAGGGTGAGCGGGGCTGGCACAGGGCCGGGCGCTGTGAGGGTGAGCGGGGCTGGCACACGGCCGGGCCGGGCTGGCACACGGCTGGGTTGCTGCTGTGACCGCACCCACAGCCCCTCTCCTCTGTTTTTTGCTATGGAGCTCTCCCAGCTGGTGAATTCCCGCCCCGCAGCCTCCCTTCCTTCTCCAGAGCCCGCTGCAGCTCCGCAGGGCTCCAGGGCCCGGCCCTGGCCCCACATGAGCATCCCAGAGCTGCCTTGGGGAAATATCAAAATACAAAATACCCGCTGCTATTTCAAACTCCTCTTTGCGTGCTCAGTACCAGTGTTGTGTCCTGGCTTCTATCTCTTTTTCTTTTATTTTTTTTTTCTCTTTTTTCAGCACGGACATCCCACTGTGAGACAGGGAGCACTTCAGCCGGACAGATGGACAGAAGGAAATTACTTCAGACCAAGGGGAAATCCTTCTGAACGGAGGCAGAAAGGTTCTTTTTGAGCACTGCAGAAACAGGAGCAGCTGCTGTGCTGTGTCACAGGGATGGGTGGGGACGGAAGGATGGATCAGTCATTGCAATGATCCATCCCAGCCGGTCTCTCAGCACACGCTGCAGCAGTGCCTCTGCTTAGGAAATTATAATAAACATTTAAATGCCATTAAAACAACCCAGGACAGAGATTCCTGGCTTAATTTTCATTTGCAGTTAGGCAAAGGACACTCAAATCCCCGGGAAGGTGAGGAAAAACACAGCAGTGGCTGCAGACTAGATGAGCCAGAATTCCAAATTTTCAGGATCATAATTTATTGCACAACACAACCTTTATATCCACGTTTTCTTCTATGTGTTTTAAATAAAAAACATACAGATTATATATTACCTGAACTGAAAAGTCAAGAGTACTAAGAAATAATACACCGCAGTACTCACAGTATTGAACATCACACATCAACATCATTATTAACAAAACACATTTGGAGAGAATTCCAAACCCTGATCATTAGCATCCAGGCTGGATTTTCAAAGGCATTACGGGTTACAATGCATAGACACATACAATTTATAATTCAGCAAAACAAAATCCATTTAGAAAAGTCACAGTGAAAGTGGAGGTAAACTTATCCTAAGCTCGTGTAAGTAAAATGAACTATGAACTGCTGTTCTGGAAAGTGATTTCCAGTTAGAGAATTATATACAGGAGATAGAATTATCCTCTGAAATCTGCTTATTTGCAGAAAGATAATCAAAGACTGGAGGGATTTTTTTTTTTGTCATAGCCCAAAATTTAGAACTATCTTGGGTTCTCTGTGCAGTGTGTGAAAACCTAAAAATCTTCAGGGCTCAGTAATGCCAACCACAACTTAAAGCCAGTGGGGTCTATAAATTGTCCAGGGTAAAATGAAGCTACAAAACCTTTAATTACATCAGTAATTAGCTTTTTAATTAATCCAGTGGAATGCAATATACAAATATTTCCTTTTTCTTTCTCTTTAAGATTATTTTGAAGCCACTTCAAGGGGGTTGGGGTTTTCTGTACTTCACAAAACAATAAGATTTTCAGACTTTTCTCCCTTTTAGTTTTGGGCTGAATTCAGTAGTTGAAATTTGGGATGTGGTTGCTGATGTCAGAAGTACAAAAAGACCTTCCAAAGAAAATATGATTCTGCAGTGGCTGCCTCTTCCAGCATGGAAAGGAATTTCCTACTGCTTTAGAGTGAAGAATATCTGAATATGAAGCTTGAATTTTGTTTTTCCTCCGCTGACACCAAGAAGGGTCAAGAAGAAGGATAAAATTAAGATTTAATTGTCTGAAAAAGGTGAGGTGAAGGAAGCACTTGTCGTCTAATATCATCTGACTTTAAGTCTAAAATAAAGTTGAATATCACAGAATGTAAAAAGAGTCAGTAATAAAATAATATACATTAAATATTCCTCTTACTGCTGCTAATAGGAACATACAGACAGGGTTTTCTCATTTACCAAAAGCCTTTGCAAATAACCTGATTCTAAAGAGCTTTTTTTTTTTTTGTAGATATTGTAAACATTTAAAATTTCTAAGGCTAAAAACAGGCACAAGTCTTCCATGAACAGTTATTATTCCTAAAAGCATTAAGGAATATATTCCAGATCTGCTATTCCTTTTGATAACAACAGAAATAATTGAAGTACAACATTATAATTCACAACGTAGATTCTTAATTAAAAAAGAAATACAGCTTAACCCTGACAACAATTAATTATATATAAGGAATATTCCTTTTTTTTAAAATTATCTAGTACATCAAAATGACATTTCCAGATCTTTGTGTTGGGTGTGACTAAAACTTTATAAAGCTGAAGGAGGAACTAAAACATTTCTAAGAGGGTAAAACTGAAATGTCAGCTTTAGTAGCACCCCAGATTCCCAAAAATGCAGGAAAAATCTGCAATTCCATCCTGAAGCCACGTGGTTGGTGGCACCTTTGAGCAGATGTTCAGCCACTCCCCTCCATCCTTTGCATGAGGTGATTTTGTTTTGTGCCTCGTTAAGGTACCTGAGCCAACAGTCTGAGTTCAGGCTGGTTTGTCAAGGTTCCAGAGGTTTTCCCAACCCCTGCCAGCAGGCTGATCCCAAGGAATGTGAGCAGCAAGGCAACTGCCGAGAACATTTGTCCTGTAAGTGCCACCACAACTCACCACCAGGTGATCTTGAAAGAACATTTGTCCTTTAAAAGTCCTTTCACCTCTTATTGTGCCACCACACTCACCACAAGACAATGTTGGAAGAACATTTGTCCTTTAGGAGTCCTCTCACCCCTCAGTGCCACCACAACTCATCACCAGATGATCTTGAAAGAACATTTGTCCTCTAGGAGTCCTTTCACCCTTTTTAAGTGCCACCACACTCACCACCACATGATATTGAAAGAACATTTGTCCTTTAGGAGTTCTCTCACCCCTCAGTGTCACCACACTCACCCCAAGGCGATGGTGAAAGAACATTTGTCCTTTAGGAGCCCTCAGTGCCAGCACAACTCACCACCAATGATCTTGAAAGAACATTTTGTCCTCTAGAAGTCCTTTCACCCCTCAGTGCTACCACACTCACCACAAGGTGATGGTGAAAGAACATTTGTCCTCTGGAAGTCCTGTCACCCCTCAGTGCCACCACAACTCGCCACCAATGATCTTGAAAGAACATTTATCCTCTAGAAGTCCTTTCACTCCTTGATGTGTCACCACACTCACCACAAGGTGATCTTGAAAGAACATTTGTCCTTTAGGAGCCCTCAGTGCCACCACACTCACCACAAGGCGATGGTGAAAGAACATTTGTCCTCTAGAAGTCCTCTCACCCCTCTTTGCCACCACAACCCACCACCAGGCGACTTAGAAAGAACATTTATCCTCTCGAAGTCCTCTCACCCCTCGATGTGCCACCACCAGGTGACCCTGAAAGCACATCTGTCCTGTGGCAGTCCCCTGACCCTTCTCTGTGCCCCCAGTCACCACCAGGTGATCTTGAACTCGTAGATGGGGCGCTTGCAGTAGTAGTGGTTGATGAGGTGCTTGTCGCAGACGCCGATGCACTGGTGCTCCACGGTGATGCCACGCGCCGACAGGTCGCTGACGATGCAGTGCAGGAGGTCGTAGACGTCGGCCACGGCCTCCCAGGGCCCGAAGGACACGTCCACCTCGCAGTGGTGCTCAAAGAGCTTGGCCTCGCTCTCGCTGCGCTCGAAGCGCAGGGAGTTGAAGTGGGGGCACTCGTAGGGAGTGATGGGCATCTCCTCCTTGAACACGCACACCTTGAGCTTGGCAAACCTGGCCTTCCTCTGCATGGCCCGCAGCTTGGCGATCTCGATGATCCGCTCCAGGTGGTCTGCAAAGGACGTGGGTGGAGGGTCCCGAGGAAGGGCAAGGGAAAGAGATCAAAAGCAATTATTTCATAATTGAAACATTTCACTGCAGCTGTTCTCAGCAGCATATCAGCAGCATGTAGCAAAGTGTAGAATAATGAAATCAATCTCTTTATCTGCTGAGCTTGGTGGCCTTATTTTATTTAAAAAATATATAAATTCATATATAATTACACAATCATTCTATTCTATTCTATTCTATTCTATTCTATTCTATTCTATTCTATTCTATTCTATTCTATTCTATTCTAATGTGTACATGTAATAATTATAAATAATAAAAAATATAATATTATATATTGTATAATATATATAATAAAATATAGAATAATCAAATCAATCTCGGTTATCTGGTGAGCTTGGTGGCATTATTATATAAAATAATTGTAAGTTAATGTATTATATTATCATATATAAAATATATATTAAATTATATACATTATACAATTATATAAAATCTAGAATAATGAAATCAATCTTGGTTATCTGGTGAGCTTGGTGGCATTATTATATTAAAAATATATAAATTAATATATTATATAATCATATATAAAATATATATTAAATTATATACATTATATAATTATATAAAATCTACAATAACTAAATAAATCTCAGTTATCTGGTGAGCTTGGTGGCCTTATTAGATTAAAAAAAATCATTAAAAAATATATAAATATATATACTATATAAAAATATATATTATATATAATATATAATATATATAATATATATATTATATATTATATATTATATATTATATATTATATATTATATATTATATATTATAAATTATATATTATATATTATATATATAACATATATATTAAATTGTATACATTATATAAATATATAAAATCTAGAATAATCAAATCACTCTCGGTTATCTGGTGAGCCTGGTGGCCTTATTATATAATATATATATATAAATATATAATTATATAATAATGTATATTATATAATTATATAATGTATAGAATAATCAAATAGACCTCAGTTATCTGGTGAGCTTGATGGCCTTATTGCATGGCCAAGTTATCTGGCCTCACTACAAGGCCAAGTTTATTCACTTGCAAGTCCTGACAGAACAAATGCAGACAAACCCTCTCATTTGATAACATTTCAGCCTAACCTCGCTCCCTTCTAAGCACACAAATCCACACCCTGGGATGCAGCAGGATGTGGAGACCTCAAAGATCCAAACAGCATAAAAAATACAGAATAAACTTCCCAGCAGCAATGGGCTCAGTGTGGGAGCTGAGAGCAGACTGAAAGCAGAGGTTTAACACTGCAACCCCACTAGAAGAAACAGTCAGTGCTACTTTGTTTATTTACCTTTGTAATATGGCATTAGGCCCAGGAAAGCTTGTCTAACTTTTTCTCCTTTAAGAGGCTGGATATCCTCTAGATTGTCTAGCAAGGGTCCTATGGAATAATACTGAGCTTCCTTGTACACTGACCTCACTCGCTCTCGGGGGGGCAGCTCACCCGACCGTAGGAAGTTTAGTATGTCTCTAAAACAAAGAGCAAAAATATCATTAACAAACACATTTCTGCCAAAACTGCTGCAGGTGGGAAAGGACAGGAAATGCTGGATATTCACTGTTTGCTCCATTGAGACAGTAACTGAGATAAATGAGCCATATTCCCAACATTTGTTTGTAAAACCGTTTGCCACGTTCAGCTTTCCAAGACATTATTTCACATTTTGCCTCAGCTGATGTCAAAACTCATTTGAAGAAATATCAGTGGATTTTAAACCAAACATTCATTGTGGAGGAAACCATTTATTACACAGAAGAGGCCAGAGTGTTTCATGGGAAAGAAATTGTGGTCACTGCATTTCAAATTTAGGTCTGGGACAAAATAAACTTCTGCATTTTCCCAGAGAATCATTTTCATGGACATTTTATTCCACACAGATGCAGCTGAATGGATGGGACATCTGCAAAGGAGGTTTCTCATCACAGATCATCAAGAATCAGAATTTTTAAAAAAGAGAGAGAACATTTCCTCGTAGTTCTGAAACACTGTTCAGCAACAGGATCTTTTGACAGAGAGAAAAATCACTTTATAAGTATTAATCAACAAAACCCTTATCAAATAAACAAAAAAATCACTTTATAAGTGTTAACCAAGAAAATCTTATCAACTTAAAAAGCATTACTACAATCTTAGAATGACAACAAATACAGCACCTGCTAACCTGGCTCTCTGTTCCAGCTGTATTTTCAATGAGGTTTATAACATCACAAATTAATTGGTTTTCCAACAATTGCCTCATGTAAAGACAGAATTATTTTAAAGTAAACACAGTGGTTTAATCTACCTCTGTCCCAGATTATGGTACAACCCAAAAGTGTTTTGAAAATAATTCAAAGCTCCTCTGTTGAAGGCAATAAGGAAATGTCTATAAAGGAGCAACAAGAAATTTGGAATAAATTGCAATGTGTTCTTTGGGCAAAGACCTGAATCCAGGAACACTGATCACCTTTCTTAGCAATCCCACCCCAGCTCAAACACAGCATTAGTAATCATGGTTAGTTTAATTAAAAATAAAATTAAAGCTGAGCAGGAAGGAAGGAATCCTGGAGGTGAAGAAATATGGCACTAGCAACAAAAATAATTTAGAAAAAGAAATTCTTTAAAGGCTTGTGCTTTATTTTAGCAGTTATATCCCATTTAAAGATTGAAAACATCATATTTACAACTGTGTAAAAATCCTAGATTAATTCCTTCCATTCCCTCTTCCTTACAGATACTGAATATCAATTAAAACCCAGTGTTGTGCAAGAAGTTTCCTATTTCCAAACCCTTCTTTAAACCATCCAAACAACTTGATACCTTGAAAGGAGATACTCTAGGGGAGACAGTGCACAAATTCAAGGAGATACTCTAGGGGAGACAATGCATAAATCCAAAGCATTTCTTGTGTTTCTTTTCCCATTGCACAACCAACAAAGAATTTTTAACTGCAGTTACTCCTGTGATGCTTTGAAGGTGTGCAATGTTAAATGCTGCATTTCAAGATAAAGAGCTGTTAAAAACAAGTTTAAAAGGTTACATTTAAAGGGAGGTGGAAACCTAAAGTTGGTTACATTTTACTGACCAATAAGAAAAATTAAGGTATGGATACTGAGAAATGGACATTTAGGTCAGTGTATGAGGTAACACTTGGGGGGTTGATCCCTGGCCTCTGATTAATCATTTGATGTCCTGGACAGAAAGTTCTAGATGGAGGGGATGGGATGCTGAGTTACATTTAAAGGGAGGTGGAAACCTAAAGCAGATAACATTTACTGATCAATAAGATAAATTAAGGGATGGATACTGGGAAATGGACATTTAGGTCAGTGTATGGGGTACCACTTGGGGGGTTGATCCCTGGCCTCTGGCCAATCACTTCATGTCCTGGACAGAAAGTTCTAGATGGAGGGGATGGGATGCTGAGTGACTGACAGAGAGCCACGGTGAGGATTTGAGGATGATCTCAGCAAAGGAAAGGGATTACACAGGTAAAGGGAGGGGGTACAATCTGGGGTAAACCATTTGGGAAAACTACTGGGATACAAAACCAAACTATCCCAAAGTATTACAAAGTATAAAAGCACAGCACATACCCAAAGTAGGTGCCATCCCTGTCGATGAAGTACCTGCCCTCAGCATCTGTGGGGATGTAGTGCCTGCCACTGAACATGGCTGCCAGCATGGTGTCCTCGTACCTGCGCAGCGTGGACAGTCTGGTGGTGAAGAACATCCCCCCCACGTTCAGTGGGACAACTTCTGGGAACTGCAAAAGCAACCAGGACATCAGAGAGGAGCTGCCAAAGGACACTTGCAGTTTGTCAATGTGCGGTTCCTGCCCCACTGCCACGGATCAGGGAGCTCTGAGGGGTGAAAATTTGGATGTTTGGCTGCTGGGAGGAATCAGTGAGTGGTTTAATTGTAGCTGGGAATCTGAAACAGCAGAAATCACTCAGCTGGAATAGCAGATATTTGAGATATTAATGCCTCCTCTTGGCTCTTTTGGGGAAAGGAAACAAAACAAAACCTCTTTCCCAGTCTTACACAGAGAGGGAAAAAAAAAAAGGGAAGAAATCTCAGGTCAACCTTGGGACTTGCACTCTGCTGGTCCTTTACACAACTAGACTATACTATACACTGCAAAAAAAAAAAAAAAAATTTGCATTTGTTTACATCAGGCCTAAATCTTACTATCACATCCCAGGCTGCCTTAAGGACCAGAATAAACACTTAACTGCATGTCTCCCCATCCAAACCTGGATGGAATTTGTAAGTAAAGCTGCCGAGCTACTCAAATACATTCAAGAGACTGAGTTTTATTCAAATCCTGAATTCCTCAGCACCTGAGCAGTCTGTGCTGCCGCGATCATGCCCGTCTCAGGTGAGCTCTTACCTGCTGGGGCAGCAGAGGTAGCGCTTGTCCTGCCTGGGTGGCGGTGGGAGTGGCCGGCTCTTGGAAATCATCCTCTGCATCCGAGCTCGACATGGCATCATCCGGGGTGGCACTCGCTTTGCTCTGCCCCGTGACTACCACCATCCCTCTGGCTCTGGGGAGCAGCTCTGCTGGGTAGGAGGCCGTGGCACTGCTGAAGGGAGACCCAAATTAATCTAACCCGGATTACCCCGATGGCTGCGCGCTCCCCGCAGCGGCCGCGTCACCCCGAGCGCTCCCACAGCAGCAGGGGCGTTCTTGCCGGGAGGAGGAGGAGCAGGGATGAGCAGCGATGAGCAGGGAGGAGCAGGGAGGAGCAGGGATGCCGGGACCCCCGGAGAGGCTGCGGGCACAGCTGCTGCGAGGCCCTCCAGCCGCCGAGCCGCTGGCAGGGGCTGGAAGAGCCCGGCATCCATTGGCTGCGCGGTGCAGGGAGCGATTGGCTCCGGCGCGGCTTTGCAGGAAAATGTCATTTGCTGCGAGGATTTGGGTGGCCGCTGTCCCAGCCTGTCCCTCGCCAGGGGCGGGATGCAGGAACCCGGCCCTGCCAGGGGCGGGATGCGGGGACGCGTCCGTGCCACATTGGCGACGCCCGGCTCGTCTGTCACCTTCAGACGGGCACGGGGAGGGCTCTGGAATTCCCTGGGAATGAATGGGAAAAGCGGGATTGCTCTGCAGCCGGGGACAGCAGGCGCTCCCCTGCCCGCTGCATCACAGCACAGCACACACGGGGTGTGCGACACGAATATTGAACTCTCACAGCACACACGGGGTGTGAGACACGAATATTGAACTCTCACAGCACACACGGGATGTGAAACACGATTATTGAACTACGGGATGTGAGACACAAATATTGAGCTCTCACAGCACACATGCGTGTGAGACACGAATATTGAGCTCTCACAGCACACACGGGATGTGAGACACGATTATTTAACTACGGGATGTAAGACACAAATATTGAACTCTCACAGCACACACGGGGTGTGAGACACGAATATTGAACTCTCCTTAGCACGCTGCTAATTATCATCTCAATTTAACACTTTGAGGCTTCTCAGCCCATCCTCAGCAGGAGAATGGGATGCACGGACAGACTGCACCACAAAAATAATAACTGCAAGGGAAGCCCGCTGCTCTCCTTACACTGCATTATGTAAAATCCCTGCTGTCCAGCAGCATCGCTGCTCCCTAACAAAGACATTCCACCACCAGAGGCTTTCTCCACCTCCAAAGCTTCTCTCAAATCAGTATAAAATACAGAAAGAGGAGGATTATTTGTACAAGCACATCTGGCACATTTATTTATTAACTTAAGGATGCTTCCCTTCAAAATCAGGAAGAAAAAATGACATAAAATTTTTTAAAACCTGCCTTAATAATGGTGCTAACAGTCATTGTGCACACTGTTAGATCTCAGCTCTTAAAGGAAATATTGAGCTCAGAGGGAACCCAGACAGAGCTGGGATGCTCCTGAACAAAACAGGAACTTCATGGAGAAAGCATCATCTCCACATCTCCTGAAAATCTCCACATTCTGTGGGGGTGTCCACAAAATCTGGAGATGAATCCTAGATCCTGTTTAACACCCTAATAAACACAGAGAAGTAGCTACTGTGAAGTTCCAAACATCATTAAGAGGGTTGGCTCAGCTCAGAGAGAGATTTAATTTCTCTTTTCTCTACAGTTCAGAATCATTTTTCCACCCCAGCCCAATGCACAGGCAGATAAATAAGGATGGAAGAGCTTCTGAAGGGCCACACCCTATTAACAATTTTAATATTTGTCCTAAAAGAACGTTTATTCTGACATCATCAGTTATCCAAACAACTCAACTATGCCTCACAGATAAAGAATAGACTCAATATAAATTAAAGATTCTTTTGCTAGGGATTCCTTTAAGGAAGTAAACAAATTATCAGCCAGAAAAACTTACAGATCAGCATTTATAAGATGCACAGTCAAAAATTGAGGGTGAGCATGTATTTACTGTGAAAGTATTATTTATAAAGCTGCCACTTGACACCAGTGCTTTGGCTGCTATTTCTAGTTCTCTTTAGAGTACTCAAAAGAACAAAAGATTGATCAAAAATGTGTTCTTGGTCTGCATTTTTCAAGGATGTCCCATAGATTTCACTAAATGGAGTTTAGTGTGAATAAACATTGACTCCATTAACTATGTCAGCAGTATTGACCACAGAATGGGTTTTGGGGTAAGTTCATCCATTTGGCACTGCACCAAAAAGGTCTCTTTCCTAAAAGAGCTAGAGGAAAAGAGAAGAGAAAGAGATTTTTCTCCCTCTTTCATAATCTTCAATATGACACTAAGGTTTAAAAAAAAGCCATGAGACAGCATGAATTATGTGGTGCTCAGGATACCAACCTTCTGTGTCATTGGAACATCCACACAGAACAACCCCTCAATAAAGAGGTTTAGGCCATGATGAGAGCAGGATTTGGAGAACCAGGAGTGGCAATAAAAAGATCAATGAGTGACCAGCTGAACCTGTTTTCTGATGTTCATTAAAAGGTGAGTGAAGTCTCTCTCTGGGCTGGCTTCACCTGTTCACCCAGGGAGCAGTGAAACAGAGCTGTGCTGACAGGAGCAGAGTCCTCCTGAAAGAAAACCACAAGTTAATCACATTTCATGAAGAAAACACATCCACCTGAACCCCACAACAGTTTGGGTTGAACTGGACCTTAAGGATCCTCCAATTCCACCCCCCTGCCATGTCCACAGACCAGGCTGCTCCAAGCCCCATCCAAACCCGGGCTGATCCTTTTCTTTGCACTCAAAGCACCTGCAATAATTATTTTAAACTATGTGCAGAAGTATTCCCTTGTTAAGTCTCTCATTAAATTTACAGAATTTATTTATTTAAACTAAGCAAATGCCTCCATTTCACTTTCAAATACATCTAGGTCTAGATCAACAGAAAACACCACCAATAAATAAAATTATCATTGAATCAAATATCACATCAGCATCATCCAACTCTACCAGAAATGCTTCCTTCCAGTCCTTCACCTGCCATTTAAAAGCAGGGATTGCTTCCTGGAGCTTTGCTGGGGACAGCTCAGTAAATGAGCTGGCCCTGCCAGTTTGCCTTCATTCCCCAGAGAATGACAGCAACCTTTGAACTGGGCTTGATGCTGAGTTTTATAAGAGCTTTTCAAGGCTCTGCTGCTCTCTCAACTTCTCCATATTGGTTTAAACAACTTTTTCTTAAATACCTTCTGAGGTTGCACCAGTGTTGGCAAAGTTACAAACCCAAAAAAAGTTACATACCAACAAAAAAATGACATTGGTTATACAGTCAAAGCGTTTTCTAGCAAGGTTCTGATCAACATCACAGGAGTCTCACACAAACTCCTGTCCAAAGGTAACTCTTTGGAATGTGCTTTTATGAGAAGTTAGAAGGCTCCCCCTTTTAGAGAGAAACTGGGGTAAATGAGACCTGATTTAGGAAAGTCTGCATCACCAACTTCAAGAGACACAGATGATTGTAAGGTTTGTGTGAACACAGAGGGAAAAGACACAACATCCAGTAAATTCCAATGAATCTGTGTCAAAGAAACATCCTGGAAGAGGGGCAATAAACTGGACTGTAAAATCCCATCATCATAGTCACAAACACCACAGAGTATGATGAAAGGGCTGTGTAACTCAACTTTACTGCTGAGAGCAAAGACAGCTGTAGGGATGGGCAGAATGGGAGTGTCCATCCCAGTGATACTGCAGGACAGCAGGGACACCTGGCTGGGGGCTGGAGTGACCATGGTGAAGGACAGAGGGGCTGCACTCACGGGTGCTGGCACTGCCCCTCGTGGAATCCCAGAGATCTCAGGATACCGGGGCTGGCACTGCCCCTCAAGGAATCCCACAGCTTTGAGGACACCGGGGCTGGCACTGCCCCTCACGGAATGCCGCAGCTACAGGACACCGGGGCTGGCACTGCTCCTCATGGAATCCCAAAGCTTTGAGAACACCGGGGGTGCCCTCGCTGGTGCTGGGCACTGCCACTGCCCCTCACAGAATCCCACAGCAATGAGGACACCGGGGCTGCCACTGCCCCTCATGGAATCCCAGAACTCTCAGGTCATTGGGTCTGCCCTCGCTGCCACTGCCACTGCCCCTCACAGAATCCCAGAGCTCTCAGGACAGCAGGGCTGGCACTGCCCCTCGTGGAATCCCGCAGCTTTGAGAACACCGGGGCTGCTCTCACTGGTGCTGGCACTGCCCCTCACGGAATCCCGCAGCTCTCAGAGCTCGGAGCCGCCTGACAGCTGTAGGAGCACAGGCATCACCACAGGGGCAGCACAAACCAGGCGGCGGGCACGCCAACACTCAGGCAAATAACCAATAATTCATTCATAACTAATTAAAAATTAACTCTCATAATGCCAGGGGGACACAGCCTGACCGGCAGCACCGCTCGCGAGGGGCTGCCCCGGCCGCGGTCCCTCCGCTCCCCTCAGCCCTGCAGCCCCGCGGCCTCCCCGGCGCTCCCTCACCTGCCGCGGGTCGGTAGCGGAGCCCCGCCGGGGATGGACGCAGGCGATGAGGGAGGGCTGAGGGCAGCGGGGCCGGCTGTCCCCGCCCGCGCTCACCTGCTGCCCGCCCGCGGCCGCCGCTCCGCTCCGCTCCGGCCCGGGGGAGCGGCCGCGCCCCCGCGTCACGTACGGGCCCATCCGGGTCCCGGCGGGAGGAGCCGCCCCGGCGGCGGCACCGGGGCGATCCCGGGCGGCTCCGGGGAAGCGCCGGGAATGAACGGGGGAAGGAGCGGGGTTCGGAGCGGCCTCGGGAGCGGCGGGGCCGCGCTGCCCTCAGGCGGCACCAGGAGCACGGGGATCGCCCGCCCTTCCTCACGGCACTGCGGGGTTGTCAACACGAGAAATGGAGAAACGGAGGAAAAGCAAAACTCTGTCACATCCACAATGCGAGGAAATATAAATGTTTTGGCACCAACTCCTCTCCAAACCAGTGGGGAAGGCTGAAACCGCCTTCACCGCTCTGAACCAGCGAGGGGAGCAGAAACTGAGCCACAACGACCATCCCAAAAATAACTCATGGAATAATCATGTTCCACGTTGTATCCTAAAGATCGAAACCTTAGGGTTCAACTCACAGCAGCTTTCCCCCAGCAGAGCATCTCTGAACAAAATTGCTGTTAAGGAAAAAAATTCAAGAGTCTAAAATTACCTACTTCTACTTGCAGCAAACAAATCTCGCATTACACCTCTCAGTGGGACACTCCAATTTACAATTCCTTCATCACCCAGCTATTAAAAGCAAACAAAAACCATTAAATTGCAAACCTTAAAATAAGATCCAAACCCATGACAGCATATCTTCCCTCACATCAATATCTTGAATTATTACTAACACAGCAATATCCCGAATTATTTAAATTTTAACTTGGAAACAAGACCATTAATTAAGAAATAAATAAACAAAAAAAATCACATTTAAAGCATTTATTTTGAAAAATAAAATACAAAAGATCATTGAATTGTAATTGTACATGTAATTTATCAACTTTTTTTTCTTTTTAAATAAAAGATATTTAACATTTTTCACATATGAATAAAACAAACAACTTTTCCACCAAGAATCTTTCAGGACAAGCACAGACCACTCTTGAAAGCTTTGTACATTCAAAACCAAACTGCTACAAGAAACAAAAAAAAATAAAATCTGAAGATGGAGCCCTGTAATTAAAACAGAGGAGCAATTTCAGAGACAGGCATTGCTTCCGCATTTTTTAAAACCTTAAAAAAAAATAATTGTGCGAATGTAATGCAGTTCTACATTAACATCTGTGATTTTTTTTTTGTTTTTTAACAGCTTTACATGCGCTCACAACAGCAAAATTTGGAACAAAAACAGATGAAAGAAAGAGGAGAGAACATTCTGAAGAGAGCAGGCCAAGAGCAGCACATCTCTGATGCCAGGGGGACAGGCCTGAGGGATCCTTCCCATGGAAAAGGCAGCAGCTGATCTTCAAAGGAAAAACAAATAAAGTTATGTTGGAATATTTCCTGGTGATATTCAGCTTTTTATCCTGGACAGCATTTTGGAATTACAAATATTGCAGAATTAAGAGCAGCCACTGCTGTCTCAGCAGGTGGAAATCACTGCCAGGACAAATCCCACTGTAAGGAATGGAGCTGCTTGTCCCTCCTTTATCATTGAGAGACTGCTTGCAGCATGGTACAAAAATAAATAAAACATTGTTTTTCCACTGACATCCCAAAGCCTTGTGACCCAGTGGGAAGTTATGCTGGGAAGTTCCCAGTTTGGTTTCTTCAGACAGAAATATTGCAGGTTGAAACCCATTTTTCAGAGCTAAGTGGCAAAGTGAGGTTGATGCTTTCATTATTTCAAATTGACTGTGTGAACAGATGATGGTTTCTCTATTGATTTCACAGTCAAGGTCTGTAATTCATCTCTGGGAAGATTTTAGAGCCATTTTTTCCACAGAGCTATATTTAGGGTGTTTATATTTATGGCCACATAAGGATCTATTTTGGGGATATTTGTAGGGCACACTGCTTTGGGCTATTTTTAACCTGGATTTAAATTTTGCCATCTTTTGTTGTCAGGCCAGAACATCTGATAGCAGAATAATCCTGGATTAACACAGGAAATCTTGTATCACTCATTCCTTAACTGGTCTGGAATTTATCCTGCAAAGTTTTGTCACTGTTGATTCAGTGACTAAAATGCAGCTTTTTGAAAATACTGGCTGTGAGATGTTAAATCAAATATCACAAACCAGCTCTTCTTTAGCAGCTTCCTTTAGAAAACATAACTTCATATTTATCTTACCCATGGAGTTACAGAAGTTAAACAAAAATCATCTTGAACTAAGAACAACAAATGAGCAGAACTGCAATGCTCTTTTATTACCTTCTGTGCAAGAAATGTCCATTTTATCTTCTATTCCATAGGTTCAGTCTGTCAAAAAATAATTAAATTTGAATCAGCTATTTTACATTAGAGGACAAAAATATCAGTACCAATGTCTGCTCTCCAAACCTTTGAGCTCTTTAGTTACATTATGTTAATACTAAAGGAGAACACTACCAGCAACAATTTGATCAGGTTTTAATGTTTTAAGGAATATTCTTTTACTCTTCCACAGTGCTTATTTTTGTCTTTTAGATGGTCTGTCTTTGCTATGGATAAATCTGCTCAGATTTTGGTAAATACTGTATTTAAACCAAGCTAATTGTATAAATTCACCTCCTGGGATTTAACAGGAACCTCCCTATCCTGTGAAGTGAAGAAGGAATTTATCAAAGTAGTTTTGGGTACCCCAGGATAATTGAAAACCACTGATACTGTATGCAAACAAGGATTTAAAGGATTTAACCCAGGATTTATTCAAAATCAAGGATTTTTTTTTTGCTAGCACACCATCTATACAGGGTGTGCTCAATTCTGAATGATCTCCCTGCATTTTCCATCAATCCCTCTCAGCAATATTTCCCCTCTGGTAAAGCACACCCCATTATTCCTGCATCAACCCCAGGTGGAAGTGAGCCCAGCAGCTCCTGAGAATTGAGCAGCACACATGGAGCAGACACTCAGTGACAGGGACAAGGCTGGCAGCAACAGGGCTGGGATGGTTCTCCAGAGCTGAGCAAAGCAGGAGCACTGAGTGATCCAAGCAGGCAAAGAGCCAGGGAAAGCCAAGCCCACGTTAGAGATCACACAAAGGCTGCTCAGAAAGGTTTGGTGGCCACAGCAGGGTTATTTTCTGAAAACATGAAACACACACTACAGCTATGCCTCTTTACTGCTCCACGTTCATTTTATCTTGCCACGAGACTTCCTTTCTACTGTCTTCTTTGGCTGGAACAAAAGAAATCAGTTTTCCTTTTAAATCAAATGATTTTTATTTGAACAAATGGAGAAGTTAAAATGCTTTGTCTGTGGTAGATTCCTGAGTATTTTTAACCTGTTCAATGCCTGGAAGTGTTCAAGGCCAGGTTGGACAGGGCTTGGAGCAACCTGGGATAGTGGAAGTTGTCCTTGTCCATGGCAGGAGGTGGAAAAAATTATTTTTAAGGGCCCTTCAACCCAAACCATTCTGGGATTTTACAATTCTGTGATATCAACAAGACCCTGCAGTTTGAGAGCTTCACAATAAGGGTTTTTCTTTGGTTTTTTTTTTTTTTTTTTGGTAGGTCCCTAAGGGAGCTGATGACAAAGAACAGCATTTGGGGGGTACCAAATTGTGAATTTTCAGTAAAACCTCAAGTTCCATAGCACACTATTAAATCAACACCACCCCTATCCATGGCTTGGTTTGTTGACTTTGATAACATCTCTATTTATTTTAAAAATCTCTCAGTATTTATAACCCTGCCCCTCTGGACTAGACTTGCTTTAAACCAAGATAAGAAAAGATAAAGCTCCTCTAGAAGTAACAAATTTTACAATTTTGTCCACAAAAGAGGCTCAATTTCTCCTTCCATTTCACAGCAATATTGAGGCAGCTCAGGGTGACAAACACCACTCTTCACCCTGGAGTTACACACGGATTCAGGAGAGGTTTGGGATGCTGAGTTCAAGATTCCACCTCATGGATAATCAGCAAATCTCACCATCAATCAGAAAATCAGGCTCATGAAGAAGTGGTTTATAAAATAAAGGCTGTTTTATATCCTTTGCTGCTACACCCACAAAAAGGAAATTAATTCCATACTGTACCTGTGGCACTTCTCTGAGGAAGTCAGGAAGCTGAAATTCACCTTTATAGACCTGGAAAAACAAACAAAAATTTTGTTACTCAAAGGCCTCATTCACTATTGTTTGAAATGCTGAAGACCTTGCTAAAGGAAAGAGAAAAAAAAAGAAAATAAGTTTTGTGCTGTTAGCATCCACTAATGCTGGAACATTAAATATTCTGGCATATTGTCTTCTCTCTAGAGCATAATTTTTAAAAGCTCTTTTCTTCTGAGAATAAACATTCCAAAAGGCAAAAAAATGTATTCTGTTATTTTTTTTTTCCACAACAAAAGCATACTTGAAGAGTTTTACCATCCTGTCTACTATAGCACAAAGACTGACCATCCCAATGTCATGATTGTGATATTGTGAAATAATTTCAAAATAAAAATTAAAAAAGGGCACAAACCTATTTGGAAAAATTCTCTAAAGCCAGAAAATGGGAATGGGGCTGCTCCAAACCTACTCAGAGAAATTCCCTAAAGGCAGGAAATGGGAATGGAGCTCCTCCAAATCTATTCAAAAAAATTCCCAAAGCCAGGAAATGGGAATGGAGCTCCTCCAAACCAACTCAGAAAAATTCCTAAAGGCAGGAAATGGGAATGGGGCTGCTCCAAACCTACTCAGAAAAATTCCCTGAAGGCAGGAAATGGGAATGGGGCTGCTCCAAACCTACTCAGAAAAATTCCTAAAGGCAGGAAATGGGAATGGGGCTCCTCCAAACCAACTCAGAAAAATTCCTAAAGGCAGGAAATGGGAATGGGGCTCCTCCAAACCAACTCAGAAAAATTCCTAAAGGCAGGAAATGGGAATGGGGCTACTCCAAATCTATTCAAAAAAATTCCCAAAGCCAGGAAATGGGAATGGGGTTCCTCCAAACCTACTCAGGAAAGTTCCCTAAAGGCAGGAAATGGGAATGGGGCTGCTCCAAAGCCTCACCCTGAGCTGTCCTCCCTGGTTTGTGTCCCAGGAAGGAGCTCCAGGAAGCCAGGGCATGTTTATCACCATTTTCTCTGCTCTCCCATGTGTACATAGCCAGATCACAAATCCATGCCCAGCCTGTCAATATTCTGCAGTGCCTGGCACTGCAGCTGAGCCAGCTCTGAATTTCCTGCCCTGGTTCAGGACTGGATTCCCTTCCCAATCCATCCCTGGGATCCAAGGCTTCACTGAGAGCAGGAATTGCTCCACACCCTCACTGTGGCACTCTGATATTCCATGGTTTAGATAAAACAGGAACAGCTCTCATCTGTATTCAGCCAGGGGCCACTGGCATTCCCACATGGGAACGCTATGAAAAGTCACCCTGGGCAGAAATTCAGTGTGTGGCTATTGGAGCCTTGCTCCACCATAAATATTTATAAGTCAAGGAGAGGATTTTTCATTTTGTGCTTTTATCCAACTATTTAAATGCAGGTTGTGTCCCAGAGAACAGGAATGGAAGTTACAAAACAACATTGTCACAGCAAAAATGTTCCAGAATAACCTCAGCAAGGGTCACCAGAAAAACCAGGATTTTGTGTTAGGTGGAAGGAACAGACAGGAACCTTCTCCTTTGCTGGGAATTCTTAAAAATCAATTAATCCTGATGGTGACAGCACTTTGTGACTGATTCAGAAAAGGACAAACCAGAATCCTTCTCCTTTCCTTCTCCTGCAATTCTGACTCAGTCTAGTTTTTACATTGCACATCTCAATTTGTGTCTGCTCTAAAAGCTTCACCTCTGCAGGAACAGCACCTGACAGCACACGGCCATGATCAGCAATATTAAGAAGAACAATGACACTCAAAGCAAATGTTTTGAGGGTATTTTATATTATATTCGCATGAAAATATCAGCATTTACACAGCACAATTTATCCAGGCAAATCCAAGCAGTGGTAGGCCCAAGATGAGATTGAACACAAATTTTGGTTCAGAACTGACATCACCTAAGGGTTGGTTTTGTCAGGAGGAGACTGCACAAAAACTGGTTTAAAGTAGCTCCAAAAACATAAATGGTCCCTTTTGAATCAAAACCCAGGCATCAACAAGAATCCAGAAATCCTAAAAACAATGACTCCATCTGCAGCCAAAGAAATTAAAGAGGCTTCAGACTCCAAATTCTTTTCTGACCAATTTGTAAGTGTAGAACACATCACTCACTGTGGCATTACAGAGACAGAAGCAGGATATTGGAATTATTTCCAGTCTCAGCAAGAATTCAGTAAATTGAGGAGAAATGGGGTTTATAATTTCTAAGGGAATTATTTTGCAAGTCCAAATGGAATTCCAGAAGAGGGGGATCTGAAGCCTGTGTCAGTTTGTTGTTCAGTGTTGGCAGTATTCAAGCTGCTCTATTAAAAAGCAAAACACATTCTTATAGCCAAACTGAATGGATATTATCCTCAAAAAGAGATCAGAAAACAATTTTCACATCCAGTTGCCTGAGAAAACCCCTTTAAACACACAGGGAGAACTTCAGAAGTGTCTTTAAACACACAGGGAGGACTTCAGAACAGAAGTGTAACCTAGAATTCTTTTTTATAGAAGATTAAAGCTTTTTTTTTTCACCCACTTTCCTGTCTGCTTTGGAAAGAGTCCCATTATATTTGGACAGTTCCAGTACACAAAAATAATGGGTTTTTTTTGTGTAAAAGTCACTCTGCAACTAAGTGTGCTTGGGCTTGGTAAACTTTAAAATATCTAAGCTGTAGAGTGTAAGATGTTTAATTGTAAAAGGAAAAAAAAATAATTAAAGAACACTGGCAAAACCAGAGCTGAGCCCCTTCCTAGAACCACTCCACAGCACATGGAGGGCTCATCTTCCAGATTTTCCTGAACTTTTAAGGCAGCTTTAAAGGTTTACACAATTCTTCACCTCTGCTGGGCCTGCCAAGGAAGGGCCATGGGAGATGGAAATGTTTACCCAGCAGGGACAACACAGAGCAGGATCTTACACAGGCCCAGCAATGGCTGCCAAAAGGCAGCTCCAACCACTCCTCAGTGTGCATTTTAGTTGGGAATAACTCTCTTTATGCATTATTAATCATATTTGTGCTGAGTTAAGGGGTTTGGGATGCCTTTTTAAAAAAAAAAAAATGAGATAGCAGCACCTCTGGAGAGAAACAATGCAGTTGGGAATCCACATGTTGGAAGAAAAACCCATTAAAGTGAATATTTAATTTAGAGGGGACTGAGAAAGTTTGTGCTGTTGTGGTCACATGGAAGATGGAATAAATCCAAATTTTTGTTTTAAGTATCACAGAAAACACCCACAAAGCCAAATGACTTTATGATCAGGGTAATCAGTGAAAATAGAGATGCAGGGCCCTGAGCAGCTGGGCATCCAAACAGCACAATTACCCCCATCCCTTAGGATAAATGATAAATACACTTTTTACCTTTATCACAGACTGTTCCTGCCCTTAAAACCTCAAAGAGAAACTCCTGAAACCCTGCTCGTCATGGATGTTTTGACTCTGATCAGGAGATGGTTCCTCACAATGTGAACCAGGCATGAGACTGGAGTGAGGAAACTCTGCTTTTATCTCCAGGTGTTGCCATCAGCTGAACATAAAACACCTTTAGCTGAACATAAACCAGAGCTGAGAACAGCTGTGGGCTGGCAGTAGAAGAACCACAGAATTCACAGAATTCCCAGAATCACCAGGTTGGAAGAGACCTTCGAGATCATAGAATCCAACCCAGTCCCAGCACCTCAGCTACACCCTGGCACCCAGTGCCACATCCAGGCTTTGTTAAACACACACAGGGATGGGGACTGCACCACCTCCCCAGTCCCAAAATTCCCAGAATTCACAGAATCACCAGGCTGGAAAAGACCTTGAAGATCATGGAGTCCAACCCAGCCCCAACACCCAAACCCTGGCACCCAGTGCCACATCCAGCATTTGTTAAACACGCTCAGGGATGGGGACTGCACCACCTCCCCTGACAGAACATTCCAGAACTTCATCACCCCTTCTGTAAAAAGTTTTTCCTAACATCCAACCTATTTGAACAGTGCTGGTGAAAAGCACAGCTCCTCCTCAGAAATTCTGTAACTCCACCTCTGCATCTCTCCAGGACAGGGAGCACAGCTCCATGAAGAAGTTAAAAGAACTGACTGGAGTGTGTACTCCAAGCATACAAATTGATTTAGGGGGAAGGATGTGCCAAAGAAAATCTGATGTAATTGATGACAGATGGGAGAGGAAACCACTGTGCCAACCATAACACAACCAAGCGGCTTCTCCTGGGGGCAGGCAGAGCTCTGCAGCTGGGAGCTGCTCTCTCCTCTTCTGCTGGCTTCTGGCAAACTGAAATTCACTTTTACACCATCTCACAGTACTGATAAGGACGTTTCACACACTGTTCTCATGAGGAGTGAAGCACTTTTGTGTTTCACCCCACAGACGTTGGGCTAGCAGCTCACACACAGCTTAATTATTTGCATTTTCTGCATAATTTACAGCTGAAAACTTCATTTACTTCAGGATGTTGATTTCCTCTCTGCTCAGGATGTAGAAATTGTTAAAACTCGAGGAGGGAACAATGAGTAATTATGTATCCATAAGGAAGGAACCCTTGCAGTGATAAATGAACAGATCAGCAACAGAATTACAAGAAAACAAAAACACATTCAGGGAAGGCAAAATCCCCTCCTTGGAGAGGTCACAGGCAGGGAACAGCACAGCCCTGGCCAGAGCTTGCTCTCCCTGCTCTGCATTCCTTAACTGAGACAAGAGACACTGTCAGAAAAGATAAAATTGTCAGGCTGAACAGAAAACAGAGCAACACAAAGTTCATGGTTTTTAGTGAACACATCAGGAAAATCTGCTGGACTCGTGGCTGGCCCAGGGCAGGTCCTGTCAGAGATGTTTGATTTCCCAGCACAGCACTGGGAAAGCAGCACAAGAGGAGACAAAGCTCCCCTCATGCTCTGGCAGCTCCCCAAACAAAATCAGAGACGTTAAAATACAAACCCAGGTTGTTTCTTGTTATTTTTGTGCTGCAGGAGCACAGAAACCAAACCTCAGCATTTTGGTGTCCTCCACAGGTAAGAGGCAAGTGAAAAATCCAAATTTAGCAGAGAGCACTGCTTCCCTTGCATACCTGCAAGGGGACAGCATTTCTAATTTAAGCACTGTCCTTTAGCTGGAGAAAATCATCATTTGTCTCCAGACTGACTAATAAAAGAATTATATTTAAGCTGTACATATGGAAGTCACCAGCAGGGGACAGAAAAGGAGAAAAGAGGACTAAAGAACAGCAGCTGAGTGTTCAGAAAGCTCAGGAAAATCAATATTTTGCACCACACCAGCCATCTCTTTCCATTCTTCTCCAGTAGCAGCCCTTGGTTTAGGAATTTTGACACTGCTGGTTGTCACTTCCATGATTAAGAGCAGCAGCTTTAAATTGTTGAGCATTATTTTCACTGTTGAGCATTATTTTCACCTTTAAATGCAATTTGTGGTCTTTTCCAAGAAGGGACAGATTTTGCTCAGCTTTAAAAGTCTAAACTTTATCTGTTTTCAATGAATACAATTCAAGTTCTGTGTTCACTTTAAAGTCTTGGAGACCACAAATACAAATATAAATATAAGAGAGCTGCTTCCAAATACAAAATGAGCCAATAAATGGCTACAAACAAGATCCAGATATTCTTACTATGCACTGAAAAGCAATTCTGGAAAGATTTTCTGTGGCCAGCTTCATCCATATTCAAGATACCCAGTACAAAACTCTGTGAAAGGCTATCCCAGGTGAAGAAGCTTAAAGAAAGCAAAATAAGTGCTCCAGTGATTTACAAATTCACCAGCTCAGAGTACACAGGAACACACTTCACTTGCCAAGTGCCAGCTCCAAAAGGCTGGAAAAACCCAGATTTATTTATTTTACCCATTTAAATAAATGCTTTTTTTTTTTTTTTTTTCTTCAGGCTGCAGTAGCAAGGAATAAATTAGCACAGGTTCCTGGAGGAGAAAGGAAACCCCACAAGAGCAAACGCACACATCAGAGCCTAAAACTGCCTGAAATTTTTATGTTCCTCTATTTTTAAAGAAATATTCTAAGTTTTGAACTCTCCATCTTGAACTCTCTTGCTTTCAGCATTCATTCAGAACACGTTCCACATTTTATCTGTACAAACCACACATGCAAATGGAATTTTTGCAAAGAACAAGTGACTAGAAAAATCTATACTGGGTAATACAATAATCAACAAAATTAAAATGCTGTCTGGGGCTGTGAGTAAAGCTATTAAACTGAAATAGCAGCCAAAATATTAATGAGTGTTCCATATGTCTGCAATATTTAGATCAGCTTCAGTTTTTAACAGCTGCTCTTAGCATGAGTAAACAAACAAATTATCCTTCAAAGCAAACTTGGAAAAAGCCTCAGCAAACTCTCAGCCTTTGAAATTAGGTTTTCATTTCTTTAAAGTTGCCCTGGTTTTGTTTATTACCTGAATTCTTCTCATGTATTGTGAAATCAAACCCATTTCAAGAAGAGACAGAAATCCTGACAAGTTTTACAGCTTGTCCCACACAGGTGGAGGCTCGGAAAGGTCAGCAGGCTGTAAAAACTTCTGTCCATTTTATCACTGAGACACAACCAATAAAATTTGCAATTTCTAGTACTGAACACTTATTTTAACTGCAGACAACTTCATTTGTTTGTGACCCTTTTAAAACAGGGAACTTACAAACTGTAACCAAATAGGGTGGGTTACTTTTTCCATGCTGAGCTAGCAGCTATTAATTAAAAAAATCAACCTGCCAGCCTTGAACACACTGATTGTTGATTAATGACAATTTTTCTAAAAAGAAATAATGCAAGAGTGTTTAGGGACTTCACAAAGCCCAATTCCTTTTTCATTTCTATCTCCCCCATCAGTATTCCAAGCAGTTTATTCAGGATCAGAGGGCTGGTGGAAGAAAGTCCTTTGAAATTGTTTAATTCAATTTTTTTTCCCTGATTACTCTGCTGCAGCAGAAAAAGTCACTTTCTTTTAATAAACTAAGACCAAAAAGAACAGAAGCAGAGTTATTAATTCTATTTCCAACAATGCTAATGAGTTTTTCAAGGGATACCTCCAGGGATAAACAGCTCTAACAGCCCAACTACTCAAGTTCCAACAACATTAAATTCAGACTCAAATCCTTAAGTTTAGGTTAATCAGCACCAGACCTTTCTCCATCTTTGGGTTGTTCTACAAAGAACTGGAAAATCAGACATTTTGATCATCTTGAGCTGTTTTCTATGGGTCATTTTTCAAACCCCACTGAGTATTTGGGGGGTAAATTTGGGCCAGAGCTTTTGCCAAATCTCATCTAAAAAAACTGAGCTCGTCCATCAAGTTTGAAATCCAGACAAGAAAACTTTTCCTGCTGTTAATTATGACTCAGTCTAATTTTTATATTATAAATCTTGATTTGTGTCTGCTCTAAAAGCTTCACCTCTGCAGGAACAGCATTTAACCCAAATAAACACCTAACAGCAGATGGCCAAGATCAGCAAGATTAAGAAGAACAATGTTACTGAAAAGCAAATGTTTTATATTATATTTTTTATATTTTATATATCATATTATATATAAAATATTATATTGTATCACATTATATCATATATTACACCATATTGTATTATACGATACTATATTATATATTGTATTTCATAGTATATATTTCATATAATATAAAATATATATTATATTTCATATAATATATAATATATTGTATATTATATACTGTATTTTATACATTATACAGTATATATTATATATAATAAATACTATATACTATATACTATATAATACGTAACATAGTATTTGTTTATTTATATCATTATATATTTATATTATATTATATAGTATTAACATATTATATAAAATATAATATATAATATATAAAATATAATATATAATATATAATATATAATATATAATATATAATATATAATATATAATATATTATATATTATATATTATATAATATAATATATTACATATTACATATTACATATTACATATTACATATTACATATTATATATTATATATTATATATTATATATTATATATTCCCATGAAAATATCAGCATTTCCACAGCACAATTTACCAAGGCAAACCCAAGCAGTGGCAGGCCCCAGATGAGGTTGAACACAAATTTTGGTTCAGATCTGACCTTTCCAGCTCCCCAAATTTCTGGGCAGCTCTCAGGAGGTTCAGCTCCTCACACCAAGGAGCACAGCTCAAGACCCCAAAGAATTCTTTCATTTCCCCCAAAGAAAAACCATTGTGAAGCAGCAAAAAGTGTCAGAACAGACTGCAAACCCCCAGAGCACACACAAGGCTCCTGCCCTAGAGCTGAAATCCATTCAGTCAGTGATTAAACCCACAAACTCCTTACCCTCCTGGTGTTTTCCACCACTTTCTGATCTGGCTTGCCATAATTGGGGGGGTTGGCATAGGGGTCATAGCCCAGCTTGGCCAGCATGGGGGCAATCACTGGCATGTCCTGCAGGACATCAGCTGGGATCTTCCCCACCCACTTGGACAGGGCTTCCACATTCACTGGCTTGATCACTTGGTCAGTAGATCTTTCAACCCTGGGGAAGGAAAAAAAAATATATATTTTCCATTATTAATGATTTAATTTTCAATTTCCATTATACTCTTTCCATTATACTACTTCCAAACAATTATTCTTCAATAGCATTAAGACCTTTAGCCTGTTTTATTTGGGGCTTTTTTGTTTGTTTTTTCTCCCATTTTTCTTCTTTCCCTCTCATAATTTCATGTTTTCTACAGAGCTCATGGGAAGTGAAGTTTTAATGAGAACAATTTGCACAATATTTGCAGATGCTGTCAGGTTTAGGCTCTCACACTGTGCTGAAACAATTCCTTTATTCCATAAAAACAGCAGAGAAAGCCCAGGAACTGTTAAGTGAAAAGTAAACCCACACCTACATATAAATCCATTTTCCCACTGGCACATTCCCACATTTGCTGTTTAATTGTCTGGGATTTATTAAAAGCTGTATTCCAAATTCCAATCCATGTGTTATTTCTTCTCACAACCCTTCTGTGATTAATTTTTTTTAAACTTGTTTAATAAAAGAGAGACCTGAGATGACAGAAAGCTACAAACTAAAAGAAATATTTTCCATAATAATTCCTTTGATTGTTTGGTTTTTACACAGATCTTAAAGGCAAGTGCACAATTAATGTCATATTTAGAAAATCATTGATTTCTTGTTCATTTAATGTAATTTTCATTTTTGCTCTACTTTTGTGTTTTATTTTTCCAGGGAAGAAACCTGGCACTGCTTTGTTCTGTCTTTCTGATTGTCAGACACAAAACTTCTTTACTGTGCTTATTCCTGGAACAGAATTCAGGTTGAATAATTGAAAACTCCCTGAGTTTTTACTCTAAATAATTTAAAACTTTTTTTTTCCTGACCTCAGAAAGAGTTTGGACATTTTTGGATATATAAAAGGAATATTTCTGTCTGCCTCACAGCTGAGCACACAGCAGTCACCAGAGTTCACCTTGTTCCTCTTTTTTATTCCTCAGCAGAACTAAAATCCTCGCAGGCCAGAGGAAGGAAATCACTCATCCAGTGCTGGAAGGTGAAATAATCTAAATACAATCAACAAAGAACAAACCAGACAGGGAAATGCTCATAAAGAAACTGCCTTGGCAAGCAGGGCCTTCAATTGGTGTTTTATGGAAGCTGAAAAACAAAAAAACCTCTAAAAAACACCCAGATTTTTCAGCTTTATCCTCTTCAGAGGATATAAAATTTGAAATAAAAATTTGCAGAGCCTCAAACCAAAGGCAGGAGCTCAGAAGGGGATTTTGGGACCAGGAGTTGTGACTAAATTTCAACATTCTGAGGGTTGTTAGACTGAGCTCCTAAGTCTGGATGGAAAATTAAGAAGTTTTTTGTGATCATTCTAACTAGAAGATGAGCATCTGACTCCACATTAAATTAGCAAGAAAAGAGCTGCTGAAAATTGAGATTTAGAAGTTCAAAGCATCACAAGAGGAGTCCAGAGGTGGATTGGGACACTCAGGAAAAAAAATATCACGAGGTGTTTGAAAAAAGTAAAATTTATTTATGGTCCTTAGAGCCAGCCAAGCCTGAAACCTCCTCACCAAAACTGCAAATTGATTTGGGAATTTAAAATCAGAGTGATACTGGGAGAACAAGGAAATGAGCTTGCAGGACACCCCAACAATGGGTGTTAAGATAAATTTGAGTCTAAATTTGTCACAGATGGATTCCCCACCCTGATGACAAATTTTAAATGTGTGTTTTGTCCCTCTCATTTTAATCTTTGCTAACAATATCCTCAGCATGAAACACTTCCTGGTGATTGACCACACTTAGCACTGATAAAAAATCCACTGCTAAAATCCAACTGATAAAAAATCCACTGCTAAAATCCAACTGATAAAAAAATCCACTGCTCCACATTTGGGCAGGTTAAATCCTTCTCTGTGCTTTCAGTTAAGGTGGGAAGGAAAATAAAACAATTTGTGGGAAGGAAAAAAAAAATCAATTTGTGGGAAAGATTCCTCAGATGAAGAATTTATGAAGACTGTGAGGGAAGACAGATTGGGGGCAGGAGGAAAGAAAAAATGTAAAAATCCAAACAGAAAAACAAGGGAACACCAATTCTTGGGGAAATTGATGATTTGGCAGTGATTCCAGCTCTAGGAAGAGTTTCAGCTTTGGGAAGCACACAGGACTAACCCCAAATAATTCTGCATCTGTACCAGAATCAAATGAGAGCTATGTACTAAATATAGTAAATTCTGAAGTAATTCTGCCTAGACAGCTATTTCCAGAAAAAACCTAATAAAAACTGCTCTAGAGGGGTTGACATTTCTTTACATCAGTGGTCAGCACAGCTGCTTTCACTTAGGCAAATGCCAGAGCTCAATTAACAATCCTGGTTAGAGCATGGAGCCCATAATGAATTCCTTCAACAGCCACGTTGGCAGGGACTTCAGACCCCAGAAAATCCCCATTCCTACAAATCCTGCACATCCCCACAGCCCTTGCAGTTTTTCCTGGATAAAAATCAAAATTAAGGGTGAGAAATAAATTGTGGACATTTATTAGCGGGTACTAACATGGTTATAAAGATGTGATGCTGTGATCTTGTTCTCAAAATGATTTTAAATATCTCAAGATGGTAAAAACTTGTCAGAATTCTTTTATAAAAATATCTGCAACAATTAAAACATCTCCAGCATCCTAGGCTGGAGCTGAATCTGAAGACCTGGAGGTCTCTTAGGTGAGTGAGAGGTGATGAAAGCAGGGGGCTCTGCTTGTTTGCAGAAGTTTTTACACAATATCCCAACTGGGAATGCCAAACCCAGCAGGTTTTCACTGGAACAGGAGCATCAAACTGGGAAATCTCAAGTTCTCCCTGCACAATTTCAACTGGAATGTCAAACACACAACACAGGCATTGAAAGTTTTGATATTCACTGAGATTTCTGCAGCCCTTGAAGGCCTGAGTCACTGAAATCATCAAATCCTGCAATGAAAACCAAATTTCACCACCCACTGCAAGGGTATTGGATTAGATAAAGCCACCCCAGACACAAACCCCATTTCTCAGTCTTCTTCCAGCACTGCCAGAGCCTCCTGAAATCAGAAATTGCTTCCTCAGATCATCTCCTGAGAGATAATAAAGGCATAAAGAACTCTGGGACCAGACTGAATTGAGGGTCATAAGAACATGTCCACACTCTTATCTTAAATGTGAAGGTTTTACTAAAAAAAAAAAACCACCCACATCATCATCATCATCATATTTACTAAAAATAGACACCTTTTTGTATTATTGTTATTATTATATTTAATAAAAAAACCCCACATTTTTTGTTTCTGAAGATTAAGAAAATGGCTTTGCTCAAGCCATTTTCCAAATTTTTAGAAACAAATATTCTCAACTCCTCACAGCCCATTCCAGCCGATTTAATAAGAATTATTAGTAAGAATTCAGTAAGGTGGTTGAGTTTTATGGTATAAGGGTCAATCAATTTTTAAAAACACCCATCTAGGAGCTGTAAGACAGTAATATTTTACTAGAAATAGGATTATAGATATTTTTTACTTAAAGCTTGGCAACCACCAAAATAAATAAAAAAAAGTAAAAATAGGTTATCTCCACTCAGGTGCTGCTGAAGCAGCCACAAACCCCAGGAACTGGGGAGAAGTTCCCATGTGGATCAGGTTCCAAGCAGGTATCACAGGATAACATTTCCACATTTTCAATCTGCTACTGAACAACACTGCCAAGAAAAGGGATGAGATCCCTTCCTGATAACCTGGGAACAGTAGAGGCTTTTCCTCAGTGGGAATGGTGATGTGAAACCTCCACAGTGTAAATACCTAATTGTTACCTGAGTTTAGAGTTCTCTTTGTAATCACTGATAATAATTTTGTATTTGTTTTAAATCAAATGCCTTTACAATATATTAGAAAATCCACAGCTGTGTTCCTAGGCATTAAATGAAGGAAATTTCCCCATTTTTATTTCTCAAAACTGGAGTTTAAATAACTAGAATTGCTCTGGAGCAGCCTGTGAGTGCTTGCTGTGCAAGGTGCCTCTCACTCAGAAGCACTTGGCCAGTGCTGAATATTCCAAATCCAGGAGCTGAGTAATTGAACTGGGCAGCCCTTGCTGCTGGAACAGGGCTTCTTATTCAGGATTTTAAAAATAATTCTGATGGATTCAAAAATAGGAGGAGTGTCAAAATGTGACATTTTTCTCTCAATGTAAAGATGAAACAGCTTCTGTATTTCAGCTGTGGACAGTGGCAAAGAAACCAGAGTAATTTAACCAGAGAATAAATCAGATTATCTCTTAACAACACCCATCCAGTTTTCCTAAGCAGAGCTGAGTTTTGGATTCTGAAAGCAGCTGAATCAGGTGCACAGATGGCCCAAGAGAACAGTGAAAGATCTGCTTACAACAAGGTTACTTTTCACCAAAAAGTTTGTCATTTTGGGAGCACATGCCAGGAGCAAAGCTGCCAGCTCTGCTTTCTATTCTCTTGGAGCAGTTTCTCCACTTTCCTGGAAGAGGATGTTCCTGGCAAACTCAGCTCCAAGGCCATTCCTGCACTACAGCAATATTGCTGCTGAACTCTGTGGGTGACACCAGGCTGGATAAAACAGCTCAGCTTTATTTAGGGCCACAGAGAAAAGCAAAGCTCTATCAGATATTCAAATTCAACTTGGCCTTGACTGGTACAACTTTGTTCACATTACACAGTGACAAATCTGAGATTGCAAATTGCTCATTAGCATTAAAGATGCACCAAAAATCAGCTGCCCAAGGGAGAAACTGAAACCAAGCTGTGATTTTTATAAACAAAATATACTATTTTGTATATATATTTTATATATTATTTTAGCTATATTTGATATACTTTAAAATATTTTTATATACTATAGTATAGTATATTTTAATGTACTATTTCAGTATAGTATACTATATTTTTATTTACTACTTTAGTATCCTATACTATATTTTTATTTACTACTTTAGTATAGTATACTATATTTTTTATATACTATTTCAGTATAGTATACTGTATTTCTTATATACTATTTTACTATAGTATAATGTATTTTTAATATACTATTTTACTATAGTATTGTGTATTTTTATATAATATTTTAGAATAGTATAGTGTATTTTTATATACTATTTTACTATAGTATATTTTTATGTACTATTCTAGTACAGTATACTATTTTTTACGTACTATTTCAGTATAGTATACTATATTTTTATATACTATTTCAGTATAGTATACTATATTTTTATATACTATTTTACTATAGTATACTATATTTTTAATGCACTGTTTTAGTAGAGCATATTATATTTTAGTGTATTATTTCAGTAGAGGATACTATATTTTTAGTATATTATTTCAGTAGAGTATACTATATTTTTATATACTATTTTACTATAGTATACTATATTTTTAATAGTATAGTATATATAATAGTATACATAATAGTATAATATAGTATGTAATAGTATATATAATATATATACTATAGTATATATATAATATAGTATATATAATAGTATATATAGTATATATAATAGTATATTTTTAATATAGTATATAATAGTATATATAATATATACTATAGTATATATATAATATAGTATATATAATAGTATATATAGTATATATAATAGTATATTTTTATACTATTTCAGTATAGTATAGTATTCTGTATTTTTTATATACTCTTTTAATATAGTATAGTATTTTTATATACTATTTCAGTATAGTATACTATATTTTTTATATACTATTTTACTATAGTATTGTGTATTTTTAATATACTATTTTACTACAGTATTGTGTATTTTTATATACTATTTTAGAATAGTATAGTATATTTTTTATATACCATTTCAGAACAGCACAAGGTGAAGGACAAAAGCTCATACTCACTTGGAAAGAGAAACCCCCCCTGCTTTTCCAATCATCTCCTCGTGGTGCAGCACTGCCTGGTTCCAGGGGATGTGCAGGAACTTGAGCAGAGTCCTCATCCACCTCTCGGGGTGCAGCACCAGCTGCTCGTAGTGCACCAGCATGCACCTCTGGAATCCCACCTCCATGCACTGGTTGTACATGGTCTCTATGGCCCGGTTCCACTTGGTCAGGCAGTCCCTGTAGCTGTTGAGGTCAAAGCCAGCTATGGTGACCCTCCTGGAGATCATGGAGTGCACCGAGGCGCGGCCATCCCGCACCATCAGCAGGAATTTGGCGTTGGGGAAGATCCTGGCCAGGTAAGTCAAGGATTTCAGAGCGAAGGGATCCTTGTTGCACAGGTAGGGAGCGGGCTCGCCGTGCTTGACGATGATCTCCAGCAGGAAGGCCTGCATGGCCGAATCCAGCACCTCATCCGTCACCCCGGCCTCGTCCAGGCGGATTTTCTCCTTGCTGGACCTGGCCCACATCTGTTTGACGGCCAGGATCCTGGGGATCACCCTGGTCTCCTCCCCGCAGCGGATGTCGGGGTGCGCGTCCAGCATGGCGCGCATCAGCGTGGTGCCGCTGCGGGGGACGCCCCCGATGAAGATCAGGGGCATGTCCTTGCTGTAGGGCAGGCTCCTGTTGGCACTGCCACCGATGCCACTGGGGGCCGTGCCCAGGGCGGCCCTGGCGCCGTCCCCCCGCGGGGGCTGCCCGCGCTCCTCCATGCGGTGGTGGCACTCCATGGCGTGCTGGCCCAGGTAGAACACGGTCACCGAGCTGATCACCAGGCACGCCAGCAGCAGGTTCTGCTTCAGCTTGCCCACCATCTTGGCAAGGACCAAAACACCTCCTACTCCAAATTATCCTCTAGTGCACGTGCCATGGGGATCCCAAGCCCAAATAAATTATGGTCTGGCAAGAAGAGAAAAAAATAAAGAAAAAATTAGAATATTTTTGCGATAAATGACTTTTCCAAGAGATGAGACAAAAACACCTCCTACTCCAAATTATCCTCTAGTGCACGTGCCATGGGGATCCCAATCCTAAATAAAGGTCTGGCAAGAGGAGAAAAAAATAAAGAAAAAATTAGAATATTTTTACGATAAATGACTTTTCCAAGAGATGAGACAAAAACACCTCCTACTCCAAATTATCCTCTAGTGCCATGGGGATCCCAAGCCCAAATAAATTAAGGTCCGGCAAGAAGACAAAAAAAAAAATCAACTTAGAATATTTTTACAATAAATGACTTTTCCAAGAGATGAGACAAAAACACCTCCTAATCCAAATTATCCTCTAGTGCACATGCCATGGGGATCCCAATCCTAAATAAAGAGGCAAGAGGAGAAAAAATAAAAAAAAAATTAGAATATTTTTACAATAAATTACTTTTCATGAGATAACACAAGAAATTACACTTAGAATTACTTTTCCAAGAGATGAGACAATGAGACAAGAAATTATTCTTGGAATTACTCAAGGAATTGCTTTTCCAACAGATGACACAAGATTCAGTTTGAAACCCCAAAACACAAGCAAGTTTCTCATTTCTTTATCAGAAAGAAATTTCTGAATTTCCGTAGTTTCTTATTTCTTCTTCTCATTTCTTTTGCAGTTCAGCTTCATAAAACTGCATTATTCAAAAGTAATTTTAATTTCTACAGATGAGAAGAAAAACAAACAGATGATTTCTAAACATGCATAAGAGTCTGAGCAAAACTTTTAGATAGAAAATAGTTTCAAAATCTGTCTGTTGAATTCCATTTCCAAGAAGGACTAAGGACATTCTGTGTTTTAGAGGGAATATCAGAGATTTTATCAAACACTGGTTTAGACAAATCTTTATTCTGCTGCTGGATGACTCCACCTGTATCTTTATTTTTCCCATTTTTAACAGTTGATGTAGAGAATAATTTACCTGTGTTCTGCAGCTCACCTGCTTTAGGTTTTCAGATCAGGTGAGCTGAAAACTGATTTTTCTTCCCAAAACTGACTCTTCCTCCCAAAACTCCAATGAAATTAGTACTTTATTGGAATTTTAAGGAAGATGTGGCTGTTCAGGGCTGAACTAGCTCACTCAGAATCACAGATGCTTTTAATTGGGAGGAGCTCCAAGCACGGAGGCAGGGCCAACATTTTCAAAGATTGGATTCCTCCAGGCTTTTCCATCCCTGTCAGCTCTGCAGGAACATCCCTGAGTGCTCCCTGGCCATTGTCCACCTCACCTTTTCCTCCTGAAATCAGTGTTTCACTCAGAAATGGCTGATTTGAGGAGGGTTCCAGCCCTGGGGGTGTTTTATTATGGGAAGGTGCAGGCACAGGACAGAATTCCCATCAGCAGTGGGGAAAAGCAGGGAATTCCTGCTGGGTTTTTCTCTGCCAGGGCATCCAAAACATTACAAAGCTTATTCCAATCAACAGCTGTCACAATATTCCAACCAAAATTCAGTTTTTAGTCTCTGTTACCAAAATTAATCTCAAATATAACTCAAATATTAATTCCCTTCTTTTCCTGTGAAGTGGCCAGAACACCACTCACAGGAACAATTCATCCTCTGTGAAAAGTTTCATTCTGCTCACAAACCTCTCTTTCCTTTAACTGGACCTTAAAGATCACATTAAAAAACATTAAAAAAAATATCCCTCAAATTCCCAGAAATTTAAGTGGAGGTCACCTGAACAGTGCTCAAAAAGTAAGGAAAATAAATCATGCAGTTCATATTTCCATAGCACCAAAAATCAAAGTTTCTCTTCTGAAAGATTCAGCATGCAGACCTAACTTGAAATTAGAGAAGGGGAAATTGTTCTACTTAAATAATACAGAATCTTTTAAAATTGTTTAGATACAGCACCCACTGGAGAGAAGAGTTAACCCAGAAGAAATAGCATTTCAGCACAGAGCACACAAACCCTACAAATATTTACACTTCCTCCAATCCCTACCATTACTCAGTTTGAGTAAATGCCACAAAACTAATTTCCTCAGGAAGGAAAAACAAAATCCTCCACAGAAATCTTCATGTTCCAAACTAAACCTGCTCCTTGAAGTCACACCAACATTCCCCAAATGCAGGAGTCAGGTAGGTGATCACTGGAGAAAAGTATATCAGGTCAAATTTAAGATTTATATTAGAATATCTGTTCAACTAAAATGAAATAAACCTATTTAACAACAAAACTGAAGAACTCTCAGTATTGGAGGAAAGCTGGTGATTGAAGGCTGAAATCTTTAATTTAATTTTAAGCAAGTGATGACTCCCTGTGGGCACAATTCCAGCTGTGAATTCCAGACTCTGAGGAGGTTTCCTGAATTTCTGTGAGTATTGATTCACCCACACCACCAAAATCCAGCCATGTGGGAAAATCCCACATCAATCACCCACAAACACCTTCATTCATTCAATCAGCTCAAACTTTGGGAAGTTCAAAGCTGCCAAAAGCTGCAAGACCATAAGGAATCAGGATTTAATGTCCTACAACCTTCTGTCCTGGTTTTTTATTGCCATAAAAACCAGGGCTCTGTGTGTCAGGAAAACCAGAGAGGAGCAGTCAGGAACAGCTCACAAAATTCAATTATTCTCCGAGCCAGTAAAATCCCCTGTGTGCATAATTTCCAAGGAAAGCTCTTTGGGATGAGGATGACATATGGAAGTTGCTGCCCTTGTGCAAACAAACCCCACCTTCCCTCCTCCCCATGAGTAAGGGCTCTGGAGAGCATCTGTCAGCCTGAAGGGTTATAAAAGTTATTATTGCTCTGCTGTTAACAGGAATTAAATTGACAGCGTTTCAAAATCACAGCAGGGCAATCAGCAAAGCCCTCTGAGCTTTGAAATGTTGTGGGGTTTTTATCTGAGAAGGGCAAAGCGCCACTCACCTTACAAAACCAAACCCCACCATCACCCAAACAAACACAAAAACAGGAGCTGAGGAAGTTGTGGAAGGCTACAATGGTAGAGAGGACTTTGGCAGCAAGTTTCAAGTGCCAGGATAAGAAAGAATTCCCAGAAAAAAAAAAAAAATTAGGATCCACAAGTTTCATCACAAGACAGTGCAGCCAAGCAGAATTGTGTGTAAGTGAATTTTGTGCCCAGAAAAGTCAGGCCTGTGAGTCAGCCTCAGATGATGTGAGCACAGCAGATCTGACTGCACTGCTTTGTTTCCTTCTCCTGCTCACAATTCATCCTCCTGCCCTCACCCCACGCAGCAGGTCAGGACCTTTTTCCTCAAGTTCATCCAAAAAATGTTGAAAATTTTGAGCTTAGTCAAGAGGCAATGCCATCCATTTGTATTTCGTGCTAGTCTGGGGTTTGTTGGTGTTTCAAACATTCCCTGCAGAGGAATAAAAGCTGCTCCATTCCCAGGAATCCTGTGGAGTTCCAGAGCTCAGATTTCCCTGTGGAGGCTGGACAGGGAGCAGCTCCCTTCTCCTGCTCAAGCAGAGCTTTTCCAGGCCTAAACTGAGAGGGCAGTGCCAGTGGCATCACCCATCCCAAAATAAAACACAGCCCCAGATATATAAATAGCATTTCTCAGTGATTAACTTGTCCTCTGCTTGCATGGCCTGAACTCCTGGCTCTGATTCTGACCATCAGAGCTCCTTCTAGGAAGAGCACAGCTTGGATTTTATGGGATTTGTTTTTTTGTTTTAATGGGATTTGTTCCTGATTTTGTTCCTGATTTGTTCCAAGTGCAGTGAGCAACTTCCCCTTACAGCTCCCACTGCAGGAATGTTTTCACACGTTTCAACATTGGTTGAAAAATGTAAAGGGCCCGAGTTTGAGCTCAGCTCTTCTGGGAGGAAAGGTCACACTCAGCTCTGTGTCAACAGGGCATGAGGCTCCACAGGCATCCTCAAAACAAAAAAAATCAATAAAAAAGGAGATTGTTGTGCCAGAAAGTAGGAGCAAGAGAGAAGTAGGGGAAGAGTTCACACCATTGGAAAAAATTGTCTTTCCCCTCATGTTTTCCTACCATGCTCCCAGGATTCCTGTTCCTCTTCAGGGAGCTGCTCAGTCCCTGATTCTCTGGAGTTATGACAACTACACCCCCTCCCCAGCCAAAATGCTCCAAAATACAGAAACAGAAGATTCTGATGCACAGCCTGACTACTACACCCAAAACTACAAAGGAAATTCATTTTACAGTGGCTAAATTGAATGGAAAATATCCCAAAGTGCTGCCATCCATCATCACTCTGTTGGAGAATGAGAAATGAAAATGCTGTTAGGAGTTCAAAAAGTAAATGTCAACTCTATCAGTTTCTTCCCTGCCTCTTCCTGCACCTTTCACTTTTTCTCTCTTAAAATAAATACTGGGAAAGCAGCAGGTAGTGGGAATTCTCAAGAATCACCCTCAAAACAATGCACATGTAGAAAGTGAAGAGTTATTTCTTAGAGGAACATCTCCCCTAAGCTCTTTCAGCATCCCTAAATGAAAGTTTCCATATCAGGGAATACAACACACAACTATGGAATAATTTCACTATTTCTATTACAATCACATAATACATATGCTCACACTTATGCTTTTCAGTTTTGTTACCCAAGCACTCAAAATTCAACATTTTTTGGGTTTTTCAACATTTAAGGCCTCTAAAATGACTTTAAAAACCACATAATTAAAGAGTTCTGCTTAAAATGAAATATCTTTATCTATTATGCTCTATTTACATCTAGAATATATACAGCAAATTATCAGGATTTGCATAGAAAATGGTTAAAAAAGAGTTACCAACATGCTGCTGGTTATGCAAAAACAAACAGCGTTTGTTAATTTCTACAGTTCCTGCTGGAGAACAATCCAACAAAAGGAATTTCACTGGCGACACACAGAGGCTTTGAGCTCTCTAAAGTTACACATAAAAGAAGAAAAAAGGGGAAAAAGAGGGAAAATGTCACACTGAGAGCAGACGAGTTCTCTGTGTGCTCCTCAGAGGGATTTCAGCGCTCCGTTCTACACCGGGGCACTGCAGAGACTCGAACTCCTCAGGAACAGCAAAACCACCCAGACCCACAGAAATCCGCACGGCACACTCACACAAACAAATGGAAATCGCAGCAAACCCACCTCCAGCTGAGCGACAGCTCCAACTCCTGCTATAAACGATCAAACTGCGAAACGACCAAACTGTACCGATCAAACTGAACAGAACACGCTGCTCCGGGGAAGGGAAGGTGTCCCCGGAGCCCGTTAGGCTTCTCCCAGCCAAGCCGCTCCGTACCTGCCCGCAGGTACCGACCCAGCGCTCCAGCCCCGGCCCCGGTGCTCCCCAGCCCCGCCGCGGCCACTCCGGGCCCTCCCCGGCACCGAACAAAGGCACCGGGAGCCGCTGCCGGGACTTCTCCCGCCCGCACGGAAACTTCGGCAATGCCCCGGCTGCGGGGAACGAGCACCGGCCCGGCCCTGCGCGCATCCCCGGGGCTGCCCGGCCCGCCGGGGACCCAGCGGCTCCTGCGGCCGCCTCAGGCCGCGGCCCCCAGCCCCGAGCACGGCCGGGCCGCGGGCGGGGCAGGGCGGAGCGCGGCGGGCGCGGGGAGCGGAGCGGCGGCCGCGGAACCGCCCCGGGCTCGCCTCAGGTGTGCGCGGCGGGCGCGGCCGCCCCTCACCTGCGGGGCTGCTGCTGCTGCTGCTGCCGCCGCCCCCGCGCCCGGCTGGAGCCGCGCAGCAGCGGCACGGCCGCCCCTCCGCCGCCGCGGCTCCGCTCGGGCACCATCGCAGTGCGCAGGGAGCGGGATGGGAGCGGCAGCGGCTCCGGTCGCGGGACGAGGAACGGGAGCGGCTCCGGGAGCGGCCGCGGCGCCGCCACCTCCCCTCAGCCGCGCGGCTGCGGCTGCCATGGAAATCACAACCACGCCCTGATTGGTCGGGGGCCTCGATGTGTCGCGGGCCGTCATTGGGCGGCCGCGGGTGATTGACAACGGAAGGAGGCGTGGCCGTGGCGGTGACCCCGCCCCTCTCGCACATCTGGCGCGCACAGCTGGCCGCGGGCGGGGCCGCACGCGCGGCAGCGTCTGGCCAGATGTGCCAGGCAGATGTTGGCGGCCCGGCCCGGCCCGGCTCGCGCGCCCCCTTTGCTCACCGAGAATTATCCTTGCGTTACAAACACGGACAAAACTCTGCCCGAGTTCTGCCCCCGGGCTCGGCTTTAGAGGCGGAACCTCCCAAAGCAGGCCAGCTCCAGCTGTTCTGTAAATGGAGAGAAACTCCGGTGCTGACAGCCCCGCTGAGGGCTCAGGTGTCCCGTGGGGTCACACACCTGCTCTGCAGCACAGGGAGGCGCCAGCCACGTGCCCACCACGTGTGCAACTGGGAAAACATCTGGAACAGCGTCAGGCTGGAGCAGGAGGCGGAGGCTGAGCCAGCTGCTGGCACAAACCCCAGCTGTGACCCACAGCTGGGTGAGGCAGCCAGGAAAGGAGCGAGGGTGACTCTCAGCCCCTGGAGGCGCAGCTTTATGAGGAAATTCACATCTCTAGATGAACTCACCTCTCCCAAAGCTCGGCCCGAGGCCATCCTGCCCCCTCATTCCCTGTGGAAATCCAGGTTCAGCTCCTCACCAGCAGGAAAACTCGTTGGGTTGGACTTGCTAAGGTTGACACAGCCATATGCAAATGCTAAATCCAACTGCAAACACATTTCTTCTCCACAAACAGAAGCTCAGATGCAGACAAACAGCCTGCAGACATGTCAGTGCTGCTGCAGGGTCACAGCAAAGGGGACAATCCCACAGGACATTCCCCAGATTGGTGCTGCCTGCCAACTGATGGGGGAAAAATCATCCAAAAAGATTCAACATCCCAAAATTCAGTCTGGGAAAAGCCACAGAGAAAGAGGAAAAGCACTTCTCTCTAGAGGTGAATATGGATTAGATCAGATGCATTTTATTTGCTAAGAAAATCAATATTTGCCATGCAAGCAGATACCTGTATCCATGACAGGGACAATTATTTCCATTCTCTGAAAAGCTCTGCCCTGGAAGTCCTGAATTTCCAGAGTACCCAGCACTTGAAAATCTTTTAAATATGCTCAGAGAGCTGCTGGGAGCCCAGAAAAACCCACAACTCCTTTCAAAGGTGGCAAAATCCCTTTCAAATCTCTTTTCCCTGACAGCTATTGATGAGCAATAAATGTCCTTTGCTCCCAAACGCAGAGGGATTTGAAGCAACGATTTCAAGGTGAAACAGTCTGTCTCCTGTTTCCAGTAACTTTGCCTCGATCCATTAAACAGCACTTTTCAGATGGCTTTATTGGTTTTTCTTTTATGGCTTTCACTGTGACTCACACAGATTGTCCCTTTTAAAACCTTCCAATCAAACGGCGCCTCCGGGCTGGGGGAAATGAGGGAAAAAGGGGAAAACAGCGCTGCTGGAGGGAGAAGCTGGAAATCCAGGAGGCAGAAGTGCCCCACGCTGGGCTCTGCTTTAATCAACGCTCACCCGGCAGCCACAGACCAAATATTGCACAAATCTGGCACCCAGAGCTGGCTGGGTGCACACAAACACCCCGAGGAGGGAAGGGGGGATGGCTCAGTGGGACATTTGATTTGGTCCCAGAAGTTGGGAACGATTCCCCCAATTCCCCCTGGGCTCAGCAGGGATGAAGGAAGAGCAGGACGGGGCTGCAGGGTCACAGTCTGGGGCTCTCACAGGAGCACAAGTGGCTGGATTGCCTTATTTCCCCTTGGTTTTCTGTGTTTTTTCCCTGCTTCCCCCTGTTTTTTCCTTGTTTTCCCTTGTTTCCCCGTTTTCCCTGTCTCCCTCTATTTTTTCCCTGTGTCTCCGTTTCCCCCCGTTTTTTCCTTGTTTTCCCATTTCCCCAGTTTCCCCCTATTTTTCCCATTTTTCCTTGTGTCTCCCTGTTTTCCCCTCTTTTTCCCTGTTTCCCCGTTTTTCCCTGTTTCCCCATTTCCCTGTTCTGGCCTGTTTTCCCATTTCTCCCTGCTTTTCCCTGTTTTCTCCTCTTTTCTCCATTTCCCCTGCTTCTCCCTGTTTCCCTCTCTTTCCCCCTCTTTTTCCCTGTTTTCCCCTCTTTTTCAATTTCCCCCTGGTTTTCCCTGGTTTTCCTTGCTTCCCCCAGTTTCTTTCCCTGTTTCCCCCTGGTTTTCCCATTTTTTCCTTGGTTTTCCCTGTTTCCCCCTGGTTTTCCCTGGTTTTCCTTGCTTCCCCCTGTTTCTTTCCCTGTTTCCCCCATTTTTTCCTTGGTTTTCCCTGTTTCCCCCTGGTTTTCCTTGCTTTCCTCTGTTTCTTTCCCTGTTTCCCCCTGGTTTTCTCATTTTTTCCTTGGTTTTCCCTGTTTCCCCCTGGTTTTCCTTGCTTCCCCCAGTTTCTTTCCCTGTTTCCCCCTGGTTTTCCCATTTTTTCCTTGGTTTTCCCTGTTTCCCCCTGGTTTTCCTTGCTTCCCCCTGTTTCTTTCCCCGTTTCCCCCTGGTTTTCCCATTTTTTCCTTGGTTTTCCCTGTTTCCCCCTGGTTTTCCCCTGTTTCCCCCCAGTTTCCCCCTATTTTTCCCTATTTTCCCCATCACTGCCACAGCTCCTGCCTGTTCCCATTCTCTCACCCCCAGCTGTGCCTGGGGTTCCTGCTGGCAGGAGGAGGAAGGAGGAGCATCCCTGAGTTCTGGTGCTATCCAGGAGCTCTAATTATGCTTTTTTTCTCCATCTCATCTCCAGATGTGACCCACGGCACCCACCAGACTTTTCCCCCACATGGCAGAGCCCAGCTGGGCACTGCAGGAGCCAGGCCAGCTCAGACTGTCCCAGCACCACAATTAGGGACACATTTTGCTGCCTGGGGAGCAGCATCTGCTGCCCTGACCTCTGCTAGCTGGGGTCTGGCTCATTCACAGCCCAAAATGAGGATTTTCCCCCTCCCTAGACTCCCAACCCAACACTCTTCCTGCCACCAACTCCACTCCAAAATTATTCCAGAATTCAAGTCCAATGTGAGATTTAACAGCTTGCTGCTCCAGATAGCCTGGCCCTCATCCAGGAGTATTTTATCTTAATTCCACCTCCCAATCCCAAGAATGCAAAGAATTTCCCCCCTGGCTCTGTCCAGCTCATTCCAGGAGCCCTGAGCAGGGTGAGCTGTTCTGACCAGAACTGTTAAATATGATTTTTTTTTCCCTCAAATCCCTCAGCAGCAGTGGCAGGACCCCATTCTGTGTCTCACACGAGAAGGATCTCTGAGCTCTCCTTCAGGGAGAAGCAGCTGGAGGAGGTTCAGTGCTTGTGGTTTTCATGTCTGAGGTCACTAAAGGGAGTTTGGAAAGGCAGGGAGGGGTGAGGGGCTCAAAAAAAAATCCCTGTTAGCTCTGTTGTAGAGGTTTGGAACTGAAGGAAGGGATTTGGAGGATGTGATAAAGCACACACAAAGGAGCAGGGGTGCATTTCAGCTTGTCCTGTGGAAATTAATTTGGTTTTGGGGTAAAGTTCCAAAATCCCAAGCCCTGTGTGCCCTGTGCTGGGCATCCTGCCCTGTCCCTTGGCTCAGGGATGTGCTGAGCCCACCCTGGGACCTGGGCATTTATGGATGGGAACAAAACCATGGGGAAATGATGGGATTGGCACTTTCCTGCCAAAGGGAACTGCCAATCACTCCACAGCAGAGCCCTCAGTGTGCCCTGGAGGATGCCAGGGCAGGATCCCTGCCCACAAGAGATGCCCCTGGGCTGGGGGGGATCCCAGAGCCCTGAAGCAGGGACAGGGAATGGGATTTACCCACAGCTGGCACCCAGCACCACAGATGGAGCCCAGCAGTGTCTGCAAGGGCACAAGCACTGAACAGAGCCAAAAAACCCAACCTGGACATTCAGGAATAACTTAAAATTCCCAAAGGAGGAGAAAACCCAAGAACTGTGTCCACAAGCCTTTGAGTTCAGGGAAAACCCACAAGACAGGAAGCCGATGACATTTTGCTGCGCCCCAGGAGAATGAGATGTTCCTGCACCCAGATCCTGCCTGGAGCCTCACCTGCCTGCCTTGAGATCATTTTAGGAGCAGAGCAGACCTGTCAGCCACACAGGCAGCCAGGACAGAGCTTAACTTGGAAGGATTTTGGTGTCTGGCTCAGCTTTCCCCAGAGGAACACTCATTTTTATTGCTTTTCCCTGCAGTGCCCTTGGCAGGACAAGGTTTGGCCAAAGCCACCCAAAGCAAGCCTGGGAACCCCTGGGGGAGCAGAAATTCCATTCCCAGGGTTTGCCAGCAAAACCCCTCAGCTGCCAGCACGGGGATCCCCCAAAACTGCAGATCTGCATCACCCCTGTGCAAACCTGAGTGCAGCTGCACCTCCAGATTTCCCTGGATTGCCTGGCAGGGATCCCTGGCTCCTGCAGGCTTTGGACTCATCCTGATCCAGCACCAAGCAGGGTTTTCCTGCTCCAGCACCATTTCAGGAGGATTTAAACAGGTTATCCAAGTCAGGAGAACACAGATTTCATTTTTACAACTTTTCACCTGCTCATGGCTCAGAGAGGATCAAGGTGATTTTTGCTCCAACCCCAAAAAACAGCTGAGCTATTTATTTTCTGATAAACAGCTCCATATTCCCCAGGTCTGCCTGATCCCTGCTGGTTTCTACATGGGACAGCTGTGAACTGACCTCGCCACACGTCTGGAGAAACAATTCTGGGGGCAGCAACATCTCCATGCTCCCTCATCACAGGATCATTTTAGGATCACAGAGATTTATTTCACAGGAAAACTTTTTCCCCCAGCTGCAGGAGCCCCTGGAGGTGCAGATCTTTGGGATTTTCCAGCTGCTAGGAAGCCCAATAAATACAGAAGGAGCTGTTTTTCCAGCCATAGGCATCTCCCCAGGCCTTGGCTTGCAGACAGCTGCTGATGTGGCACGAGGACGTGTGCGGGAGGAGAGCTCATCTCCGGCACGGGGACATCCCAGAATAACCCACTGCCTAATTCCTTCCCCTTCTTAGGCTTTCCTGAGGGAAAAAAAACCCTAAAAAAATCCCTAAATCAGTATTACAGAGCCTGGCTAGGCTGGAGTTTTTATAAAGTCTCTGCTGAAGGTTTTGTGTGATGTGTGATGCTCTCAGTTGACCCTTTAAGAGAAGAGAGATTTCTTATTTATTTTTCTTATTTATCTCTTATTTATTTTCTTATTTATTTCTTGTTTATTTCCTATTTATTTCCTATTTCTTATTTCTTGTCCCATGAGGTTTAAATGGCTGAAAATTCCTAATGTCAAGATCAAAACTGAGTTTGTAAAGCTTTAGCACACCGCCCTCCTCATGAGATAAATCTCCATCAGCTTGTTAATAAAGAGCTCAAAAGCAATGATCTCATCTGCACCTGGAAAATGGCACAAGGAAGTGAAAGCAGCTCACAAACCCCCCAAAAGTAAAATAAAAAACTCCACTGCCAAAGATACAAGATCAAAACTCTGAAGGTTGGTCACTAATGCTGCTGATGGGATGGTGCAGCCCTTTTCTGTGAGGTTCTTAGGAGGGAAATTCAAATTCTCACAGTTAAAGATGAGACAAGGCAGGATTTAAATCCCATCCCCACCGTGGTTCCTGGTTCCAGATGTGTTTTCACCATTCCCTGCCTCCTGCAGGGCTGAGCTTCATGCGCCAGCTGCAAGGAACTGAATTAAACCTGAATTCTTCAGTCAGAGACTCATCCTGTTTTGTCTAAAATGCATTTTTTAAATTAAAAATATCCACATGAAATGCTCTGGAAAAGGTTCCTCAGGGAAGGGAACCCAGAGTTCATGGGCATCTGGATTCTCCTGCTCACATGGTTCACTTGAGGGAGGAGTGAAGAGCAGGGAGTTGGACTCAATGATCTTTGGAGGTCCTTTTCAACTCAATCTACTCCAAGATTTTATAAACCATCTATAAACACTCACATAAATATAAACATAGTGATAAATCTAAATATAATTCTGCCCCAGCCTGTGGTTGGTGCCCACCCAGCCTCCCTCACTCCTCAACAGGACAGCAAGGAAGAGAAACTGAAAATAAAGTTCAAGGGTCAAGAGAAACTCAGGAACCACCCAGAGCCACCAAAGCTGCTGGAGGAGGAGGAGGCACAGCCTTTCCTCCAATTAAAACTCCAAAATTGTCCCAAAACTGCAACATTGTCCCAAAAGCACCTTTTGGAGCCTGGGCCAGGACACAGCTCCTGCAGGGACTGAGAAAATGGGATCAACCCTCATGAAAGCATTTGGGGAACCCTGCCAGTGCCTGCATCTGATTTTTTGCCTCAACTCCAGCCAGCTTTAATGCAACATCAGCTTGGAAGCTGTAAAACATCAGACAAACAATGTAAACCAATGCAAGCAGCAAGATTTAACAGGAAACAGGCTGTGCTCTTGGTTTGCTGGATGGGAGAGCAGCTGGCTGGGGCAGGGGTGATCCCATCCAAAACTCCTCACACCCATTTGCTCATTTGCAAGGAGAAAAAAGGGGGCTGAAGGCTGATTTCATGGGGGGGTTGGTGTAAATCATGTTTGTGGGTTCAATTGGGACAAAAGGCAGAAAAGTCACAAAAAGAGACAGATAAAAAAAATAAAATAATAGCAGCAGGAATGGGATGCCCGGAGATGTTGGGATTTCCTGCTTTTCGAAGGATTGGCAGTGGCATCGAGAGGAATAAATGTCTGTGCCCTGGAGCTGGAAATAGCTGCACTTAACACCTCTTTGGGGGATTTGAAGGCTGGCAGAAAGCTCCAGCAGGAATTTTCTCCTGCCAGCTGCGGCCAGGGCTGAGCTATCCAATGGCCCCGGATCCAATGAGGCTCCAAACAACACCAGGGACAGAGCCAAAAGCTGCTGGGAGGGCTGGGAGCCAAGGGATGGGACAGGCCCTGAGATGGTTAATGGGGTCAGCCCAGCTGATCTAATCCCTAAATCCACCACAATCCATTCCCATCCCTTTCCTCACCTCCCTGTTCCTGCTGCAAGGCCCTGGCAGGGGCTCCTGCTCCAGGGATACCCCACAGGGTAACACTGCTGAACCTCACTGCTCCCAAAATTCAGCCTCACCTGGGCTTCCACTTCCATGGATCCCACCCAGCTCCTGGAAAAGCATCCAAATCTCCCCCAAAATCTGACCCAAACTCACAGCACTGCAGGATTTCATCTTTTGATGCTCCACGAGGTGATTCCAGAAAGATCCAGCCCTTCTCACCACATCCATTGATCCCACAGATGCTGGAGAAGGGCTCAGCCTGATTTCCAGCAGCTCAGAATGATCTCTGCCCAAGCAAAGGCAGTTCAGGACACGCTTTGGGATTTTGGGGATCTCTTCCCACAAGCTGCTCCTTCCATGGATCCCACCCAGCTCCTGAAAGCGCATCAACATTTTCCCCAAAATCTGACCCAAACTCACAGCACTGCAGGATTTCATCTTTGGAGGCTCCACCAGGTGATTTCAGGCAGATCCAGCCCTTCCCACTGACCCTCAGGGATCAGCTGTGCTGGAGAAGGGCTCAGCCTGATTTCCAGCAGCTCAGGATGATCTCTGCCCAAGCAAAGGCAGCTCAGGACATGCTTTGGGATTTTGGGGATCTCTTCCCACCAGCTGCTTTTCCTTCCCCACCCGCTTTTATAGGAGCCTGCTGGCTCCCATTGGCTCAGGACACCCTTTTTACAGCAACCACTCTGCCCCATTTCAATTGCATTCAGTAATTCCTCAGCTCATTGTCCTGCAGAGATTAGTTACACATAAGCATATTTGAATGATTAACTCCTGGGCTCTGCTGAGGCCCCAGCAGAAAATGCTGAATCCAAAGGCTCCCTGTGACTCTCCCTGCCTCATCAAAATATTGTGGTTTTCCTTGGAGCCTTTGCTCCTGGCCTGCTCCAACCAGCTCAGCTGGCATTGGAGGGAAGATTTCAGCAGGGAAAAGGAAGGGAAAACTCAAAACCCAAAGAGGAAGAAGCAGTGTTTGAAGAGTCAGTCAAGAGTTTGGGGTTGAAAAGCTGCAGATCCCATCTCATCCCACTAAAGCTGGTGGCTTCCAAGGGTGACAAGAGGGCAGCACAGGGATGGGTGACCCATGGCAACCCTCCAGCAGGTTTTGGGGAGCATGAGGAGCATTTGGGGCCATTTCCAGTGGTCTGAGCTGCTTTTCCCTGTGCTGAGTCTCACCTGAGGTGGTGACACAGGCCAGAGGGTCCTGTCCCACTTGGAGCAGCCCATGGGGATGGGAAAGAAGCAAATTCCTGCTGAGCCCATAGCTGGAGGCAGGGTGCTGAAGAGGGAAAGGGACAAGGTTTAAATTGGCCTGGATTAGCCCATTTTCATCCCCCAGCCTGCTCACCCAGCTGGGCACAGGGAATCAGCAGCTTTTGGGGGGGTTTCTGGGTGATGAACACCAAACCTGCAGGGAGGAAGAGCTGGATCCCATTTGGAGGAGGTGATGAAGAGCAAACCTGCAGGGAGGAAGAGCTGGATCCCATTTGGAGGAGGTGATGAAGAGAAAACCTGCAGGAAGGAAGAGCTGGATCCCATCCTGAGGGGGTGATGAAGAGCACACGTGCAGGATGAGCTGGATCCCACCAGGTTCTGTGTGGGTGTTTCCAGTCCTTCCTTTTCCCTCCCTCCCTCACGGCTGCTGCACCCCTGAGCCAGGGCTTTGTGTCAGGAAATGCAGGAACCACACAGAAGGGAAAATGCAGATAATTTTGAAGGATATTAAAACCCAGCAGATGATGGAGGGGATGGAGATTGGACATTGCAGCTGGTGAGGCTGGAAGGGCTCCAGAGCTCAGCCAAGCCCAGGAAGGTGAATCCTGTCCCACCTTCCCCACAGGATAAGGGACACCAGTGCACCCAGATGGGGACTGGGATGGTGCAGAGCACCCAAGGTGCCTGTCCTGCACATTTCTCCAAATCTCACCTGCTTTTTGTCCACCCCAGACATTTCAGAGCTCAGCGTGTGTTGCTCATCCCTGTCCTGGTCTGGAGCACTCAGAAAACTGAAAACATCAAATTAATAAAAATCCAGGAATTTTTAGAACCCTCTCAGCCCTGTACAATGGCCCACACATTGCCATAAAAGCCCTCAGGTTACTCTCCCTCCTTCACAAACAACAAAAACTTTGGAGACTCTTTTAGACCTGGCAAAATCTCTCCAGTCCATGTTTAATGCCTTCACACATCCCCAGGAGTTAAATTCCACTCTGGTTAAGGGCAGCAATAAAAGAAAAAAATAGGAAAAGCCTGAAACTGGCCAGGCTGAGGTGCACAAAGCCTTTCCTGAGTCCCCTCTGCCAAAAGCCAAAGTGTGTCACAAGTTCAGCTCCCAGCTGAGGCTGCTGCTTCCAAAGGAAGTGGATGTGGTGCCAAGCAAGGCAGCAATCTCTGGGATGCAGAAGGTGCTGTCTGCACACTGCCCTGGCACAGCTGCCACCCCAGGGCAGGCAGAGGCAATGAAAAGTTTCATCAGAGAAAATGCAGCACGGAAAAATATCTCTGTGTGTGTGCATGGAAAGAGAAAAATATCTGTGTGTGTGTGCATGGAAAGAGAAAAATATCTGTGTGTGTGTGCATGGTTCAGGAGCAGGATCCAGAATAATCCCAGCTTGGGCTGGGGTGGATTGAGCTGGAGGGGCCCAGCACAGCCAGGGGAAGGGAATGGTTCTGGACAGGGTCAAATTTAAGGCAGTGGAGTAATTTTTGACCAAATGAAGAAAAATTCAAGAGAAAACTGTGGTTAAGATAATCCTGAAAGGATTTTAGATTTTCTGTGCTGACAGGCACTGACCCCCCAAGAGAAAACTGCATTTCACCTGAGGCTGTGGAGAAAAATTAAATTTAAACAAAATTAAATTCTAAAATTAAATGATAGAACTGGGATTATAAGTGTGTAGTTTGAATAGAAGTGTGTAATACCACATGGTAGAAAATTTAAAGGTTTAGAATATAGTAATATATATTTTACTATATATAACATATAGTAAAATATATATAATGTAATATAACATAAAGTTTGGTAAGATAGAAGTATCATATAATATATAGAAGCATAATATATATAATACATAATATATAGTGTAATATGTAATATATAGCATATAATATACAATATACAATATGTAATAGATATGATATAGAATATATAATACATTATACATTATATATGTTATATATTATATATTATATATGTTATATTATATATGTTATATGTTATATGTAATATACACAACACATATTATATAATATATAAAATAGAATATATACAATAGAAGTATTATATAAATATATAGTTTGATAAAATAGAAGTTTTAGGCCAGAGACTGGTCCTTCTTCTTTATGAGTTTAGGTAGTTTTGTGTAATTAGATGAAAAAATCTGCATTGCAGGCCATGAGTGGTTAGTTATTAAATTAGAAGTAAAAATAATTTAAATATAATTTCTTAATTAGACAGTTTATCCTTAAAAAGCCTTGTAAAGAGAAATACAGCTCCATTTTTAGTTTGTTAGAATGAAGTAGTGTAGAACTCACAGGCTGTAAGACTATAATACAGATAAGAACTAATAACATCTAAGTCAAACAAGAAATGCCATCTCACACACTTAATTCCCATCTTAACCAAAAAAAAAAAAAAAAAAAAAAAAAACCAAAAAATGTCCAGGCCCAGCCTCACACACAGCCCTGAGCCCCCCCAAAGCTCTCAGCTCTGCAGGAGGGATTTCCTGCACCTTCCTCAGCACCCCCTGAGCACATCTGGCTCCAGCAGATCCACTCCCCTTGCCCAGCTCCAGAGCACAGGCAGGAGCAGCAGCTCCTTCTCCTCCCATAAAATAAATCCTCTTCTCATAAAATCCTCCAGCAGGGACTGCCAAAGAATCCCCAAGAAGTGTGAATTGATGGGAGAGAAAGCCCAGGTGTTTTCAAGTATCAGATCAGGGATTCTGGCAGCTCATTCCACTTTCTCAGCCCTGAGCAGAGCCAAACACACACAACAGGGGAAAATAGTGAGGGAGAGATAAGAAATGAGAAAATTAAAAGTAATATCCACTTCTTAAATATTCAGGAAGTGCTGAGTTTCTTCTCAGAAAACACATTTACCTTTCTTGCAGCCCCAGAGCCACTCAGTGCCACCTTCTCTGCTCCAAGATTAGGAGGGTCCATCTCCTGTGGTTAATTAGGGGGATAATTAAGGGAATCAAAAGCAATGTGGGAGACTGGCAGATCTTCTGTGTGATATTCAGGACATTGGGAAATCACATCAGCAAGGTGATACCTGCATAAATCATTTCTGATCTGGGGGTTCTGACCCAGAAAAGATCAAACAACACAACTCAAACCTGTGCTCAGATCAAATCCTCACCTGAATTTACAGCTTTAAAACTCATTTCTTGATGCAGTGCACAAGCCACAAGCCCAGAGCCTTTCAAATGTTGTTCAGCATTGGATTTTTAGGGGAATTATTGTTTACAAGCCATGGATGGGTTCACAGAGGGCTACCAGCTGTTAACATCTGGAACTGATACACTGAAAGGTTCAGTGCAGCAGCAAGTGAGGAGTTCTGCATCCTGCACAGCACCCCACAAGCACCCAGCTGCTGGCAGAAACTCAGCCCAGCCACAAATCAATTCCCAAGATGGAACACCCAGCTTCAGGGATCTGCTGAGCTGTTCTTGTTGGCTGAAGATATTTACAGGCTGCTCCAGCTGCTTTTGATATGTTCAGAACAAATCTCAATAACTTCATTTTAGATCAAAATGTAAACACTTGCAGCCCAAGGCTGCAGCCTGTCAAACAAAATCAGGGGCTGCTGTGAATAAAAATGTTAATTTTAAAATTAATTGTGTGTCTTTCCATGCTATGATCCACTTATCTCTCGTTTTCTTTCCCTTTTGGAGAGAAAAATATACATTGAGGTATCACAAACCCATCAAAAACTTTGCCCCTCCAACACCAAACAAACCCAGTCCAAATGTACCTTGAGTCTCCAGCCTTGGAAGGCATTTAATGTATGATAAATGATCTTTTAAAAGGCAACAAATATATTTTTCCAATAATTTTCTTTCCTCTCCAAACATCAAAGAAGCTTAAATACCATGGAAACAAATATGACAAATCCCCCAGACAGTGGAATTTATCAGTCCCTTTCATACACTGCACAACTGAAGCTCAGAGAGCACAAATTCTCTGCATAAAAACACAAAATAAACCCATGACAGAGCTGAGGGGGGGGGAAAGCCAGATATTGTGATTTGATCTCGTCTGTAAGTCACAAAACTCCCAGGATGTACTTAAAATTTTATTTCTATTTCCAGTACATCATAATAATTATAAAAGAATGGTCTGCAGCCACAATTTAAACCAGTGGCTGGTGTGTGGATATTCACACACAGATGATTTATTATAATCACAAAGGCTTTCAACATGAAATACTTGATGCTGAAATCCTTCATCACACAAAAAAGCTCAGGAAATTCTGCTTCATCCAGGCCTGACTCTCATATTCCCAAACCAGATCAAGAGCTCAGTGTTGCCTCATTTATTCCTCCATCTCAGGAGTGCCTTGTGTGTGTGTGAATATTGCAATAAATGTTCAGAGGGCAGAGAGACACCCCAATATTCTGCTGGTTGGGCACTCCCAGCTTTGATTTCACAGCTTCAACCCCCCCCAGCTCCCTGGTTTCAGTGCAGTTTGCTGAATCTGGATCTCTTTTATTTAGAAGGGGCTCCCAGACATCCTTGAGTTGCCCTCCCACAGATCCTCTCAATTCCATGATGCCCAGATTTGGGAGCTCCTGCTGTGCAAACAGCCCCAAAATTGGTTTTGCACTGCTCTGGAAGCCACTTGGGCAGCTGCAAAGCTGAAAGGAATTCTCATTGCAGCACTGCTGTGCTGATTCTGTGGGGAAAGGAAAAATCCCCAAAGATGCAGAGCCCCAGCACTCCTGAGGCTGCTCCACTGCAAACCCTGGCACTGCCACCCCCTGTTCATGACAAAACCCCCAAACAATAGTGTCCTTTTCCCTGCTTCCTTGTGAACAATTGGTTCCCTCATCACCTCCAAATCATAAAAATCTGAATCTATTTTACAGTTATAATACAGGATTGAACTGGTATCAAAGCCAGAGTAAGAGCAGCTGGTTCTCTTCTGGAAGTGCTGCCTGCTATGCCTGGTCACCTTTGTGTTCTGCTGCCACTGCTGAGTCCCTGTGCTGCTCCTCTGGGTCCCCTGGCAGGATGTTGGTGACTGTCTGCAGGAGGGACTCGATCTGCTCCTCTGTCAGCCTCTCCTCGCTTTCCTCCACCATCTGCAGGTCAAAAAAAAACCCCAAAAAAACCCCATTGGCATCATCAAATCCACACTTCCTCCCTCAGGGAGAAGGACTCAGCTCAGCAGGGAAGACTTTGTCAAGACACAGCCTGAGCTCATCACAAAAGCATTTTACAAAGCAGAACTCTTGGAATATTTTGAAAAAAGAAAGAAAGAAAGAAAGAACTCCATTGTTCAGCACGACAATTGGCACTGTGTAATGAGATCCTGATTTCCTTACAGCAAGGCAAACACCACCCTGGGAACAGCCTGGCTTCCCCTAAAGCCTCCCTCAACCTCCACATCCTTGTCCTGAGCCAGGCTTTTCCTTTAGCTCAGATGCAGCCTCACTTTCCTGACCTTTCTCCCAAGTTTTTGTGTTTTCATGGGATATCCTGAGAGGAATTCCCTGGACCTTGGCATCTCATGCAGTACCTGCAGGAAATAATCAGCCCATCAAAGAAACCACCCCATCCTACAGCAGCTGTACCCCACTGGAATTTGCTTGGATTGGGAGACTCCTGGATATAAAGACATTTAAAAGCTCTGAGCAACATCAAAAACACTGTCATGACTCAACTCCATGATTCCAGGAGATTAATTAGGGACCTACTCCCACTGTGGAGCTGTGGCAGCTTTTCCATCACTGCTACCAGTAAAACAACTGCCCTAATTTATAGGCAGCTGTTAAAAGGGAAAAAAGCTTGTCAGAGGACTGGAAAAGCAAGTCAGAAGAACTCTTCAAACACAAATGAAACCAATTAGGATTGTGGGGTTTGAGTTGTCTTTTTTTTTACAGCAAGTCCTTGAGAATGGCCTTTGAAGAGGAGTGATTTATAGTAATGATGGTTCCAAGTCAATGCAGGTTTAATCAGCTCTAGCTGCAACTGCCAGCTCTTCAGATGCCTCCTGAAAAGCAGAGTGGGACTTCAACTCATTTTTGTGCAAAGAGGACTCTGAAGAAAAACAATCTGATCATCTTTCATCAGGATCATCCACAGATCTGCACACACACAGAGAATCCACTCCTCAGCAAAAGGCAGACACTGAATTTCCATTTGTTAATGACTTTCTGGGGACTATCCCCATCAAAGGATGAAATCCCTGTGGAGTGGCTTTCCAGGCTCAGCAACTACTGTAGGACTCAGGCTTGAACAGCAGCCCTGGCTCTGCTCCCCAGCAGCTGCTCCTCTGCATTCCCTGTGCTCACACACACTCACATCCTCCTGCCCTGGCTGGGAGAGCCCCTGCAGCTGATTCCTGCCAGCAATTTACAGGGAATCATCTCAGCTCACCTTGGAGCACCAGCACCACTCCAGGAATTGTGGAAGTAGAAGGTATTCCTGGAACTAAATGTTCTTTCAGGTCTCTCCCAGCCCAAACTATTCTGGGATTGGGATTCCATGATCAAATCTGCTCCAGCCCCTCCTTGGTGCCAGTGCTGCTGACAAATCCCTCCTCTGCAATGAGCTCTGCTGTTCAATCTCACAGAGGATGATCAGCCTGCCTTTCAGATTGGATTATGGGGTTATTCTTTTCTGGAATTGGGGTTAATAATTTCTGGATATGGGGTTAATAATTTCATTTCTGTTACACTCCATTCCAAGGTGGGGTAGGTGCTGTGGGAGCAGGAGCTGCACAAAGAACCAGCCCAGGAGCTTTGGGCACCTGGATCACTCCAGACTGAACCAATGTCTCCCAGATTTGTTACCATCCCTCAGAAAACAGCACTTGGCCTTGTTCAGATTTGATTTATTGTATCCATAAAGTCCAACTCTCTTCCCATTTTAATTTTATCCAAATCTGTATCTCCTCTCCCTTTTCCCCTCCACTCTCTCCTTTAGGTGCTTGCTCTGATGACATCAGAACTCAAACAAAAAGAGGGAACAGAGCTCCTAAATTCCCTTCTGCTGACACATCCAGAGGGAAGTGGGAATTCCTTCAATTCCTGCAGGGATTTCTGATCAGCTCCTACCAACTCCTGACTTTAAGCAGAACATGTGAATTCTAATCCTGTTTTCTTCCCTGCTCCCCAGTGACTCCAGATGAGTAATGCCCCAGTCCCAGCATGAACAAGCCCTGGGATGTGATTTTTGTGGCCCAGCACGAGGCTGACAGACTGCAGGGACAGACACAGCAGCTCTGGGGGTTGCTCTGCAGCCCCAGAAATCCCAGCTGAGCACGAAGCTGATGAAAGAAAACCATCTCTGCTGTTTCAGATGCTCTGGTGCTCTAAGTGATTTCATTAAAATGTTGTTTTAGAGATGTCAGATCCTGCACTGATGAGGGGATGGAGCTCCCAAATTCCCTTCTGCTGACACATCCAGAGGGAAGTGGGAATTCCTTCAATTCCTGCAGCAAAATTCACCTCTTGGTGCCTCTCCAGCAGCTCTCAGGAATCACCCACAGACACAAATCAACACAGAGCAGGATGGACAGACAGCTTCTTAGTCAAATTGATATTTCAGCCTTATTTTGTAGTGATATTATTTGAGATTTCAAAGGCTCAAAAGCACAAACTGTGAAAATAAATTAATAAATTTTTTTTCACTCTTTCAGGAAGTGAAAAAACCAGCCTGAGATGATTTATGACAACATAAGCAGTGAGGAAGCAGCAAAGCAACAAAAATTCAAAAATTAAGCCCAGACAGCATGTAGATAAAGAGGCAAATGAAACTGTCCTAAAGGAAAACAGATCTCAGGGGAACAGGAGGTCACTCATCCTACATTCAGCAGATGTTCTCAGCCCTCAGATTTACAGCTGCAAGACAAAATACCTCTGATGCTGAGAGCACCAAGAAATACGGTGCTGAGGAGAGAAATGAGATGTAAAAAGCAGCCCAAGAGGCAAAAAAACCCCCAAATGGATTCAGGTGCCTCCTTTTCCAGGAGCAATTCCACCAATCCTGGAGGAAATGTCCAGCCAAAAGCCCTGCACTGGCTGAAACTGCTCCAGAGCCAGACTGAGTCCATAAGCAGCCAGGAATGCAAAGTTTATAGTAAAGAAAACAAAAATGCAAATGTTTGGAGGGAGGGGATGAGCTCAGATGTTGATGTTGGCAGTGCCACCCAGCCCTAATGGGAACAGTTCCCCTCTCAGAGGATGCCATGGGAAAAGTCTGGGGTGTTTCTGAACCAAGTTGGGGTATTTCTGACAAAAGATTGGGGTATTTCTGAGCAAAATTTGGACTATTTCTGACCTGAATTTGGGGTATTTCTGACCAAAGATTGGGGTGTTTCTGAGCAAAGTTTGGGGTGTTTCTGACCAAAGATTGGGGTACTTCTCTCCCAAGTTTGGGGTATTTCTCACCCAAGTTTGGGGTACTTCTGACCCAAGTTTGGGGTACTTCTGACCCAAGTTTGGGGTATTTCTGACCCAAGTTTGGGGCATTTCTGACCAAAGTTTTGGGTGTTTCTGACCCAAGTTTGGGGCATTTCTGACCAAAGTTTTGGATGTTTCTGACCCAAGTTTGGGGTGTTTCTCACCCAAGTTTGAGGTGTTTCTCACCCAAGTTTGGGGTACTTCTGACCCAAGTTTGGGGTATTTCTGACCCAAACTGGGCTATTTCTGACCAAAGCTTGGGGCATTTCTGACCAAAATTTGAGGTGTTTCTGACCAAAGTCTGAGGTGTTTCTGACCGAAGTTTGGGGTATTTCTGACCAAATTTTGGGCTATTTCTGATCAAAGTTTGGGCTATTTCTGACCAAAGTGCTGCTGGCCTCAATATCTGCAGATTTGGGTGAGGAGCAGAAGTGGGGAGTGTGACAGAAATGTAATTTCTGCATTAAAAGAGAATTTGCTGCAGCACATCAATGTCATCCATCACCACACCCAGAGCGTGCTACCTGTGAAATAGGATTATTCACTCACCTCAGGACTCATCATCTCTATTTCACCCAAATTAGAGCAGTTTGATACTCAATTTCCATTGCAATATATTCATAAAATCAGCAATGCTCCCATTTAGTTTCCAAAATGCTCCACATCGAATCAAAGAGGAAAACTTTATAAATTAATTGGTGTAAAATTCTCCCAGCTCAAACAAAAAGCAGCACGTTCCCCCTGCAGCTCCAATTGAATTCTCAGAAATTCACAGGCAGCCCATGAAGATAATCCCAGGGATTAAAGTGTTTATTCATAAATTAAGGTGTAAATAAATGTCACAGGCAAATGGAAGCACAAAATCACTCAGGACTGTCTAAATTCCTTTTTTTTACTCAGTGAAACAAGGACAAACATCCCTAATTCAAACCATACCTATCTTTTGTGCTTACCCAAATAAAAACAGAATTTAAGAGACTTCATCCTCCTCCTTGTGCTGCTTTCAGTGCTAATGTTTATTTGGTTTAGTCTCCTGAGCCATAACAATAAATCAAGAATGAAGAATAAATAAAGCCACACTGAAGAACCCCAAAAAGTCCTGAAGGAACTGAGAAATTCTCTCAGCATTTGATCCACAAACCTCAGCATCAAAGAACAACCTGTGGGTTAAAAGCTATTGTTCATTGGAATAATAAGCTAAGAATTAGATTTTTAAATAATCAGTGAAGTGCAGCAATAAAGGAAATAGGGGCTCTGATCATTTCCAAAGCAATCAAGCACATAATTTACCTCCAGTGGGGGAGGGAGATGTTTGATGAGAAAATCACTGTGATTTCCTCCTTTGAGCAGTGATTTGAAACTGCTCAGCACCACATCAATAGCAAAAAACACATTAAAAAAAGAAATAAAGTAAAAGAATGAATGATTGAATTAATGTCCCTCAGAGATAATTAACCAAAGGCAAGGCAAAACACATGGTTGAGAAAATAAACTGTTTAAACCCCGTTAAGATCTTTCATTTTCCAAAATATTTTCCAGTATAAAAGACAATGTGCCAGCCTGTAAGTATAAAATTCTCCAAGGTGGAAATACATTTTTAAAAAGCACAAAATCAAAATCTGCTTTTCCATTCTGAGAGAATTTTATTTTATATGTTTATATATAATGATATGTTTAATATATTTCTTTAAATAGATATAAATATATATTTAAATATATATTTAATATAATATATTATAGCTAATATTTATATTTTAAAATCTATTATATAAATATGTAAATATTTATATAAAATAGTTTACGTTTAATATATTTCTTTAAATATATTTAAATATATATTTAAATATATATTTAAAATAATATTATAGTTAATATTTTATATTTTAAAATCTATTATATAAATATGTAAATATTTATATAAAATAGTTTACATTTAATATATTTCTTTAAATATATTTAAATATATATTTAAATATATATTTAAAATAATATATTATAGTTAATATTTTATATTTTAAAATCTATTATATAAACATATAAATATTTATATAAAATAGTTTATATTTAATATTTCTTTAAATATATAATATCTATTATATCTATTATATATTAATATATTATATCTATTATATTATACATACAATAATATATAATATATATTTAAATATATAAATATAAAAATATTTATATAAAATATTTTTATTTAATATATTTCTTTAAAAATATGTATCTATTATATATTATATATAATATATTAATATATTACATATTATATATTAATATTATATATATTATACACCTAATATTATATATTATTATATATAAATAGAATAAGTATTAAATATATTAAAAATATATATATATACTTAAATATATATATATATTTATATTATTTTTGTATCATATTTTCTGTGTAGGCAGGATAACAATGAAAGTAGGACAGAGGAGAAGAGACAGCCAAAGCCATGCAGTGACCTGTGAGCCCCAAAAGGTGACTGCATTTAAAGAAGGGAAGAAAAGGCTGCAGATGGCAATTACATAAATCTGTTTAAGCACATGAAGCCAACAAAGGTGTGAGAAAGGCTCTAATTGTGGTTTCTGACTGAATAAAGCTCCTGCTTGGGCTGCTGTGGACACTGATCTCCTCTGAGAGGCCTCCAGCTTTTCCACCTCTGCTCCTTGGTGACACAAGGAAAATGCTCCTCTGGTCCCTCTTTAGTCCTTCCCCTTTTCTTTCCAGTAAATCTGATCCTGTTCCTCCTCAGCTTGCTTCCAGGGCAAGATTGCAAACAGATGTTCTTAATGCAAGAGATCTTTATTGAAATAATATCCTGAGTGTAACAAGCTCTTTATTACCACAGGGGTTTGTAGTCCTGAGGAGATGTTTGAGAGAACAGCAGCATCTATTTCCATTTAGTTACAATTCCTCTGTGCAGCTGAATTATTCTTACACTGACAATGGCTACTTTATATCCACTTCTCATCCTGCATTATTGCTCATTTCTGTTTAGAATTTTGGATTTTAGTGTAACAAAAAACCATTTAAAACAGGGAAGATGTAAAAAAAATCAAGTATTCCATCACAGAGTGGCACAGCAAAAATATTAAATATATTCTTATTTAAAATACTTTTATAAGTCACCTTTAATGACTGAATCGGGCATTTTAAATTTAAAAAAGAGAGGTGAAGAATTGGTCATTTTAAATTAAAAAAAGAGAGGTGGAGAATTGGTCTGAGAGGGCTCTGAGAGGAAGCTGAGTGGATTTAAAACAGGGAAGATGTAAAAAATAAAGTATTCCATCACACAGCTGCACAGCAAAAATAGTGAATATATTATTATTTACAATACTTTAATAAATCACCTTTAATGACTTCATTGGGCATTTTAAGTGAAAAGAGAGGTGGAGAATTGGTCTGAGAGGAAGGTGAGTGGATTTGAAGCAGGGAAGATGTAATAAAATAAAGTATTTAAAACAGAGAAGATGTAAAAAAATAAAGTATTCCATCACAGAGTTGCACAGCAAAAATATTAATTATATTCTTATTTACAACACTTTGATAAATCACCTTTAATGACTCCATTGGGCATTTTAAATGAAACAAAGAGAGGTGGAGAATCTGAGGGGAAGCTGAGTGGATTTGAAGCCGTGGATGTAAAATGTGCATAAAATGAAGGGATCCATTCAATCCCTGGCCCATGAGGAAGCAATTATTGAATTATCTCCAAGGTTCAGGCTGCTTGGACAGGCCCAGGCATTGGTACTCACCAGCTGGATCTCCACTGCACTCACAGGCCTGTGGTTGAGCAGCTGCAGCTTTTCTGCCCTGGTAAAAGCACAGTGAGGAAAATGCACATTACTGGGGGTTTGAGGGTGAAAAGCACAGTGAGGAAAATGCACATTACTGGGGGTTTGAGGGTGAAAAGCACAATGAGGAAAATGCACATTCCTGGGGGTTTGAGGATGAAATGCACAGTGAGGAAAATGCACATTACTGGGGGTTTGAGGGTGAAAAGCAAAATGCACATTACTGGGGGTTTGAGGGTGAAAAGCACAATGAGGAAAATGCACATTACTGGGGGTTTGAGTGTGAAAAGCACAGTGAGGAAAATGCACATTACTGGGGGGGTTTGAGGGTGAAATGCACAGTGAGGAAAATGCACATTACTGGGAGTTTGAGGGTGAAAAGCACAATGAGGAAAATGCACATTACTGGGGGTTTGAGGGTGAAATGCACAGTGAGGAAAATGCACATTACTGGGGGTTTGAGGGTGAAATGCACAATGAAGAAAATGCACATTACTGGGGGTTTGAGGGTGAAAAGCACAGTGAGGAAAATGCAAATTCTTGGGGTTTTGAGGATGAAATGCACAATGAGGAAAATGCACATTACTGGGGGTTTGAGGGTGAAATGCACATTACTGGGGTTTTGAGGATGAAATGCACAAAACGGAAAATGCACATTACTGGGGGTTTGAGGGTGAAATGCACAGTGAGGAAAATGCACATTACTGGGGGGTTTGAGGGTGAAATGCACAGTGAGGAAAATGCACATTACTGGGGGTTTGAGGGTGAAAAGCACAGTGAGGAAAATGCAAATTCTTGGGGTTTTGAGGATGAAATGCACAATGAGGAAAATGCACATTACTGGGGGTTTGAGGGTGAAAAGCAAAATGCACATTACTGGGGGTTTGAGGGTGAAAAGCACAGTGAGGAAAATGCACATTACTGGGGGTTTGAGGGTGCCAAGCAAAATGCACATTACTGGGGGTTTGAGGGTGAAATGCACAGTGAGGAAAATGCACATTACTGGGGGTTTGAGGATGAAATGCACAATGAAGAAAATGCACATTACTGGGGGTTTGAGGGTGAAATGCACAGTGAGGAAAATGCACATTACTGGGGGTTTGAGGGTGCCCTCAGTGGCTGCAGTGATGCAAACACTGCTGATAACTCAGGGATGAAATGTCACTGCCAGGAATGGTCCTGCCTGGCTCTGCAGTGTGGCTGAAGGGCCATAATTTGGATTTTTGAATGATTTGGGGAATTTCCTGTGCTCAGCCATGCTGCTGTTGGCCCAAGGTGGCAAGCAGAGACCCTGAGATCATTACTGTGCAAGCATTAATTATTAATTAACTGCTGCTTTGTTAAAGTCTGCAGAAATGTTAAACAACTCAGCAGACACCCAAAACTTCTGCCATGAACACACAACCACAAGAACAATTTTCATACCTAAGGGGTTCCAATCCCATCAAACAGCAGCAATTTGGTTTTTTCTTTTAGCTCATTGCAAATACAAACTTCTAGCAGGGAACTACAAATTGGAAAAATCTAAATCTTGGCATTTATTACCTTCTCCAAGGTAGAAATACATTTTTAAAAAGCACAAAATTAAAATCTGCTTTTCCATTCAGAGAGAAAAACGTGGAGAAATTTGTTCCTTAAAAAAAAATGTTTCATCTTCAGCATTAAGTAAAGCTGAACCATTCTCATGGTGAGCTGAACATCCCTGACTTTTTATTCTAGGGCATTTTAAAGCATTTTTAAATGGATTCTGGAGAGTTTAAAGCATATTTAAACTGATTCTGGAGGGTTTAAATAAAGCATTTTTAAACTCATTCTGAAGAGTTTAAATAAAGCATATTTAAAATTATTCTGGAGGGTTTAAAGCATATTTAAACTGATTCAGGAAGGTTTAAAATAAAGCATATTTAAACTGATTCTGAAAGGTTTAAATAAAGTATATTTACACTGATTCTGGATGGTTTAAAGCATATTTAATCTGGTTCTGGAGGCTTTAAAGCATATTTGCACTGATTCTGGAGCGTTTAAAGCCTATTTAAACTGATTCTGGATGGTTTAAAGCATATTTAAATTTATTCTGGAGAGTTTTCCCCTGGGGGATTTTAGAAGGAAACCTCACGGCTTTTAAGAGAACATAGAATCACTCCATGTTTGCAACCACCAATTTCTGTGTGTCTGGAGATACCTCAGAAATATAATTTCATTTCAAAAGGTCTCTGCCACTGGCTGCTGGATGATCCAGCTAAAATTTCCATTTTCACCATCACTTTCAGCTTCAGAAGAAAAAGCTTGTGAATTTTCAATCCAGCATTTGTGACATATTAACAATCCCTATCAGAAAGATCCAGGAAAATTATTTATTATTAATTTGCTTTGCTTTTGGAGAAATAAAATATGTTTCCACTGGTGATGGGAAGCAGGGAATCAACCTCCTTTGTTTTCCCTGTTAATTTGGTGTTTCCAACATGAGGCCATGGAGAGCAAGGCTGGATTTTGCTCTGAACTCAGGCAGACAGATGAGGTGTTTACAACTGCTGCCATCTACCAGAGTCATAAAAATCAGGAATAAAACCCAATAATGGCAGGAGATGAGCACTCAAATCCTTGACATGGAAAGCAGGTGATTTAAGGAATCAATGAGAGATAAAACTCACTTGTGTAAAAGCAAAGCTGATGGCAGCACTGCCATGCAGAGCTGGGCAAAGAATATTAAATAATAATTTTATCCTATAAAAATCTGGCTAATTCAACTGGAGTTTTGAAAGATTTTTCCTCCAGAGCTGGGAATTCCCTGCTTTGGTGCCTGATGGAGGCAGAGTTGGTGCTTTCAGTGCTCTCTGCTTTGCTCCCTGGCCAAGCAAATGTTGGTGCTCAATTTCCAGAGGTTTCCAACAACTCCTCCCTGTAAAATCCTCCCTCCTCCTCCTCCTCCTCCTCCTCACAAGGACAGCCTGTGATGAATTCATATTTTACCCAAGTTTCTCTCACATGACACTTCAGAGCCTTCTCAAACAACTCTTTCTTCTCTTCTGCAGCAAAACACATCCCAATCCCCCAGCTCCACACAAAGCACATTACCTGACTTTTATTAAATCAATTTCCTCATCCTCTTCTTTTCAAAGTAACATCCTTGAAATATAAACCCCAGAGCCAAATAAAGAGGATCAAATGGCAAAAGCCATTTTATGGCTCAGCTGAAGAATGCAAACCTGATTTATCCAGAGTTCTTTTCAAGCAGGTGGGGCTGTGTTTATCACAGGAAGATTACTGGCACAGCAGCAGCAAGCAGAAATAAATTAACACCAATTACACATTGTGACTAAAACAATCAATTAGTGCAACTGCTGGTGTTTCCTGAAGAAATAGAGGGCACAACAAAAAAGGTCACCTCTCCAAGAGATTTTTGCTCATAAGCACTCCAACTCATTAGGGGCAGACAGAAATTTTACACTCAGGCCAAACAGATCCTAAAAGCATCATTTCAGGGGATTTGCAGTTTTTGTAAATGTGAACAGAAGAATGAGAGAGAACTGACAGTGATTAACACATTCAGATGTGGCAGCTGAAGGATTTCATGGCTGGTTTTGATCAGCAAAGCTCCCTACTGGAAAATGATGCAGAACAACACAAAGGAACGAGCAGCAGGGAGCAAAAAAAAGCCCCAAAAGCTGCATAAAAAATGCCATATTTCATCTGGAACTGCTTGTGCAGCACAGGCACTAATTAACACCCCGACACAAGGATCTTTAGGCATGGTAATGTGTAATTATGAGGGAAGCAATGAAACAAACACTCCCAAAATGTCTCTAAAATGCATTTTAGAGGAAACTGGATTGCTCAGCCCTCAGCAGAAGGCAGAGGTTTGAGTGGGAGCTCAGTACCCACTGCACCTTTTTAATATTGATCCCAAAAATTCACTGCTGGGATCAGGATCTGGGTCTGATTCCAAAAACTGAATGCTGGCGTCAGGTTGTGTACCTGGAATTTCCTGATCCCAAAAAAAACTGACTGCTGGGATGAAGCTCTGGGTCTGATCCCAAAATCTGACTGCTGGGACCAGGCTCTCTGCGTACCTGGAATTTCCTGACAGCACACACACAAATTAAAACCTGAATAACCACAATTTCATCAGAGATTAGCTTTAAGTAAAGCAACCATGCATTAGGATCAGCCCTGATTGCAGTGTTTGGCTTGGGCACAGAGCTAAGCTTGAATTTAGTTCATGCTCCATTAAATCTAAAAAGTAAAATTAACTTTTTTCAGCTCCCATGAATTCATCTTTACACTTCCTACAGCACTCAGGGCACGCTGGTGCTTGTTAAATAAAAGGGGAAATGTCCCACTCATCCAAACAGAAGGTGAAGAACATTTTCAGCCTCATTGCCCCCAAACTTCAGCATCTGCATTTTCCCTGCCCTGCCTGGATTTTAGCACCAGTTTGGAACATGAAAGCTGCTCACTCAAATTCATATCCATACAAAAGATGAGTGACAGAGAAAGCAATTTTCTCACATAAAAGCAAGATCCCACTAATCAGAGTTAATGGGCCGTGCTGCAGACTTGTACAGGACCTGCCTGCTGAGAAATCCCAATATGGCAATTCCTGCAGAGAAATCCCACCATGGCAATTCCTGATGAAATCCCACCATGGCAATTCCTGATGAAATGCCAAGATGGAAATCCCTGCTGAGAAATCCCACCATGGCAAATCCTGCTGAGAAATCCCAATGGCAATCCCTGCTGAGAAATCCCAATGGCAATTCCTGATGAAATCCCACCATGGCAATCCCTGCTGAGAAATCCCAATGGGGCAATTCCTGCAGAGAAATCCCAATGGGGCAATTCCTGATGAAATCCCACCATGGCAATCCCTGCTGAGAAATCCCAAGATGGAAATCCCTGCTGAGAAATCCCAATGGCAATTCCTGATGAAATCCCACCATGGCAATTCCTGCTGAGAAATCCCAATATGGCAATTCCTGCTGAGAAATCCCAATATGGCAATTCCTGATGAAATCCCAAGATGGCAATCCCTGCTGAGAAATCCCAATGGCAATTCCTGCTGAGAAATCCCAATGGGGCAATCCCTGCTGAGAAATCCCCCCATGGCAATTCCTGATGAAATCCCACCATGGCAATTCCTGCTGAGAAATCCCAATGGCAATCCCTGCTGAGAAATCCCACATCCTGCAGCCCTGGGGCTCGGCTTGTCCAGGATGGAAAAATGCTCTGGAGTGGCTTTGGGGACACACACAAAGCTCAGGCTGCAGGGGACAAAAACCTGTGCAATTATAGGGAGGAAAAGGGATCTGAGGTCTGTGTGAGGGAAGAGTGCTGGAGGAGGTGAAAATGTTGAGTTCCAACCTAAAAATCCTAAAAAACATTTCTACAGGACAAAAACCACCTCTGGGTCATGTTCAAGATCACAGAACAGAACAGACAGCACAATCCTACATTGATATATCCATTCTAGAAAATAATACAAATACTTGCATGTCACAGACATGTTTTATGAAAAATCCTTTCCTTAAGATTTTTTATCCTGAGAAGTTGAGAAGCCTCAAAAACAGAATGTAAACAATGATTATCTGCTGCTGTAAAATGCAACAAGTAGATCTTTAATTGGTCCATGTTGGTTGCTTCTAATTAATGGCCAATCACAGTCCACCTGTCCAGACTGTCTGCCAGTCACAAGCCTTTGTTATAACTATTTTTCTATTCTTAGCCAGCCTTCTGATTAAATCCCTTATTCTATTCTTTTAGTATAGTTTTAATATAATATATATCATAAAATAATAAATCAAGGCTTCTAAAACATGGAGTCAACATTCTCATCTCTTCCCTCATCCTAAGATCCCTGCAAACTCCACCACACTTGCATGCTCTTGTGGAAATTCACACAAAATGCACCATTTTCTGTCAGCACTAAGCAAATTTTTGCAGTTTATATTTTAACCAAAATCTCCTCTGTGTGTTGGTATTGCCCCTTTTTTAATCTGCTGAACTCCCAGAGTGTTTTTCCAGCAAGAGGTCTGGGTAAGGAGAGAAGAGTGCCAAGATCCAGCACAGAGAGCTAAAAACCCCTTCAAACATCTGTGCCTGAGCAGAAGCAAATTTATCCTGAGGAAGGGAGGTTTGAGGGTTACTGGGAAAACCATGAAGGAACAGCTGGACACACAAGCAGGGCTTTGATTCCTGCTGGAAATATAAATCCCATGCTCCTCAATCACCCATGGCAGCTTTTAGTGCCTGAGTCCTGAGCACAGGGTCTGGCTGAGGGAGGATTCCCCCAAAATGGGAAATCACAGCCCCAGTGGGTGCTGTGAATCTCCACAAGGATTCCCACTGGAAAAGCTGAGAAAAATCTCAAAATCACTTAAATGATGCTGTTGTTCAATGAGCACAATGCTGACTGGCTGCTGAATATTCATTTTGAAAGCTCTGGAGGAGACAAAAATTACAAAGCAAATCCTTCAGCCTTTCATATTGCAGAGGTTTGTATCTGTTGTAGTTTTTGGCAGTCATGAGGGAAAATATTTTCTAGAAGTACTGAAGATTTTCAGCTCAACACTTCCTCAGCTTTGTTGATTTAAAGACATAAAGGGCAATGTTCCTGACCAGTTCTTTTAAAATTATAAAAATATGCAGTGATTGGAAATTTGGTTATCCCAAAATTAGATACAAGATAGGATATCAGTGGCAGGAAGAAGCAAAAGCAGAGCCAGTTTTCATTGAACCATAATTACAGAACTCCAGTTTAATAAATGTTCTTTTCATGAAATGCAATTCACTATAAGTTACAAATATGAAGCCATTCCAGCACTAAGACTGGAAAATGAGCTGCTAGTGGCAAATTCTATTTCCAAGTACAACATGGCTCACTGAACTGGAGCTTCAGCCAAAGCCTGAGGCCTCAACAAGGTAATAATAAAATTCATTATGTGGGTTCAGAGCTGTAGTTTTAAAAATATCTCAGTCCTACACTTTGAATTTTAGCAAAGTAATGATTAAAAACTATGGGAAAAACTGGTTTACCACACCTTAACTGTGTCAGGGAAATATCTGGCTTTGAATTTGCTCCATTTAGCAAGGCAGCTTTCTGAAATGACTCTGGAATACTTGTTTGCACACACTGATGTTTTGAAAATCTTTAAAATTGATTTTTTAAAATCTGCCTTTTAGGAAGGGTTTTTTTTTGTGTCTGTAACAAGAAAGAGACAAATCCATTACAAAATGGATGGTAGTGTGCTAACTTGATTTTTTGAGTGGCAAAAATCAGTGATAACAGAAGGATTTGAGATGATTTTCAGAATTTGCCAGAATTATGTTACCAATTCTCTCACAGGAGCACAGACATCACGTGCAACCTGACATCCTGCAGGGCTGTGGAAGGAAAAATAAGAATTCCCTTGGTTGAAAACTCTGTTCCTCATTTCCTGGTGTTTCCCTGGCTGCTGTCTCCTCCCAGCTGGGGATTCTCCCATCCACGAGCACAGCCTAGTGCTGAGGGCAGCAATCACAGCCTGGGCAGGGCTGCAAATCCTGGGCTTCTGCTATTAGGAAATAGGCTAAGCCTAATTAACAGCATAAACATGCTGGTTAATTGTTTCCTCTCTGATTAGAGGTGGAGTCATGAGAAGAATGGGGAAGTAAAGGGCAGGGAAGCAGTTTGGGGTGATGGGGTGCTGCTGACCCTTAACCAGACTGAATTGTGTGAGGACAGACCCCAATTAACACAAATTAAATCTAATCAGTCACGGCAGAGAGCTGCTAGCAGCACTGACAGTGTCAGAGCAGCTCAGAGAGCACATTCTGGGGTGCCTTAACCAGAAAGGAAGCAGCAAAGAGAGTCTGGAGCTCATTACTCTTGGTGGGAGGAGAGGTCATTGCAGGGATCACACAAGCAAGGTCCTGGAAGAGCAAACACTGCAAATCTTTCCTCTCTGAGGGAAGGAAGCTCTCTGCACACAGCTGGAATGAAATCCCTCAGCACCACCTGCATCCCACAGGATGGAAACCACCAAAGCCTTTTTATTTAACAAGAGGAGCAGTGTTGAAATGACCTTGGGTAGGAACCAAAAGCAGCTCCAAACTGCCTTGGAGGCATCACTGCTTTAAGTGGTTTAACATAAAATGCCCTAAAGAGAATTCACCCCTTGTGCCCTCTGTGCTTTGGGGTGAAGGGGCTGCCAGGTGAGCCCTGACAATGGAAGAGATCAGAAAAAAAGAAGTGCCAGGATCACACAAAACAATTCTGGGTTTTATTCTAGCACGTGGCAGAGTTGGGAAGTTCTTTACCAGATAAAAGTTGTACAGGATGCTCACAAACCAAATGTGAATTTGCCACCTACACCACTGGCTGCTCTTCATTCTCATCCTGCTGCCACCATGCAAAAGAAATGATCTGGGAATAATTCCTTTGCTTCAGTGCCTCAGGAAAAGGACACACAGGATGATCCCCAGCCCCAAAGGCACCTCAGAGCGTCCACAAAAAATGGAACAGTCCAAAAGCTCATTTAAAACTTGTAACTGTTCCAACCTTCCCAGTTCACTGAACAAGCAGCTGTGGGAAGGTGAATATTTGGGTAGAACTTCTACAAAAGTGCTCAGCACTGTGGGACACAGAGAATCTGTAGCTGGAAGTTTCTCTATCATAATTTAGATTGTTTAGGATTTCACTCCAGGAGATCTCCTAGACTGAAATAATGAACTGCTGTACCTTGGCAGCAGCTGCAGTGAAGGTACCTGAAGTGATAACACTAAGAGTTAACCCTCAGAAAGTGATAACACTAAGAGTTAACCCTCAGAAAGTGATAACACTAAGAGTTAACCCTCAGAAAGTGATAACACTAAAGAGTTAATCCTCAGGTTCTGGTCAAATTCTACCTGAAAAAGTTTAGAAATGAGCTTTAAATAAGAATAAGCCTGTTGATTTTTAATGGGAGTTTTACACCAATATTATTCAGTTGTTTAACTATAAAAAATCCTGCTCTGCTGCTTCTTCCTAAACTGCTGCCCTGCACTGCCAGCAAAGGTTATTTCTCTTCAGAAAGGGCTGGTTTACACCCAGAAGAAAAGGATGCTCACTACTACTCAAAAAATGTTTGCTGCCAATTTTAAGACCTCTCAGTGTCATATTACCACCTCTTTACACCTCTGGTATTTTTATTGCAGAGTATTTTCTTTACTCCATGCTTCAATACCTCCAGAAAATAATGAGGATACATAAATGAGTATCCTGCTGGATAAAATGAGGGTTAAACACTGATTTACTGAGCTGGCAAAGAAGGCAGAATTCTCCAAGCACAGTTCCAGGCCAGGATTCCCAAGGAGCAGCAGAGCTTGGTGTGCCTGGCTGTAGAGAGGGGGCACTGAAAGTCCAACAAAAAGCTGCCAATCTGCTCTCCCTGCTCTGGACAGCCTAAAAACCTCCCTGCAGCACTGCAGGGCCCTCAGTGTGCATTCTGTGGCACAGCCAAATGAGGGAAAAGCCTTTTTCTCAGAGGATGAACTCCTTGGGACTAAAAACACACTCAGTGAATGAAAAACTCCTCCTCTAAGTGAAGGAGTCGTTTAGAAGCACTAAATATTGGGTTTATTCTGCTTTAGGAGTCAGGAGTGATCAGAACTCTCCAAAATTGGCCAGCTGATTCCATTTCTGTTTACATCAGGCTTCAGTCCCACTCTGCAGAGCTCCAGGAGGATTATGTGCCTCAAGACAAGCACTCACAGAGGGGAAAAAAGCCCTTGGAGTCTTGGAACTGCAATGGAAATCTTTCCCAAAATGACAACTGGGTGTTCAGCTCCACAGGAAACTGCTGGGGAGGACAGGGGGGGTGGTTGATACAATATTTAAAGAACTGAAGTGTAGATCTCAGAGATCCTGCACAAACAGCACATAAAGATGGAAATAGCCACAAGTGAAGGAAAATATGTTTGGCTGAGCATTTAAAGAATGGCAGAAATTCCTTAAAATCCATGAATCAGATCCTCACACTGCCCACAGGATCAGTTTGTCAGCATTAATTGAGTTTTTACTCCTGTCCAATGCACAGCTCCACTTACTTGGTTAATTTATGGTCTTTCATTGCTACCAGGAACTCCCTGACAGTCTCAGGGCTCTGGTACCTGCAGGGTGTTTTTGAGATGTACTTCAGTGTCTGCAAGGGACAGAAAGAAAAGATGTATTATTTAATTATGAATTAATTTATTATTAATCATTTAATTAATACTTGTTTTACCAGTTGTGTATGGAACAAGCACTCTGAAAAGTCTCAAGTAAACCTAGACAACCAATTCAGGTTTGGAAATCAACTTTATCTGAGCTGTTCAAAGCACAAAACTGCAAGCTGAGGAATACAGGAAAGGGCTGAGTTTTAGCTCTGCCTGCTAAAAAATCCCTCTTGTGTTTGTGAGACATTTGCTTGGTTTGCTCCTTGTTTGGATTTTGTCTTTTAAAAGCACACAGGAAAAGCTGAATTCATCCTAAACCCGTTTTCATGTTCCCAGTGCCAGGAATATTCTCACTGCCAGCCCAGAAATCCCTCTTTAAGATGTCAAATCTATCCTTGTTTTTACCCTTTACCTGCATTTTTGGCAATTTTAAGTTGCTAGAAGCAGATTAAGAGGCTTGTTATGAAATCTACAAGGGTATTTTGCTATTCAAAATTAATTGAGACAATTAAACTTTGATCAGTTTTTTCCATGTAACACCTACCAACCTTAACTTTGACAGCAAATGTTCCATTTATTTGCTTTATTTACAATAACAACATTGAGCAGGTGGATAAAAGAATTACATTACACAAAGTAATCTGAACTGAGTAAAAAAACAATTTGTTGATAAAAACTCCACAAAAATTCCAGTTCATAGCTGACCTTTCACTGGAAGTGACTTAAATTCTTCCTAAATGTTTATTGTTGATTGAATTAAACAGTATAATGTTTATTGTTGATTGAATTAAACAATATAATTTATTTTTCTATTCTTTAAGCCCTGTCTGACCTTTCCAGATAAAACGAAGCTGTTATTCACCAGCAGTGATTGAAATTAAATTATATTGTCATGTAAATTAATTATTTCACAGGAGTAATTTCTCTTCCAGGTTCATCTTTTTTTTGGCAATTTCAAATCAATGAAAAAGCCAAAACACAGAAAAACAAAACTCCTTTTATGGAGTTACTTCAGTACCAATGGATCCAAATCTGCAGGGAGCTTGTGAGGAAATCCAAAGACAACCCTATAAAATCAAATTCTGCTTTTCTTTCAGTCCAACACAGAAAATCCACCCAGAATTGACACCAAGCACCCTCGAGGTATTTAACCCATAAAATAACAAAGCAATTCAAGATTTCAGGTGCATCCTGATCAAATTTACTTACAGAATCTCCCTCAGCTGTTTCCCAGAGGTGCAGGAGGAGACTGTCAGTCTCCAGGAAGATTTAATTCCCATTTTTGGTAAGCCCCTATTTTGTTGAACACAAGGCTCAGGAATTACAACCTCTGTACCTTTTTCAAACAAAGCCAGAACTAAAACAAAACCAAAGCCTAGGCCAGATCTTATCCACATGAGTGGGTTCAGGGCTGAACAGAATTACTCATGCAAGCAAAGGCAAAGAGCTTTCAGCTGCCTGCCAGGCACTGCTGCTCATGCAATTCTGCAGCACACACACAATGGCTCCCTCTGCAAGGCTCTGGGAAGTTGCTAATTTATTTTAAATAAATTTGGATTTGTATTGTAAGATTTGTATTATAAGATGCTAGAATTCCTTCCCAGCAAGGGTTGAAATGTTTATTCCCCACCTGGCATCCAAGTGATGTTATGTGCATGTGGGGTTTGGCTTTTCCTTGGGTCAAAAATCAATTTAGATGATCTGTTTTGGCTGGGAATGATTGATTTAGTTCTGTTAATTAAAAAATATCACGTCATCTGTGCCTCAGCTTTGAAATCATCATCTTAATTATCACATTAGGTGATATCACAAATTCATCAGATGAAGGCAAGTTCTGCCCTGTGTCTTAAAAGGATGGAATTTTTAGAATTAAAAAAATCCTAACAAAACTAAACAGCTGAAAACCAGGGGGTTTGAAATGTTGAAATTCTTGAAATGTTGAAATTCTTTTATAGATTTTAAGAACAGCAACTGCCTAACTCTGCCCTGACAGCACAGTGACCCTACAACCACAGAAAAGTGCAGATAAAACATTTTATTATGGTTTGAATGAGGGGAAATTTGATACCAAATTATCAATACACAGCATTGCAGCTTGAATTATTGAATTATTGCAGCTTGAGCCAACTGGTAAATGGATTTTCCCAGTGCTTCTCACCTCATACATGATTGTGTTCAGGTTCTGCTGCCCAGAGCTCTGCTTGGTTTTGCCACTCTCCTTACGCTGCTGCTTGAGATCAGTAAGTAACTGGTACACCTAAAATTAAAAATAAAAATAAAAATAAAAATAAAAATAAAGTGGTTTAGAGCATCTGAGAGCATTTTACCTATAAATATTCCAGCAAGAAATCATAAATGAAGAGGAAATTCCTATCAGCCAAACAACAAAATTGTGTGGTTGTTCTGGTGGATGGATCCACAGCTGGAATGAGAAATGTTTTGGCCCCAGAGTGGTGAATAAGGATGTAAATTGCTTTTTAAAGCTGTGACTATTTTAAAGAGATGGTGTGGGATCTCAGCACCTCAGGACTGATGTGCAGAGTGACCGAGACCACCCTTGGGGGGCTCGGGAGTCCTGGGATGTTGCCAGAAGTGTCTGGTGGCTGGACTTTGATCCTACACAGGAGACGACACCTGTATGAGGATGGGGGGATTTCACTGGGTAAATGGTGAAGGGATAAGTTAATTAGAGTGTGAAACACAGGGTTTAGGATTTCTGTACAGGGGGGTCTAAAGAAGTAAGATGGAGGAATTGGGGCGTGTCCTGTCCTTCTTCTTCTTCTTGGCCTCCATCTTCTGTGGTGATGGTGGCACTTTGGGATTGGTTATTACTAAAAGTGCACTGGTTAATAAGGGTAAAAGGTATTGGGGAAAAATGATAAATATTGTATACACAATTTTGAGTATAAAGATAGGTGACCGCCCCGGGGGCTCGCAGTGTGCTCATGGCTGGCTGCTGTGCAGACCTCTGTTGGGCTGAGAGAAAATCTTTTAGATAAACAATTAATAAACACTGGAGACCAAGAGAAAACCTGAAGCCTCTTCTGGTCCTTTGAAGCGCCGGCTGTCCAAGGCCACCCCGGGCCTTTCCAGGTCACCCAAACAGCCGAGAAACCGACAAGATGGATGGACTTTTTCAGATGTTTTGCTTCAGGCTTTGCAGTACATCCAGAGTCAATACCCAGAGTAAATCAACAGAGCCCTTCTCACTGTTCATCCCCTCATTTGTACCTGGCTTCACTCAAGATCCAGCCCAGGGAATCACAAACTGACAGTTCCAGAGAAATAACACCAAACATTTCCAGACAGTGAGAAACATGAACACAACCAGCTACAAACCCTCCATTACTGCACACCTCCGTGGAAGAGGAACCTGGCAATGCTGCAATCACTCAGGCTGTGAGCTTTGAGAACACAGAAGGACAAGAAGCTCACAGGGATGTGCAGTTTTGGTGGAACCTGGTGTGCAAAGCATCCCCTGGATTTACACAACTTTGGCTCTGCAGTGGAACTGCCACTGGGGAGAGGAGCAAATGGAAAGGGATCAGCAGCTGGAGTGAATCAGTACTTTAAAAAATCATATTTGTTAGTTTTTTTTGACATCATTTTAACAGCCAGACATTGAATACCAGTTGGGTGCCAGGGTCTCCTCTTTCTCAGAGGAAATTCAGCAGAGCTCATCCCAAATGCCTCCTTACCACTCACCAGGTGCTGCTCTGCTGGTTGCAGGATAAAGCACCTCAAGATTAACTTCAGAACAGAATGAAACAGCTGCAATAAAAAGCAGCTTCAGCAATACAATAACACAGACAAAACCACCTGGGTTATTAAAACTGCTCCAAAAATTAAATTAATCAGCAAAGGAAAATATTTCCATTACCTGGCTTAAATTAAACCAGGTAAATTAAACATTTCTTTCTACTCCCCTTAAAATGAGAGAGGAAAATACTCTCTCATTATATTTTTCAGAATAATCTCAAGACCAAGCAAACAATACTACAGTACCCATTACTAGCAAAACCTCTTCCAAATCTTCTTTAAAAAGAAGATTTTTTTTTTCTTGTTTTTCTTTTTTTTTTTCTTGAAACCAAACCAAATGCAAGGAAGAGGAAATCCCCTGCAGGTTTTGCTGATTGCCACTGCCAGTTTCAGCTTCCAAAGATTATACAAGGGACTGATGACAGCTTGGAATTGCTGCTTTAAAAGCAGAATGAAGAGAAACTTACCTCAAAGTTACTCAGCAATGCAGCATTTGCATCTTTTCTAAAGGGAAAAATGAAAATAGTTAATTATTATCCAAATGGAACTGTTTGAAGCTTTTCTTTGCCCACTCACAGACACTAAAAGAAGTTAAAGAAAAAAAGCCCCAAGACATCTTATTTTGGTGATTCTACAATTGCTATCTCTGGGAAATATTTTCCATGCTGTCAGTAAAATTGTGAATAAATATTGAGGATATTTTGCACAGTCTGCCCCATAAATCATAACACACTTGTACAACACACTCCTTTCACTCAGTCACCCTATTTTATTCTCAGCCAATTTCACACACTCAAACCAAATTGCTTTGCTTCTTCCTTAGGAAAAAATGCCTCAGATTTTATTAAAATAAAAACTGATGGAAAAAAGAATTCAGGTTACAAGCACTATTGTCTTTATCAGTCAGGAGCAACCTGAGTATTTTAGTACCATGGACACGTGTGTGTGTATAGACATAAACAGGGTTTAATTTTTATGTGTTGTACTGAATGAAAAAAAAAAATTATTGCATTTCCTCTTTATTTATTCTTCCCATCTTTATGTGCCTGTTCCTATATTAAGGGTGAGTTTCCCATTTTCCACTTCCTCAGTGCCCATTAAGCAAGAATCCTTATCCAAGGCTGGCAGAGCCAAGCACATCATGCCTTTATTCCTCCTGGATATTGTAAATTTATACATTTAAAGTATAAAAAGGGAGAAAACCTGCCCCAGAACATCCTCTATTCCCTGAACAACACATTCTGCTGAGCAGTCAGCAGCCACAACAACAGAAAGTTTCCATACAAAAGGAAAAAAAAAGCTTTTCTCAGGTCTGTGCAGCAGCTTAGGAAAAAGCAAATTAAAAAAAAACCAACAAAAAAAAAGGTACAATGTGATGTTAAGCACCGAGAACGGCCTGAATAGAACTGTCACGTTCATCACTTTCAAATGGTAAATGCATCCACAAACTTCCACAGGTTCTAGCATTGTTTTTAAATGAAAAGGACCTTCTAAAATACGCTGAGATGAACTTCAACTTCCATTTCGCTGACCCGAGTGAAACTTCAGCAAGTGAGCTCAGGCACGCATTAGTTTTTCATTCATGTTCCCCAAACCATATATAGCTTTTGTCGGGAGGGAAATGCGAGTCTTCAGAATGTTTGCATTCAGCAGGGCCCTACAGAAATCCCCGCGGATCAAAGACATTCTATAGGGACAATTACGTATGGAATTCTTCGGCTGAAAGGGGGTGAAACCCACACGCGGCCACGCAAATGAGGCTGCGGAATCAAGGGTTGAGAATGAAATTATTTAAGATAATTCCTTTCCTTCTTTCCTTTTTCGCTCCAATCAGCTTTGTCCGTTCAGAAAAAAAATTTTTTTTTTTTGCGCTTCTGCCAACGAGTCAGTCTCAAATCTTCAACAGCTCTGAAATATCAGAATTATAAACTGATCAATTTTTGCAATAGAAATAAAATTTCCTTCAGTCCTGACTCACAGCTACCAATTTTACAGTCGGGAAACAAGGAATTCTGAATAATGGAGTCTAATGTGTATTTTTAAGCAGTCAGCTCAACACTTCGCTTAATTTTTATGTGATTAAGACTTAAGCAGAAAGTTAAAAATTTGCATAGTAACCCCAAAAACATAAACACTTTGTAGGGTCTTTAAATTGCTCATATTTGCCCAAATTTTAGTCTAAACCAAAATACTCTTGAGTAGGGCTGCATATATAAAAAATATCTTAGTACAGGGCATCACACATTTACAAATATCACTGACACTTCATATTTTTAAGTCTGTTGCTTCACACGTGTTGTATATTTAAACCACACAGTTTTCTGAGAGTTCTTTTCTCTAATAACAGATAATTCTGGTGAGAAATACAGAATAATTCTGGTAAGAAAAATCCACAGTAAGAACTTTGAGAGTTGCAAAGTTTCCCTTCCAAATCAGGCAGGAGGCAAAAGAAGATTAATAAAAACTCAGTGGATGTGTAAGAAGCATCACAGATTTTTTTATTAATGCTATCAAAAGCATTTTTCTCAGTGTATAACAGCCAGAACAGCTCATTTCTCTGCAGGCTGCTATTCATATTAAGACTGTCATACAAACTTGTACTTCAGCAAATGTTTCATATTTTTTACCAACTTCTGATTTTCATGCTTATAGTAGAGAAGATTTAATGATAATGAAGCATCCATGGACTACAGGGCTGCAGGAGCTCAGTGACTTTGAGGGATACATCCTATGAGCGTCCCCACGCACTAGAGAAATTAAAATTAAATGAAAACTAGAAATTTAACCAGCTCCACAGAACTCGTGAGATTTTAAGCTTCAAAACAGGTCAAATCTTATTGTTTTGTGCCCAAAACACATGGTACGAAGGCCTGAAAGAGCCACCAGCCAAAATTCTGCCTCTCTTACTGTGTTTGCAATGCTGGCACAAACTCCTCAGGTTTTTTCCTTCTCCAGCATTTCCAGCTCCTACACAAAGCTCACAGGAATAATGAAAAATTCCCATTTTGCCTCTCACAGGGCAGAGGGGACAGGAGGGGACAGGAGGGGACAAGAGTGAGATTCAGGCAGAGCCACGCTGCCTTTCACCCCAACACCCTATTTGACAGGAGTTTTAATAAAACAAACCCTTCTGACATAGACCAGAACTCACTGCTGGGTGCAATAAACCCCTCAAGGATTTATTGTACACTCACACCCCGCACGGATCCACTGTACCCTCACACCCTCATGGATTCACTGGACTCTCACACCCGTCACGGATCCATTGCACCCTCCCACCCCTCACGCACAGACCGACATGGATGTACCCCCTCCCACGCCACATACAGATGCACCCACACACCCCATAGAGATTTTCCCCACACAAACCCCGCTGAGATGCCCCGCAGCCCCGCTGTGGTCACGGCAGGGCGGCTCCGAGGCCCGGCCGTGCCCTGTGCTCCCCCCTCAGGCCCTTCCTTACACCTCCATCTTGTCCTCCCCGGCGCGGCCTCCCCGAGGATCCTCCCGCTATCCCCGGGCAGCCGCAGCCCGGCGGGGCACGGCGGGGGAGCAGCGAGCCGAGACCCGGTGGAGCTGAAGGAGGATCTGGCGGCCGCGACGGAAGCGGAAAAGGAAGGAGAAAGAAGGAACTCGAAAAAAAAAAAAAAAAGAGTGAGGCGCAAAAAGATCAACTGCATTGGCCGGGAATCGAACCCGGGCCTCCCGCGTGGCAGGCGAGAATTCTACCACTGAACCACCAATGCCGGCGATGGAGAAGGTTGCTTTTATCGCAGGTTTTGTTCGTATGCCACACGGAAAATTGTTTAATTTTTCTCCGAAATCACCCAGATTGGCAATTAGCCGCTGTTAACTGTGACAAAGGCAAAACAGCATCGCGAAAGTACTTTCAAATCAAATCTTTAACCACGTGCGGAGTGCTGCAGGGCTGAGGTAGTTGTGTAATACTCCTGTTGCCTTTTAAAGCACCCATACATCAAATTCATCAGCACCGTGTCTCCCCCAGCTGTCACCGTGACTCTTTCCCATCTAAACCATGTGCTATTAAAATTTCCAACTGCTCTTTACATCCTCAGTAAAACCAGTGAAACTTCAACGGGTGGAAACAGCTAAAAATCGTAATGGAAACAGCAAGGAAAATTACCTGGCCAGGGAAATATTAATTCCTTAATTTTGACATTATCTCTCGGGGGAAATTTCATATGCAGACACAGCACCTCTAACTCCCTAAGGAGTGTCACACAGATGGATTTGCTTGCTTGCATCTGGGATTTAAGATCTTTTAGGGATTTGGGGAACTGAATGGGTCAGACTTGGGCTCACAACCTCTGCCTTGCAATTCCAGCACAAAACCCACCAGCCACTGTTTTCTCCTGACCAAACCAGACAAAATTAAGTCTTTTCTTCTCCTTGGGGTGCTGCAAGTCCTAAATAAATTCAGAGTAACACGAGCAAACTGCTTTAGGAACAGTCTCCAGTACCAGGACTGCAGGCAAGGAGCATCTCCCAGTTTTCCAGAAACTTCCATCACCAGATATAGAAGTGCTGGGCAAAATTTAAAAGCCAACTGCAAAGGCTTTTCAGCCCTTTTAATTTGAAAACCCCTAAAAAAAAGTTTTGGTGGGGCATGTGCACCCATCACAGACAGATAGAAATTTATTTATACATCAGAATAATTTATTGTGGAATAAAAAAAGAGCCAGGAGAGAGCTCTGCGAGCTGCTGGTGTGACTCAGAGCACAGGATGTGATGGATGCTGCCCTTTTTCATGTCAGGATTAACTGGCCTTGTAAATTGGCCAAGAGTGGCACAGCAAAAGCTCTGTGAGTGCTCTGCCATGTCCCAAACCCTCCTCATGCAGCTGCCTGAAAGAAGGGAAAGGTTTCATGTGAAAATACTGCATTTCCAGACAATCAAATTTCAGGGTTTCACTCCAGAAATCTGCTAATCCTTGTCTGCCCCTCACCACTTCCTTCAGCCAAGGGTTCAGAACCTTCAGCACAATAATCCCAATCCTTTATATCTCTTTATATCTCTCCCCTAGCAACAAACTATTATATTTATTTCCACCATTTTGCCAAAAGTTTCACTTTCCTGACACATTTTTTTCTATCCTTTCCCCAAAATTTCACTTTCCTGACACGTTTTTTCCACCATTTCCCCAAAATTTTGATTTCCTGACACATTTTCCCCATCTTTTCCACAAAATTCCACTTTCCTGACACATTCTTTCTATCCTTTCCCAAAAATTTCACTTTTCCGACACGTTTTTCCCACCCTCTCTGCAAAATTTCACCTTCCTGACACATATTATCTATCCTTACCCAAAAATTTCACTTTCCTGACACATTTTTTCCACCCCTTCCCCAAAATTTCAATTTTCTGACATGTTTTTCCCACCCTTTCCTAAAATTTCACTTTCCTGACACGTTTTTTCCACCATTTCCCCAAAATTTCCCTCTCCTGACACGTTCCTTCTATTCTTTTCGTCAAATTTCACTTTCCTGACATGTATTTTCCACCCCTTCCCTAAAATTTCAATTCCCTGACACGTTTTTTCCACCCCTTCCCTAAAATTTCAATTTCCTGACACATTTTTTCCACCCCTTCCCTAAAATTTCAATTCCCTGACACGTTTTTTCCACCCCTTCCCTAAAATTTCAATTCCCTGACACATTTTTTTTCCACCTTTTCCTCAAAATTTCACATTCCTGACATTTTTCAACCCACAACGAAGACTCAGCTGGGGATGAAGGACGACAACACAAACATCTCTTTTTTTCCCAACAGCTTTTTTTCCCCCCAAATAAAGATTTCCTAAACATTTCCCAGTGCAGACAGGAACCCAAATATGGCTCAGCCCCCCATGAAAGGGAATATCAAGAGAGAAGCCACGAGGTGAGAAGGTCACTTTGGCTGGAACTGCTGCTCTTTAGGTGGTAGACAGTGATGCTACACCATCCATAGGGAATGCAGACATGGGTTTTTTCCAAATGTGCTTAGCATGTCAACATTTTAACACTGTGATTGTTGCTTGGGGAGAGAGGGGCCTCTATTAACTATTGAAAGCAGGGGGCCCAGCACTTGCTATTGACAGCAGATCTGCAGGGTATTTGTGTTCTTTGTCATGAAAGATGTTTACTGTGTTCAGCATTTCCCTCAGCACCCTATGGTGGCTATTTTTTTCTTTTTTTCCCCCTTTTTTTTTTTTTTTTTGGTCTTTTACATTTAAAAATTAGTTAAAAGCAAAGTTGGGGTTTTTTGAATAAAAATATGTCAGCAGGGCTCCGTGTCAGCCGAGCTGACGGTGCACGTTCAGCTCATGGAGCTGTTTTCTTTCTCCAAAGCAAAAAGACAGCTAAAAAAAGGATGTTTTTAAAAGAAGGTGCACTGTAGCTGTTTCTGCCATCCTTTTCCTTCACAGTCCTGTGGTGAAAATTGGAGTTCCAGAGCCACCAAAGCTCCTTTGGAGCTGCACTCCCTCTGCATTGCACTCTTCCAGCAAAAAAGTGAAACAGTAGAGAGACACTGATTGCTTACAGAAGTACAATATTTGAGATATTTGAGATAATATTTGAGATAAAAGTTCAGATATTTGAGAATATCTGAACTTTTCCTTCACAGTCCTGTTGTGAAAATTGGAGTTCTGGAACCACCAAAGCTCCTCTGGAGCTGCACACCCTCTGCATTGCACTCTTCCAGCTAAAAAAGGAAAATAGTAGAGAGAGACTGATTGATTAAAGAAGTAGAAATAAAGTTCAGATATTTGAGAATACCTGAACTTTTTCTTCACATTTCTGTTGTGAAAATTGGAATTCCAGAGCCACCAAAGCTTCTTTGGAGCTGCACTCCCTCTGCATTGCACTCTTCTAGCAAAAAATAGTAGAGAAAGACTGATTACAGTAGTACAAATAAAGTTCAGATATTTGAGAATATTCAAATGTATTTAATTTTAACTTCTCTGTGCTGCAGAATTGGCAATTTACTCTCCAGTACTTATTTTCACCTCAAAAAGGGAAAATATTGGGAATATTGATGTGGGAATCATTTGTCATTCCCTGTGCTAGAATGGGAAATAAGTGTGACACTTTTCCTTCACAACTTCCTCAGTATTAACTGCGGGATGAGGATTTTGAAGTTAATCTTTCTGGTTCAAATAAATCACACAATGATGGGAAATTTGGATGGATGAAATGATGGATTTGTTCTGTTTCCAAACCAGAACAAATGGAGAAGACAGTAATGAGAATGCAATTCAGTTTATATTAGAGAGTATATTTTGCATTGCTGTTTTACTGTTTTCCCCTCAAAAAAGTTCAACTCTCCAGCTCCAAGCATCCTTAAGAAATCCTATTTCTTCAATGTTCATTTTTAGTTTGAGGAATTCTGCTTGTATTTTGTTTTACTTCCACTCTCATGATGAAAATATTAATCTACATCCTACATTGATTATTATAGAGAAAACATAGTTATTGCCTGTTTGAGCTAAAAATAAAGAGAGAATTCATAATTTCCTGGACACACACTGGGGCAGGAGCTGAGCAGAGCACTCCAAGCCAGCTAATCCCTGGGAAGTTTGTTAAATCCACAGAGGCATTGCTGACAGATCCCATGTGGATGGAATATCCCCTGTCACATGTAATATCAGACACAGGCTAGCAAAATCTTATTTACACCCACTCACTCTAGTTATAAACACAGTGCTTAATGTTTTCACAACACATTGGCAATCTCCTGACAAAGCCCAGAGTGAGGACAAGGACAATTTGAAAAGGTGGAGAAGACAAGAAAGGTGGTAAAAATGATGGATTTCACAAGAGGAAACAGGACTGCAAAAGGAGTGAGAACTTTTTCAGTTTCCCAATGGAAAAAGGAAAAAGGGATAAGTTGTAGAACTGAGAGAACAGTAGAAAAAGAAGAGGGTCAGTTTAAGGGAGGAAAATCCAACAAAAACATGGATGAGAAAGCTGGAATATCTTTCCTGAGCTCTGTGAGAGGTTTGGACAATGTGCATGGAAAAATATTGCACTGCAGGAGCTCACTTGGAGACAGCAGCAAATACTCAGCTTTCTGTGGAGGGGCTGCAGAAAATGCTCTGAGTTAATGAGAAATTCGTGCTGAGCTCCAGCTTTGCTGCTCTAAAAGGTCCCTTGTGCTTTCCATCAGTCACTTCATTCCATGACATTCAGGAATTTAATTCAGGGTGTGATGGGTTTAATATAGAGGTTATTGCCACAAGTACAACTCCGAGCCCCACAGCCACTGTCTGAGGCTCTCAGGTGACCCCACAACCTGGGGACAGCAGGGGAGCCCCAGATCTGGGGCTGCAGCATCTTTCCAGGTGGGGTGAACACTTTCATCCATGCAGAGATGGGAAACAAGAGGCTCCCGTCTGTTTTTTGAGTTTGCTGGGTGTCCATGGGCACAGAGCACTGGACCAGTTCTGTTTATATTAAAGACTGCTCGTTAGAGGAGTGTGACAGAGAGATGGATACTGCCAGAAAATCATTCCAAGGATGTTCCTGACCTGTTCGCATCTCAGCAGCTACACCGGGTGAGAAGCACCACTCGAGCATCCCTCCCAAGCCTCGCTGTCCAAAGCACCCCCTGAGGCCGAGCAGCGCAGGGGTGGGAAGGGACACGGCGGACACGGGGGGGACCCGAGCGGGGCCGGCCCCGGGCACACCCCGCCCAGGCGGGGCGGGCCGAGCCGCCAGCCCCGAGCCGAGGGCTGTAAAAGCGGGGCAGCGGGCCCGGGGAGCAGCGAGCCACAGAGCGGCCGGGGCTGCGTGCGGAGCAGGTGAGCGGTGCCCGGGGAACCGGGAGCGCACCGGGAGCGGGGCAGGGACCGACGCCCGGGGAACCGGGAGCGCACTGGGAGCAGTGCCCGGGGAATTGGGAGCGCACCTGGAGCGGTGCCCAGAGAACCGGGAGCGCACCTGGAGCAGTGTCCGGGGAACCGGGAGCGGGGCAGGGAGCGATGCCCGGGGAATTGGGAGCGCACCGGGAACAGAGCAGGGAGTGATGCTCAGGAAACCGGGAGCGCACAGGGAGAGGTGTCCGAGGAACCGGGAACGCCCCGGGAGTGATGCCCGGAGAACCGGGAGTGATGCTCGGGGAACCGGGAGCGCACCGGGAGGGGTGTCCGGGGAACCGGGAGGGGTGTCCGGGGAACCGGGAGCGCACACGGCGGCAGCTGAGCATCTCCGCGCTGTCCCGCAGGTTGCACCAAGTGCCAGGATCGCTGCACAAACGAGCAAAACGTCGTCCGAAATGGCAGCCGAGGTGAGGGGGATTTGCTCCGTTTGAAACGGGCGGGATCAGCATCCCTGGGAGGGTTCAGGAAAGGTGTCCCTGTGGGTTAGGGGTGGTCCTGGCAGTGTTGGACTGGCTGATCTTGGAGGTCTTTTCCAACCTTCATGATTCTCTGAGTGGTTTTCCCGGGTTTTCAGTGGAGAAGGGCACAGCGAAGGTCTTTGCTGCAATAGCGCACACTCCCAGCTCTGATCCCGGCAGTGAAGATGTTCCTGGACACCTCTTCCCACCCCAACCCTTCCCTCCAACAGCACCATTCACACCCTGTCCCCTCTGCCCATCACGGCGTGTCCAGCCAGGAGCTGCCAAACTTTGGGTTTTTTCCCCCATTTCCCTCCTGCGGACAAACTCAGAGCTGCAGCACTCCGAACCCTCATGCTGCCCCCCAGGCTCCCTCCTGCCCTTTTCTGCGCCCATCCTTGGGGACAGGAGCCGCTGCTGCCGCTCCCTGCCCGCTGTCCATGGTAGCTCCGCCGCCCGCCCGGCGCCGCGCACCTGCCCAGCCCTTCTGGGGCTGCTTTGGGCTTTTCTCTTCCCTTTGCATCTCATTCGAACATTTGTAACGCCGAAAGGCACCCAGGCCTCCCGTTCTGAAACCTGCTCCTTTGCGGGTTTTATCCTCATTTTACATGGCAATGTCGTGGCTCTGGAGCTGCTTCAAACGGTGACTTCAGACACTCTGCAGTTACAGGGGTGGCTTAGGGCGTGTGCCTTGTGCTGGCCCACAGCTCCTTGCCAGCTGAATATTTCCTTCCAGTCTCCCTAAAAGAGTGGGATTTTTTTAGTATTTCAAAGATCAGAGAATAGTTTTCACTATATCCTTGACTCCTTTACCTTTTTATTGGGTTTTTTGGTTTTTTTTTTTTTTTTTTTTGGTCAGAGTCCATCAAAGGCTCAGAGATCAACAGCTGCCTTAAACGACAGTTCCATGCTGGTCTTGCACCCCACACCCTGATGTTTATTTTCAGAGAATCCTGCAGAATTCAAATATCTTGGAAGATCCCCAAACCATACCTGTAACCTCAAGGGATAAATTCTAGTGACAGTGACATGCTTCAAGTCCAGGGTTTTGCTGGTATAGACTGAATAAAACCATTCCTGAGATGTTCCTCAGTTTTACTCTGATAAGGATGACATGAAGAGATTTTTAGGGGGGGTCTATCCATAAATCTGTGTCTCTTCCCTTCATTTCTTGCAGGGGGACAAAATGATGGCAGGAAGGTTTGTGGGGAGCACAGATCCCATCATGGAGATGCTCAGCGCTTCCATTACGGTTGATCAGAGACTGTCTGAGGTGGACATCCAGGGCAGCATGGCTTATGCCAAAGCCTTGGAGAAGGCTGGAATCCTGTCCAAAACTGAGCTGGAGAAAATCCTGAGTGGCCTGGAAAAGGTATTTCTTCCCTTCACAACCTCTTTCCTTACCTGACAGCATTTTGCTGTTTTAAAGAGTGCCTTTAAATGTCCTCGTGTTCTCTTCAGACTGAGCAGGCACTAGGAATCATTTCAGTGGGAAGTAAGAACATCCTTTTCCTGCTGGCACGTGGAATTTTGAGTCTGGCTGCTCAGCTTGGCAGGAAGCAATGCATAGCAGGTGTAGAGGGGAAGAGGAGGCAGCAGAGAAGTGATTTTATAAAATACCCATTGGTTTTTCTCACCCACTCTGGACAACAGTGAGTCTGTGCAATATTCTACAGGGACAACTTTGTGGATGATGATAAAGAAATCACTGATATTTAAGCTCAATTTTTCCTTGCAATGCTTAAATCCTCCATGGTTATCATGGATAGAGAGGTGAATCCCACCAACAGTGTGGAATATCAGGATGCAGTGAGCAGCCTGAATGCCAGAGTTTGCATGAGACTTCTGGGAATGCCAGGAGCTGGGATTTGCTGGGGACACTCACAACCCCAGGGTAACTGTGATGATTGTGCTGTTTGCAGATCTCTGAGGAATGGTCCAAGGGAGTGTTTGCTGTGATCCAGACTGATGAGGACATCCACACTGCCAACGAGCGCAGGCTGAAGGTTTGGCTCCTCCAGCCTCTTCTTCCTCATCCTCTGCCTGACATTCAGGCCTTGTCCCTCTGTCCCTCTGGAAAATCCCTTTAGAGCTGCATGCACTGAACAAGGGCACAGCCAAGGGTCTCCAAGCCCCCTTTTGTGGCACTGTACAAGTACCCAAAGCTGCCCTTCCCCAGAGCACATCCCAGGGTTCCTCACAGGCTCCTGGAGCTGAGTCCCTTGCAGGCAGGGGATGTGCTCCTGTGCATTGTCCTGTTCAGAGCACAGAGATGCTGACAGGAACCCTGCTCTTGTCCTCAGGAGCTGATTGGAGACGTAGCTGGGAAGTTGCACACTGGCAGAAGCAGGAATGATCAGGTATGGACAGAATCTTTTTGTTTCTCCTTTTGTATTCCTCCTCTACCTCACTTCAGGAGTCCTCAGCCCAGAGTGACCTCTGGAAATCTTCCTGGAGAGCCAGAAATGCTAACATGACCACAGAAATACAACCAAATGACGAGAAGAAGACACACATTGCCATCACACAGGACAAGGAGGGGTTTGCCTTGCTGTCACTGCATTTGTGACATTCTCTGTGGCCAATCCCCCACAGGTTGTGACTGACCTGAAGCTGTTAATGAAGAATTCCCTCTCCATCATCTCCACACACCTCCTGCAGCTCATTAAGACCCTGGTGGAACGTGCTGCCATGTGAGTCCTTTCCCTTAGTCCCTGTTTTCCATAACTTTGGCTTTTTTGGGGGCAGGAGACTCTTTGGTTTGTCCTTTGCCTGACCCCACTGGGCAGCAGCAGGGTGTCCTGTGCAGGGACTTACAGCCAGGCACGTTGGGGTAGCCCAGGGGACACAGCAGCCCCATTTTCTCTAGAGTTCACCTCACAGAAACTTTCCTCATCCCTCAGAGAAACTTTCCTTCATGCCTGGCAAAGGAGTTGAGGTGGGAGGTCCACACAAGATTCTGGAAGGTATCAAACCCATCTGAAGGAGTGGAAAAAAGGTTTCTGTAGGAGAAAAAGCTCAGCTGTGTTAGCTCCCTGTCTGGCTCTGCTCCTCACACTCCAGACCTGGGGTGGGCTGGGGAATCCTTGCCCAAAGGGGTTGCTGCTCCAGGCAACTTTCCAGGAGGCCCAGGGTGGATTAACCATTCTGGAATAGCTAAACACAGCGTGCTTGGTTTGAAGGAAGATGGAAGAGCTTCAGCAAACACAGGCTAAAGATGCTGTTTGTGACCTTGCCAGGAGCCCTGGTGTGTCCCTGTCCCTGCTGCTCACCTCTCTGTCCTTCCCCTCCCAGAGAAATCGATGTGATCCTGCCTGGCTACACCCACCTGCAGAAAGCTCAGCCCATCCGATGGAGCCAGTTCCTGCTCAGGTGAGCCCCTCCCACCCTGAGGGCTGCAGACAACCCAGAGGGAGCCCTGCAGGCTGCAACAGGAGCTCCCTGTGTCCCCTGGCTCCTCATGAGGGGGATCCCAGGCTCCAGGCATGGCAGGACAATGACTGGAAAGGACAGAGCCATTCCCTGCCTCACGTGCTCTCTCCCCCTTGTCCTTCCCCAGCCATGCTGTTGCTCTGACCCGTGATTCTGAGCGCCTGGGAGAGATAAAAAAGAGGATCAATGTCTTGCCTTTGGGAAGGTAAGATCTACTGTTTGTGTGATCATTTGGCCTTGCTTTGCTCTGCAAAGACTTCAGGGGTGCCTTCCCTGCTTCCCAGAGCTCAGCTTTGGATGGATATGAAAGGAGAATTGCTTGATTTCTGGTTCTTTCTCCCCTTGCAGTGGAGCTCTGGCTGGAAACCCCCTGGAAATCGACAGAGAGCTGCTGCGCAGTGGTAAATGTTATCCTGGGCCCGAGGGGCATGGGAGTGCCTGTCACAGCTGGGAGGGAGGGAATGGCACCACAGTGCCCCATCCTGGAGCCAGAGCCTTTCATTTGCCAGGATTTTTGCTGCCGAGACAGGCAGTGCCAGGGAGGTGGGAGGAAGAGCAGCCCCTGCTGCACTCTGCCTGTCTGGGATCGTAACAAAACCCCACTAAACATGTTTCTGTTGCTCAAGGGCTCACAGTCACCTCCTCTGGGGCAGCTTGGTGCATTCAGGCTCCTGCCAGGGCCAGTGTGAGCTCCTGTGTCCATCCCCTTCCTTGCAGAGCTGGACTTTGCTTCCATCAGCCTCAACAGCATGGATGCTGTCAGCGAGAGGGACTTTGTGGGTAAGCACAGCCAAAGCTTCCAGCACGGGGGGAGCAGCTCCTGACACCTTTCCTCTTCCCTTCCTTAACAAGGGACTGAAATGTAGCAACTGAAGCCCCAGTCAGGGCTCCCTGGCTTGTCCAAGCACCTTTTCCCCTCCTGATCTCCTGCCTTCCCTGCAGTGGAATTCCTCTCTGCTGCCACCCTGCTGATGATCCACCTCAGCAAGATGGCTGAGGATCTCATCATCTACAGCACCAGCGAGTTTGGCTTCCTGACCCTCTCTGATACCTACTGGTAGGTTTTTGGTCTCTGGTGAGGGATTCTCCTGAGCTGCCCACGCTGGGTGAGGCAGTGCTTGGGCTCTGTCTGTGCACAAGGCTGACCCAGCACCAAGAGTCTGGCACAAAGGCAGCCTCAGGGTGAATATTTCTCAGCAATGGGCACTTATTTCTGATTCTGGTAACTTAACCAAGTTTACATTCACCAGCAACTCCTGCCCAGGACCTGCTGGCAGAGAGAACTTCCTCCTGTGCTGGGAATGCTGCCAGAGCCCTTCCTTGAGTGGCTGTGTTTGCAATCCCAACAGACTCCTTGTCTGCAGGGTGGCACAGCCACAGCCCTCCCTCCCTGAGATCACTTAGCCTGGCCTGCTGACACCACCTTTACAGTGGCTTGGAGGGGGAGGCTCCTTCTCCTTTCTCTGTGAGAGGTGGGACAGTGTGGGAGCTGCAGACAAGGTGCAAACCCAAAGGCTTTGCTGTGGGAAACGTGAGAAACTCGGCACCCTCAGTTCACTGACTTCCTACACCCTAAACAGGAGTACTAGCAAAGGAGCTTTAGAGGTCCCATTTAGAGGGCAGGAACAGGGATTTCAGCCTGAGGGTTTTGCTCATCAGTGCACTCCCCACACCTTCCCTGCAGCTCTGGCAGCAGCCTGATGCCTCAGAAGAAGAACCCCGACAGTCTGGAGCTGATCCGCAGCAAAGCCGGGCGAGTGTTCGGCCGGGTGAGCCCCAAAGAGGAGGAGGAGGGAGAGGAAACTGCTCCTGTTGGGGCTGGACAATCTCCTTTTTCTTGTCTTTGTAAAGAGCTGTGGGTTCTGGGGCTGTGCTTTGCTCTGTGCTCACTCCCTGCCTCTCCTGTTCCCTCCGCAGTTGGCTGCAATTCTGATGGTCCTCAAAGGACTCCCGAGCACCTACAACAAGGACCTGCAGGTAGAGCCCTTGCTCCTCTCCACAGGATCTCTCCAAGCACATGCAGTGATCCCCTGCCCTTGAGCTGTCCCAGCACTCCATTTCTGTGTGCTGGGGAAGGGGCTGAGGGAGGGGATGCTGCAGGTGACCCCCTGAGTGCCATGGCAGGAGCCTCTGGGATCACATCCCTACTCTGCTGCCTGGGCTGCTCAGCCTGTTGTGCTGCTCCAGGCTGGCTCAGAGCCATTTCCATCCCTGTTCCACCACAGGAGGACAAGGAGGCTGTCTTTGATGTCATAGACACCCTGAATGCTGTGCTCCAGGTTGCCACTGGAGTGATTTCTACCCTCCAGGTAAAGCTTCATCTTTCAAGTATTGAACATGGAGCACATTCTGTGAGTAACACAGGGGACAGGGCTCCAGACTGGTCCTAAAGTGAAAATTCTTCAGTGCCTCACCCACACTGCTCATTTTGGTCCCTCTCAGAGCTCATGTGCCCCAGGATGAGCTGATGATAGATAACATCTCCCTCTGCCCCTCCTTTCTGCAGATCAACAAGGAGAACATGGAGAAGGCACTGAGCCCTGAGATCCTGTCATCTGACCTGGCTCTCTACTTGGTTCACAAAGGAGTAAGTGCCAGAGGGAGAGCTGGAGCTGGGAGTTCTGTGGATGCAGAACTGCTCAGTGAGGAGCTGGGATGAGCAGTCAACAACCATGAGAGCTGAAAACACATCCTTCACATGCATCTCAAGCAGTGCTACTGGGGGACTTCATAGTAATTTACATCCAAATTACTTGATCATAACTTATTCCTAAATCCTCCCCTCTTCCACCCCAGCACTGCCAGATTCAGCTTGCATTGCCCTAAGGGAAAACAGGCCAGCTGAGAAAGTAGCACATCCATTTTCCTCATGGAAAAGCAGCCCAGCTGCCTGGGCACTGAGTGCCACCTCTGCTTGCCCCTGCAGATGCCCTTCAGACAAGCCCACATTGCTGCTGGCAAGGCCGTCCACCTCGCCGAGACCAAGGGCCTCACCATCAACAACCTCAGCCTGGAGGACCTGAAGAGCATCAGGTTTGTGTCTCTGTTATTTCACTTCCCTGGGCTCAGCCTCCCTGGTCTGCCTTACCCAAAGTGCCTGGGCCGAGCAGCACCTCAACATCCTCCTGTCCTGAATAACCCAGGCTGAAACACTGGAGGGGGACAACTCCAGCAGGCTGGCATGGGCATGGGCATGGGCATGGGCTCTTGGGAGGGCTGGGAGACACCTCTGCCCTGAGCAGGAAGCCCACAGAGGGGTTTGGCTCTGGAGTTCCTCGGTGAGCTGGTATCAGCCAGCAAAGCTCAGGAGCGTTTCCCCTGGGGAAAAGGCTCCGTGCTCACTCCCTCAGCCTCTGCACAGGCTCTGGGCACGGGGAGCAGCCCCCTGAGAGCCCCCGCTGTGCCCCCAGCCCCCTGTTTGGCAGCGACGTGGCGCAGGTGTTCAGCGTGCTGAGCAGCGTGGAGCAGTACACGGCCGCGGGCGGCACCGCCAAGAGCAGCGTCTCCGCCCAGATCGAGCAGCTGCGGGAGCTGCTCAAGAGGCTCAAGGAGCAGGCTTAGAGTGTGGGGAGAGATCCCGTGCCTGCAGCAGAGTGCCCGTGCCACTGGTCTGGAGTTAATAAATAAACACTGGGGTGTCTGTAGTTCACTGAAATCCTGCTCTTGTGTCTTGGTTTTTCGGGGTGAGGATGGGCTGGGCTCAGCCCGGGTTTGGAAGGGTGTGGTCTCTCCTCCCTTCCTGCAGGGGAGGCTGGCAGATGGGGATTGTCCCTTTCTGCTCAGCAAAATTCCTTTCCCACCCCAGCCTTGCAAAGCTGGAGTTTTGCTCAGCCCCTTGTCCCCGTGCTGAGGCAGCACAGCGTTGTTGACTCAGAGCTGCAGGTCTGGAACACACAGGGAACAGAAATAACAAAGGTGTTGCCTCACCAAGTTTGGGGCAGGGGCTGCAGCACTGACAGGACAAACTGTCAGCAGCTAAATCTGCAGCCAAAGTACCCCAGGAGACACAGAGTGCTTGCACCTTTGAAGCATTTGTGCTTTTAACACGTGGAAGAAGGATCAGCAACAGCAAAATTCCCTTTTACCAACTTCTCATCTCTCCTTATTCTGGCCTTAAAACAAATCCATTCACTTGGCATTTAAACAGCACATTTCAATTACCTTTCCACAAACCTCCTTTGTGTTTGCTCCCTTCCTGCTGTGTTCCTGTCTTGGCCCATGTCTCACTCTCCACACTGGTCACCTGGCCAGGAAATCACTTTTGCACTCTCAGCTGCCAGGCTAAAGGAACAAGAAAGACACAGGTAACCAACACTCAACACCTGCAGTCAGAAGAACAGAGATTTCCCCCTCACAGTTCTTTTTCCTCCTAGAAACTTTCTTGATCCATGCCACTCCCCTTAGTTTTTCTGTTTGTATCTTCTAGTTCCTTCTCTTTAGATCCTCAGCTGGACAGATTTTCTCTTGCTCCCAGCAGCAACAGTCTGGCATTGTCTCTCATGAAAGGAAAGGGGAAGCAGCAGACTACCACATTTCAGTTTCTTACCTAATTAAGTAGTTTACAGTTACTGGTACTCCCCACCCATGCACCCTTTTCTTAAAATTGTGAAATATTTCAGATTGGAGGGGCCTGTGGAGCTCCACAGACATTACAGAGTGCAGTCCATGGTGTCTTCAGACTTTCACCATCACCCTCCTCTGACTCGTTGGGATTTGGGTTTTGGTTTCAACCCCCTGCACATTACAGGCCACAGGAAGGTGCTTGAGTCAGGAATTCACTCAGGCTGATTATCAGCTGGGTAGTTCTGGATGTAAATCTCATGCTCACCATCATTCCAAACCCTCAGCAACCTCCCGTCAAAGCTGGGGTGGGGACATCCATAAAGGATGAACATGAAAAAAAAAAAATTAAAAGTGAGGGACTCCAGAAGAAGAAGGAACCTGGCAACAAAATGGTTCAGAGTTTTTCTCAGTGCAGACAGTGTGATGGTGTGTGCATCCTCAAGCCTGCAAGTCTGAAAAAGAAATAATTAATGGGTGGAAATGTTTGAGAAGCAGTGAATTAATTGGTGGCTACATAGAGAGTCTGTGCCTTGCTCCGGATGGATACTGAGGGCACTACACGGAAAATGCAGCTGGGAAAGGACCTTGTGGGGCCGCCAGAGGCAGCTGGGTGTCGCCGGCAGTGTCCTGCTGCTCCAGACAAGGACCCGAGGACCTGGATTAGGCTCCTTCCCAGGTGAATTACGGCACAGGGGCTGGTTAAAGGCCAGCAAACCCCGAGAGGGGACAGGAAAGCGGGGATGCCATTCCTGAGTGCGCTGTGAGGCACAGGGACAAACCGCGCCCCTGCACAGCAGGACCGGGAGCGGGGCTGGCCCGGGGACTCCCCGCCCCGGCGGGCGGGACCAGCCGGGAGCGCCGGGAGCGGAGCTGGGACCGGGACCGGGACAGGGACCGGGACTGCAGCTGGGACCGGGGCTGGGATCGGGACCAGGAGTCCAGCTGGGATCGGGAACAGGGTTGCAGCTGGGATCGGCACCGAGAATGGAGCTGGGATAGGGATTGGAGCTGAAATCAAGATCGGGGCAGAACTGGGAGCGGAACCGGAGCTGGGACTGGGACCGGAGCTGGGATCCTGACTGTGACCAGGATCGGGACCGGAGCTGGGGCTGGGATCGTGACTGTGAGCAAGACCGGGATCGGGACCGGAGCTGGGACGGGGACCGGGATTGGAGCTGGGATCAGAACCGTGAGTGGATCTGGTATCGAAGTCGTGACTGCGACCAGGACCGGGACCGGGACCCTGGCCGGAGCCGCCCCGCAGTGTCCCCGGCCCGCAGTGTCCCCGGCCCGGCCGCGATGGCAGCAGCCGAGGTGAGCGAACTTTGCTTCCCGGGGGTGTCGGGGGTGCTCAGCCGAGCGGAGCCGTCCCGGGGCCGCCGCGTTCTTGCCTCTGTCTCCTGGCAAAGGCCGATCCTTGTGCCTGGGGCTCAGGCACTTCCCAGCAGCCTGTGTAAACAAACGCTGCTCGGCACAAAAGCTGCGTTTTCAGTTTCCTTCCCTGCCCAGACGTGACCCGGCATCCTGGCGAGTTCTCTTTCTGCTCTCCACATCGATGCTCCATGTTCCAGGCAGTGTTTGTCATTGCCAGGCTGCACAGCCACTGCTCCAAAGAGTCCTGGAGATGCCCAAAATGAACCTTTCAGCTTTGATTTCTGGATTGTAAATGTGTACATTGCAATGTTTCTGCTGACACCCTTCCTGCTTGGATAGGAAGCTTTAAATACCTGGATACTCCTGATCCCCAGTCAAGTGCTGAGCCTCTGGAATGGCCTCTAATTTAGCATTCACTTTGCTCCTGGGTGCACCAAATGAGTGTTGAAGAGCTCTAACACTTCTTTTTCAATTCTGATTCCCCTCTCTGCCTTCCCTCAGCTTTCTAACAAAGCTGCATTTTACACTTTTGTTTCTGTGAAAAAAGAGCCCACAGCTCTTTGTCAATCAAAGAAGAATCTGTTAGTTAAACAGCACCAAAAGGATTTAAAGGATATTAATTTCCCTTTAATCCTACGGACTGCTTCATTTTCCCCTCCCTTTACAAGGCCTCAAAACAGAAATCTGTGCTGGTCTTGCATCTTTCCCTGATACCAATTTCAAGGACTCCCAGCAGAGTAAAATATCTTGGAGGGTTCCTGGGCCAGACCTCGGAGCTCAGGGGTAGATAACATTGACAATGATGTGTTCTCCAGCTCTTCAACCACTTCCAGAGGTCCTGAAGTCCAGAGGACTTTCTGGTCAGTGCTGTCACACTGAGGGAGCTGAGCAGGGGCTCTGTATCAGATAAATGTTATTTAAATAACAGGATGTTATTTACTGCACAGGATTTATCTGGAGTCATTAGGCCTCTTTAATTGGCTATTTTCTCTCTCAGGGGAGTAAACTTTGGGGTGGAAGATTCAGTGGAAGCACAGATCCCATCATGGAGATGCTCAATGCTTCCATCAGCTATGACCAGAGGCTGGCTGAGGTGGACATCCAGGGCAGCATGGCTTATGCCAAAGCCTTGGAGAAGTCTGGGATCCTGTCTAATGCTGAGCTGGAGAAGATCCTGGGTGGCCTGGAAAAGGTATTTGTTTCTTTCAAAAACTGTCAGGTGAATGAATGAGAGCAGCCTCCCTGGATTGAATAACTCCTGTGGCTGACTGGTGTTTGTGCTGTTTGCAGATCTCTGAGGAATGGTCCAAGGGAGTGTTTGCTGTGATCCAGACTGATGAGGACATCCACACTGCCAACGAGCGCAGGCTGAAGGTTTGGCTCCTCCAGCCTCTTCTTCCTCATCCTCTGCCTGACATTCAGGCCTTGTCCCTCTGTCCCTCTGGGAAATCCCTTTAGAGCTGCAGGCACTGAACCCCTGGGGCACAGCCAAGGGTCTCCAAGCCCCCTTTTGTGGCACTGTACAAGTACCCAAAGCTGCCCTTCCCCAGAGCACACCCCAGGGTTCCTCACAGGATCCTGGAGCTGAGTCCCTGGCAGGCAGGGAGATGTGCTCCTGTGCATTGTCCTGCTCAGAGCACAGAGATGCTGACAGAAACCCTGCTCTTGTCCTCAGGAGCTGATTGGAGACGTAGCTGGGAAGTTGCACACTGGCAGAAGCAGGAATGATCAGGTATGGACAGAATCTTTTTGTTTCTCCTTTGGTATTCCTCCTCCTCAGTTCTTTAATTGAATGTTTTTATGCCATCTCTCTCATCCCTGACACACTCCAGCCTGTATTCCCTTTAAATTAATGATGGCTTTAAACTAATGATGCTGCAGTGACTCATCCACCCAGGGGAATGGGATCTGCAGGGCTGCATCCTGCTGGTAAAAGGCCACAAAATTCCACTGGAATCTCTGAAAACCTCCAGGAGCCCTGACTCTGCTGGCTGGGTGTGCACATCTTTCAGGATCACAATGATCAGCTTGTGTTGGTTTGGGAATTTTCTGCTTCAAATGTGACAATATCTGACTAGTCCACTGAAAGTCACAGATTTTGGTTCTGTCCATGGAAAGCAACAGCAGCTTTCAGAAATCAGTGACCAGGGATGCATCCCACAGGAAGATTTCCCTTCCCCTCACACAGAACCAGGAGGGGATAATGGTGCCAGGGGGTTCTGCTGAGCAATATTTGGTCACCAAATCTGTCCTCTTGTGCTTGGCCTGGCTGTGGCCAATCCCCCACAGGTTGTGACTGACCTGAAGCTGTTCATGAAGAATTCCCTCTCCATCATCTCCACGCACCTCCTGAGGCTCACTGAGACCCTGGTGGAACGTGCTGCCATGTGAGTCCTTTCCCTTAGTCCCTGTTTTCCATAACTTTGGCCTTTTGGGGGCAGGACAGTCCTAGGCTTGTGTGACTGTGCAGCTGCAGGGTGTCCTGTGCAGGGAGTTCCAGACCTGTCCCTGCCCTCCCTGCTGCTCACCTCTCTGTCCTTCTCTGTGGAGAGTCTGGTTCTAGCATGGCTTAAAGAAAGAGGCCATAAAGGTATACAGCAGAGGGAAAAGTAAAAGGTAGCTGTAAAGCAGTTCCCAAGCTTGATTTTATAAACAATTAGGCTCTCTCCAGCATCGCTTTATAAAGAATAAGGTTCTCAGACAGTCTTCCCATAACAAGCAAGAACTCTGTCCCTGAGCTCTCTGGGAAAAGATAGCTCTGGGAACAGATATGGAAGTTTTGGGAACCTTTCATATCACAGTGGGAATGCTAGTTGTGTTATTAATAAACAATCATAGGTATTGTAAAACAAAAGGAGGGGTTAGAGTTTTCTCTGTTAGCCTATCGTGAGCTTGGATTTTGCAATATGCACGAAGTTAATTAACACTGTTATATAAAGTGGCTGATGGATCAATAAATTGGAGTTCGATGCATCAATCGATGGTCGTCTCCCCTTCACTTCAATACTTCCCCTCCCAGAGAAATCGATGTGATCCTGCCTGGCTACACCCACCTGCAGAAAGCTCAGCCCATCCGATGGAGCCAGTTCCTGCTCAGGTGAGCCCCTCCCACCCTCCCCAGCCTCGGGGCCCTGCTCTGCTGAGGGGACACCCAGGGGTAGTGACAGACCAGAGGGCGCCCTGCAAACTGGAACAGGAACTCCCTGTGTGCCTCTGACCAGCTGGGAATCCAAACATGCATTGGACAACTCCCTGTTCTCCATCCTTTGGCCATTCTCACTTCCTGCACTTTCCATTTTCCAGCTTCATCTCTCTGTTTTATCTCTCTTGTCCTTCCCCAGCCATGCTGTTGCCCTGACCCGTGATTCTGAGCGCCTGGGAGAGGTGAAGAGGAGGATCAATGTCTTGCCTTTAGGGAGGTAAAGTTTATTTTTTATTGTGATCCTCAGCCATCACTTTGCTCTGAGATAAAGACAAGAGGGAGATCTGCCCATCCCCTGAGCCATTGGGGATTCCATAGACACTGCAGCCCAGTTTGCCTCTGCAAAGACTCTCAACATAGAAATATTTTTCTATTTCTTGAAAATCAAGGATTACAAGGCTTTCCTTAAGCAAATCTTCCTGTTTGGGAGAGAAAATCTCGTTTAGTCCAGAGTTCAGGGTTTGATGAGCCTCAGACCACACTGTGAAATCCAAGTGAACTGGGGGAGAGAAATCTTCAGAGGTGTCATCACTAGAGCTCAGTTTGGTCAGATATCAGTTTGGATATCATGGGTGACTTCTGGTTCTTTCTCCCCTGGCAGTGGAGCTCTGGCTGGAAATGCCCTGGGAATCGACAGAGAGCTGCTGTGCAGTGGTAAATGTTATCCTTTTAATAAAAAATAATAATAAATGACTACTCATAATAGCTGGGATTTTGGGAAGCTTCACCACATTGTCCTAATATTATTTTGGATGTGTTGCAGCACTTGAACAAGGGGGTGGAGGGTAATGAATAGATAAAAAGTCACCTCCTCTGGTGCATTTAGGCTCCTGTCAGGGCCAGTGTGAGCTCCTGTGTCCATCCCCTTCCTTGCAGAGCTGGACTTTGCTTCCATCAGCCTGAACAGCATGGATGCTGTCAGCGAGAGGGACTTTGTGGGTAAGCACAGCCAAAGCTTCCAGCACGGGGGGAGCAGCTCCTGACACCTTTCCTGTTCCCTTCCTTAACAAGGGACTGAAATCCATCATTAGGAAGTAAAGCCCCAATTAGAGTTCTCTGGCTTGTCCAAGCACCTTTTCCCCTCCTGATCTCCTGCCTTCCCTGCAGTGGAATTCCTCTCTGCTGCCACCCTGCTGATGATCCACCTCAGCAAGATGGCTGAGGATCTCATCATCTACAGCACCAGCGAGTTTGGCTTCCTGACCCTCTCTGATGCCTACAGGTGGGTCCCAGCTCTGGGCAGGGAGCTCCTCCCTCAGCCTCTCCTCCTCAGCTGCCCACGCTGGGTGAGGCAGTGCCTGGGCTCTGTCTGTGCACGAGGCTGACCCAGCACCAAGAGCCTCAGGGTGAATATTCCTCAGCAATGGGCACTTATTTCTGATTCCCTTCACTCAGCCAAGTCTCTGTTCAGCCCAACTCCTGCCCAGGACCTGCTGGCAGAGAGAACTTCCTCCTGTACTGGGAATGCTGCCAGAGCCCTTTCTTGTGTGGTTGGGTTTGCAGTCCCAACAGACTCCTTGTCTGCAGGCTGGCACAGCCACAGCCCTCCCTCCATGAAGTCACACTGACACTTAGTCTGACCTGCTGATACGACCCTGTAGGGGGAGCCTCCTTTTAAGCTTCTCTGTGACAGGTGGGACTGTGTGGGAGCTCCAAACAAGGTGCAAAACCAAAGAGAACTCAGTCAGCTCACTGATTTCCTACACCCTAAACACGGATACAGAGAAGAGGGTCCTACACATTGCTTCTGTCGGGCTGGGCCAGTGATGATGAGTGTGTATGGATGAGGGTTTTGCTCACCAGTGCACTCCTGTCCCTCCCAGCACTGGCAGCAGCCTGATGCCTCAGAAGAAGAACCCCGACAGTCTGGAGCTGATCCGCAGCAAAGCCGGGCGAGTGTTTGGCCGGGTGAGCCCCAAAGAGGAGGAGGAGGGAGAGGAAACTGCTCCTGTTGGGGCTGGACAATCTCCTTTTTCTTGTCTTTGTAAAGAGCTGTGGGTTCTGGGGCTGTGCTTTGCTCTGTACCTCACTCTCTGCCTCTCCTGTTCCCTCTGCAGTTGGCTGCAATTCTGATGGTCCTCAAAGGACTCCCGAGCACCTACAACAAGGACCTGCAGGTAGAGCCCTTGCTCCTCTCCACACCCTCTCTCCTGCTGGCTGGAGGAGCCAGCAGAGCTGGGCTGCTCAGCCTGGGGGGTTTTGGGCTGCTCCAGGCTGGCTCAGAGCCATTTCCATCCCTGTTCCACCACAGGAGGACAAGGAGGCTGTCTTTGATGTCGTAGACACCCTGAATGCTGTGCTCCAGGTTGCCACTGGAGTGATTTCCACCCTCAAGGTAAGGATTCTTCTCATCCTCTCACTATTCACATTATCACGGCTCATATTCTGTGAGTAGCACAGCTCCAGATTGTTCCTCTTCAGTGCCTCACCCACACTGCTCACTTTGGTCCCTCTGCCAGCTGCTCAGAGCATTCTTTCAGAGCTCCAGATGAATTCCCCTCACCCTGCCACTAACATGCCCCAAGGAGGGGCTGATGGTAACGTGTCCCTGGGATCCTCCTCCTGCAGATCAACAAGGAGAGCATGGAGAGGGCGCTGAGCCCGGAGATGTTGGCTACTGACCTGGCTCTGTACCTGGTTCGGAAGGGAGTAAGTGCCAGAGGGAGAGCTGGAGCTGGGATCCCTGTGGATGCAGAGGAACTGAGCTGAGTCCCCTCTGCTCTGTCCCCTTCGCCCTGCAGATGCCCTTCAGACAAGCCCACGTGGCCTCTGGCAAGGCCGTGCAGCTGGCTGAGACCAAAGGCATCACCATCAACAAACTCAGCCTGGAGGAGCTGCAGAACATCAGGTTTGTCCCTCTGTTATTTCACTTCCCTGGGCTCAGCCTCCCTGATCTGCCTTCCCCAAAGTGCCTGGGCCGAGCAGCACCTCAACATTCTGAGGTGACAAAATATCCCTGAATATCCCAGCTGAGGTGTCCTGAATATCCCAGCTGCTCCTGCTGGGGCTGAAACACTGGAGTGGGACAACTCCAGCAGGCTGGGATGGGCAGGAGCTCTTGGGAGGGCTGGGAGACACCTCTGCCCTGAGCAGGAAGCCCACAGAGGGGTTTGGCTCTGGAGTTCCTCGGTGAGCTGGTATCAGCCAGCAGAAGCTCAGGAGCGTTTCCCCTGGGGAAAAGGCTCCGTGCTCACTCCCTCAGCCTCTGCACAGGCTCTGGGCACGGGGAGCAGCCCCCTGAGAGCCCCCGCTGTGCCCCCAGCCCCCTGTTTGGCAGCGACGTGGCGCAGGTGTTCAGCGTGCTGAGCAGCGTGGAGCAGTACACGGCCGCGGGCGGCACCGCCAAGAGCAGCGTCTCCGCCCAGATCGAGCAGCTGCGGGAGCTGCTCAAGAGGCTCAAGGAGCAGGCTTAGAGTGTGGGGAGAGATCCCGTGCCACTGGTCTGGAGTTAATAAACACTGAAGTGTCTATAATTCACTGAGATTCTGCTCTTGTGTCTTGCTTCTTCAAGAGTTCATCCTCCCTCTTCTCCCCATGAAGCCACCAGTGCTCCTTTTGCCATTTCAAATAACTTATAACCTCCACACTTCTATTTATATTCAGAGTCACTTTTTGAAGTAAGCAAGCAGGCATTAAAGAAATAACCAAGAGTAAGCAAGCAACAATAATAAACATAAGCTGCGCTTAAGGGGAGGTTTAGGTTGGACATCAGGAGGAATCCTTCCCAGAAAGGGTCACCAAACATCAGAACGGGTTGTGCAGGGAGGTGGGATCTCCATCCCCGGAGGTGTTTAAGGAAGAGTTTGTTTGGCACTCAGTGGCCTGATGTGGGTGGCAGGGGGGGTGTGGGGTCACAGGTTGGACTTGGTGACCTCAGAGGCTTTTTCCAACTGAAATGATTCTGCGACAAATAAATAAATAAATCGTGTAAATAAGTAAGCAAATGACTAAGTAAGTAAAAGTAGGTGATAAATACATTTAAGCCCCTAAGTAATAAATAAGAAGGAGGGGAGGGGAGGGGAGGGGAACACTCGCCTCTCGATGAAATCCAGCGATCCAGGACAGAGCCTGAAAGTTCCTGGAGGCGCCTTTACGCCGGGACACTGGTGGCTTTGTCCGCAGGCGACCGCGGGACAGGACCCGGTCCCTGTCGAGCTCTGCAGTCGCTCATCGCGCTGGGGCGGGACCGGGACCATGATCGGGACCGTGACAGGCATCGTGACGGTGACAGGAATTGGGATCGTGACAGGGATCGCGACAGGAATGAGATCGCGACAGGAATCGGGAGCCCCTCAGCCGCGGCCCCGCCCCTCTCCCCTCAGCCGAGCCCCCGCCCCTCTCCCTCGGCCCCGCCCCTCTCCCTCAGCGGGCCCTGCCCACAGCCAAGATGGCGCTGGCAGGCGCGGGTGGCGGCGCGGCCGGTCCGTGCACGCTGCCCATGCTGCCGGTGTTGCTGCTGTTCGTCCCGGGGCTGGCGGCCGGTCCCGCCGGGATGCTGCAGCCCCGGGACACCCCCTCCCGCGAGCGCAGGGAGCTCGGCGGCCTCTGGAGCTTCCGCGCCGATCTGTCTCCGGGCAGGGACGCCGGGTTCGCGCAGCGCTGGTACCGGCGGCCGCTCCGGCAGGTAGCGGGGAGCGGGGCGGGCGCTGCCCTTCCCCGGGCACGGGCTGCCCTCCTTCCCTTCAGAACCGGGCTCCGGCCCGCTGCAGGGGCTCCTCTTCTTTCTTCCTCTTTTCCTCTTTCCATGCCTTCTTCCCCACTGGGCTGCCCTTCTCCTCACGGTGCTGACCCTGCCCTGTTTTTGAGGCATTTCCTAATTAGCAGCCCCTGATGATGCCCCCGGTGCTGCTCCGAAGGCAAACACCCTTTGAATGAGCGCCATTCACCTCCAGGAGCCTTGCACAGCGCTGAGTTTCCAGCAGCACAGAATCAGCACAAAATGTGCCTGGAAGGACACTGGGAATTGTATATTCCAAAGTTTCAGAGTGCTGGTAGAAAAGTTTTGCTGTGACTGAGAGGTGCTTGGAAATAAGTGCATTACTTGACAGAAAAGAGTTAGGGATTTTATGCATGAAATGGATAAGTCGTTCATTATTTCTGTTTTTAGCCTTTTGGCCAATTTTGTTGTTGGATCGTGGAAGGAGAGAAGAGCTGAAGGGCACTATGGAGGTTTTGCAGAGGAGAGGAATCCTGAGTTATGTCCCTTCAAAGAGAGGCTTGGATGAGTGCACTCAACCTGTTTTAGAACTCACAGAATCTCCCTGAAGGACACACAGGTTCTGGCCAGCCCAGGCAAGGCTTTTCCTGCATCAGATGTAAGAAAAATCCTCTTGCCCACCCAAGGATTTTCCCACTAGGATTTTCTGATGAGGGCACTGGGCTCTCTGCAGTGCCAGTGCTGAGTCAGCCACGCACATGATGCCCACCCTGAGTGCCCAGACCTTCCTCATTCCATTTCCTGAGGCTTCCTCAGGAAAGAAGAACTGCAGAACTCTTTTGTGCAATGTCCTGAGTGCAGAAAGTGCTGAAAATGAACAGCTCTGTTTGGCAACAGCATCTGGATTCCTCAATATTCAGTGTATTGTAACACTGCCTCTCTCTAATCTTCATGTTGGAATAAGCAACTGAATGGATTCTGTTGTAATCCCAAGGAATATCTGTTTTTTCATGCAGTAAGAAAGGCTGAGCTGATCCCAAACAATCTCCATGGAGAGAAAAATATCCCAAAATATCCATTACTGCCCAAAATATCTATTATTTTGTTACACATTTACTACAGCTCTTAGCTAACAAACACCACCACAACCCCCACATTGCTCTGGAACTGTGCAGGAGAAAATTCCCACTGAAACAACAACCTGGGCTTGGGTTTTGCCAGAGCCATTAATGAAAACATTTCATTGTACAGCAGGAGGGGAGTAGAAAGGAGCAGCTGTTTCCTCTAGGAACAGGCAGGTTCCTGTGCCTGGTGCTGATCAGGCCTTGTATAGGAGCTGCGAAAGATCTCAGCAGTTTTTAAACAGCTTTTCCCAAGTGTTTCCCCTTGGCAAAGGCACTGTAGGGCTGTCACTGGGAGGGGACACCTCCAGTAGTAAAATTCCTCTTTTTAACCTCTCTGTTCCTTCCTTTTCCATGCAATTCCTGCCAGAGCGGGCCTGTGATCGACATGCCGGTGCCCGCCAGCTTCAACGACATCACGCAGGACCCGAGCCTGGAGAATTACATCGGCTGGGTGTGGTACGAGAAGGAGGTGCTGCTCCCCCTGCGCTGGCTGCAGGGCCAGCCCGCCCCCAGGGTGGTGCTGCGCTTCGGCAGCGCCCACTACTACTCCATCGTGGTGCGTGCCTCGGGGCATCGGCCCTAAATTAGGGACAATTACTGCTTCCTAAATTAGGCTGGACTAAAGGCGGTTTTGTGGTTTGTTCAGCAAATCCATCCCTGCTTCTGTTTTGCATCCCCTGCTGAGCTCGTGCCTGTTTTCCCTCAAGCAAGAATGAATTCCAGTTTCTCTGATACTGCAGTTTTGGTGTTGGTAATTAAACGTTTCCTGATTAATGGATCTGCCCCGTTAATTTAATTACCAATCCCATCTGCAGTTTTGGGGTTGGTAACTAAACGTTTTCTAATTAATGGATCTGCCCCACACTGTGTTGTGGTGGTGTTCACAGGGGTCTGAGGATGAGGGAAGAGATGAGAATGTTGACTCCATGTTTCAAAAAGCTGGTTTATTATTGTATGCTATATATTATATTAAAACTATACTAAAAGAATAGAAGAAAGGATTTCATCAGAAGGTTAGCTAAGAATAGAAAAAGAATGATAACAAAATCTTGTGACTGACTGAGACAGTCTGGACAGCTGGGCTGTGATTGGCCGTTAATTAGAAACATCCAACATGGGCCAATCACAGATGCACCTGTTGCATTCCACAGCAGCAGATAATCATTGTTTACATTTTGTTCCTGAGGCCTCTCAGCTTCTCAGGAGAAAAAATCCTAAAGGAAGGATTTCTCATAAAACATGTCTGTGACACTGTGTCCCTCAGTGACACTTGGTGTGACCCAGACACAGCTCCCAGCAAAAGGAATCCCTCAAAGATCAAGGTTGATCCCTCAAAGATCCTTTGAGGATCAAGAGCCCAGTTGTTCCTCATAACTGAGCTTCCCTTCCCCATGCTCTGCTGACCCCAAAATCCCAATAACCCATTTTTTTTGTGTCTTTCCTTGCAGTGGGTGAACGGGGTGCAGGTGGTGGAGCACGAAGGGGGGCACCTGCCCTTTGAGGCTGACATCAGCAGCGTGGTGCAGGGCAGCCCAGGCTCCCTGTGCCGCATCACTGTGGCCCTCAACAACACCCTGAGCCCCCACACGCTGCCCCCGGGCTCCATCCAGTACATGGCTGACAAATCAAGGTGAGTTCTGGGCTCTTGTACTGCTGGGATCATCCCAGGGGTGTGGGACAGGGGCAATTTGTTCAGCTGATGGTTCAGAAGTCCCTCTGTGGCGTTGTCTTAATGGTGGATTTGTTGGTGGAGCTGTGAGGAATCAGCAGTGAGTTATTGCATCTGTTTTGTGCACAGATTGGGTGATTTGCCAAGCTGAATCCAGGGCAGGATTGAGAAGCTCAGATTCAGCTGGGAGCTGAAAGAACCAGCTCTCCTGAAGGACCAAGATCTTTGCTAACTTCTTTGTTAACTGCAGAATCCTTCAGTGTAGCAGCTGACAGACAGGTCCAGCTTGTCATACAGATATTTTACATGATTATTTTGCACTGCCTTCAGCTGTGTAGTGAAGTGTAATGCAGCCTTGCTCCCTCAGGTACCCCAAGAACTATTTTGTGCAGAACACCAAGTTTGATTTCTTTAATTATGCTGGGATCCACCGCCCAGTTGTGCTGTACACCACTCCTGCTGCCTACATCGATGACATCACTGTGACAACCTCCTCATCAGACAGTCTGGGTAGGTGCACTGAGCTCCCTCAGGCTCCAGATGGAGGTGCCAAGGGCAGCAGGGAGAACATCCTGCTCTAGTCTGGTTGAATTTGTCTCCTAGTGGCTTTTCCTGAGGCTGAGCTGTCTCCTGCAGTCTGTGATTGTTTTTTGTTTCCTCTGAGCCAGCCAGGGTGCAGTACCAGGTGTCAGTGGTTGGCAGCACTGACAGTTCCTTGTCCCTGAGTTTGCGTGACCAGGAGGGGAAGGTGGTGGCCACAGGTGATGGCCCACAGGGAGAGCTCAAAGTCCTCAACCCCAACCTCTGGTGGCCTTACCTGATGCACGAGAACCCTGGGTACCTGTACTCCTTGGAGGTAACGTGGCATTTCCTCCTCTCTGGGTGTGGTTCATGGGGTTAAGGCACTGCCATATGGCCCAGCCTCTGCCTGTGTGTGTGACCAGAGTGGCTCTGCTAATTAAGCACTAATCAAATCAAGCTTTGGCAGCTTCTGAAGGGGCTGGCAGGGAGAAGGGCATTCCTGGAGTGTGCTCTGAGCTCCTGACTGAGGGTTCATCCATCCCCTCTGGGGAGATGAGGAGTTAACAGCTGGAGCCTGGGAGATCCTGTGGGGGTTAAGGGCAGTGGTGATGTTCAGGTGCAGAAATGAGGGAGGATGAGCTGCTCTGATGTTCAGGTGCAGAAGTGAGGGAGGATGAGCTGCTCTGATGTTCAGGTGCAGAAATGAGGGAGGATGAGCTGCTCTGAGTTTCCAGGGACTCAGGGTCACACCTGGGAGCAATGATGTGGCAGTCATTGCCTGGCATCAATGTGCAGGGCACAGAAATGGCCTGGGGGGATGGCATGGGGAAAAGACACTGAAGACTTTGGGATGAACAAAAAGGGTCATCCAGGAGCTCATTCTTTATCCTTCAGCTTCCATTTGTATTTTTGTTCAGTCAGACCCAGCTGCCCCTGAGCAGCAGCAGTGAGGAGCAGGCTGTGTGCTGAGGGCTGGGAAGGGCTGTGGGGCCAGACTCTCCCTCCCACACAGGGGAGGGAGCCCTGGGCATCCCTGTGAGGGTCCCTCCTGTTCCTCCCTGTCACACAGGTGAGGATGCAGGCCCAGCTGGACGGGGCCCTGCTGGAGGACGTGTACACGCTGCCCGTGGGCATCCGCACCGTGCACGTCACCCGCAGCCAGTTCCTCATCAACGGCCGCCCCTTCTACTTCCACGGGGTCAACAAGCACGAGGATGCAGATGTAAGTGTGACACCCAGGGCCACCTCAGCTCACATTGCTGCCCAGGTGGCACCTGCCCTCTCCTCTCACACCCTCCTCCCAGGCTAAGCACTAAGGGGACAGCCACACCATGCCTGGTCCTGCCACGGTCCTGCCATCCCTCAGGGCACATGGATGTGCTGCTGGAGACACTGAAGCATGTCCCAGCTATCAGCCAGACATGCTGACAGACAGTCAGTCTGCTGTGAGGGTGGGGAGGCCCTGGCACAGAGAAGCTGTGGCTGCCCCAGTTGGACAGTGCTTGGAGCAACCATGGCAGGGTATTGGAAAAAGGCTCCCAATATTACCAGTTAGATTGTGCCTGGGCCAGTCTGACCCTCGCTGCTGGGCCAAAGGCAGCAACTGTGGTGTATCACCCCAGAGATACCTTGGCTTGCTGGTGGTTGCAGCTGGGCACTGAACAAGTCCACGCTTGTTAGGAACCCCGTTTACCTCAGGAGGAATGGCTTCAGGATTCTGCTGGAGGGTTTAATGTCCAGAGGTTTATTCCATGGTTACAGAGGTCTGAACGTGAGCAACTGCTCCAACAGAATCCCCCCGCATGGTCTCATTCACCTTTTAAGCTCAGGGACAGGGGGAGGGGAGGTACAGGTGAGCCACCAACCAGGTGAGAGGGGCAGGGTCTCAGGGGAAGATGACACCCAGACAGGCCAATGACCTCTGGGCATAGGGGCATCCTTTGAACTTGACCAACCACACGACGCCTTGCTGGAATGTTCAGCCTGATTGACAGGACTCACTCAGCATGGGGGCAAGGGAGAAGGGAGAGAGGCATAGGCACACCTGGGGGAATGACCTGGAAGGCCAAAATGGGACATTACAGCACACCACAACAGCAGGGGTGGAATGATAAGAGCTTTAAAGTCCCCTCCAACCAAACCCCTCTGACTGTGGCAGTGGCTGTCGTGTTCCCCACCCTGGGCAGGGCTGGTGCTAGATCAAGCAGGGAGATTCTGTTCACAAGGGCTGGTTGCTCTTTTCCCCCCAGATCCGTGGCAAAGGCCTGGACTGGCCCCTGATTGTGAAGGATTTCAACCTGCTGCGCTGGCTGGGCGCCAACTCGTTCCGCACCAGCCACTACCCGTACGCCGAGGAGATCATGGACCTGTGCGACGCCTACGGCATCGCCGTCATCGACGAGAGCCCGGGGGTGGGCATCAAACTGCCGTAAGAGCTGCCCTGCCCTCGCCCCTCTGCTCCCCTCCCAGCTGCTCACAAGGGTCCCTTCACTGCTGTTACACTTCTGTGCTCAGTGCTGATAGTGGGAGTACTTTGCTCTGTTTGGAAATGTCCCGTTGCGCCACCGTGGTGCCTCATGGTGTTGGGCAATGCCTCATGATGAGGGCACTTGGCCACATTTTGCTACATGGCTCTGTTTATGAGCCCAAACCGTGGCCCTGAACTGTGCAGTAAACTTTGGGGAAACAGGGCAGAAGCCATCTGTCACTTTCATTTTTTAAGATTTTTTAAGCTTTCTGGTGTTGACATTTTTGTAGCGAATTTTCTCACACGCTTTCTGTAAATAACTCATTGTTTTGCATTCCTTTATGGAGGAGGAGAAATTTGATGGACTGTTAGTTTATCCAGTGTCATTGGAGAGGTGGCACTGTCACCCTCCAGTCCACTGTCACTTTTGGAAAACTATAAATGTTGGGGTCAGAAAATAAACTTCCCTTTATTTCCTTCACCTGGAGAGCAGCAATGTGTGCTTGTGTTGTGTCCTATAGTGACAGCCATCCTCAGCTCTGCTGTGCTGAGTTTTCCCAGGGAGATGGATGGATTTTCCCAGGGAAATGGATGCATTTTACACCCTCACCTCCTTCTGTTTTCCAGGGAGAGCTTTGGGAACAGGTCCCTGCAGCACCACCTGGCAGTGATGGAGGAGCTGGTGCGCAGGGATAAGAACAGGCCCTCCGTGGTCATGTGGTCAGTGGCCAACGAGCCGGCCTCAGAGCTGCCCCCAGCTGCTCACTACTTCAAGTAAGTGCCTCTGCTCCTCATCTCCTGGCAGGTGATGCCTCTTCTTCCTTTGGGATGGCACAGAGAGGAAGTAAAGGGAGGGTTGGTATTTTTTGGGAACATTGGAGCTGAACCTGTGGATGCAAACTAGAATGGAAACTTCAAACTAAAATGGAACTGCTGCACGTGTGGAACTGCTGCTCAGAACTGTTCCAGTGTGTTGGTTCAGACCCACCAAGACTCCACAAAATTCCCAGGAGTCCACTTGGGTTGAGCATCTCGAGCTGAAGGTCGAGTAAAAGCAGACCTGGTGAGAATGGAATGTTCCTTGTTAGCACTGGAAGATGAGCTGCTCTGATGTTCAGGTGCAGAAATCAGGGAGGATGAGCTGCAATCCTTTGAGATTTCCAGCAAAGCTGTAACATAGCTGGCCTTTCATTGTGAACACAAGGTTCTGCAGTCAGTGCTGCTTATTTGTCCTGTGGCTTCCCACTTCAAAGGCACTGCTTTGAGTCCCTGCAGCCCCCTTGGTTTGTTTCTAAAGAGATTTAAGCTTTGGGTAGCCCAGAGGCAGCTGTAATGGGCAGCAGAGTGTCCCTGGAGCTGAGGTGCATTAAGAGAGATCTGTGAGTTTCATTCTTCAGGATGTTTCACCACCCTCCTGCAATGCCAGGCCAGCAGCAGAGCTTGACTCTCCCATTCTGTCCCATCTCCCTCACTCAGGGTTTCTTCAGAAACATCCAACTGTGGCACAGGGCCTCAGGAACATATCCCAGGAGTTGTTCAGAGACTTCCCATTGCCTTTTTTACAGTTTTGTCCTCAAACTCAACTGTCCCTCCACCACACACGTGCCTGTGCTTGGTGTGCTTCACTCTGCTCCTTCTCAGGTGGCACTTGGTGACAGATATTCTCTTTATTTCACTCAAACTCTGGCTGCTGAATCCAAAGCAGCTCAGTCTGGGGGGTGGAGGGACACAGGGGAGAGGGGGCTGTGCTGCTCCATGCTGTTGTTGAACTCTTGCTTTACTGTTTGCAAACAGGACAGTGATAGCTCACACTAAAGCCCTCGACCCCTCCAGACCAGTCACCTTTGTGACAGATGCTAATTACGCTCTTGATCATGGTGTAAGTTTGCTTTATTTTCTAGCTTTTTCTTTCTTTTGTTTTTTAAATTCATACATTTTCTCCTCACTTGTTTTACACTCCTTTCCCCCCCACTCCTATCTAAATTTGCTGGAGGTATTTAGCAAGGAAAGGCTAAAAAAAAAATTATATTTTTGTTTCTAGTAGAAATCACCTTATCCTGTAATTGTAGTCCAGCTGGAAAAAAAAAAAAAAAAAGAAAGATCTGTAAGAGAGAACAATTCTTTGTGTGCAGGATTATGGCCCTGGATTCCATTAATAGTGTCATGCTTTGCTATGCCATTGATTCTGTTTACTAATGCTCAGGATTTTCACTTGCAATTAAGCCAAAGCTTAAACCTCTTTAAAATGCTCACAACCCTTGTGGAAGTCTAAAGGAAGGAAGCTTTGCTTTAATTCCTGCTTTCAACTGCTCTAGATCTTCTTTGGCAGATGTCTCTTTGTGTTGAATAATCTAAAAGCTCCTCCAGCTCCACAATTAAAGCCCTGGAGCTGGATAAATAATCAAAATGCACTTTCCTTGGATTTTTGGGCCTTTCATAGCATGGACCAAGGATTTTTAACACCTGTATTTGTTTCCAGGGTAGATCCTTGTACAATAATCACTTCTAGCAGGTGAGTTGGTGCTGCCACACATCCCTGATCCAGGTTACACTTTGGATTTCTTCTCAAATATCCTCTAATTAGCAGGAATGGCTGCAACTCTGAGGTTTTTCCTCCCCACCTCAGAAAAAAAACCAAACTTCTGATGGTTTTAAATTTGAAGGAGCCCAGCAGGAATCTGCTTTTGATATCCCATTCCCATTTTGCTCAGCTGGAGGAGCTCAGGCAAACAATCCCAGAGAACAGATCTCTCATACACTGATGTGATATTAGAACTTTTTTTTTTTCTTTTATTACAAAACATGTTAAGAGAACATTGAACAAGTTACATACAACATCACTTTATTTTGAGGGGGCTTTGTGCCCTTTTATCACACTGTCCATGTGGTAGAAATGGCAAATAACTTGCAGAATGCTTTAGTCTTAGTATTGCACCATTGATGCACAAAATTTAGTTGCTAGTCAAAATATTTGACCACTCACTTGATAATCACATTCCAATACTCAAAAAGAAAAAGTACATCTAAATGTACCAGCAAGCCAGAGACATCTTGGAAACAAAAAAACTTCTAACAAACCTGAGAATGAAATGTGTTGATCTTGTCTAACTCTTTGCTGTGACTTCCTAATCTGTAAGAAAAATGCCAAATTAATGCTGTTAGCTTATTAATTTTTTTTTCCTGGGAAAGAGATTATATTTGGAGAGCCTGAGTGATGGGGGAAACAATTAATTCTATGTGTAATAAACCTGGATTCCATTAATTGAACCCAAAGGAGGATTTAGATTTACAAGAGAAGGTTGAAGAACACTCTCACCTTTTTTTTTTTTTTTTTGCAGGCTCCCTATGTGGATGTGATTTGTGTGAACAGCTACTTCTCCTGGTACCATGACCCAGGCCACCTGGAAGTGATCCCACTGCAACTCACAGCCCAGTTTGAGAACTGGTACAAAACCTACCAAAAACCCATTATCCAGAGTGAATATGGAGCAGACTCAGTGCCTGGGCTGCACAGTGTGAGTGTTGTGGTGGAAAGAGCTCTTAGAGGCAAAAAATGGGAACTGGGAGAGGCTGGCACCCCTGGGCCTGGCTGTGCTGGGAGTGTCCAAAAGGCTCCAGGATTGGGATCAGAGAGCTCTGCCACTCACTCTGTCTGCTACAGAGGACTCCAAAATCTGTCCTTGAAGTGCTAAAAATGCTGAAATGAAAGAGAATGGAGGTTCCTGGTGCTGTCCCATGCAGGGGGTGGCACTCCTGTCCCTGTCATGACAAAGGCCACCAGGAGAATTCCCCCTGGGAGTTGTGTGTTTGCTGATGGTCGCAGCAGCCAGGTTAAAGCAGCACAGGCAGCCCCAGAGCTGCTGGTCAGGAATGTTCTGGGTGGGATTGTTTGTGGCCTGAGCTCTCTCCTGGCTGCAGGACCCCCCCATGATGTTCAGTGAGGAGTACCAGCAGGCCATGCTCAGGGAGTACCACTCTGTGCTGGACAAGAAGAGGAAGGAGTACGTGGTTGGGGAGCTCATCTGGAATTTTGCTGATTTCATGACCAATCAAGGTGAGATTTTATTTACATCCTAAACCTCTGCATCATCCCTGGGAGTTTAGTGGTTGTGCCACACAAACACTGTGCTGAAGGGTGGGACAAAAGGCTCTCTGTTCACCAGTTTTGTCACAAAATCCAGCATGCCCAGAGCCAAGAGAGAAGGTCCTGCCTGTGCTTAATTGCACAGATGCTCCCAGGAGCATGGGACAGTGCACAGGGGAAGCTTGTGAGGACCCAGTTGTTCCTGGTTTTTGGCCACCCTCAATTCAGAGCTTCAGGCAGCTGTCAGGGACATCTCTCTTGCTTCCAGTGTCACCTGCAGCTGCCCTGGGAACAGAGCACCTGAAATAATCACAATTTACTTGGTAGAGGTTCAGCAGCAGAGGAACAGGTGCCACACTGGCACACAGCTGGCTCACCATGGCACTCCATCCATTATTAACAGACAAATGCAGTCACAAAGGAAGGGAAATTCCTTAATTCACAGAAATGAAACAATCACAACTCAGATCTAACAATGAACCTGTTCTGCTTATGCCACCTGCAGTGGGTTGGGGTGGTGAGCAGTCAGGGAGAGGGAGAACAGCACTAAAATACCCTGCAGAGCACCAGGACAGGCATTAGAAAGCTCAGTGGTGGCAGTGCCCAGAAAAGCAGCATCAAAAAGGACTGAGGAAATGTAGACAAAGGTCAGACACAGATGCAGTTCCAGGCTCTCAACCTGCTGCAATCCTTTTCTCTAATTTCCTGTGAAAACTGAAACAGGCAGAAAGGATCCAGACACCACACAGGACAGTGAATAGTCACCACCATTTCCTCCATCCAATCTGAAGGTGGAGCCAATGTCCAGCAGACAGAACCCTGATCACTGGGCACACCCCAGAGCCTGTCCCAGCCCAGCAGCTGTGAATCAGGAGCTGCAGCTGCATTGCCCTGTCCCATCCACGGCTCCCTGACTGTGCAAACAGAGGGCAGAGGTCCCTTCCACGTGGCCTCATTTAGTCCCTGCACTGTAGCAGCTCACAGCAGAGCCTGGTTTGTACATTCTGTATCAATTTCTGTGTTTTATAACTTCTCTGCAGGCACCACCCGAGTTCTGGGCAACAAGAAGGGAATCTTCACCCGGCAGCGCCAGCCCAAAGCCGCCGCCTTTGTCCTTAGGGACAGGTACTGGAGGATTGCAAACGAATCCAGCTGTCTTCCTCCTGCAATGACATCACATTCCCTCTTCCTAAAATGAAAACAAAGGGTTTAGGGGCTGGGGATGATGCTGAACTCGTTATTAAATCTCTGTTTAAATAAGTTTTATGCCTGATTGAAGTCTTGCAAGTCCAGTGCGATTTCTAGTCCACCTGAAGTAGTTACTGTGATGCAAAGCAGATCAGAAACTTTTGTTTCCTCTGCTCAGCCAAGTCTGGAGGCTTCTTGTTTCCAGGCAGGAAAACAAATATTCACTTTCAAGGAGCTGAAGTTAAGAAATCCTGACTGAGGTATCTGTTTATGGCAAAAAAAATTACAAATATTACATGATACAACTCAATGGTGAACTTAAAAACAAAACCTAAGTTACTCTAAATGAACATCACACCCCTCTAAAGCAAATGAGGTTTTCCAGTTCAACTCCCCTAAGAGTTAACACTACTGAGATCACAGCAAACTGTCCACAGGATTGCAGAGGAGCAGAGTTTGTGCAGCTGCTCTGGCCTGGCAGGGTGGATGTGTGAGAAATCCTGAGCATTCCCAGCAGCAGGAGGGTGTGAGGCACCCAACACATCCAGCAGAGAGTTTGGAATTCCTGTTCCAGCAGCAAGGTGGAATGTTACACAGGGAGGGACTACCTCAACTCAACTTGAAATCTATTTATTGTACAGTACCAAAACTGCCACTGTCAGACACAAACTGTGTCCAACAATGCCACTTCCATGTGGAAGGGCTTCCTTCATATTCAATATCACCACAGGAGGAGCAGCCCAGAGGGAAATTCTGTTCCAAACCTCAGGGGCAGGGCCAGTTGTAAATAAATCCCTGTGCTGCTGCAGTGCTGTCCCCTTTAGGCCTGCACAGCAGCACTCAGCAAAACTCAGAATATTTAATGTGCAAACTTCCCAAAAGCAGAGGCTGCCCAAAGCATTTGGGAAGTTCCAATCTGGAGTTTAATTATTGGAATTCACAGATTCTGGGTGCCTCTGTGTCAGTGTCTCAGGGAAGTGACCAAATCTGACCATATAAAGGAAATCTTTGCTTTTCTCTTGTGTGCTGGCCAAATTCTGTTCCCTTCAGAGGGGGTACACGAGGAACCAGCAGCACTTCCACCCTGCCCCAGCACAGTAAGGACACGGATGTTCACTGCAGACTCCACAACAATTTTTCTTGTGTTTTTAAGGGAAAAGAAACAACACTACAGCATTCCTCACACCGTGCTAGGCCTAGATTTTCTCTAGAACTAAACTCCCAGAATATAAAACTCTATGCACAATAAAAAGACATTTGTTCAACCATACCATGGTACTGCCAACTAGCAGTGTTTGAAAGTCATTTCAACTTCTCCATCATCCTTTAAAAACTCATTTTCTTCAATTTCAACAGACCTGACCAAAACACAGATGAGGATTTGACATTTGTCACTCCTTACAAAGCAGGGCTCAGCTCAGCCCCCCCCAAAATCTGAGCACACATCTGAGGGTTAATTCCTGCTTGTTCTCAACAAACCCCTCCCCAATTCCAGGGACACTCCCAACACTTTTTCCAGGGATTTTGTGGTCTGTGGGACCAGCTTTGAGCAGCCCCAATAAAGCAGAAGGTGATAAAAACCACAAGGTTGGGGCTTTTTTTTTTTTTTGTTTCTTTTTTTGCTTAAAGAACTGTAAACATTGAAAGCCTCAAGTCAACGCTGCTCAGCCTTTACACACAATGCTCAGGCAGACACAAAGCTGCAGGAATTCTACTGGGAAAACTGGGATCTGGGGAGAATCAAGTGCTTTAACCCTTCCACAGCTAAACACACACAAGGTCTTGGGGAAAACCACACGACTTGGTACAATTCTAGAAACAGAATTACAGTACTGACATTAAAAACAGTTTCTAAGGCTCAGACTGAGTCCAAAAAGGCCTCTGGTTGGGTTCATTCAAGCTCTTATGTTTGGACTGCATGAATGCAGCATAAGAATGATTGCAGCAAGACATCCACAGGTAATTTCTACATTTATTTTTGTTGGTTTTTTTTTTTTCTATTTTTTTTATACCAAAAAAGTTATGTGCAACAAATAGAATTCGTACATATTTACATGGTTTTTTTACCTGTTAGCAAAATTGAATCCTAAACCTCCAGTAGAGAATCTCTCAGCCTATATTGAGAAAAGGAACATCTGCCCAATGACTCCTTTTTAAATGGGTGTTGGATTTGAAAGCACTGGGAATAAATAGTTGATGGAACAGACTATACAGAACAAACACCTAATAATATTTAGGCCATGCTTAACACAGTTTTGTGGTAACAGAATACTTCAGATCTTTTTTGGACCAGTTTAAACAGCATTTAAAGCCAAGCTCTGATCTCAGCCCACATAAATGAGGAGCAGAACTGCCTGAAGCACCTCACCAACCTCCTGAGACCACAGCAGCACAAAAATGCCAACCCCAGCATCCAGAAACCTCCTCAGCAGAGATCTGCTGTCAGTGCAGATCCCAAAGGTGCTCAGCAATGTTGCATTGGCCTCACAAATGTTTCACTGGGAGAAATTTCCAGGAATATTCATTTCCTCCCTGGCCTTAAAGAGTAGCAAGTACCTTACAGTAAGAGGATTTCAGGAATGGTTAATTCCTAAGCAGGGTTGGGATGAGGTTTTGTTGCCTTTCCAATCTGCCCCTCACTGTGAAATTTCCAACTCAGAATATTCCATGATCCTAAAGGAATTTTGGGATTCTGAGAGAGCCAAAGAGGGGCAGGAAGAGCCCAGATTCAGAACCTCTGTTTGGAAACTGTGAATTTTATCCCTCTCATTCTCCTGAGTGCTGAAACCACAAGGATTTCTGTAACCCCCCCTGTCCCTTGCCAGCCCAAATATAATTTACCCGCCTTTACCCAGGCTCCTGCACCCTGGAGAAATTTTAGGATTTGCCTTTGGATTTGGAAGGACAAAACCAGTATCAAGCAAACATTTGCCACCACATTTTGGCTGGGGCAGGCAGGGAGGCACAGCTGCACTCCTGATTTCAATCACAACCCATTTTACTGGAAGGAAAATGCTGTTTCTATCATTGGGAGCAGCAAGGAAAGAGTCAAAAGAACTGGAAGCAGAAAGGTCCAAATTTCTCCTGCTAAGATAATTCTGCCCTTTATTCAGGCCAACTGCATTTCTGAAGCACGAAAGAGAAGAAATCAGGGCCCATTTCTAGCAAATTACTTCCAGTAAAAAGGAACTGCAAGGGAAGCACACAAGACAAGAGAGTTCACAATTAAGGATCAGATTTGCAAAGCTGTGCACAAAAAGTGTGGCTGCAAATTCTCCCAGAGCCCAAACTCCAGCTCCATTTGCTCCCATGTGCACACTAACAAGGACTGCTGAAAATCTGGCCCTAAACATTTTTACTAAACAAACTGAATCAACAGACTATGCCCACACAAACAAGCACAAGACACAGTGAAGTTAAGTCAACACCAATACTTTCAGCTGATGGGGCTTTTTTTTCCTCTTTTTTTTCCCAGAACTGGACCAAGTACTCATGGATTAGACTTGTCTCCAAGGCTGCTTGCTCTGAGACAGGAGCAACTTTGAGGCAGCAGATGTTCACCTCTTCCTTGGATGAAAAAAAGATCTTTAGTGTAGATCACAGGAATGCACTGAGATAAAATCTATACAACACATTAAACACTGCTACTGCCTCAGGGCTTGGGAGAGAACAGAGCCAAGCCTTGAGGGACCAATTCAACATCATTCATTCCCCTTAATATCAAAGTGGAAGGCATTTGAGAGACAGAACTAAACATCAAGACAAGCTTTAACTATACTCTGGTCAATACAAAACTCATTTAATGGATTGTTGGCTAAAACTGTCAGACGAGGGACAAGTCATTTAGTGTTACATGCAACAGATGTTACTCACACCACACAACTCTGTACAGAAAAGCAGTTTCCACCTCCACCCTTGGTGCAAACCAGAATTACTTCAGTAGTAATTTCAATATTAATTTTGTGAATTTGATCTCCAACCTTGTTTTGCTCTATGGAAACACTGCTTGTTTCACAGTCAAGTTTATCCTTAGTGTTTAAAATCACTTACAATGGAAGTGTCTCTCTGACATTCGTGTTTGAGAATGAAAATGCTAAAAGGAGTTAAATTATTCTTTAAATAAATGGGTATGCAGTTGGAATTGTTCATATTTCGAACTGACAAGGGCAAAAAGCAGCACAGCACCAATTACAGAAAGTAGCTGAACCCACACATTTTGGTGTCACACAGTCTGAAACACAAATATTTCACTTTTCCAAATCACATCAACCTTTTAAATTAAACTGAAAACAATACTGCTACCACTTCTCAGTCTAAAAACTAAAACCAGATCTCTTAATACTCTTCTATCCCCAGCAAGTTTGCTGAGAATTTTGTTTGTTCATTTTTAAAGCAAGGACACTTCTGCCTGCCAAGTTCAACACAAAATATTTGGTTTAAGATTTGAAGACAGAAGGCACTTTTAACATTCAGCCTTAGAATACTGAGTGCAGAAACAACGTGTACAATTTTGTTCCTTTGTTTAAATCCGCAGTTTAATTTTTTTTTTTCCCCAATTAGTTCTTAGAAAGAGCAATGATAGCACTATATCACATTTCATTTTCAGGAGCACATTGACTTACTTATCCCATTAAACAGGTTGCCCTTCCAAGAGATCTTCTCTGTGTGTGTGTGTCAGGCCTAAAGTTCATTTCCCAATATAGCACAAAGCAAAGATCCTGACCAAGATCAATTAAGGAACTGCTTTTTCAGTGCACTGCTTGGTTATCCTGCTCACTCAGTGGTTTCCACTGCAAATTGCAATTCTATACTGCAGCATTCACAGAACATCAAACATTAGTAACACTGGCTGGCTGAGCACAGCTTCAAATGGAACAGCTCTGCTTGGAGATGGAGTCCTTTCAAAGAACACTTCATCCAACCCCCAATCTGCAAATCAGCTTTTCATTGACCACATGAAGCTATTTTTGTTCTGTACAGAAATTAATGAGGTTGTCGTTTAATCAACATACTTCAGGTTTCAGCTTTAATTCCATTTTTGTTACTGGAGACAAAAAAAAAAAAAAAAAAAAAAAAGGAAAAAAAAGAAGAAAAAATGGAACCAACCCCAAGCATCATTCTTGTGAAAGCACAACAGTGAGAGCAGCAACTCCATGTTCTTTTTAGAGGTCACTTCTTCCATCGTGTCAGTCGACTCTGAGCTGAACCCTCTGACAGCTCCTACCCAAACCCATGGGACAGTGAGTTCTCCAGGGATGAAACCAAGAGTTCTAATTTTATTTACAGTATAAGTCCTAGTCAAATCTAAGTCCATCAGCTAAAAAAAAAAAAAAAAAGAAAAAAAAAGAAAAAAAATACACTTACTGTAAACATGGCAACATTAAATATGGTGATGCTAGTCTAGAATATTTCATGTCATGATCACATCTTGTTATACCTGAATTTATATACAGGATATTTTATAGCAAGTGTTACCCACTTCACAAGTGGAGGGGGAAGAGAGAGAGTCTAAGTTTTGCTGTGGCTAAAACTCCTTCAAAGTAAAGTTAAAGCTTGTCTTTGATTGTTATAGAGCTTTCTTTCATAACCACATTGAAACTGAAGATTAGCACAGAGAAATTATCTGGGGCCCCTTGAAATTTATCATTCAAAATTTCCATTATGATTCTCGTGGGGGGGAAAAAAGAGGGGGGCAAAAAGTGTCTGATATGGAGAATAAAAAAATTACTGCAAAATAAACTTAATGGAAGTTGGGTCTTCAGACTGTCAGTCAAAAGTTCCAGCAGGGGTTATTCCTGTTTGGGTTGGAGTTGCCTCTTCCAGGCCTCATTCAAATAAACTAGTCGTTTGTAGTTGATGATAAAGAGAATGAAGTTCAGCAAATATGTGAGCACGCAGACAATGCAAAATTCCTTCAGCACGAAGTACAGAATGTATGCCAAGTACAGGGACCCTACTACAGACACTATGGAGGATGTCATGAGGATTAGAGCTGCTACTGCACTTGCTGTCATACCTGCAACAAGAGAGACAAAGTTACTCACCCCTCTCCACACAGAGCAAAACTCAATTCAAACTCAGCCACTCACACAAAATTTTGGTTAAAATGCCATCTGGGTATTTGGAGAGGAGCAAAACTCAATTCAAACTCAGCTACACAGCAAGAGTTACACAAAATTTTGGTTAAAATGCCATCTGGGTATTTGGAGAGGAGCAAAACTGAATTCAAACTGAGCCCCTCAGCAAGAGTTACACAAAATTCTGGTTAAAATGCCATCTGGGTATTTGGAGAGGAGCAAAACTCAATTCAAACTCAGCCCCTCAGCAAGAGTTACACAAAATTCTGGTTAAAATGCTCTCTGAGTATTTGGAGAGGAGCAAAACTCAATTCAAACTGAGCCACTCAGCAAGAGTTACACAAAATTCTGGTTAAAATGCCATCTGGGTATTTGGAGAGGAGCAAAACTCAATTCAAACTCAGCTACACAGCAAGAGTTACACAAAATTTTGGTTAAAATAGCACCTGGGTATTTGGAGAGGAGCAAAACTCAATTCAAACTCAGCTACACAGCAAGAGTTACACAAAATTCTGGTTAAAATGCTCTCTGGGTATTTGGAGAGGAGCAAAACTCAATTCAAACTCAGCCACTCAGCAAGAGTTACACAAAATTCTGGTTAAAATGCTCTCTGAGTATTTGGAGAGGAGCAAAACTCAATTCAAACTCAGCCCCTCAGCAAGAGTTACACAAAATTTTGGTTAAAATAGCACCTGAGTATTTGGAGAGGAGCAAAACTCAATTCAAACTCAGCTACACAGCAAGAGTTACACAAAATTTTGGTTAAAATGCCATCTGGGTATTTGGAGAGGAGCAAAACTGAATTCAAACTCAGCTACACAGCAAGAGTTACACAAAATTCTGGTTAAAATAGCACCTGGGTATTTGGAGAGGAGCAAAACTGAATTCAAACTGAGCCCCTCAGCAAGAGTTACACAAAATTCTGGTTAAAATGCCATCTGGGTATTTGGAGAGGAGTATCTAAGGCTCTGTCTGACAGCCCTAGGATAACGAGTGTGTGTAGGATTAACCATCCTCATATTCCTGAGTTATAGGAAAATTCGTGGTCAGGTTATTTCTGTCAGGATTAACAACTTTGTAGCAAAGCACAGAGTTACTAAGAAATATATAAAATTATATTTCATGCACTTTTTTGCCTGCTCTCTCCATTACTCCTCCAAAACTTGCCCATTCCATTTTTATTTCCTCTCTTTCCCACCCTGCAATCCAATGCCAAATTTACGGGAGTGAAAATACCAGCACAGAAACTGTCTTCACACTTGGATTATTAATAGCATATCAGGAGAAAATGCAATTACTCTTGTTATCAGTTGGGTTTTAAGCCCTTTGGACAGATGTATCATTAGAGTGCTGCTAAAAAAAACTCCCAAGATATAAAATCAGAAGCATTTATCTGGTTTCCTGCAGATTGTGCAATGGATATTGCTCTCCTCCTCCATCCCCACAGCCCTGCTTGGAGGCTCTGAAGTGAATGAATACTCACCAAGTAGCATTTGTAGTATATAAAACACCAGGCCAAAAACACTGTTGGACTGATTTATTGCACTGTCCTTCCCAAAGATGGAACCCAAGAGACCGAATCCTCGACCCCATCTGTAAAACAGGGAAACTAATTAACTCTGATTTGCCCACCTCCTGCTTTCCAGCAGCATTTCCACTTCAGGGCTCCTGGGGAAAGAAAAGAACACAAATTCTGACATGATTTATGTGGTGTTCTCCTGGAAAAACAAGCAGCAACAGGGGGAGCACTGGGCACAGCTTTATACCACACCTTGCTGATTGAAGTTGTTTGACACACCAGGAACTGCTGAGGGGAATTCACTGAACACCAGCTCTGCTTGCCAGGCCTGGAGTTTGGAGCTGTTTTGTCACACAAACATTTCCTTCCCCCAGTGACAGCTTCAGCAGCTCCCTGCACTGTGACAGCATTCACAGGGGTCTGAGGATGAGGGAAGAGATGAGGATCTGACTCCATGTTTCACAAGGTTGATTTATTATATTATGATATATATTATATTATGATATATTTTTTATATATATATATATAATATATATCATATATATGATATATGTTATATTATATATATTAAATATAATATATTAAAATATATTATATTTATTATATATAATATATTAATATTATTATTATATTAAATAATAAATATATATTATATTTATTCTTTATTTTATATTATATTAAAAGAACAGAAGAAAAGGTTTCCTCTCAGAAGGCTGGCTAAGAACAGAAAGGAATTATTAACAAAGGTTTGTGGCTCAGATAGAGAGTCTGAGCCAGCTGACTGTGATTGGCCATTAATTAGAAACAACCACATGAGCCAATCACAGATGCACCTGTTCCATCCCCCAGCAGCAGATAATCATTATTTATATTTTGTTCCTGAGGCCTCTCAGCTCCTCAGGAGGAAAAATCCTAAGGAAAGGATTTTCATGAAGAGATGTCTCCAACACTGCACCACAGTCAATTGGACATAAGGTCACTACAAAGCTGAGGCAAGGATTTGTTCCACTCCCTTTGTCTGCATCAGAGCAGGAGAAGAATCAGGACATAAATCTGCACCTCAGGAGGAACCCAAATCTGTCAAGCACACAGAGCTGAGCATGGCACCATCACAAGATCCCCAGCCCTTGTTTGTGGGAGCTCTTGCACAGTGTGACACTCTGAACCAGCACCTGAAATCCCTACAAAGTGACTTTCAACTTTGCAGTGATGAGGCAGAAAGCAGCACAAGCCCTACAAAAGGAGGAGGAAAGATTAAATTAGCAATTGTGTTTGTGCCAGACACCATTAATTCCATGCCCTAAGGCAGATCATGCCATTATTTGTAAAAAGCAAAGTGAGAACCCTATTTATTAGTGTCACTTGAAAATATGAAGTTATTTTGTTACTCTGAGGTAATTTAACTCACAGGAGCACACTGGGATATTTGCCAGCAGATTTTTGGAGCATCAAGCCAAGCAAACAAATGAAAGGTTTGCTTCACATTAGCAAGGTAAAAAAGTGCCAATCCTCATCCTGCAGCAGCAGAAACTCCAAGGAAAGTGCAGTTTTAGGAATTTCTTGTCCCAGAGGCAATGGCCCTGCTAACACAGCTCAGGTGTGTCCCTGCTCGTGGCAGGAATGGTGCTGGTGTCACTCACCCCACATCAAAACAGTTTTCTCACAGAAAGAGGCACCACAATGAGGATAATTTAAGACTTTCTAGTCTCACAGCCATCTGTGCAAATCTCATTATTTTAATTGCAGACTAAGTTGGAATTTACTATTAATACTCTTGTGCTCTTCTCCCCAAGAAACCCAGCAGGTCCCAGTTCTTAGAAAGCAGATTTACTGTACAAACAGTTAAAAATTAAACACTTTCAGCTAGTTTGGTCTCAAATCTTTAAAAGTGAAACTTTTGTGCCAATGCTGTTCCAGGGGACAGAGCCTCAGCATCCCAGAGGTGCCAGGAAAAGCAGAGCAGAACTGCCTGGATCTCTGATCTCACCCCAGGGCAGCTCTGGGGCTGTGGGAGTTACAAAGAAATACAAAAAAAATCTCAATTATGGTGAGATTTCCTCCCACACCTCAAAGGTTATCTGGATTTTAAGTGAGAAATGTTGATTTTTTAGCCTTCCTGATGGTCACAGCACATGTAACAATTGTCTTGTGGTGTCCAAATTCCAAAGGCTGAATTAAAGAGCCACACAAATACTTAAAGAAATGATCATAGTAGTATTTAAAACTACTTTAGTAGATATACTTTAGTAGTATATACTACTAAAACTACATGGTATAGTATATACTATGTAGTTTAGTATATGCTACATAGTGTAGTATATAAAACTACTACTTTTTACATTTAATAGTTTCTATTTATTTTTCTATATTATTACATTTATAGGTGCTTCAGCCTGCCATGCCCAAGTTCAGTTTATTGTTGAGAATTCGTGTCAGGGTTGACATTAAAATGATTTGAACACATTCAGGTTTTCTTGCACAACCCAAAGCAGGCAAAGGTTCAGCATCAGCCCAACTCCAACCAAGTGCAGGATGCTGAATCCAGCCCTACCTGAGTGCTCTCACATCCTGAGATCTGTCTGAGAGCAGCTTAAAATATCAGAAATGGCATTTTACAGGACTTAAAATATCAGAAATGGCATTTTACAGAACTTATAATATCAGAAAAGGCATTTTACAGGACTTATAATATCAGAAAAGGCATTTTACAGAACTTGAAATATCAGAAATTACTTTTACAGCCCCTGACCCTGCAGGACAATAATCAGATGTTGCCAGAGGAGGGATGATGAGTCCCAGCCCTTCCCAGAGTCAGAGTCCTGCAGTGATCTGTGCAGAGCTGCAAGGTCAGAGCACAGGGAAAGCTTTTTCCACATGCAGGAGTTCATTAAGTGTCTTGTTGGCCTTGTAGCAGCTTTGAGGACATCAAGTATTAAATTTCAGCCCATGGAGTTCAGGTCTAATCTCACATCTTATTCCACACACTTGGAGCCAGCTCAGCAGCCTGGGCTTTAGCACAGAACACTTTTCCCAGCCTTATAAGGTTTGGAGTGGGAGCAAGTGTTCTGCATCAAATGAAAAGCAAAGTATTTAGACTTTATAGATTTACTTTGTATATTCACCATTCCCATCTCATTTCCCTGCTGAAAAGTCTAAATTGTCTCCTAATTTTATTAACATTGTAAAACTCACAATGAACCAGGAACTTCTGCCAGCAAGTGGAGGAAGGATGAAAACTGAGTAGAGAGTGTTCATTTTCTCACCAGACTCAGGTGTGAATTGCCTGAGTGATGAAAACTTCAAAGTCTAAAAAAAATATGGCAAACAAACAGCAAGAAGAAAGTCCTAATAGCAAGATAAGAAAAAAAAAAAAAATAAAAGTAATAAATTCAGAAGTATTTAATGTAACCTGCATTTTACAAAAAAAACTAATTTAGAAGAAGTGTTATCATTTGCATGATTATTTTTTGGTACAGAATGTAAACAAAATGACCTGCAGGATGTGCAGAGCTGCTTGCAGAGCAGGATAAAAGCAGAGCCTGATTTCTGCTGCTTGTGCTGCCTCTGCCTGGTGGCTCCATCCCTGAGGAGCAGGAGCTCTGTGCTGAGATCCAGGTCACTGTCACCCCAGGTGACTCAGAGCTCTGACACACTCAGGGGCCAAACCCACTCTCACCACAGCCCAGTTTCACTGCTATTAAAAATCAAAAGCAATCTCAGCTAATTACAAGGAACAAACCTTTAAGACATCTTTGTAACTGTTTCCATCCCTATCTCCATGTACCACTCTCAATGTTCTTTAAAATGTTTAAAAGTGATTCAAGAAACTGAAAATTAAATGATTCATCTCCTTTCCCAACATCTACAATTGAACACTGCATTGATTTTCAGTCCTCTTTTATCAAAAGGAGGTTTTGAAATTTTATTATCCACCCTCTAAACAATGCCCCTTTTGGTTTGAGGTCCTTCACAAAGCTCAGCAATGTTGCATTTTCAGAAGTTTGAAGCAGTATTTGTGTGCAATTGTTACTTCTTAACAGGAAGACAAAAAGAATTGAAGTCACTGTGCTTCACAAGTGATGCACCTCCAATAAAATCTGACACTTTTACATCACTAAAATAATTTCAATCTCTTTTTGCACAAAACATCCTCTGTGTTCCAAAACAGGACAAACTTGAAACATTTTAACATAATTTAGCAGAGAAAATGCTAAAAGGGAACACAAGAACCTCATTTAGTCCACCAGCATCTCAAACATTTTAGAGGACAAGCAAACACCCTTCCAGTTTAACAAGTTACAAGTTCTGAGCTGTCAGCACTGGCTCCAAAAGCAGCAGAACTCCAACCCTGCCAAATCCACCAAGTCAAACAAAGCAAGCAGAAAGTGTTTGCTTAGCCAGGAGTTGGAGCAGTGTCCCCCTGTAGGAAATGCTGGAGTGTTTCTGTAGCCACCCCAGCTCTCACAGCTGCCTGCAGATGTTTGGAACAATTTTATCAAAGATAATTCCCAAGAATGATCCTTCCTTGGCCTCCACTGTCCTTAAGTGTGATGGTGCTCACAGGGCTCCAAGGATGAGGGCTCTGGTTCACATCAGGGGCACCTTGGTTTCTCATCTCTCACAGCAGTTGCTGCAGGACACCCAGGCCCTAAGGATTGATTACAAACTATCCTAAACCTATCAATGAGTGGTTATCTCTAAATCAGGAAGGTTTAGATCCTGTCCTACATCCTCATTAATAAAAGATTGGACCATTAACATTGGGGATTAGCCTTTTATAAACCCATCAAACCCTTGGCCCTTGAGAACATCTCTCAACCATCAAGACATCACTGTGACCATGCTCACAGGGGTCTGAGGATGAGAGATGAGGATCTGACTCCATGTTTCAGAAGGCTTGACTTATTATTTTATGATATATATTATATTAAAACTATACTAAAAGAATAGAAGAAAGGATTTCATCAGAAGATTGGCTAAGAATAGAAAAGGAAAGAATGATAACAAAGGTTTGTGGCTCAGGCTCTCTGTCCAAGCCAGCTGTTATTGGCCATTAATTAGAAACAACCACATGAGCCAATCCCAGATGCGCCTGTTGCATTCCACAGCAGCAGATAACCATTGTTTACATTTTGTTCCTGAGGCCTCCCAGCTTCTCAGGAGGAAAAATCCTAAGGAAAGGATTTTCCATAAAATGTCCTGGCTACACTTAAGGATCAGCTGAAACTCCTGAACTGGGGTTTCACCTGCACCAACCCTTGGCAGCCTCCCCTGAGCCTTTCCTGGGTGTCCCAAATGTTTTCTGAGCATTTCTGACCTCAACCACCAGCCCTGGTGATGAGCAGAACCCCATCCCCTGGATTTCACCCCCTGGTTTTTATGCCCAGAACTGAACCAACCCCTGGATTTCCATTTTACTATGGAAAGAACCCCACTGGCTCAGGACAGCTGCAGCATGCCTTAAAAAAGGACAAATTCCCAGGTTTCATTCCAGTGTCCCCAAGGACTGCTTGGAAATGCAATCAAATCCCTCAGGGGACCAGATTATTCAAAGGCTTCTCTGATCCCAAATCTGCATTTGTGCAGCAGCAGCTTTGCCAACACAATTCTCTCTCAGTTGTTGGGTTTGGTGCAAAAGGGCAAACAATACCAAAGATTTATACTCAAACTGCAAGGAAAGAACTCAAATTTGGGTGGATTTGGGTAGCAGTAGTGGTTACTTAAGCAGCAGTTACTTCCTCTCATTTCAGGATTATTTCTCACCCCATGAGAATTATTTTGTTATCAACAGCAAGCACCCCTTACCACTTTGTAACCTTGAGGAAACAATAAATCTAATTTTATCAAAAAGAAAAATTGATAATTGATGTGCACATTTCCTTAAGCACCACTGGATTTCTGAGGCAATTTCTGGTCCAGAATGAAAGTTCTGAGAGGGGAGCAGAGCTCAACCCCAGCCTTCAGTGAAAAGCTCATAGAAAGGTCAAAGGATCTGGAGAATGTTAAGAAACTTTGGTTGCAACTTCTTTCCAGCTTCACCAGAGGATTTTGGATTAAATCTAATTCATGGCTTCAAGGCCACTCTTAACAGTTTTAATAAATTAAGTAAAAGCCTTCAATTAGAAGCCACAAAAAAGAAGATTAAAAATTTCCATTTGTAAACTTGCCAGGAGTGCTCAAAAATGTTGATACACTAAATTTCATGTTTAAAACTATTAGCAGCATTTAGCATAACCAAAGGAGGTTTTCTTCTATATATCCTCCAGCTCTGCTTCAGATAGAGTCTGTAAAAACTCTCAGTGTCTAGATCAGCAAAATATTAAGCAGATAGTGGATAATTATTAAATATAATTATTTTATAGCAGCCTTTACAGAAGCTCTGGCTATTCAAGATATAAACCAACAGCACTGATTCTTTCCTTAATAATCTTTTCTATTAAGCTACCATAAATGAAGCCCAAGTCTGAATTATAAGCACTTTGTTAAATTTACTGCCTGTGCACCAGGCAGAATAATTCCTAGCCCTGTTAGAAATTCCAGTCGAGCTGGAAATGATATATTTATGAAAAGCAAAAATTAACATGTTTGTGTGAGCACTGTAAGGATGGAAAATAAAAGATTACCACAGGAGGGGCACTGCTGTGTTTTACAAAAATGTGCCTCAGTCAATAAGTGTTGTATCAGTATTAAACATAAATTTCTTACTAGAAAGATGGAAAAAAAAACCCCAAAATATTTGAGTTCTGCAGCTTTAAGAGCAACTTTAAAATCCAAGCTGGTTCCCAGCAGCATTCCTGGCAGCCTCCCCTGTGCAGCCCATGGAATCAGCTCTGGATCCTCCCAGCTGAGCCCCCTGTGCCAGCCCTGAGCCCTGCCTGCGGTGCCAGCCCAGCTGGGGACAAGGGACACAGAACCTTTGGCTCCCAGGGCAGGGCCTCCCTTCAGCACTGACTCTGCCTTTCCTTCCCCTCCCCTGTGGCACCAATTTGGCTCCTCCAATTTCTCCCTGCCCAATTCCAAACCAGAGATTTTCCAAGCTTCCCTCAGACTGCAAACCCAGTGAATCCAGAATCCCTTTTTCATCTCCTAACACCTTACAGCAGTCATTAACACTTGCAGCTGAAAACCTCAAACATATCTGGATTTTTGCTTGCAGGTGCAGCAAGAAAAAAAGTCCTGGGATATCAGGAATTTATAGCTATAAATATGAATAACTGCTGGATAATTGGAATTAATTGGAATTAAGCAAACTTGATAGACAAGTTCCACAATGGAAGCTGTTTAAACATCAGCTCAGGGAGTTTTCTCCATGCCCCATTTCCTTGGACATTGGGGTTGTTTTTGTCACTTTGATCCCTGCAAAGATGCACCAGAGCAGTTCTAGCAAGGTGTGCTCTGTTGAAAACCAGCACGGGGCAGTTTCACCTGCAGTTCTTAGAGCAATTCACATCTACTCTGCAGAGGAATGAGCTCTACAGCAGCACAAACAACCAAACAGAACACAAGGGGTGTAAATTCAGTGTTTAAAGTGATTTATGCATGTGGCAGAACCATACAGTAACACTACACTGCACTGAATTTGGCTCCTCCAATTTCTCCCTGCCCAATTCCAAACCAGAGATTTTCCAAGCTTCCCTCACACAGCAAACCCTGTCTGAGGTTTCTGAATCCAGGATTCTGAATCCAGAATCCCTTTTTCATCTCCTAACACCTTACACCACTCACTAACACTTGCAGCTGAAAATCTCAAACATATTTGGATATTTGCTTGCAGGTGCAGCAAGGAAAAAACTCCTGGGATATTAGGAATTTATAGCTATGAATATGAATAACTGCTAGATAATTGGAATTAATTGGAATGCTTTAATTGGAATTAAGCAAACTTGACAGACAAGAAGTTACAGGAGCTGTCCCACAACAGAACCTGTTTAAACATCAGCTCAGGGAGTTTTCTCCATGCCCCATTTCCTGGGACATTGGGGTTGTTTTTGTCACTTTGATCCCTGTAAAGATGCACCAGGGCAGTTCTAGCAAGGTGTGCTCTGCTGAAAAACCAGCACGGGGCAGTTTTATCTGCAATTCACACCCACTCTGCAGAGGAACAGCTCTACAGCAGCACAAACAGAACACAGAGGGTGTAAATTCAGTGTTTAAAGTGATTTATGGATGTGGCAGGACTATAAAATAACACTACACCTGTCACAGGCCACCCTTTCAGAGCTGCCCACAACACACCCCACATGTAACAGGCATCTTCAGGTGAATGTTTTGGTGCATCCACAGAAACACAAAGTGGATGTGAAATTTTATTCTAGAGGAAAGTGTCCCCACCCAAGGCAGGGGTTGGGACAAGATGACCTTGAAGGTCCCTTCCAACCCAAACCATTCTGTTCACATCAGAATTTTCCACAACTTTCCAAAGTGCCTCAAACACAAGACACCAATCCAAAACTCTGCCCATGAACAGAACAGGGAATTCCTGAAATCCCAATGACATGCAGCTTCTCAAAATGCTATTTTCACTCGAGAACTCCTTCAGCAATCAGGCAAAGATCAATATTGACTATTGCCAAACCCTTTCAGTGACGCAGCTGCAAATATTGCTAAAGATACCCGTGTGCCCTTTGCTCATTTGTGCTGCTGTCTTGAGGCTCTCACAGCATTCATTAATGCATGCCAGGCTGCTAAAGTCATTCAAAGCCTCTCATTTATCCTCCAATTCATCAAGGCACAAAGGAAAAAATGGATTAGCAGATCCCAAAATCTCTCAGGGCATGGAAAAGAGCAAAGCCAAAGGCTCTGAGTCTCTGCATTACCACTTAAAGGTCACATTTTATTTCAAGCTGGAGCATGACCTGTAGGACTTGAAATGAGTTTTATTACTGTAATTCCCACTGTGAAAATACAGCAGGACCAAAAATATTTTTCAGTGGAAAACTATTATCTAGTTTATAAATAAGTCATTCTTGACCCTGCCTTAATAATTCTCAATATCAGACAGCAATTAATTTAAAATAAATACAGCAATTAGGGAGGTATTGCCCTAATACCTGCCATTATCAGCCACTCCTTAGCAAATTTTATTTTTAAACTATTTCCTGAACTTTCCCCTTGATAAAAATCTGAAATATGCTGACCATTCATGTTTTGGGTAAGGGATACTGGGCAGGGATCTCTCCAACATAACCTTCTGCATGAGTCAGGCTCTGATAGGAGATTTTCTGTGCTCCTCCCTCTGCATGCTGGCACTCTTTACATTTCTGTTCTTGCTCTTGTACCAAAGCCAGATCTGGCTTAAAAGCAAGACTTGGAAATACCAACAGCTGGTGAAAAAAACTCCGCCCAAAATACCAGAAAAAGTCAGCTCAGGAAGGAATAAACTAATTTATTCTAATTATTCTATGCATTTAAAATGAATCCTAACAGCATTAAGTGCTTTTTAAAGTTCAGCTCACTCTTGGAGTCAAAACTCAAGATGTGAAGATTGCAACATTCCAAGTTCCATCAGCAATTCCAGCTTAAATAAAAAGTCACATAACCCAAGGAACCATCTAAAAGTAGGAACAGAAGTTTCTCATACAGTTAACTATGCAGAGTTAGCTCAAATAATTAGCTAATCAATTAATTTCTGACTGTCAGTGTAACAGCTCAATGAGAAATGTGGAAGTTAAATCTGAATTACCTGAGAAAAAGGTGGGACACAAAATAGAAACGAATCAATTAATTTTGGACTGAGAGTGTAACAGCTCAATGAGAAAAGATATGTAGAGGTTAAATCTGAACTACCTGTGAAAAAGCTGGAACACAAAACTGAAACTTGACAACCCCAGTGAAATCTAAGATGTGATTAAAAGTTCCTTTTAGAAATGAAGTTCCTGAGAAACTTTGGTGATGTGGGAGCAAGGAACACTGACAGAGAACAGTGGATGGGAGCTGTGGGAATGTGGAAAATAAGATTAATTTCTTTCCAACTTTAATGCCTTGCCCTCCTGCGTTACTTTTAAAGCAGAACTCCCCCTCTGTGTCCTGCACAGCCTGGAAAGCAAATTCTTCTCCAAATATGGTTGGAGTGAGCAGAACTTGCACGTTCCTTTTGCACAAACTCCTTTCACCACCTGCTCACACGATCACGAGCTCTCCTGGCATTTGCAGTGCTCCACTCCAGGCATGGTTCTCCTAGCAACTGCTGGCAGATCTGAGAGCATTTCACCCCCAACTCCTCACATTCTCATCCACAATTCCTCCAGCCAAGGATTCCCAGGTCTTACTCAACGAGTCAGCTGCAGCATTGTTAATGGACGCTGTAATTAGCGAGCTCGGTTCCATAATTAGAAATAATTCCAATTATATCTTTAGGTAATTTCCTTCTGCCAAGTGTTCAGTAAACACCCATCAAAACTGTGACATCCCATTCCCTGTCACAAGAGCAGCACTTGCTGCAACAACAAAAAGATGTTGGAGGAGCAATTCTGTACAAGAACAGGCTTCAGTCTCTGTTATTCTCTTTTTACCCTTTTATCTGTGAGCAAAGTTAAATGCCTGATGAGACTCAGCAGCCTGAGCATAATTTAATTTATATTATTTGAATTTATCTGGTGAGTTTATTCAAGTTTTCTCCCTAGTTAGAGCCAAATTTCTCATTTCAGGCCACTTTCCAAGCAGAGAGATGAACAAGCACCTTCACAAACTGAACATGACCTGAGGCAGACAGAAAAGCAGAGTTAAAGGCTTCTCTCAACCACAATATCAGGTGGCCAGAGATACAGATCTCTGTCACACAATCTCACTTCTGCCACCACAGAAGAGGATTTAGGCAAAAGAGCACCCTGGATGTTTTGCCTCAATAATTTCACAGCTCCCACCTTGACAGAGGATGAGAATGCTCCCTCAAACTGGCTTGTTATGATGATACAGCAGTACCTCTAAAAACTGTGACAGCTTTTGCACAGGTTACAGTGAGAGGGGAAAAAGGAAATCTCAACTATGCGTTCAACTGAAAGCACTAAGACAATAGCAACAAAATTGTCATTAAAACAAAGATGAAGGATTTAATACATAGATTTGCTTAAGAGCGAGATTTGTACAATGACCCTCCTGACAGAAATAAGAGCCCTTGGCCTTTAGAAAACAACTGCTGAACTGGCTGGACATCTGCAAAATAAGTCAGGATTTGGACTGGGCTTGTGCTGCAGAGGCATCCGAGCCTCCCTTGAATGAAGCACTTCCTCTGGATCACCAAAGCATCTCCTGTGCTGCCAGGATTCGTCCCAATGCGAACGCAACACAGATACTGCAATTCACGCTAACAAAGCGAGCCACCCGCAATCGCACTTGTTTATGCTGTCCTTACCCACCGCTCACACACACTGCACTCCACTCCGCCCGGCTTTTACCACTGAAACGCCTGTCACTCCACCTAATTGCCACTGATTACAACACAGCAATTGCGGGTGCCTCACCCTGCGGCCGTAGCGATCCCGAAAATCCCCGTTCCCACAGCGGCCCCCCAGCCCCGGGGCTGCCCCACACCGGGAGCGCTGCCCCGTCCCCGCCTGCCCCGGCCCCTCCGCGCCCCCGCCCGGCCCGCAGCCCCTCCGAGCACCGGCCCGGCCACCAGCACGTCCCGAGGCACCGGAGGCAGCGCTCCGGGACCCGTCCCCAGCGCTCCCGCAGCCCTCAGCCCCTTCCCCCCGCGGGGGCGGCGGCGGCTCCCACCCGCGCCTCACCTGGAGGTGATGGCGGCGGAGCAGCGCACCCGCTCGCTGAGGTCGCACAGGGCCTGGTAGTGACTGTCGCGGCCCTTCTCGCGCTCCAGGTGGCAGGCGTACAGGGACAGCAGGATGCCGGCGGCGCACACGGCGGACCGCGCCACCCGCTCCCAGCGCGGCACCGACACCCGCAGCAGGACGGGCGCCGCCATCTTGGCCCCGTCCCTCCGCCTCAGCCCGCGACGCGCGCCCGGCGCGGCCCCGCCCCGCGCACGCGCGCGATTCTCATTGGCCGGCCGCGCACGCGCGCGCGCCGCTCATTGGTCGGCCGGGCGGGCGCGCCACAACCCCCTCCCCATTCCCCCCGCGATGGCCACGCCCCCCCGCCGCTCGCGCCGGACGTGGCGCCTCGCGACGACGTCACGTCAGGCCTGGGCGGGGGTGGGGGGGGCGTGGCACGGCGCCCCCTGGCGGCCGCCGCGAGCCCGGCAGGGTCCCCTCACAGCGCCGCGCCCGCCCCGCCGGAATCCAGAGAGAAAACTGGGCTTTTTCAGCAGGAAAATGGGCTTTTCCAAAAGGAAAATGGGCATTTCCAGCAGGAAAATGGGCTTTCTCAAAAGGAAAATGGGCTTTCCAAAAGGAAAATGGGCATTTCCAGCAGGAAAATGGGCTTTCCCAAAAGGAAAATGGGTTTTACAAAAGGAAAATGGGCATTTCCAGCAGGAAAATGGGCTTTTCCAAAAGGAAAATGGGTTTTTTCTCACGTTTTTTTCCCTCCGATCTGGGACGCAGGGGAAACCGAGCAGTTCCAATAAATGCGAAAAAGTCTCCCTGGCTGAGCTGACCCTCAGGCATGACGACCAGACAGATCCTGTATTTGAATGGAATTTATGCATCATGTATGAGGTGTATCAATATGCAACAGGCTGTTGTTTTTAAGGGTTAATCCTCTGTTTACTGTGTCCTTTTTCAGGCTTGTGCTGCCCAGAAAAGGTACCCGGACATCCGTAACTCTTTGTTTTTATTGTCTAATATTGTCCTAATTCAAATTGTCCAAATTACTATCACTCTAATTGTATTACTATTTTTATAACCATCTTATTACTATTAAACTTTTAAAATTTTAAAAACAACCGATTGGCGTTTTTCACACCTTTCTATCAAAAGACGCATCAGCACCTGGCTGGTGGTTAAAGAACCACTTAATCCCTGTGGTGTACCCACATCAAAACAGCTGAAAAGAAACAATCTTTGCTCACTGTGAACGTCACCACAACAATTTTTGCTGATTTTTTTTTTTTTTTTGGGATGGCCACCAGCTACTGGTTCTTGTGTCCTTCCCCAAATCCTTATGAGCATCAGCAGATGCGAGGGTGAGCCGGTACAAAAGGGAGCTCTGGAGTTTTCCCAAGGAAAGCAGCAGGACAAAGCACAATGGCAGCATTCATCCTGCCTGCAGTGCCATCCTGCCCTCATTGTTCTGCAAAACAAAACAAACCCAAGAGGGACGCGGTCACAAAATGACTTCAAGCGTCAAGAATCGCCCTGCCAGCAGAAAAAAAAAAAAAAAAGAGTGAAAATTGAGAACTATTAATTAAAGAGCATTGAGAAAACCACTCATTAAGAAACGAGTTGCTTGAACTCTAGAAAAGCAAAATTATTGCTCAATTATTGCTCTCAGAGATGGAGAGAGGCCAAGAGGCAGGGAGGAGAAGCTGTCCTGCAGCAACACCAGTGGTCTGAGCTTCTGCAGATGTCCCTGTTCTGAGCGTAGTTTATCATTTATATTTATCTCCTGATAATTCTCTCGTCAGCAACTGCTTTTCTGAGCTCTACTTCTGCTCTATAAACTCACAATGTTAGCACTTCTTTCATCAGGCAACAGTTACATCCCCTGATGTAAAAGATGTTGAAATGTCTGGTCTTTCACCTCCTTTTTAAGTGAAGAAACTGCCAACAAGCAAATTTTTTATCGTAAATTATCATAACTGTTGACTGTGGTATGCCTTATCATTGCTGCTGAGTGTAGAAATAGCTTCATTAACACAATAATTCATAAATTAATTTAAAAATTAATTTCTCCAAGTAGACAGTGTCTCTAAAGCAAGGTGACTCAGCCCAAGGGTGGGGATGAGCGGGCAGGAGGGACTCTGGCTTCTCTTTTGGGGTGAAAATCACAGAATCACAGAATGGTTGGGAGATCATTCAAGGCAGGGTCACCTGGAGCAGGTGACACAGGAACACATCCAGGTGGGGTTGGAATGTCTCCAGAGAGGAAAACTGCAGGTTCAGAGCTCTACCACCCCAACATAAGAAAATTCTTTCTCATATTGAGGTGAAACTTGTTGTGTTTTAGTTTATTCCTCCTCGTCCTGTTGCTGGGCATCACTAAAAAGAATCCAGGATCATCCCCTTGGTGATGTTTCTATGGATTGATGGGATCTCCTCTTTGCTCCAGAGGAGCCCATGAATCCACAGAAATAAAACCAAATCCGTAACTCTACCGAAGGGCTGAATTCTGAGAAACTTTTGGAGACTCCTTTTCCTCAGAAAACGATTCCCTGAAGGCTGGAACTCTTTCCGTGGCAATTTAGGTGTTTATTGTGCCTCAGGGTGCCACAGGTGCAGGTTTATTGTGCTTTAGGTGTTTATTGTGACCGACCGTCCCTCACAGATTTAGGTGTTTATTGTGACCGATTGTCCCTCACAGATTTAGGTGTTTATTGTGACCGATGGTCCCTCACAGATTTAGATATTTATGATTGTGACCGATTGTCCCTCACAGATTTAAGTGTTTATTGTGACCGATGCTCCCTCACTGGTTTAGGAGTTTATTGCGGCTCAGGATCCCACAAGAGCAAATTTATCGCTATTTAGGTGTTTATTGTCGCTGAAAGTCCCACAAAGACGAGGGTTTAACACTATTTAGGTGTTTATTATGACCGAGGACCCTACAAAGGCGCGCTTAACGCGATTTAAGTATTTATTGTGACCGAGGATCCTACACGCGCGTATTTATCACAATTTAGGTGCTTATTGCGGCTGAAGGTCCGGCAGACGCAGGTCTATCGCTATTTAGACGTTTACTACTACGAACGGACACTAAGCTCGGGTTTAACCGCACTTTAGGTGTTTATTTATTTACTCCCACCGCCGCCATCGCGGCCGCTCCCGCGCGTCGCCTCAGGCGGGCGGAGGGGGCGTGGCCTCCACTCAGGCCCGCCCCGGAAGTGACGCACCCGCGGTGACCTTCAGAGGCGGCGTGCCGGTATCGGACCAGGCCGTGCCGCTCGGGGCTCCCTCCGCTTCCCTCCGCGCCGCCCGGGGCTCCCTCCGCCTCCCGCCGCCATGCCCAGGGGCAGCCGCAGCCGCACGTCCCGCGTGCCGCCCCCCGCCAGGTGAGGACGGCCGGGGGTCCCTCTCCTTCTCCCCTCTCCCCCGCGCAGGCCGCAGTGGCCTGGCCGCCATTGTGGGGGTGGGTGACGCGCCGGGGTGGTGGCAGCGCCCGGCTGGTTTGAGTTGGGCTGGCCGTGGGTTAGCGGAGCGGGGTTGGGCGATTTGGGGGTGGAATTGGGTCTGCTCGGCCGCAGGGACAGGACACCAGCACCGTGGCGATCAACCGCTTTTGGGTCGTGTTGTATTTTTCCCCAAAACAGCCGTGTGAGCAGAAAGACGCCTGTAACCCTGACCACGTCTTGCATAAGACGCTTACCAGAACAGCGAGTTCACTCCTTCAGTGTGTAACAGGGGTGTGTGTAATCCCAGCGTGATCCTTGGGGCCTCCTGTGCAGCACGCTCTCTGACACTGTGTGTCCCTTCCAGCTGGGGATATTCCGTGCCTCACAGGAGGAGCAGCGGGCTCCAGACCCTGCAGCCGTGTGGCCCCTGCCCGGCATGGTTTGGGATCACCATGATGATGATGATGATGATGGAGTGACGTTTCTCTTTGTGTCCCTGCAGCCGTGTGGCCCCTGCCCGGCATGGTTTGGGATCACCACGATGATGATGGAGTGATGTTTCTCTTTGTGTCCCCGCAGCCGGGCGCCCCCGAGGAGAGTCCCGTCTCCAGCTCCGGCTCCTCGGGCCTCTGTCCCCGCAGCGGCTCCGCCTTCGGCCGTGGCGTCCCCGGCCCCGAAGCAGCCGGGGCTGATGGCCCAGATGGCCTCAACTGCGGCCGGGGTGGCCGTGGGCTCGGCTGTGGGACACACCATCGGCCATGCCATCACCGGAGGATTTAGTGGAGGGGGCAGCTCTGAAGCTGCCAGGCCTGATGTCACTTACCAGGTGAGGGGAAGCACGGCTGGACACTGATGGCAGCTCAGCTCTGTGCTGAGGGACTTAATGGAGCCTTATGAGTCACAGCTGGGATGCTTACAGTCTTTATATAATCTCTCTATATATATATAAAACTATATTATATAGAGTATAACTACAGACTGAATCTCCAAGGTAACTCACCATGAGTCATCTTATAAAGAATTCAGAGGGATGTGTGGCAAAGGTGTTGGTGTTATTTTCTACTCTATTCCTCTGATTCAGGCAGGACTTTCATATTTCAGCTCTGATGTTGGGGAGGCCTTTGCTCAGGTGCCATCCAGAGTTACTCAAATGTATCAAAACCACTCAAGTGTTTGTAATTTAAAAAACTGCTCTGAATGTGGCATTCCTCTGCTGGAAAATTGTTTTGTACTTTAGCCCTTCACTTGTTTTCCATTAAAAAAATGAAGGTTTTGACTGAAATGCAGGCAAGAACCCTCAGCAAGCAGTGTGGGGGTGCTTTGGCTTTGTTGGAAGTGTCCTTATGGAGCCATTTGGTGTTTCAGGAGCCCCAGGGTGCTCAGGCTGCCCAGCAGCAAGGTCCTTGCCAGTATGAGATGAAACAATTCCTGGAGTGTGCCCAGAAGCAGACCGACCTCAAGCTGTGTGAGGGCTTCAGTGAGGTGCTCAAGCAGTGCAGGATTTCCAATGGTAAGTACACAGAGCTGGCAGGCAGCTCTTCAATGGGACAATCAGTAAAAATGTCATGGGAATGATGTCCTGGGGCTTTGATGCAGCTGGGGAGTGATGGAGGTGCTCTGAAGTCTGGTAAAGCAGCTGCTGTTCTCTTGGGCTTCATGTTTGGGTCCTGTGGGGTGGAGAGGGGTGAATTCCTGATGCTTGGATTGAAAATGACTGGAAAAGTGGCAGCAGCACATTTGGGGCATTAGCAGAGCTCTGAGGATAACAAAACCATCCTGTCCCAGGAGGAAGGAGGCAGCTGTGCACTAGTGCTGATGTCTGCAGCTCAGCATATCCCAGCAAATGGAACACCCTGACAAATCTGGCCTGTGGCAGGGAAAACACCTTCCATTCAGGAATCCAGAATTTACTGAGATACCTCCTTACCCTTCCATTCAGGAGTCCAAAACTCACTGAGAAAACTGTTTATCCTTCCATTCAGGGATCCAAAACTCACTGAGAAAACTGTTTATCCTTCCATTCAAGAATCCAAAACTCACTGACATTAACTCCTTCCCTTTCAGGTTTGTCCTAAGCCTGTACAAGGCAGCTGCTGGAGATCATCTTGCAAGAACTGACCTATGAATGAAAAACAAAAAGCTTCAGTAATAAAGTTTAAAGCTGCCTGGTATCTTGTTAGTTCATATATTCACACTGTCATCTCTGTGGCTTGACTCCTGCCATAGCTGCCTCTGATGTGATCCAACTTCACAGCCGCAATTTAATTTAGCACAAAATGGAAGAGTGAATAGTTAAGCAGAATGAGCTAACGTGGGCTTTACTGATTGTTGTGTTGAATGTATGTAATGTCTATAAATAAACTTCTCTCTCTAGAAGTACCTTGCTTTGGTTGAGTTTGAGTGCTGGAGTAGAAGGGTGAGGAGGTGAGAATTGATTTTGGCAGGGTGTTCTGCAGGTGTTTCTTTTTGTGCTGTAATAGGGCTGAACCATGAGATGATGGTCCTGTAACCTTCCCTTCTGCCTGGCTCAGGCAAGTTACAAAGCCATGGCAGCTACATGAAAATAATAATTATTTTAAAAGTATTTACTAATGCAAAGTGCAAACCCTCCTTTTCCCATCGGAGGGAGCTGCCACGTCATGCCTTACTCAAATCCTTGGGGCTGATAAATTAAACACCCTCCTGGACATCACTGGAAAAGCCTGGATAAGGAACTGTGGTGGGGAATAACCCTGCTCTGAACAGTGCAGTTGCTGTTAAAAATACTTTCCCTAGCATTACCTGTTTTCCTTGAAATGCTGTTATGCTGATGGATATTCTGCCCATTCCTCAAGCACTTCACATCTTGCTTGCTGTTCTGAAAGTGAAAAGATTTAATCAGTGTTCAGAAGGGAGAGGAGTCACCGCCCACAGTGGGGATGAGGACAGAACTGACAGGAGCAGCTTTTGTGTGCTGATCAAGCTCCCATCTCGTTTCTGGGGTGTTTCACCGTCCTGGTGAAACTGAAATAAAACCAGTGGGTGGTTTGGGCCACTCTGTGATAAGAGGAAATAGCCTGAAGCTGATACAGGGGAAATTCGGTTAGATATTAGGAGGAAAAAAAAAAAAGAGTACTGTTTGGGTGGTCAGGCATTGGAACAGTTTCCCGGAGGAATTGTGGAGGTGTCCCATCCCTGGAGGTGTCCAAGAGGAGCCCGGCCGTGGCGGTGGGTGAGCATAGAGCGGCTCGGTGCTCAGGGTGGCGGCGCTGGGAGAGCACAGAGCGGCTCGGTGCTCAGGCTGGGACCGGCTGCTCTCCAAGCTCCCTCCCGCCGTTCCCATTCCCCGCTCTTCGCTCCCCGGCCGAGCCTCCCCGTGCCCGGGGCGGCCGCAGCTCCCGGCGGCCGCTCAGCAACGCCCCCGGGGAGGAGGAGCCGGGGCCGGCCGTGCTCGGCGGCGGAAGGGTTAAACCGGGGAAGCTCCGGGGCGGCCCCCGGCCCCCCCTTGCCCGTTGCCCGGCCATGCCCGCCCGGCTCCCGCCGCTGCCAAGTCGCGCTGCGCTTTCTCCGGGGCCGGGCGGCGGCGGCCGGCCCTGAGCGCTCGGCTCCCGGCGGCTCCCAGGCCCGGGCCCGGCCCGGCGCTGCCCTCAGCGAGGTGAGGAGCGGGCGGCGCTGAGGGAGGGTTGTGAGGGGGTCCTGCCCCGGGAATCTCCCGTGCTCAGCGTTCTTTGGCTCCGGGTCAGCGCCAGAGGGTCGGGGCTGGGGGAGAGGGGCCGCGTTTCTGCCGGCATGAAAGCTTGCTTTTTCTTGGGCTTTGCGGGTTTATTCCAACTGATATTTGAATATCTTTGTTGTGCTTAGAGATCCTCCCGGCTGCGGGCGGGGGGCGATGCCCAGCGCCTCACCCTCAGCGTTCCTCCCGGCAGAAAATCCCCTCACGACCCCCCTTGCACTCTGCTGATGAACCCAGAGTGTCCCATTAGAGCCCTGCACCTGCTGCTTTTATAATTCCAGGGTATTTTAAACAAATTCCCGGGTTCAGCACACAGATTCCAGGCTTCTCCCGGTAGTGCTCCGTGGATGCTCCCCAGCCCTTCCCCACAACCCCCAGGACCTGGATTTTCAAAAAATAATCAGATTTTGCTTACCCCCCCTTCTCCATCTCAGAGATATTTATTTTCCCTCCTTCCTGGTCCTGCCTCTCCTTTGTGTTTTCAGCTCGGTTTGGCATTACTCACAGTATTTCCAACAACTAAAATTCTGTAAGTTAAGGTTGTGGTTGTTTAGAAATGCTCCAGCCCATGTTAGACATCCCTGGCAGCAGCAGCCAGTCGCCCAAAACACACTTTGGTCCTTAAAACCAGGTCAGGACAGATAACACATTGCTAATGAGATTTAAATGTATTTAGAGCTGCCAGTGCCCTGGCAGAGCTATTGAGAGGAGGGCAAAGGGAAACTCACAGTGCTGGGGATCTCCTGCCCACCTCTGTCCCCTCCCCAGCAACAAACTGTCACCCCAAAGGGACAGTTTTGCTGCCCAGGCTTGTAAAGAACTGCTTTCCATCCCAACTGCCTGGACTCCGTGTATGGGCACAGAAACAAGCTGTATAAAAATCCTTCCAAGCCTGAAATAGGAAAAAGAAATGGGACAAGAGCCTTTCAGGAGTTGTGGAGGCTGCTGGCAGCTGCACAGGAGTGGCTGAGGGAACTCTTTGAGCTGCTGTCCTCAGGCTGGCTCAGCTCCCACTGTCCCCAGTCCCTCTGTCCCCACCTGCACCCTGACCCACCCACCCCCTCTACTGCTTAAAAATAATAAGGAAAAGAAAGAGAAAAACAACAGGGGCAGATTCCAGCTTCCATATTCCACTTGGGTGGTGTTGGTGTGGGGTGCTGTTTCTGGAGGTTGCTGCTGTGAGCTGGGCACAGGGAAGGGGTGAGGTTTTGGGGTGCTGCAGCATTTCCCAAAGCCTTGGCCCCAGCCAGGCTATGAGGGAATCCAGTGGGGTTTCTCCTGTTCCCAGTGGGATGTCTGCAGCATCCCAAGGGCAAAGCTTGGCTTTTCCAAGCAGCAAAACACCTCCTTTGCTTGGTCCAGGATCTTCCTTCTCTTCCTTCCTCCTCAATGTTTTTTCTTCCATAAGGGATTGATGATCCCAGTTCTGGGAGCAGTGTGTGCCCATCCTGGCTTTTTTCCTTGCAGCTCCTTTCTGCCCTTAGACAAGCCCAGAGTGCTGCCCTGACAGGAGCCAGAGATGACCAAGGAAGAAGATCTACCAGACTGGAACTCATCCAAGGAGTTTTATGAAAAATATGAGCCAAAGGAGGTTTTGGGCAGGTAAAGCTTTCTTTTTGGTGAGCGGCTTGTTTTGGTTTCACGTCCCCCAGTGCCACATAGGAACAGTGTTCCCTGGGAATCTGATACAAACAGGGCCCACAGCAGCATGGGGCTAAAAATAGCATGGAACAGCACTTTCCATCAGCTCAAAACCTTCTGTCCCACCGAGACAGGGTGACAGAGCGAGACCCGCTGGTGCATGAAAATCCCAGCCAGCCCAGGTGCCGGTGGCTGGGCAGGCAGGGATGGAACCCCCCTTTTGTCCCTGTTGTCCCTGGCAGGGGGGTGAGCAGCGTGGTCCGGAGGTGCATCCACAAGACCACGAGGCAGGAATATGCTGTGAAGATCATCGACATCACGGCGGGGAACATCTCCCCCAAGGAGGTGCAGGAGCTGCGCGAAGCCACCACCAAGGAGATCGACATCCTCCGCAAGGTCTCGGGCCACCCCAACGTCAGTAAGTCAGGCCTTGAGCATCCCTCAAGGGCAATTTCTGCCCTCTTTGTTCCTCAGGGCAGAGGGGACCCCAAAACCAACCCCCAGGAAGGGATTTTGGGGTGGAATGCCAGGCAACTGCTCAGAGCGTTGTTTGCTGTCCCACCACACACACACCCCAGCAGTGCCCCCCATGTTGTCTCCCAAGCATAACACTTGTGAAGATCAGCTCCTCATTAACTCAATTAGCAATTTCTGCCCTCTTTGTTCCTCAGGGCAGAGGGGGACCCCAAAACCAGTCCCCCGGAAGGATTTTTGGGGTGAAATACCAGGCACCTGCTCAGAGCACTGTTTGCTCTCCTGCCACACATACACCCCAGCAGTGCCCCCCATATTGTCTCCCAAGCACAACGCTTGTGAAGATCAGCTCCTCATTAACTCAATTAGCAGTTTAATCAGATTTTTAGTCCATTGATGGACTCACACTGTGCTCACAGCCCCTGTGCTTTATTACAGTCCAGCTGAAGGACAGCTATGAATCCAGCACCTTCTTCTTCTTGGTGTTTGACCTGTAAGTACCAGCTGGCTCAGCACCCTGGGCCCACTCCCTCTCTGCAGATTTGTCCCAGCTTTTTATGGGGCAAAAATGGCAAGCAGTGGAGGGACAAGCAGCCCTTAAGGTAGAATCAAGCCCCAATTAGTGCAAGCTCATTGCAGCTCTGTTGCCAGCACTGTTTTCCCTCTGTCAGCGGCTCAGCACTGCTCGGGTTTCCCTGTAACCTTTGGTGGGAGCTGTCAGGCATCCCTGAGGGTTATTTATATGCTCAGTGGGACCAGGGTGTCTGCAAAGTCACAATTCCCAATGCCAGGACAGTGCAGTGGATGTCAGAGGAGTGGGATGGCACGGGGAGAGCCCCATCCCTGCCCCATCTTTGATGGTTGGACTTGGTGATCTTAAAGGTCTTTTTCAACCTTAACAGTTGTGTTTCTATCCAAAACTGCCCTCTCCAGGCACAGCCTCTCCTTCTAGCTGATATTGTACTAAAGTATATAAAGGCACTTTTACCCCTTGTTATGAAAGTTCTTTTGGGCTGTTAAGGGTTATAAACCCCTGACTGATCATCCCCAGGGACTCAGGGCCGGTTTGCTGTTGCAGCTCAGCCTCTGCCTGACTCTGTCCCCTCCCTCATGTAGGATGAAGAGAGGGGAGCTCTTTGACTACCTCACTGAGAAAGTCACCTTGAGCGAGAAAGAAACCAGGTAAGGCCAGGTGTGAAAATCACCTTGCAAGAGCAGAGTGTGGTTAGATGGGAGAGCCCAGCACCCTGGGCTGTGTCCCTGTGCACTGTCCCTGTCCCCTCCCCGGGGATGGTGGTGCCAGTGGGTGTTTGGGACAGGGGGTGAGCTGTCCCCATCCCCAGGAAGATCATGCGAGCGCTGCTGGAAGTGATCCAGTACCTGCACTCCATCAACATCGTCCACCGCGACCTGAAGCCGGAGAACATCCTGCTGGATGATGACATGAACATCAAGCTGACAGATTTTGGCTTCTCCTGCCAGCTGAATGAGAATGAGAAGCTCAAAGGTGAGGTGGGGGGATGCTGGGCTGGTGAGTTTTTCCAGCCCCACTCACTCCTTGTCACCAGTCTCACCTGGGGGTGCAGATTGGTGCTGTTTGGCTGCTTTTGCTGTCCTCACACCCAAGTTCTGCCTGCACACAGCCTCCACGCCTCTCTCCTTGCCATGGAAAAGTTGCTGCTCTTTAGGAAAACCTAATCCTAATCCATTCCACTTCTTTTCTCCTCCAGATGATCCCCATTACTTCATCCACTTACTGACCTATTGCTTCCCCCAATTCCTACATGCAAAGAGCCACACACCCATCAACAGGCATCCCCTCCCACAAGCATCTATATAATTTTTTTCCTCACTTTTTAGCCACAATAATTCACAAAAAAAAGTCACCAGTGAGATGCACACAGGTTGCAGTTCCTCCCTGTGAGCACCATCCCTGCAAAGATGCCACCATGGGCTGCCTGGAGGTGTGTGGGAATGGCACCTGGGTTGATGCTCTGCCCTGTGTCCCTGTCCCCACAGAGATCTGTGGCACTCCTGGCTACCTGGCCCCCGAGATCCTGCAGTGCTCCATGGATGATGAGCACCAAGGCTACGGGAAGGAGGTGGATATGTGAGTGAGAAGCTGTTCCTAAACACACACATGTGGTGTTTGAGTGTTTGGAAAGAATGAAATGATGCACCAAAAGCCAATATTGGTGGCTGTGAGGGGCTGTCTGGGTCACCTGGGGGTTCTGGCACAGAGCAGGGAGTGAAGCAGCCTGGGGACAAACCCATCTCCTCACTTTGGGAGAGAAAGCAATACTCTCTGTTCATGGAAGTCAGCTTAGGCTGAGCTCCAAGACATGGGGGTTTTAAACACCTTGTGCAGCCCCTGGGAGAGCAGCCAGCTCAGGGCAGCTCACCAGAGCTCTGCAGGGACTTTGCCACCACCTCTGGTGGCTTCAGGCTGCAATGCACACACCAGGGCATTTCATCCCCTCTCCAGTCTGAGCCACAACACCTGAGCTGTGCATCACCAAACCCCACTCCCTTCCCTAAAAACCTCTGCAAGGGCCAAATTCTCCATCTCAAGGCATCCTCCTGCAGCATCCAGGGAACAACTCCCCACCAGCTCAGCTCAAAGTCCCCTGCAGCTCAGCTCAGCCCCTCAGGCACACGCAGGGCAGTTCCGTGCTGGTTTTCCAGCTGTTTCCAGGTGATGCCAGTTTCCCTGCTGGGATGCAGAACCAGCTGGGTGCCTGGGGAGTGGCACAGGGGGTGCTGGAGGCTCCACAGGTGGAGCACGGGGGTGACCATGTACACCCTGCTGCCCACAGGTGAAGCATGGGGTGATCATGTACACCCTGCTGCCCACAGGTGGAGCTTAGGGTGATCATGTACACCCTGCTGCCCACAGGTGGAGCATGGGGTGATCATGTACACCCTGCTGCCCACAAGTGATCATGTACACCCTGCTGCCCACAGGTGGAGCTTAGGGTGATCATGTACACCCTGCTGCCCACAGGTGGAGCTTAGGGGTGACCCTGCTGCCCACAGGTGGAGCACGGGGGTGATAATGTACACCCTGCTGCCCACAGGTGGAGCTTAGGAGTGATCATGTACACCCTGCTGGCCACAAATGCAGCATGGGGGTGATCATGTACACCCTGCTGCCCACAGGTGGAGCATGGGGTGATCATGTACACCCTGCTGCCCACAAATGGAGCATGGGGGTGATCATGTACACCCTGCTGCCCACAGGTGATCATGTACACCCTGCTGCCCACAGGTGGAGCATGGGGTGATCATGTACACCCTGCTGCCCACAGGTGGAACATGGGGTGATCATGTACACCCTGCTGCCCACAAATGGAGCATGGGGGTGATCATGTACACCCTGCTGCCCACAGGTGATCATGTACACCCTGCTGCCCACAGGTGGAGCATGGGGTGATCATGTACACCCTGCTGCCCACAGGTGGAACATGGGGTGATCATGTACACCCTGCTGCCCACAAATGGAGCATGGGGTGATCATGTACACCCTGCTGCCCACAGGTGGAGCACGGGGGTGATCATGTACACCCTGCTGGCCGGCTCGCCGCCCTTCTGGCACCGCAAGCAGATGCTGATGCTGCGCATGATCATGAACGGCGATTACCAGTTCGGCTCCCCAGAGTGGGATGACCGCTCTGACACCGTCAAGGACTTGGTAGGTGCTGGGGTTGGGAAATCCTGGAGCGCAGGGGGCGTTGCAGAGCCCTGCGATAGCTCAGAGCGAGCGGCTCCCCCTGCAGATCTCGCGGTTCCTGGTGGTGGACCCGCGGCAGCGGTACACGGCGGGCGAGGCGCTGGCACACCCCTTCTTCCAGCAGTACGACGTGGAGGAGGTCCGGCACTTCAGCCCCTTCCGCAAGTTCAAGGTGGGGATGGGGCTGGGAGCTGCAGGAGCCGGCAGTGGGATGGGTTTGGGAGAAACTGGGGGTTGGGTTTTGGGAGGATGCCTGGGCATTCCCTCGCAGGAAGGAGTTAAGGGAGAAGGGAGAAACTGCCTCTCACCTCCAAAAAAAAAACATTGAAAGAGCTGGAGAGTTCGGCCTGGAGAAGAGAAGGCACCAGGGAGACCTTAGAGCCCCTTCCATTGCTTCCAAGAGAGCTGGAGAGGGACTTTGGACAGGAGATGGAGTGACAGGGCAAGGGAGAATGGCTTCAAGAGGGCAGGGTCAGATGGGATAGTGGGGAGAAATTCTTGGCTGTGAGGGTGCTGAGGCCCTGGCAGAGGTTTCCCAGAGAAGCTGTGGCTGCCCCATCCATGGAAGTGTCCAAGGCCAGGCTGGACAGGGCTTGGAGCAACCTGGGATAGGCAAAGACATCCCTGCCCATGGCAGGGAGTGAAATGGGCTTTAAATTCCCTTTTAACTCAAACCATGCTGTGATTCTGTGATTCCCTGGCATGAACTCCTGCCCTTTGCCAGCCCTGCAGGAATTAAACTGTGCCAGGCACTGAGCTCCCTCCTGATTCCCCCACATGAGGTGATGCACTGGGACCACCCCATTGAGGGAATTCCTCTGAATCCCAGGCTGTTGTGGGAGAATTCCCAAAAATCCCAGGCTGCTGTGGGAGAATTTCCCTGAATGCCAGCCTGTTGTGGTAATTCTCTTGAATGCCAGGCTGTTGTGGGAGAAATGCCCTGACTGCCAGGCTGTTGTGGGAATTCCTGGCTGTTGTGGGAGAATTCCTCTGAATCCCAGGCTGTTGTGGGAATTCCCTTGAATCCCACACTGCTCTGGGAGGATTCCCCTGAATCCCAAGCTGCTCTGGGAGGATTCCCCTGAATCCCAAGCTGTTCTGGGAGGATTCCCCTGAATCCCAAGCTGCTCTGGGAGGATTCCTCTGACTGCCAGGCTGTTCTGGGAGGATTCCCCTGAATCCCAAGCTGCTCTGGGAGGATTCCCCTGAATCCCAAGCTGTTCTGGGAGGATTCCCCTGAATTCCAAGCTGTTCTGGGAGGATTCCCCTGAATCCCAAGCTGTTCTGGGAGGATTCCCCTGAATCCCAAGCTGTTCTGGGAGGATTCCCCTGAATCCCAAGCTGCTCTGGGAGGATTCCTCTGACTGCCAGGCTGTTCCCTGTGCCCCAGGTGATCTGCCTGACCGTGCTGGCCTCGGTGAGGATTTACTACCAGTACAGGCAGGTGAAGTCAGTGACCAGGGAGTTGGTGGTCAGGGACCCCTACGCCCTCAAGCCCGTCCGCAAGCTCATCGACGCCTGCGCCTTCCGCACCTACCGCCACTGGGTGAAGAAGGGGGAGGCCCAGAACAGAGCTGCCCTCTTTGAGAACACCTGCAAGGCCATCCTGCTCACCCTGGCCACCGAGGAGGGGCTCTTCTGATCCCTGCCCAGCCCCTGGTTTGGCTCACTGTAAGGCGAGTAAAATCTTGGAAAACAACATGGTGATTTCTGGGGTTTTTAAGTTTTTTTTTCACTTTGCTCACGACTGGTGCAAATACAAACCCGGGAAATAATTTGCTCCTGAGGTGTGTCTCACTGGAGGAATGGGTTTGGAGAAGCCACATTTAACAGAGCCAGAACCAGCTGCAGCTCCCCATGGGGAAGGCTCAGCCCTCAGGCACCTGCAGTGCCTGTTTTGGGACAGTTTGAGGTGGATCCCTGAGCAATGTTCTTGCCCACCCTTGTGGTCGAGGTTCCTGGTCAGGTTTGGTGCAGAGAGAGTTTGTGCTTGTTACAACTCCTGGGAGAGGTGGGGCACTGGTTTGTCACACACATCATTTTGTCAAATGCCAATGAAGGTGCCTTGTTTTGCTTCTGAGAAGGCTCAGCACTGCTCCAGAGCTGGGACTTCCCAAGGGAATGGGGACTGATTATGACTCCCCTTTCCAGGGATGTGCCCCCATCACTTCCCCCCTGGCAGCCCCACCCTGATGGTCACAGAGGGCTCTGGGTGTCTCCTCACTGGGGCTGGAGGTCAGAGCAGCTCTGGCCCAGTCCCACACCTGCACCCCTCTGCTTTACAACAACAGGAGAGCTGCAGCATCTCCCACACCAGAAGGACACTAAAGACAGACCCCCCTTCCTGCCTTCCCAATCACTGCTCCCATCCACACATGCCAGCACTGAAAAGGTTGAAATTATTTTTAATTTTAGAAACAATTGGGGTTTAATGGAAGTGACAGCTGGGGGTTACTGTTCATCTCCACAGGAGAAAATGCCTCAGGTGTTCCCAGGGAGCCCTCAGAGCTCAGCTTTGCTCTGGCTTTTCCAGGCTGGCACAGGAGGGATGTCGGCAGCACAGCGGAAGCTGAGGTTGTCAGAGGCAGAGTCTGGTGTGTTCCCCATCCTCACAGGGAAAAAGAGACCCAAAATCAGGGATCCTTCCTCATTACACATATCCCCAATGTTACAACACTCACAACCCTAACTGACCTGCTAGAACAGCCTAAAAACATCTTCCAATTCCCCTGAATTACTTAGAGAAAAGCATTTAGTTATTAATACCTGCTGGAAAACACATGATTTGAGAAGCATTTAGGAATGGATTTATAGCAGGGGTGGTTTTAGCCATATTTGTAGTGTGCTCTGCCAACTGCTTCTCAAAAAAAATTGTGTAGGAACAAACAAACATCTTTTAAAATAAAACCAACCCAGAGAAAATCCTTGTGCAGCAGCAGCTGGGCTTTGGCCAGACCTACCTGGTGGTAACACGAGCTCTGTGGTTGGCAGAGCCATCTGCAGTGTCAATCCACGAGGCCCCTCTCAGCACCTGCATCTTCTGAGCCCTGGGTGCCCTTCCTGGAGCTGGGAATTCTGATGCTGTCCATTCCCAGGTGTTTCCCAGCAGGTCATAGAGCCCTGAGATGGTTTTGTGTCAGAATTAGAACAGAATTAGGTATACAAGAAATGTAAATTTGGTGTATGGGAGGGGGAACAACGTTCAAAGGATCATTCAAGAGTGTGGTTTAATGGTGAGGCTGAAGAAATTCCTCACTGTATTTCAAACAGTGCACAAGGACAGGGCAGCCAGAAATGTCCTTGGAATTTTTGTTACACCCCACTGAGTTGCAAAGCAACCCAGTTTTAATTAAAAGGAGCTGGTTTGGTGCCTGAAGTGCAGCAGGTGCACCTCAGCCAACTCCAGCCCCAACCATCGATGCTTTCCCTCTACTCCAGACCCCACACATCTAAACTCTGCCCAGCTGCAGGATTTGATAATCAGCATTAACTGAGGGAGCAGCTGCCATCCCCAGAGCAGGGTGAGGGTGCTGTGTACCGTAGCTGTTCTGGGCAGGGAAGGCTGTCACCGGGGAGACGCCGTGGTAGCCGTCCTCAGCCGTGTCCTCCCGAGGGAAATCACCCTGGGGGAACAGAGGTCACTCCCAGCAAAGAACCACCCCAGAAAAACCCCAAACCCTGCTCCTCACAGGGCTGTGCCACACTCCAAGTAAGCAAATAACTCTCTGGTGGCAATTTATGTTGGTCAAGAGAGATCAGCTACCTGAAGTTGTCCCAAGTTCCCTCTTCAAACAAATCTATGTGTGAATTTTTGGAAGCAGTAAAATCCTGCTTTCCCAGGGAGGATGGGCTGAGCCTGCTCCCTCTGAGGGTATTGTTACACCCCCCCAGAAGCTCAGTTTCAGTACCCCCACTGTTTCCCAGGACACCCTCACTCAGTAGCTGAGTGAAACCCCCCCTGAGGACAGCCCAGCATGGACGGGATGATTTTTAGCCCAGCATGGATGGGATGATTTTTAGCCCAGCATAGATGGGATGATTTTTAGCCCAGCATAGATGGGATGATTTTTAGCCCAGCATGGACAGGATGATTTTTAGCCCAGCATGGACGGGATGATTTTTAGCCCAGCATGGACGGGATGATTTTTAGCCCAGCATGGACGGGATGATTTTTAGCCCAGCATGGACGGGATGATTTTTAGCCCAGCATGGATGGGATGATTTTTAGCCCAGCATGGACGGGATGATTTTTAGCCCAGCATAGATGGATGGGATGATTTTTAGCCCAGCATGGACGGGATGATTTTTAGCCCAGCATAGATGGGATGATTTTTAGCCCAGCATGGATGGGATGATTTTTAGGACCTTACCTGCCACAGGTTTGTACGGTTTGCCTGGAACTTGTTTCCCCAGGGGTACATCCTTTCTGCCAGGGAGGAAAAGACACTTGTTAGCCCTGGGTCACTCCAGCCAGGCTTTCAGGATTGTCCTCTTCTACTCAGCTTCAGCTACTGAAGTTTTAATTATTTATTTTATGAATTATTAATATTACCACCCTCTCAGACCAAAAGAGGTGGTTCAAACCCCCTTCAAATCAACATCTGACAACATCCCTGGAGGGAGGGTTGGATCTGGTGGAACCAACAGCACTCCATGCCTGCTTTGGGAAGAGCTCAGAGCTTGTGCTACGTACGCTGCAGTCCTCCCCTGGCAGCAAACTCCCACTCCTCCTCCGACGGGAGCCGCTTCCCCTGCCAGGCACAGAAGGCCTGAGCATCGTTCCAGCTCACGTGCAGCACGGGGTAATCCAGCCTGTCCTTGATGCTGGAGCCAGGGCCTGAGGGCTGGCAGGGATTGAAGCAGACTGGAATTAATTTTATACAGTTTTCATTACAAAGGGAATGAGGGGTGGAAGAGACGAAAGGATGGAAAATGGTTTTTCACTTATTTTTAGTCAATAAGGTTCAGCACACACAACACACGAACTACCAGCATGGGGAGGAGTCACCACACCAGGATTTTACCACACCAGGATTTTACCACAGCAGGATTTTATTACATCCAGATTTTACTACACCAGGATTTTACCATACCAGGATTTTACTCACACCAGGATTTTATCACATCAGGGTTTTACCATACCAGGATTTTACCACACCAGGATTTTATTACATCAAGATTTTACCACACCAGGATTTTACCACACTAGAATTTTTTATTACATCAAGATTTTACCACACCAGGATTTTACCACACCAGGATTTTATCACACCAGGATTTTACCTTTACAAAAGGGCTGCAGAAGGGAAATCACCTTACTACACCAGGATTTTATCACACCAGAATTTTACCATACCAGGATTTTATCACATCAGGATTTTACTCACCTGTCTCCAAAAAGCCTTCTCGATGGGCAGCCACCACGGGGCTGACTGGGGAAAGAAATGACACCAGGATTAAAGGTGAACTGGTGACACCTGGACTGGTGACACCGTCCCACAGCAGGGTGTGTTAGTCAGGAAATGCTGCAGTTTGAGCTGGGCTATCACAGACATTTGGATGGTGCTTTCCCACAGAGCAGAGGCTTTTAAAAGTGAAAACAGATCAAGAGGCTCATGCTGTTCAGTTTTTCTATATTAAAGTTGGATTATTGAAGTACTTTGAAACACATTTTACTTCCTCCCAGCTCCCTGGAGCCCAGACAGACAGCTCACAGAGCATGGAAATAGAGGAGCACATGAATCAACCCCAGCTCAATCCTGCTGAGGTTCAAAAGCAAAACAACCCCAGATTAAAGAAAAACCTCTGAGAACAGCAGGCTCTGCAAAGAGGCAGCTGCTCCTCAGTGGAAAAGCAACACCAAACTCATCATAGGATTCACATTTACCTCCAATTTTTGGGTGACTTTTTTTTTCAGCTCTTCAGATACGAAATCCTCAAAGACAAAGCTCCAGCCAAATGCTTCTGCTTCTGTTTTGTATTTCTTTTCTCTAACAAACTCCCTGGCATAAACACAACATGCTCTGGGTAAGAGTTCTTCAAGCTCTGCCTCACAAATCTGTTCATGCAACGAGTTCGGAGCAAGGCAAAATGTACAAAACTTACAGACCCCCCAGCTCCAGATGGTTTAATTTAGATTTAACAGATAAAACAGTCCAGGGAGCAGCTTTGCACAGATTTGTTAATTTTTATGTCACCTGTGCAGGTAAACTCAGCCTGCACTCAGGTTTCTGTAATTGTGGAGAGAAAAAATCCCTTAAAAGCCAATAAAAGCTGTGGCTGCTGTTGGTGGAATAGAAGAGGGAGAGGGAGAGGGAGAGGGAGAGGGAGAGGGAGAGGGAGAGGGAGAGGGAGAGGGAGAGGAGAGGAGAGGAGAGGAGAGGAGAAGAGAAGAGAAGAGAAGAGAAGAGAAGAGAAGAGAAGAGAAGAGAAGAGAAGAGAAGGACAGGAGGAGGAGGAGAAGAAAAAAGGAAGAGAGGAGGAGAAGAGGAGAAAAAAAGGAAGAGGAGGAGATGAAAAAAAAGAAGAAAAAAAAGAGGAAAGAGAAGGGGGAAAAGGACAAAAAAAAGGAAATAAAAGTGTGCTTGCAAGCTACACCACCACGATGGCTCAGCTTGCACCTGTGACAGTGATTTCCTATTAACAGACACATTTTTTTTCCAATGAGCACCCAAGCATTGGCTTTCAGATTGCCAGGAACCACCTCCAGAACAGCTCGCACCACATCTGGCCCTGCCCTCCCCACAGCCACCCGAGCTCACCTGAAGTCCCTGTTTGTCACCGGGTGTTTGTCCAGAGCAAAGGGCTTCACTGTCACCTCCCTGGCGGGCTCCTCCTCGCCGCTCCTCTGCAGGGACCCCATCTGGAAGGTGCCCCCGGGCAGCTGCACCATGCTCCCATCCTCTGCGAGCGCTGGAAAGGCACAAATTCAGCACAAACTTCATTTTAAAACGCTGGCCAGGCGCAGATACTGACGGGATGTCCCTGCGTGTGCTGGAAGGGGTGCCAGCGATCGATGTCCGCATTTAAAATCCCATTGTCGGGAGGGGAGCGATCCCAGCCTGGGGCAGCAGCAGGGGCTCCGGGAGGCGCTGCCAGGGGGGATTTCGGGGGTGCCATGGGAGGATTTTAGGGGTGTCGGGGGGATGTCGGGGCTCTCACCGCGCTGAGCCCCCAGCACCCCGCAGCACAGCAGCAGCAGCGCCGCCGCTCCCATCCCGGAGCCGCGGAGGAGCCGGGCCCGACCCGGAGGCGCTGCGGGCTCGGGAAGCGCTTCCGGGGCAGCGCTTCTGCAAGAACGGGGATTGCTGTCCCTCCCCGGAGCTAAAACTGCCGAGCACCGGAGCCACAGCAGCCCGTCCATACAAGGGAGGCGTTTTTTGGGTGTTTGAAAGGGTTTTTTTTAAGGTTTTGTGTGTGACAGAGGAAGGAGATTCCTCTTAACACAAAGCACCGCTGGTTTTAGGGAAAATCATTCCATTCCCCTGCCACGAACCCACCGGAAGCTCTGCCCAGACCTCCTCTGGCACTGATTATCCATAAATAACGTAGAAGCATCACTATTAAAAACCCAACCCTTAAAACAGGCCCTTCAGCCCCCCCCCAAGCCATTCTGCAGTGAACTCAGTTTTATTCATAAGCAAGTACAAAACTAGTTAGTGATTGCCTTAATCCAGTTTTTAAAATTTACTGAACAAATTCCAGATCTGATCCCACCCTGTTCCCACAGCAGCAGTAGCAGTAATTTCCCAAGTGCTGAGTAGTAATTTCACAAAATTGCCAAGGGTGGGACTCAGGAGTGCAGCCCCCACTGCAGAAGGTTTAAAAACAGACACCCAAAGCACAGAACAGAACAGTTTATTGGGTAAAAATGGAAAGCAACTGCAGCCACACAGTTCAGTGAAATCAAAAATAAATAACTCCTTTTTAGAGCCAAATCTTTGATTAAGTTGCTGAGATTTTGGGTGGCCGTGTTTTCAAGGGGGCTGCCCCTCATGGCAGAGTGACTCCACCACAGCCAGGACAGGGCCCTGGGCTGGATTCCCTGGAGAAATTCCACAGGGAGCAGCTCCAGCTCAGCCCTTCAGGGAGGACATCCCAGCTCTCATGATTTCATCCACCAGGAGAATGTTGCTGGCAATCACCGTGCTGGAAACAGGGAAACAGCAAAGAAATATTGTTACAATTGCCAAACTCAGCTTCATTTTTGTGCTTCAAGAGATCTTCCTGTACATGGGATCCCCAGTTTTACATCACCTGAACACACACACACAGAGTAATGTCACAAGTGAAATCCTGCCAGCCTTACCATGAATGGAGCAGCTGCTTTTTGACATTGTAATTATCCCAGATTCCAGCTGCTGCAGCCACCATGGGCTCCCCTGCAAGGGAAGTGAAGAGCCTTTAAAAATCTGCTCACACAGAGACTTTCTGCTGGCTGACATCTGATATCCCTCACTGTATCCAACAGTGTGGTTCATCCTCTAAAAACCTCAAATCAGCACACACTGAACTACAGCAGCCTGACTGCCAAGGCTTCTGTGCAGCTTTTTATCAATAAAGATAAATCTTTCTGCACTCAGAGCCCTCTGTGCTTCAGAGCTGAGCCAGGTTCTTACTGGAGCATCAGCCTGTGGCTGAGGGAGTCCTTACCAGTGTTGAGATCAACCCCAGTGAGCTGCCCTGACTCCACGTGCTCTGCCTGGACCTTCACCAGTGTCTCCTGGGGATCATAGCCCGAGTTCTGGGCAAGCACCTGGCACAGAACAGAGGGATTGGTTTCATTTTGCTGATTACAGAGCCCTGCAGCAGAAAAAGCACTGAGTCTGTGTGTGCTTTAAAGCCAATTTATCACCCAGAACTCCTTTTACCTTAGGAATGATGAGCAGAGCATCAGCAAAAGCCTGAACTCCCAGCTGGGCTCTTCCTTTCACGTTGGGTTTGTGTTTCACAAGAGCATTGGCTACTGCCACCTCCAGTGCCCCTGCTCCTGGCACCACACATCCTGCAAGGGAACATCACCTGTTTCAGTTTAAACTGCTCATTTTTAGTGCAGTTTGGTCTCTTCCCTCCATACCCTGCACCTGAACAGGTGAGTAATCAACCACAGAACTATAAAATCACCTCACCCTGAGCTCAGGCTTGGATTGGAGCAGGAACCAAGGGGGCTGATACATAATTCCCTAATTTTGGGATGAGTTTCTACACACCTTCATGCTGATGAACAGGGAGGGCACTCACCATCCTCAATGGCATTTTTGACAGCCCGCAGCCCGTCCCTCACTGCATCCTTGATCTGGGTCAGCGTGTGCTTGTTGGGGCCCCTGATGAGCAGGGTCACCGAGCGGGGGTTCTCACACTTCTCAATGAAGGTGTACTTCTCCTCCCCCTGGGGAAAACAGCATCAGGTTTGCCTGTCAGCCACTTGCTTCACCAATTTGTGTACACAAATTAATCAACTGGATGCTGTCAGGCTGGGTTCTGCATTGACAGCACTTCAAGAAGTGATGAGAAGCAGCAGAACTTTATTTCTGTTTTCTCAGCCTATGACAGGAGCAAACACCCAGGCAGATGTTCACATCCAAGTGGATTTTAAGTGTTTTATTTCACTACTCCAGCTTTACCCTTCCAACCCTTGGTCACTCACCAGGGTGTACTCATAGACAAGCCCTGCGTGTCCCAGGCAGTCAGGAGTGAGATCCTCCACAGAGTTCATGGCAGTGCCACCACAGGCCAGGGTCAGTCTGACAGAGAACAGGCACAGCTCAGCTTTATGTTCAATAAAACCCAAAATCACTGCAGTATTTCAGCATGCAGATCCTAGCTTTGCAACAGTTTGGTTTTGTTCATGGAAGAGCTCTTTAAAAAACTGACTTGTAGAATTAAGGCTCCTCTGTAGGTGTCTGCATTTAAAGCATCCTGAGAGCTCAAACTGCCCTTTCTGCACTTTGTCCAAACTGCCCTGAGTTACACCAGAAGAGCTGCACAGATTGAAGTGGAATTTTTAGTCAAGCCTTTAAAGATGGATTTAAGCCAGACTTGACTGACTGTCTCAGTTTGGAAGAGCAGATTATTGTATCCTCTCCTCTCCCCAAAACTGACCTTTCCATGTTCCTCCTTTTAGCTCTCCTCAAAGCAACAATTCCTTCTTTGGCAAGGGCATCCAAGGAAAATGGGTCAATTCCCTGCAAACAGAAAGGGACCATCAGCATAAGGACAAAGCTAAAATCACCTCCTCTCTCTCTGACACAAGATCTTCCTCAAGGCTCAGAGAAGATCTCAAGTAGGAACTGTACATTATATTCAGAATTATCAGCCTAAATTTAGCTAATTCTGGCATTTCAAATAATTTTTAGTTATTCTCTTCACCTCACCTTCTGGTTGATCACAACAAATCCTTTGTCTGAGTCGCCACAGACTTTTCTTTTCAACTCTATGATTTTGTTGACTCTGTCTTCAATGAACTTTCTTTCTGCTTTCACCAACTTCTCCCTCTCCTCAGCACTTTTGTAGAAGAATCCAGAGCTCACCTCCCTGAAGGGAAAAAAAAAAAAAACCCACAAAAATGCAGTGAGAAAATTTCCTCTCTGCTGTAGAAATAAACTGGAGCATAAGGAATGAGCATAATGAATGTTTCCTCAGTAACATTCTGAAGAAATCAACCCAGAACAAACCAGTCCCTCCAACCCACACTGATGTTCTGCTCTCTGGTTCAGAGCTTTTCCACTTCAAAAAATAAGGCAGATGCTTGAAACTGAGAGAACTGTATTAATGTATTAATGTGTTTGCTCTACAATATCAAACTGTGCCCAAGAAAGGAAGGACTTTCAACCTTTCTGTGATCATACAACAAAATAAAACCCACTGTGAAGCTCTGCCTCTCACAGATTTGCTCACCCTCCACCTTTCCCAAAAGGGCTGCAGAAGGGAAATCACGTTTCCCCTTCAGTCTTGGCTGGTATTTAAGCACATTTTAAATAAAAGTCCTCAGGACAGGAGCATGTGCTGGGTACTCACGTTTTCTCATACTCCAGAGACACATTACAGGTAAGGATAAAAGCATCTTCCACTCTTTTCTTCATGTCAGGATGGCGAGCTCCATGATCCAGCACCAGCCCCCTGATCAGCCTGCAAGGTTAAAAACCCCTCTGGGTGTCCATGGACACAAACACAGGGTTCCATGGAGTGTGAGAGTGGAACTGCCCCAGCCCAAACTGCCTGGGCACTGCTGGCTGATGTGTTCCCCTCCCAAGGGCATGCTCATCCCATCAAAAAGCACACCAGGCACAGTGGGAAAAAGGAATTTGCTCTGGCATGGTGTCTGACTGCACCAGCTATGAGGAAAGCTAGGGCAGAATTCATCCATGCACTGAGGGAAAGGGAAATCCTATGGAATACCCAATCCACAATCCAGTTGCCATTTATCAAATGCTGCTTTGTATTTAACAGATGCCAACCTAAAGCATGATCAAGCCACAGACACTAAGAAAAATGAGTATTTATCCAACATTGTTAAGCCAGCGAGGTTCTTTGCTATTTAATAATTTCATTAAGGAATCAATTCAGTGAGTGAGAAACTTCTGACAGATTTAAGCCAGACTTGACTGATTGTCTCAGTTTGGAAGAGCAGATTATTGTAACCTCTCCCTCATAAAGATATTTATGGCTGAAATTTGTATTTCAACTTTTCAGTGGTAGCTTTAGGACACCCTAAAAAGAAACCAAAACCCCTCAGGCTCCTCAAAGCTCAGGGTCCCATTAAATTGAAGCCCAAGGATCCTCCAGACTTACGTGGTGTCTGTCTCTGATTTGTGCTTCATCTCCATGATTTCCACCATGTACAGGTCAATGGGCTCCCCTGGTTTTCTGACTGTCAGGACAGAATCTACCACAGCCTGCAGAACAGGGGAGGGAAACATCCCAAAATCACCATCAGTCTTCCAAAGTGCAAGTTTACATCTTTCACACTTAAAATTATAATTGCAGCACTTCCACAGCTGGCTCTCTTCACCCACAGAGGCAGAGGTGACAGGGACACTCACCTCTGTCAGGATGTCAGCAAGCTCAGCATGCACTTTAGTCCTGAGGGATGTCCTGGCAACATCAATGAGGGTCTCCCTGTCCATCTCCTTGGACACTTTGACCTGATCCAAAACCTCAAGTGCTTTTTCCTTGGCAATCTCAAATCCTTCTGCTACTATCCTAGGGTGCAAACCCTAAGGCAAGGGAAGAGAGATCATTGGACAATGGAAGATAAAATGGTTCTTTTTGCACAAACAGAACCTGTGCTTTCAACATTCCAAGGAATGGCAAAGCACAGGGAATATGCTGCCCAGGCCATGTGTTCTGTCCTTCTGAATACATGTAAAAGGAATGGAAATCCTTCCAATGCAGAGGAAAAGCACAGATTAATTTAGCACAGACTGAAACCAAGGGAACTACAAAGCACACTTGGGTGTTCGCTGTGCAATATCCACGTTTACCTGCCCTCAGGGAGGAGCTCCTGTCAAACACTCCAGAAGTGTTTTCAGTCCCACAAAACAAAGTAACAGCAGGTATCACCCAAAACCTCAAAAGCTACAGTATCCACAATAAGTGGGTTTGATTTTGAACACGGTTTAAATCCTCTCCTCCAGCTTTTCCCCGTTTTTACAACTTCTCATTTTAAGCAGAACAATGCATTTACGCTCCACTCCTGTTAAACATTTAACAAAAAAAGCCCACTGAAGGTTTTAACTTGCCCACCTATGAAACACTGCACACACACCTCAGAAATATAAAGATCTGCCTGCTTTAGGAGCTCTCCAATGATGAGGACATTCGAGGTGGTGCCATCTCCAGTGATGTCATCTTGTGCTGTTGCTACTTTTGCTATCAAGGAGGCCGTGGGGTGTTGGATTTGCTAGACAAAAATAAGAAGATGAGCAGTTAAGTCGTACAGCAAACGAAAATCCGAGACCAGAAGAACTGAAGAAAGAACTAAGAAAGAACTGAAGGCGATGTTCTGAAGGTTTACCCTAACTGTTTTGCTACTCCTTTGGCTGATTATTTTACTCATTCCGTTTGTATTTTTAACATTATTTTCTTTGCAGTATTGCCTCAACCGGCATTTATTTCTCCACCCTCCTCCCAAGGCGCATTTTGCTTCAATGGATAGGGGTGGCTGGGGCAGGGGGGACGCGATTCCCCCTCACCCAAAGGCGCTCGTCCCTCCCTAAACCCCCTGCTCGGAGCAGCCCCAGCTCACCATTTCCTGCAGCAGCACGTTGCCATCTTTGGTCAGCTTGATGTCTCCGGAGCCCGACACGAGCCTGCGGGCGGCACGGGCGGGTGAGCAGCGCCAACACACGTGTGAGGCCGCGGGCCCGCCCCGCTCCTTCCCCATCCATTCATCCATCCCACCCCGGCCCCAAAACACGTGCGGGGCCGCCCGCTCCTTCCCCATCCCTCCATCCCTGAGCACGGACCCCTCCCGCCTCCGCCTTTGTTCCCCTCCCGGCCCCGCCGCTTCCCCTCACGCCTCCCCTCAGGCCGTGCTCCCCCCCAGCCCCACCCGCGGCGAGAGGCGCGGGGGCTCCCTCACATCTTCATGGTGCCCTTGGGGCCCAGGTTGGTCCTCAGCACGTCCTGCAGCCCGCGGGCCGCGCTGATGTTGACGGCCAGCGCGGCCTGGGCACGGGCCACCTCGGCCTTGGGGTTGAGCGCCTTCACCGCCATGACTGCGCTCCGCTCTGGGCCGCGCCGGCGGGGCGGGGCACTGCGGTCCCGCCTCTTGCCCGCCCCTTCTAGAACAGTCCGGGCTCGCCCATTGGCATTGGCAGCATTTCTATTGGTTAATATGCCTGTCGCTCATCCCGGCTGCTCCCGCCGCCGAGGCGTCCCGGTTTTCATTGGTTCGTTGGCGCGCTAGCCGCGCTCCCATTGGCTGCAGAGCCTGTCGCTCCGCCTGGTCCCGCCCCCCCGTGCGTCTGAGGCGCGGGCGTGGTACCGCCCTCAGAGAGAGTTATGAGGGGAGCGCGGGGCCGGTGTGGGGGTGTCTGAACGGGCGGGGATGGTCGGTGCTTAATCCGCCTTCTGATATCTCGGACACCCCCAGCAACTCCGCAGAACCGTCAGAATAAATAATTAAACCCAGTGATTTCACATTAGACCGATAAAATTAATAGTTAAGTGGCGTGGATTAATAATCAATGGTTCTTGGTTAAATTCGGGATTGAAGTTAATAAAAACGCATTTTCTCATAGCACACAAGCTGATGTATAGGGAGCCGAGCCCTCCATAGCCCCCAGTGCACACCCTCTGCCCGGGGCTTTCCTGGACTGAATCCCTCCGGGGGGTTCTGAGGATGGGGATGGTCCCTCCCAAGGCCATGCAGAGGTTTCTGTCTAGAATAAAACCAGCAATATTATTGCCAAGACAACCTCGGTGGGTGCTGAAACATTTTCCCTACGCAGGCTGTCAGGGCTCACTCCAATATTCGTGTCCTTGGAGTCTGAAATGGAAAGACAAGTGAGTTTCCCCGGAGAAGAGCTGAAGAAGCAGCTCCCGCCATGGTCCCTCACACCCTGCAGGCACCGATTGCACCAGGCTTGAATCCCAAATTGCTCCGTCTGGGCTTGTCCCCTCCAACACCCACACGGCAACACTGGGTGTGACACAACCTCTTCTGATTCCAGGTGTTGCATGAGGCCCCACAATAACCCCCAGGCAGTTCCCTGGGCTCTGCAGCCCAGCTGCTCCAGAGGCTGCTGACCACAGGCACAATAGCCCTGAGGTCAGAATTTTGTCAGAATTTGGTGCAGGGAAGGCAGAGACCTTCCCCAGCCCTCTCCCACCAGGTGTGAAGATGCCCAGAGAAGCTGGAAATGTCCAAGGCCAGGGTGGACCGGGCTTAGAGCAACCTGGGATAGTGGAAAGTGTTCCTGCCCATGGCAGGGGCTGAAACAAGATGCTCTTTAAGTTCCCTTCCAACCAAACCTATGGATTCTATAAAATCCTTCCCTCTCCATCCCACTTTTTGCAGCAGGGGGCTCTGGATGCAGCCCTGGATTGCTCCAGCAGTGCAGTGAGCTGGATGTATTTCCACACCATCTCCAGGAGTAAAGTCTGAGCCTGCTGCTGGGCCCAATTTTGCTGCTTTTGGGGGAGCTTGATGGGAAATGCCAGTGTCAGGTGTCAGGGCAGCCTGGCTGGGCTTGGCTGCAGGCTGTGCCACCTGCTTTGGGTGAGGATCTCAGGTTTCTGGGCAGAATGCCACGGTGTGCTCAAGAGGAGGACTCCCACATGGGGCCTGTCTGTCTCCCTGTGGAGTGGCTGGGCTTTCTCCTCCTCTGTGGTTGCAATCATTAGAAATAAACATTAAACATTGCAAAATGCAGGGAATCACAGTTGTCATTTCAATGTTAGCTCTGGAACTCTGTTAAAATGTTGTCTGCACTTCACTGGGATGCTGAAACCATAACAAAACAAACCACCAAACCTGGCCCAAGGCTGCTGTGCAAATAGCTAAAATGTAATGTCCAGTTAAAACACCCCGATCCCCTGCACTGCCCTGGATTCTGGAACTCCCAGATCAAATATTTTCTAGCTCTTGCTTCTCTGGTTTGTTATTTTTTTGCTTGTTCCTCTCAGGGCTGTTCTCAGCAGAGGGCAGCCTTGTCAAACCCATCCCAGGCTTGTTAAATTTCATGTTTTCCTTGCTGATGCCTATGGAAAGGCAGGAATTGCCCATCCTAAAACATTTGTGGGGGTAGCAGTGGTGTGGGCCAGATTCAGGTTTGTGAGAGGAATTATTTCTGCTGGAAAATAGAGAGAAAATTTAGTTTTGAGATTTTTTTTTTTTTAGGACCAGAAGGGGGAAAAGGGAAAAGCTGCTTTCAAAGACATCCTAATCCTCCATGCAGGTGGTTTCTGCTGGTTTCTTTTCTTTTTTTTTTTTTTTTTTTGTAAAAATGGAGAGGTTCTGTAGTGACATACCAGAGCTGGGTGCTGTGTTTGTATTTTCCTGAGCATCCACCTACAGCTCCCAGGCAGAGCTCTCTGTGTTTCCTTGCTGGCTCACATTCCTCAGGATAGTTATTTTGTGTTATAGTAACATTTCTCACGAGCATCTCCACATTAAAATCCCATTTTGCAGCATTTTTCAGCCATCAAGACAAGCTTTTTTCCCTTTTTTTTTCAGCCTTGGCTGTAGAATTGTTCTAGTTGTTTTTTATGTGTAATGAAAATAAAGGGCAAATGCTTACCAGACTTAAATTGCCCTATGAATTCAATGGATTACACCAGGTTAAAATCAAAATATTTAACTAAATTAAAGCCAACATGTCCATTAAACTAAGCCAAATAAAGGCAACATCCTTCATGAAATATTCAGCAGCAATTCTCTTAGTCAAGCCAGGCACTGCTTATCTTGGCAAAAACCCCTCTGAGATTCTCAGTAAAAGCCATTTTCTTTCATCTTTATCAAGATGGGTTTTCCTTTAACCTTATTCACAGAAATGATTTCTAAATCTGCTTTGAACAACATCCTGTCCTGCCACGATAAAGCTGACAAACAGCACTGGGCTGCTGATCCCTGGCACCAGTTGGGCAGCACAGGGGCTTGGTCCCATCTTCTCCTGACTCAAGAAGCTCCTGAGAGATGATCCTGTCATGTACTGAGAAATTCTGAAAAAGCATAAAGGGAGGAGGGGCACAAAAGGTGATGGGATTTAATTAATAAATGGAATTTTGAGGGGTGACACTGCCAGGATGGCAGGATAGGTCGTGCACAGAGCATGACTGGAGCACCCAGCGGTGCAGAACAGACGGGCAGCAGTCACAGGACTCCTGGCACAAGTGGACAAAAGCAGCTAAGTCAGCTAAATCAGCTTTTCTTGACCTTGAACCAAACAACTCCTGGCCTGGCACTGTCCCATTGTCCAAGCCACGGCAGTGAGCAAGGGAAGCTCTTCCGTGGGATGCCAAAACACAAGCACAGGCAGCTTTGGCAATTTTTCCACAGCTTTTGGGGACACAGCACAGAGCCTTTTCCCACGCCTTTCCCCTTTGCTGCCGAGCTTTTGCCAGCTTTGGATGGGATTTGTGTGTGTAACTTCACTCAGGGATGCACTAACAGCTCAAGCCAAGAGGAGATATTGGAATTTTAAATTCCTGAAAGGCAGCTGTAGTCAGGTGGGGTTGGTCTCTTTTCCCAGGCAGCACTGACAGAAGGAGAGGACACAAGCCTTAAGCTTTACCAAGGAAAATCTGGGTTGGATGTGAGGAAAAAGTTTTTTACAGAAAGGGTGATAATGTTCTGGAATTGCTGCCTGGGGAGGTGGTGGAGTGCCCATCCCTGGGTGTGTTTAAAACAAGCCTGGATGTGGCACTGGGTGCCAGGGTTTAGCTGAGGTGTTGGGGCTGGGTTGGACTCGATGATCTTGAAGGTCTCTTCCAACCTGGTCATTCTGTGAATTCTGGGAATTTTGGGACTGGGGAGGTGGTGGAGTCCCCATCTCTGGATGTGTTTAACAAAGCCTGGATGTGGCACTGGGTGCCAGGGTTTAACAAAGCCTGGATGTGGCACTGGGTGCCAGGGTTTAACAAAGCCTGGATGTGGCACTGGGTGCCAGGGTGTAGCTGAGGTGTTGAGGCTGGGTTGGACTCGATGATCTTGAAGGTCTCTTCCAACCTGGTGATTCTGTGATCGCAGCTCATAAATCCTCCCTTCTCTCCCGAAAACAGGAGATCTCGCTGATTTCAGCCAGGAGAAGCTCCCGATTGCCGCTGCCCTGAGCTGCCCGTGAGGGCCGAGCGAGCCCCCCGCGGCCGCCGCTCCCTGCCCGGCCCGGCCTGGCCGGCTCCTCCCCTGGCCCGGGGCGGTCACACCTCTGCCGCCCTCGCTGGCAGCGAACAGCTTGCCCTGCTCTGCTCCCATGTGTGCGAGCACCTCAAACAAACCCCCCGGGCCGCCTGACTCAGCGCTTTATCAGGGGCCGAGCGGCAAAATGCGGCTGTCGTCCAGCGCAGCCCGTGCGCGGGGTTTGTGCCGCTGAGGGCTCAGCTGATCCCTCCCTGCCAGGCGCAGCCCGGAGCCTCCCGGCGGCAGCAGCAGCCACGGCCGCTTCCCTTCTGTATCCTGTAAGTCACCGGGATCGTGCTTTTCTCGCAGCTCGGAAGGGGTTGGAGTTTGGCTCGCGGCTCCATAACACAAGGGGGGTTTTTCCAGCAGGGAAAACGAGGAGGATCTTGTGCCTTGTGCTGCCCGGCTGGTTTATAAGAGCAGCGTGAATGAATGATGCAATCGGGCACGGGGGGAGCAGCGGCGTTTTGGCAGCAGGGGCGAGAGGGGATTGGAGAGTTACGAGGTGGATGTCAACATCCTACAGGTTCCTTCTGCCCTTTTTCACCTGCTTTTCGCGAGGTGTTTGAATGAGTTCGCTGTGAGGCACTGCTGTGCAGAGAATCGTGCGGAGCTGCGAGCAGCTCATCTCTTGACTCGCAGGCAGCTTTGTGCCACTGCCTTTACAAACCGAGCAGGAGGTTAAAGCAAAACCCAAAATGAAATAGAAAATCCAGGAGGTTTAACAAAAAACCTAAAAAAATGAAGAAAACCCAGGAGATTAAGGACTGATTTTTCCTATTCTCAGCCTGCAAGCTACAGAAAGTTATGTGTGGATGAGTCGAACTTCTAAAACTTATATAAAACACAAACACAATTTGCTTAAATATAACTAATCTGCTTAAATGTATCAGCTTTCCTCTAAAGCTTTCAAGACGTTGCTCATTCTGAGGATGAAAGCTCAGCACAGAAAAGCTTTGCCACTGTATTATTCCCATTTTACAGACACAGGACTGGAAACAATGAGGATTAAGTGGTTTGTTTCAACTCATACCATGGAAACACTCCTGGGAATGTTCTTAGAAGCTGTAGGAGGAAAAGGTCCTGAAAAAAACTTTCAAGAACTATTTTCTCCAAATCCTTTGCTCTGAGCAGCAGTTTCCCTTCAAGGCAAAATAAACAGTTTAATGTGGTTGAACTTCTGTTAATGTTCAATGTTAAATGGGGAAGTGAATCAGAAATTGTTTGCAAACAAGGATATTCCTGAGTGATGGGTAATATTTCATTAAGATTCACTTAATCTTCATTTTTAACAGCAATAAATGTGATCATCATGCAAAGTGGCAGCGTGGCAGCACTTGTGAAAGCTGAAATATGACAACAAGGGAGGTTTAGTCACAATGAGGGGTTTGAGATCTCATCAGAACCTTGCAGCCCCAGAACACCTGCAGTTCTGAGCACCACTCACTGCTCCCATTTGCATTTCCACATTACCTATGGATACAGAGGATGGGGCAGCTTTTCCCCATGAGGCAAGTGCCCTTCTTTGAAGGGACAGCAAACAGAGAGGATTTCAGCTGTTTTCCTTTCCCATGTGCTCTTACATAATTCCCCTGTTTGTGACTCCACCCTGTCTATTATGAAAGAGAGTTATTTATTGTGAAAATATCTTTATTTTTTTTTAACAGCCTAATGAAACATTTCATAGTCTGGAGGCAAGGAGATCTCATGGGAATTCCCCTTTTCCCTTATAATTTTCTTTTTTCTCCATCTTTATCTCAAGTTTCACCCTACCTCTTTCTCTCTCACTCTTTTGTCTTCCTTAGTCACTTCTTTGCCCAGTGTTCTTCTCTTCCCCATATTCTTCTTTCTACCTTTTCCCCATGGTATTTTATATCAGACCTCTTGAAATGTTTGCTGCTTGGATGTTTTTCAGGCTAGGAATTGATTACCTACCTGAAATTCAGTGGCAGGAAGATCAGAGATTCTCTATCAGTGTTTTTCATGTGGAAACAGAACCCATTATTTTGTGGGAATTTCTTCCCATCTCATTAAAACATTTACACTTTAAAGCAATCAGATGCTCTGTATTTGGAATAATTAATATCTGCCACTTATACAGGCCTGGACCACTCTGGAATACAAAATTGCTTTTCCCTGACTGCAGCTGAGATTTGTCCATGGAAGGGTTTTACACAGCTTTAATTCTTTTTGCTGTGATGGTTTTTGCAATTCTTCCCTTCCAGTTTGTCATTTTTAGACAACATAAACCACAGTTTGAAACTATTTTCAAATAGGAATAAAGAGAGGACAGGGTTAATTCCAACTGTGACTCCACAGTAATTCTTCTTTATTTGTCCATCAAAGTGCAAAGTCCAGCACAGCATTCATGCCATCATTGTCAGGGAAAGGAACATGGGAAATGTGGATATCAGAGAGAGAAGGAAATGTGAACATTTCATCACTCCCAGCACACCTGTGGAGAGATAACCTTTTTCTGGGACAGATCAAAGCCTTGCATCCAGACCAAAATTACAGCTTGTCACTGAGCAATCACGTCACAGAGCAGTGTCCCTGTGGTCTTTGTGAGGTCCCCAGGACGAGGGAAGAGATGAATGTGACTCCATGTTCTCAGAGGGCTGATGTATTATTTTATGATATTATATTATTATAGTAAAGAATACAGAAAGGATACAGACAGAAGGCTTAACAAGAATGATAATAAAAACTCGTGACTCAGAGTGTGACACAGCTGGCTGTGATTGGTCATTAAGTAAAAACAATTCACATGAAACCAATCAAACATTGCACCTGTTGGTAAACAAAACAATTCACATGGAACCAATCAAACATGCACCTGTTGGTAAACAGTGTCCAAACCACATTCCAAAGCAGCCAACACAGGAGAAGCAAATCAGATAATGATTGTTTTCATTTTTCTCTGAGCCTTCTCATCTTCCCAGGAGAAGCAATCCTGGTGAAGGGATTTTTCAGAGAATGTGACAGTGACATGTCCCCACACGGTGCCATTGCCTCACAGGGTTACAGAGCAGCCCCAGGTGTGGCAATGGTGGCTTTGCATCAGCAGGGTGGCTGCTGGGACACACGTTGGTGACGCCAATGTCACAGCTGCCCTGGAACACGGCCCTGCTGCCTGGAAATCTGGGAGCTTTCACTGCAAACACCAGCACAGCTCTGCAGCCCAGGGCAAGTCAAGGCTAAAACAAACGTGCAATTCACGTGGCACCTGCCCAGCCAGTGCCAAGGCTGACCTCAGAGCTGGCCTCTGGCCACCAGGCCTCACCTCAGAGCTGGGTGCTGGCAGAGGGAGGTTCTGATGTCCATGAAGTTCTGATGTCCACAAAGTTCTGATGTCCATGAAGTTGTGATGTCCATGAAGTTGTGATGTCCACTTTTCTTTCACATGCTGTGTTGATATCTGATAACTCATTTAATTAATTGTGACTATTATATAACTATTATATATGAAGTTCTGATGTACATGAAGTTCAGATGTCCACTTTTCTTCTATGTGCTGTGCTGATGGCTGATAACTCATTTAACTAATTATGACTATTATATAACTATTATGACTATTATATAGCTATCAGTTACTCATGATAACGAATTTTTCTTACATGTCCGGTGCAGTCTTTGGAGAAAAAGATAAAACCCCACATGGCCTGCAGCAAATAATCCTTTAGTCATGGTCCTAAAGCTGGACTGGGGTTTTATGGTGTGCACCAAGGGCAGGGTTGTGCCAAACTGCAGTTCAGAGGGGCTCTGTAAAGCCCTTTTTTGGGATATCTCCTCTAGTGCCACCACCCCTCAAAGGCAGCAGAATAAAGCCCACAAATGTCCTGTCTGAGCCCCTCATGTCACTCATTGTCCCTTGCTCATTGACCTCTCCTGCTTGTCAGGCAGACACAGCTCCTGGCTGTTCACAGCAGGTTCCACCACTCAGGCTGGGTGGTTCCTTCACACAGATTTCCACCTCCCCACAACAGATTGGAGCATTCTCTTTTATTCCATGCAAAGAGCAGATAAGAGAGGTGTGTGCTCTACATTTGTAGTGATGATGGGAATTTTTCATAAAGCTTTTTGTGTATCCCAACATTCATCACGTCCTGGGAATAAACCCAAAGGTTCTTGTTCCTGCTTTGACCATTAGTGAGAGGAAAACAAAAGATTAAAGGTTATAAAGACACCCATAATTCTTAAGAATGTGCTGTTTGATGGTGTTTTTCCCCTGTCCCAGGAAAAGAACCTGCAGCCCAGATCAATCATACAAGACATGTCCTGAGAGATGTCTGAGAGATTGGAAAAAACAAAAACTTATACAAAAATCTGAGAAGTGAGATAAATAGGCAGGTGTTGTTTGTGTCTAAATTACAGATTAGTAAACAGTAACATCCACACTGAATGAATTCCCCTTTGAAAGCACAAGGAGAGTAGGGATGAGTAAGAAGATATTTAAATCCTTAAGCTTCTGATCTGCAGAAGTGCTCACCATGTTGAAGTGGACAGATCTAACAGGGCAGAAAAGAAACTTTTGTCATTAAAGGGGTAGAAAATGGGACTATTATGGAAAGGGATTAAAATTATTTGTTAGGGACTATTATGGAAAATGTAATGTGTCATAGACATCTTTTATGGAAAATCCTTTCCTTAGGATTTTTCCTCCTGAGAAGCTGAGAGGCCTCAGGAACAAAATGTAAACATTGATTATCTGCTGCTGTGGAATGCAACAGGTGCATCTGTGATTGGTCTCATGTGGTTGTTTGGAATTAATGGCCAATAACAGCTGGCTTGGACTCTCTGTCTGAGACACAAGCCCTTGTTATCATTCTTTCTTTTCCTATTCTTAGCCAGCCTTCTGATGAAATCCTTTCTTCTGTTCTTTTAGTATAGTTTTAATATAATATATATCATAAAATAATAAGTCAAGTCTTCTGAAACATGGAGTCAGATCCTCATCTCTTCCCTCATCCTCAGACCCCTGTGAGCATGGTCACAGTGATGTCTTGATGGTTGAGAGATGTTCTCAAGGGCCAAGGGTTTGATGGGTTTATAAAAGGCTAATCCCCAATGTTAATGGTCCAATCTTTTATTAATGAGGATGTAGGACAGGATCTAAACCTTCCTGATTTAGGGATAACCACTCATTGATAGGTTTAGGATAGTTTGTAATCAATCCTTAGGGCCTGGGTGTCCTGCAGCAACTGCTGTGAGAGATGAGAAACCAAGGTCCCCCTGATCTGAACCAGAGCCCTGCAACCCCACAGAGCTCTTGGCAGCCTGGCGCCTCAGGCAGTGCCAAGGACTGCAACCTTGAACCCACGAAGGGGCTGAGGCAGCAGACAACAAATCAGCAGCAGCCCAGGGCTCCACGGCCCACCTGGAGCACGAGCTGACCATCAGTAGGCAGCAACAGCAGGAGCAAATCAGCAGCTGGGGCAGACCTCCACCACCATTCCCCCCTCAGGGATAAAAGCCCTGAGCCGCCTGCGCTCGGCCCTTCTCGCCCACACCAGAGCAGCAGCACCAATGGCTCAGGAAACAGTGCACTACTCCCACTCAGACAAAGATTTCATCTTGTCCCCTCACAGTAAGAAGACTCCCAAAAGGATGGCATCCCTGATGGAGCTGAAGGAGATCTTCCGCAGCGCCGACGCCGTGTGCTTCGACGTGGACAGCACAGTCATCAGGGAGGAGGGCATCGACGAGCTGGCCAAGTTCTGCGGGGTCGGGGACGCCGTGGCAGAGATGTGAGTGGGGCTGGGGAGCTCAAACAGGGCCAGGCACCGTGAGCCATGGCAGAGATGTGAGTGGGGCTGGGGAGCTCAAACAGGGCCGGGCAGAGTGAGCCATGGCTGGGGAGCTCACACAGGGCCAGGCAGGCAGAGTGAGCCATGGCAGAGATGTGAGTGAGGCTGGGAAGCTCACACAGGGCCAGGCAGAATGAGCCATGGCAGAGATATGAGTAAGGCTGGGGAACTCAAACAGGGCCAGGCACCGTGAGCCATGGCTGGGGAGCTCTCACAGGTCAGGAAAGCAGACTGAGCCATGGCAGAGATGTGAGTAAGGCTGGGGAGATCAAACAGGGACAGGAAGAATGAGCCACGGCTGGGGAGCTCACACAGGGCCAGGCAGAATGAGCCAGGGGTGATGGAGCTGTGAGCATGGATTGGTCTGTGAGCATGGATTTGTCCTTTACAGTAATTTGGTTCTGTTGTAGATGGTTAAAGTTTGTAAAGGGGTGGGGGTAATAAGTGGATGAGGATGGGGTAACAAGTGGGGTAATAAGTGGATGAGGATGGGGTAATAAGTGGGGTAATAAGTGGATGAGGATTGGGGTGATAAGGATGAGGTGACTTGGTTTGCGAATTGTGAGGCTGCCCAACAAAAGTATCCTGGAATTAAATCTCTATTGGTAATTTTCAATTAAATCTCTAGTAGTAATTTTGAATTAAATCTCCATTGGTAATTTTGATAGACTAAGAGCAGCCCTCATCATTAAACTTGGCTAAGCACTACCAAACTTTATTCTGAATGAGAAAACCTTACCATGAGATGGAGGAGAGGGGACAGCACTCCCAACCCATGGCTGAGGCTGGGAAACAGCACAAGCTGAAGCTTTCAGCCAAAGCTCTGTTGGATTCAGCTCAGGAATATGAAGTGTCCCTGATTTGCTGTCTGTCTGTCCCCCAGGACCCGCAGAGCCATGGGTGGCACTGTGACATTCAAGGCAGCTCTCACAGCACGGTTAGGTCTCATCAGGCCCTCCTATGAACAAGTGCAGAAATTAATATCTGACAACCCACCTCAGCTAACTCCAGGAATAAGGTAAGAAGAATTGAATTTTTATTTTTTTTTTTAAGTGTTCAGGAAGCAGATGGAATAAATAAAGCAAATTCAGTGTCATTAGTGATGCTGTAAGGCCACAGGGCTGGTTTGTGTTGCCTTTCCTGCCCCATCTCCATGCTGGGTGTGTGCAGAGCTTGGATCAGGAGCCTGGCTCCATGGCTAGTGGTTAAACATCCATGGAAAAAGAAAAGATTCTTAGATATTAACTGGCACCTTGGCTGCCAAGCTCAGATCCTGGCTGGAGGATTAAATGGCCATGGAAAAGAATCTGTTCAACCTCTGGTTTTTCAGGGGTGATGGGACTGGGAGGAGATTTAATACCTCCCTAAATTTGGTCTATTCTGCAACTCTGTTACCTCTCTGTGACTCTGCTCAGTGCAGTTTGGGGGATCCATTGCTTAGAGCAACCCATTCTGCAGTCCCTCAAAACATTAAAATTAAAGCAAACACACATAAATATGTGTGTATACACATAAATATGTGTATTCATTCATCCTGAGGTTTGGAATGAACATAAACTACTTAAACTGAAAAGCTCTGGGGATTTTTTTCCCTATTCAAATTGTTTCTATCAATTGAAAAGAATTCCTTTACTACAAAATTTGACCATAGCTTCAAGTCTGAAATATTTTTAGCATATAAAAAGAGTTTTTTATGATGCTGTGCTTGTATTTTATCTTTTTTTCTGTAGAAGACAGCTAGAGGTAGCTACAAAGAGAACATTGTTTCCTCAGGATCATGTGATTTTCCTTTTCATTCCTTCTCTTTCTTCCTCCTTTTCATTCCTTCTCTTTCTTCCTCCTTTTCTGTGTCCTGCTTTAAGGCTCTGCTTTGCTTTTCAGTCTTTATTGTTTCTGCTGGTCCTGCCACCCCTTCTCCTTGCTGCAGGCTGATCTTCTGCCTCCAGAGCCAAATCCCAAAACTCTGCACTGCCTTCAAGTCCTGCTGGCATTACTGGAGTCACAAACTTCTTTTTTTCATTCCTTTTCTCTAGCTGCTGCCTTCTTCTAAAGATGGCATTGATGTCCAGCATCTGGTGAACCAACTCTGAGCTAGAAAACATTTGCATTTTGCACTTTTCAGTCCACTTAGCATTTTGGAGCACTGGCTTTGTCTCATCCCCTGCTTTTTGCTGCATTCCAGATGAGAAAAAAAAATAATTGAACTGGATCTGCTCTCACTTGTTCAAGGGAATTAATGTGAAAGTGGAAAGAAAACAGTTTTAGGGAGTGTTTGTTTTTGAGGAATGAAGTGATGGTTTTGTGCAGCTCTTGCCAAACACAGACAGAGAGGGAAAAGCTTTGGGCAGCAGAGATGGAAGGAGCACAGCCCAAACGAAGCTGGAATAGCACAAACACCCCAAATGAAGCTGGAATAGCACAAAGCCTGGCTCAGGGAGGATTTATTTCACCTTTGTCTGTCTGTCCCCAGGGAGCTGGTGAGCAGACTCCACCAACGAGGGGTTCAGGTGTTCCTGGTCTCGGGGGGCTTTCAGAGCATTGTGGAACACGTGGCCCTGCAGCTGAACATCCCCACAGCAAACGTCTTTGCCAACAGGCTCAAGTTCTACTTCAACGGTGAGAGCCCCCTCCAAACTCCTCCCTCTGCTGATCAATGGCACTTTCCTGCTCCAGCTCTCAGATACTGGGCTGCAGGCACTGTCCTGTTACCAATCCATGGAGGAAAATCACAGAACCTTATCAAAAACCAGCTCAGGGCATCTCAGTGTAAGGAATAGAGCCGGAGTTACTTTTTAATTGCAAGCTGTGCCAAAGGTAAAACTGTGCAGCTGCTGAGAGCAGAGTTTCATTTTCTCCTCTCCTCCAAGTTAAAGAGTCCATGACCTGAGGTGCTCTCCCAGCCCTGCCTTTCAGGGGCTTTGGGCCCTGGAGCTGCTCTGGGTGTGAAGCTATGTCCCAGCAGAGCTGGAGGTGCTGAGGTTGTTCTTACTCAGGCTTTCCTACACTCTGCATCATCCTGGGGGCTGCTCTGGGATGTTCACACCAGAGTGGCTGGGAATGGATTGGTAGCACTGCCCACACTGGTTTTCCCTGAAATTGTCTCTATTTTTCTTTGAAACACTTGGGTGAAATCTCAGCCTTAAACTTACTGATTTGGGATGCTGTGAGTTTTACAGGGCTGCATGCACTGAAATCAAGACCACAGGCAGAGATTTTTCCTTCATTTACCAGAAAATATCTGTATTTCCAACTTGTCCCTCCTTTGTTTTCTAGGAGAATATGCAGGATTTGATGAAACACAACCAACAGCTGAATCAGGGGGGAAAGGAAAGGTTATCACTCATCTGAAAGAACAGTTCCATTTCAAGAAGGTGGTTATGATTGGGGATGGAGCTACAGACATGGAAGCCTGCCCTCCTGGAGTGAGTATTGCAGAAATCCTGAATTCCTTCTGAGCAAATCCTTGGGGCAAAGAGAAGAGTGGGGTTTGGATTCTTTAATTAAAAATTAACAGAAAGACAACTTTTATAAATGCTCATGTCTTAGGAGAGATTTTAATTCCAGCTCTCCTTCAGCTCCTTTCCCTACACAAAAGTCTCCCAATACCCCAAAACTGCTCAGGATTTGTTTAATTCTTCCCACCTCAAGGCAAAAAAAAAAAAAAAAAAAAAAAAGGAAAAAAGAGAAAAAAAAAAAAAGTTGCAGTGGAAATTTTAAACCCTGCACTTTCACTGCAGGGGGTTTTGTGAGATGTAGAAATGATGATTGCTCTGGTTAATGATTGAGGACAGGGTTAAAGTTTGCTTTTGGTATCTCTGGGATGAGGCAAACAGAGGTAAGACAAACAGGAGAGGGGTAATTGTGGGATGCTCATGCATAAGCCAATGTTTACCTGCTCTTGAATGCAATTGCATCACATTTACATCAGATTGTTCAGATTTTACTGAGAATCTGGAAGCTACAAGGCACTGAGGAAAATCCCAATAACCAAAATGCTGCAGAATGAATTGTTAATAAATCTGAAAAATGAACATGCAAAGGAAAACAGGGTGGAGATTTTAAAAGCCAATCTTAAAAGCAAATTTAATTACTGAGAGCTCCCTCTTTCCATGCAATAACCCATGTGCCCATCCCTTGTGTTTCTCCAGGATTGCTTCATTGGATTTGGAGGCAATGTGGTCAGAAAGCAAGTGAAGGAGAAAGCCAAGTGGTACATCACCCACTTTGATGAACTGCTAAAGGAGCTGGAAGAGCGATAAATCCTCCTGTAAAATAATCTATTTAACACCTGTAAATCCATTATACAATGCCATTAAACATTTATTTGTTTGCAAACTTGTGGGCTGGAGTTTTTTAATGATTCTGGGGGTTGGGGACCTTCCACTCTGGCACCATGCTGCTCAGATAGGTTGGAATGAAAATGGGGAATATTTTTAATAAAACTTTCCTATGGTGGAAGAAATAAATTATTTACTTCCAAGGGAAGACTAAACATAGAAAATAAAAAGTTAAAAATACCTGAAGAGATTATCTCTTGGTCAATATTGGACATCTGTTGTTTCATCAGTAATGCTTTGTTTATTTTGGGTAACCAAAAAAGAACAAGGTCACAAACAAAAACTTTGCCTAATCAAGAAGAATAACATTATTATTATTATTATTATTATTATTATTATTATTATTATTATTATTATTATTATTATTATTATTATTATTATTATTATTATTATTATTATTTCAGGCTGCAGTAACTTTTACTGCCACAAAAAGAACTTTGCCTAATCAATAATAACAATAATAATGATTATGATTTTAATAATGTAATTCAGGCTGCAGTTTGCAAGTACCTTTCACTGCACAGAATCCCAGCTGCAGGTGAGCAGTGAACAGGTGGAAAACATCCCTAAATATCTCTGATTTCATTAAAATTATGGCCACAGAGAACCTGTGGTGTCATCTGTTACTCAACATCAGTTACTCAACCTGTCTGGGGCAGGAGCTGCAGGGAAATCTGAGATGCAATGTTCACCCCTGGCCAAGAAATATTTTCAGGTGAGGGACTGAGTAGTTCCCATTCTTCATCAAAATGTTCCAATCAAACTCCAAAGTGCTGATTTTGGGAAGTGGTCTCAGTGTTTGTGGAGTGTTTTATTCATTTCCAGCCCACCCCCAGCAGCTATAATGGGATGGGAACGAATTAATCAACATTTAAAGGAAATTCTGGGAGACTTCATTCCCTTCCTCTGCCTCCAGTGTGGATTAACCACCCCTAAACTCTGCTAGAGTTAAGCCTGACCTGTTCTAAGAACTCCTCTGAGCTCCAGCTGATGGATCCTGGTTTTTTCAGGAGTTTCTTCAGTGTCTGATCCAGGAGAACACACCTGGTAAATGCTGACAGCTCTCCTGAGTGTTTTTCACATTGTGGGATTTTCATTTCCCTGACTTGTAAGAATCTCACCTGTGAGGATGTGAAAAGCTTTAGCAATGTTAAAATCCATCACACCTGCCCCTTCCTTCCATCCCCACCACACACAGGAGAAAGATGGGTAAATATGATAGGATTTAATGTAAAAAACATTTAATATCTGCTGAGGTTTTTATCTTCTAAGTCCTTATAAAGAGCCCCAGCATTTTTCCAGAAACTGAAGTGTGGCAATTCACTTTCACCCCACCACAAATTTCAGAAACAGAAACAAGTGATGTCCCTACCCTCCAAAATTTCAGAGTTTTATAATAATCACTGCTTTTCACAATTAGCACTGAATTTCTTTAAGTTATGATGATTAAACCACGAGACAGCTGCTGTCCAGTCATTAAAGCAGCAGCAGCAATTAAAGCAAACACTGGTTCTGTTCATTCTGTGAGGAGATGGGGACAGAGGAGTCACCACAGCCCAGGGTGAGGGCTGCAGCTCTCAGAGATGCTGAAAAATCTTTTTGGCTTGAGGTTACAACAGCATTTAAACAGCAGAGAAGTAGAAGGGTTAAAAGAAAACAAATCCAGAAGCAGACTTGGGATGGTTTTGGAGCAAGGCAGTCATGTAAGAGCCCAAAGAATCTGCAGAGGCTTCAGCAAACCCCACAAAAGCCAAGCAGACAATGCTGGCAGGGCTGCCCACAACTTCTGGGAGTGTTGAAGATGGAAATCCTTCCTGAGGGAAATCCCAGCCAGCTCCCAGGGCAGCTCCTGGACAATCCTGCCTCTGTTCATGCAGGGCTGCACCAGCAGGGCACATCTGAGGAGTTTCTGCTCCCACTTTTCCCCTGTGCAGTCCCACAGTTAGGAAGTGAAGGAGTTTATTTGCTGTTTTTTTTTTTTAATGGAATTAAAACCAGCAAATAAATAAGGAAATAAAAAGGAAAATAAACAAGGAAATAAAAAGGAAATAAGTCTGCCATGGAGCTGATCAGCTGGAGGGCACTGGGGCATGGCTCAGGGCTCAGACAGAGCCCTGGAAATGAAGTTTAACATTCACAGCAGGAGCTGCTGCCACTCGGGGCTCTATGGAAACGTGGGGCAGTGCCAGGGATTTCTCAACAGCTCTTTAGGTCACACTGCCTTGGAAAAAACACCAAACTGCCCCCCTCCCCTTTCACTGGAGGCTGACCTCTAGCCCAGGAGGCAGCAGGAGCATTGCTGAGCTCAGGAGAGGCTCAGCTGTTTTGTCTGTGAAATAGTGGAAAATTCCCAGCAGGGAATAGAGCAGGGGGAGGCAAAGTTTCAGTGTCACAGATTTGCCTGGACACATCCCAGCACAGAGGGGCAAAGTCTGGGGAGCAGCACAGGGCACACAGGCAGGAGCTGGGCTCCAGGTGGGTCTTCTGACCATCACCCTTTATAAAAAAGCTTTTAATGTGATTATTCAATGAGGCAGAATTGCTTTAAATTATGTATTTGCATGGGGGACAGTCTGCAGCCTTCTCCAGGACAATTAAACCTGAGTTTTAATTGTGTCATTGCAGTGGAATAAGAGTTGAGATTTGCCAGAAGCTTTTCCAAGCACTGTCCCCACTTTTCAACCTTTGGGAAGTGATTTCAGCTCTGAACTGCAGCAGCTGTGCTGTAAGAGATGCTGAGGGATTGTTCTGTGAGAAATGCTGAGGGATTGCTGATCAGCTGAATCAAGACAGCAGAGAGAGATTTTCCTTCATTTACCAGAAAATATCTGTATTTCCAACTTGTCCTTCCATTGTTTCCTAGGAGAATATGCAGGATTTGATGAAACACAACCAACAGCTGAATCAGGGAGGAAAGGAAAGGTTATCACTCATCTGAAAGAACAGCTCCAAAACTTGAACTCAGCCATGGAACCAAGAGGGAAAATCCCAACAGAGTTCACAGAACCAGGGAAAACCCAGCTCAGGCAAAGAGAAGCCAAGGAAAGATTGGCATTGCCCATTTCCATTGGAGCTGACACTGTTATCTGCAAGGAAAACAGCAGGAACTGCTTTAGCTGCAGGTAAAACAAGGAGTTTTATCAGTTTTATCTGTTTTTTCTGTCCCTGAGGGCAGCCACAGCAGAGCAGGAAGCTCAGAATGAGGGGAGGCTCATCCATAACACATCAGGGCTGGGGAATTCAGAATTCCAGGGGGAATTCAGATCCTGGCAGTGGGTGAGGGACCTGCAGTCTCTGATTTCACCCCACAGGACACCCAGTTACTCCTCTGGTTCCTTATCCAGGCAAAACTTTGTGGTCTTTGGACAACAAGAGCTGTGCCAGGCAGCACTGAATTCCTGGTGAAGGTATAAAACGTGGAGTGCATCAGAACACAAAAAATCCTGTGGCTCCAAAACTTTTTTGCTGCTTGTTTCTGGCTGAGTTTGCTGGGTGGGAGTTACAAGGACAATTCTCCAGGGAAAAGAAATCTGGGAGAGATAAAAGGACTGGAAGGTGATATTGGCATCCCCTTTTTCCTTCTGCAGCTGCAGAGTAGCCCCAAAAATCAGATAAAATGGTATCCCCAGGGGATATCAGTGCTCAGGGCTGACTTACAAGGAGGATCAGCTCAAATGATTTCCTTGGCCCACTGAGCAACTTCAAGCTGATCCAGCACAGAATGTGCCTCAGTAAAACCCCATCATCACTTGGCAACAGGAGGAAAATATAAAACCAGGCAAGAACCAGATCAAATATTGACTTTGTTCAAGGGGAAAATCACGGGGAGGCACCAGTGCAAGTAGGAAAGAAACCACACCTGAAAAATGAAGAATCATTTGCGGAGAAAAATCAAAAGGAAAAGTGGTTTGTATTTATCTTCACAGAACACTCAGCAGAATGGGATGTGATGGAGAAATTGTAAATTCACTTTGGAGAAGGAGAGCAGAAAATGGGAAATGCTGTCCCCAATCCAGAGAAGTGACATTGGTTAATGAAGCTGAAATATTCTCAATTTTCCATACTAAACACTGCAAGATGAGAGAAAACACAAGTGGTGCAATACACAGGAGATTCCAGCAAAAAGTGAAAATTAAAAGGTTTTTATTGACTGATATGGTCTTCCTGAAAACTTCTTGAAATGTACAAACTGGACATTCAGAACTGATTTGTACATTCAGTATGTTACACTGATTCTTGGAGCCACTTGAGAGAGAGAGAGAGAATATTATTGTCACTTACAGGATGTTCACATCGTTGCAGACACCAAAAAAGTGTGGATACATTCTAGCCTAAAAGTGAAACCAAAACAGAACTGGACACCATGGGACACAGAAATGCCAAGCCCAGCTTCACACACCAACCCAGCCCCCCTGTGAGGCTGAACCAGCTCTGCTTATTAAATTCAACCCCTTTTCCCAGAGTTTGGAGCTGTTTGGGGAGGGCAATGCTTCGGGGTGGGTTGATTCCCTGCAGGGTGTTCAGGCAGTGTCTGTGGGGGAAGTGTGGCTCACCCTGCCTGGGATCCATTCCAGGGGGAGGCTGCACACAGATGTGTGCTCAGAGACCCTGCAGTGCCCCTTCTGTCCCCAGCCCATCCCCTGCCACACAGCACTGTCCCACATTAATGACTGCCAGCCTGCTTGCAAATGGAGATTTGCTCCTTTCAGGCCTGCTCCACCAGCCAGGGGTGATTTCACAGCAACCCCAGAGCTGCTGCTTTCACAACTTGAAATGAAATTCTCATTTCTCCAGAGCCTCTCATTTCACTGCCACGTTTGTTGTGGAGAGCTGCAGTCATTAAATGCTCACAGCAATGCTGCTCCTGAGCTCTGGGCACTGCCTGTGGAGCAGGAGATTTCAATTCCTGCAGGTCACATGTTCCCTGGGGACCTGGCCCACAGATCTGCACTTGTTTTCAATTCACCAACCTTTTAATCACAGTCTTGTTGTTGTTTGTTTTTTTTTTCCCCTAAGAGCAGAAGGTGGTGGGTTCTGAAGAAAAGAGGTCTCTTTTATAAGCTCAATACAGTACTTTTATATTTCAGACTATGATATACAGTGTATACCATAAATTAAGACAAATACTTGTCACTTCATCTATGTAGGCACAAGAAAATCAGTGACTTTACTGAAGTGGAGAAATCTTCAAGGGTATCATGATTCTGGACTCCATCTCCTGAATAAGGGGCACTGAAAAACATGGAGAGAGGTTTGAATTTCATTGACAGAGTTCAGCACATTCAGTAATCATCCCTCTAGCACAGTGGTTGTGGGAAAAAATGATTTTAATATCATCTCTCTGTTTGTTTGAAGACAAATATTTCCATTTTTTCCACCAAAATGGAAGTGATCCTACATTTTTGTGGTGTAACTTCCTTTGAAATGTGCCCTGTGGAGCCCAAATCTGACATGCTTGGCACATTCTGGGAGTTCTGCTGTGACAGCTTTCTTTGATCTCAAAGATCTCCTGGCTCTTTGTTCCAAAGTCTAAATTCCCTTTTCCCAGCAATGCATTTAACAAGGCTCCTGTATTTCATTAAATATCAGAAGTAATCATTTAATATCAAGGTAAATTTCACTCCTGGCTCCTTAAATCTTTGGACAAGCATTTACATAAATCTGTTCTCTCACATTCCACAAAAATGCTGCTATAAAAATTCAGTATTAATGCAGCAATTTTTTAGCACTTGGGCAACTTTTCCATGTACAACCAGCTGCAAAATTCACTTTTACAGCTCAGTGCAATGTCCCTCTGCTCCTTTACAGACTAAAAACTGACACAGAAACAAATTTCCCCCTGAGATACAAAACTTTTCCTGCCAGTGGGATGTGCTGAGGAGCAGAGAGGGTGGCACAAAGCCCAAAGTCTGCCCCCAGCATTCCAGAGAAGTTAATGGGTTACCTGTGTAATAAACCAGTTCATCCCAGCCAGGTTTATGCCACGCTGCATTCCTTATATCTTCCCTGGTTTGCAGGTCTTTGTAAGCTGGGAAAACAAGCAAAAAGTGATTCCTTTCCCTCCTGAACAGGAAGAGATCCCTTAAAAGAATTCCAAGGAGGAATTGGGAAAAGCAGGAAGGAAAAAAAAATCAGGACTTCTCTGGCAGAAGGAAAAGCTCAAAAAGGAGGAGCTGGGGAAGACAGAAAATACCTGGGCACAGGTAAGATAAAGCAGGGGCACAGCTCTACATGAGGGCTGCCAGATTGCTGAAATCTAGAATTCTGGATTGTTGGGATAAGAAAAAAAACCTGAATTATTTCTAACAAATAATTGTTTTTCAAGCTGAACCAATCCTAAGGTGTTTATGAATATGAATGTACAGAGAGAGGCAAAACAGCTCCATGCAGGAATGGAAATAAATGCCTGATTTTCCTTTCTGCAGGTGTGGGGAATGTGAGGTTTGAAATGAAACTGTAAAAAAACTGATTTCAGCATGAGCTGGGACAGCAGGGTCATGGCTGTGGGACTGAGAGCAAACACTGAGCTCCTAATGAGAAAGGGACAGCAGAAACTGGGGGAAAAACAGAATAAACAGGAAATATTCATTTCTTGTTTGGTGAAGAATAAATTTATTTACACAAAACATATTTTAAAAATCAGCAAATTAAAAAATTTAAAAAATGGGAAATTAAAAAAAATTAAACCCCAACTTTTAAGACATTTCCTTTGCCTTTTGTAAAACTATTTGTAAAAATTTTATAAAACTAAACTCCTGGGCAAAGTGATTGGGTTGGCTGAGTGGGAGAAGAAAGCAGAAAGAGGAATTTACCCCAGAGGTGATGGACCATGTAGAGCTGTCCAATCTGGGAGAAAAATCCCCCAACTGCTTCATTGTTGTCCTGTCTGAACCGAATGGCTCGGGCCCTGCAGGGGAGCAAAGAGAAAGTGGGGAAAAATCAGGGAAAATGGGGAAAAAACACGGAAAAATGGGAAAAAAACAGACTGGATGGGAAGCTGGAATGTTAAACTGATTTTGCTGTGCATTTCAGCAATTAAAAGTGAGAAAAAAGCTGCAGCATGCTCGTTTTCAGCAGTAAGTAAAATTAAAATTGGAGGCTACATTTTCACTAAATTTTGTATTCATCGTTGTTCAATCAAAGTCAGGATAAAGATAATTGTTGGGATATCAGGGAAAATGGGGAAAAACCATTGGAAAATGGGAAAAAAACATTGGAAACTAGGAAAAAAACAGACTTGAAGAGAAGCTGGAATGTTAAACTGCATTTGCTGTGCACTGCAGCATGCTCGTTTTCAGCACCAAGTAATTAAGATTCACCTCTGTGTCTTGTTAGGATGCATTAAAATTGGAGGCCACATTTCACTAAATTTTGTATTAATCATTTTTTCAACCAAAGTTAGGATAAAGATAATTGTTGGGACATCAGGAAATTGGGGGAAAACCATTGGAAAATGGGGAAAAAACAGACTGGAAGGGAAGCTGCAATGTTAAATTGCATTTGCTGTGCATTTCAGCAATTAAAAGTGAGAAAAAAGCTGCAGCATGCTCGTTTTCAGCACTAAGTAAAATTGGAGGCTACGTTTTCACTAAATCTTGTATTAATCATCTTTCAACCAAAGTCGGGATAAAGATAATTTCTGGAATATCAGGAAAAATGGGGGAAAACCATTGGAAAACGGGGAAAAACCATTGGAAAATAGGAAAAAAACAGACTTAAAGAGAAACTGGAATGTTAAACTACATCTGCTGTGCACTGCAGCATACTCACTGTCAGCACCAAATAATCAAGATTTACCTCTGTGTCTTTTCAGGATGCATTAAAATTGAAGGCTACATTTCACTAAATTTTGTCTTAATCATTTTTTCAACCAAATTCAGGATAAAGAGAATTGCTGGGACAGTTAAACCCAGCAGTTAACCTTTACAGTTAACCAGTTAACTTTTATAGAAGGTTTTATTACTAAATCTCAAAGTTTTAGTCATGTCAGCTTTGCCACATTAATTTTCCACAGATTTTGTGGTAGTGGAATACAACCTTTTATTCATGCAGATCTTTGCATAAATTAAGATAAATATTCCTCTTGTTTTATGTTATAAAACAGATTTTCTACCAGTAGAGATGTGTCTATTTTATTTAAAAAATTCTAAATTAAATTTTTTCAAATGATTGTAATTGAAAAAATTATATTAATGACAGGTCTGAAGATCTAAGTCCTCACTTTTGTCCAAATAATTGAAAATATTTCAAATTGTTTAACTCTCAACCACTAGAACAGGGAATGTAAATTGAAATAAGCTTACACTGGTTAAAAATGTGAGTGTAAATTGAAATAAGCTTACACTGGTTAAAAATAAGACAAACCCACAAGCACGAAATCAATAGAAAACTGTCTCAAATACTTCTAACCCATATATCAAAATACAAATGTGCTGCTCAGCAGATTTTCAGAAGTAACCTGACTTTGAAAGCTTAAAGAGCCAAGATTTCAGCTGGAAGTGCTTTGGGAAAGATGAACCAAGCTTCCCAGGAGTGCCACTCTTCCCAAGCAGCTTTCTGCTGGAATTCCAGGTTTTTGTAGCAAACTAAAAGGGTTTTGGGAAGCAAAGCCAAACCACAGAGGGTTGTTTGTGCACAAATTTGCTTTTTTCCCCTCAGAGGGTCACAGGACTGTCTGAGCAGGGCCCTGGACTGGGGTTTGGTGGCTTTGGTGCCACCCTGGCACCTCCTGTCCTGCTTTTTCCAACCAGGAGCATCCCAGGGCTGAAGGCAACACTTACCTTAATTAATTAACACTTACCAGTAATTGCCCCATTCAATCATTGTTCCAGGCTGCAGAAACAAAACCCACTGTTAAAACTAGAATTTAAAACAAAATATCATACAATTTTCCACACCATTTCTGTATGGAAACCACCCTGCATTGACACAATCCCTTCCTGGGAGTGATAAGAATATTTAAATAATCTTTAATTGCTCTGTTTACCACTTCTTAGTCATCTCTGAAGCATCCCTCAAAGCAAGCACAGGGTTTCAGATCAGGATCTTGTTGGAGCCTGCCTTCACCTCAGACCCCACACTGAGAGCAGCCCTGACTCAGAAACCACCCCAGATAAAAATCAGATTTTTCAGATAAGCTCTGCTTGCCATAAAAACCTGCCAAAGGTTTTAGGACAGCACAAAACTGAAAAAAATCAGAAAGAAATCAAATCTGGACTTACTCTGAGTTGGTAGGACCTCAGTTCATAAATATTAGGGCCATCTCTGGGAACAGGTTCATTCCAGAAGCTGAACTCCAGCAGGAGCTGGTTCTTACGGGACAGGAGCATGTTACCCCTCTCCTTCCGGAATTCTGTGAATTCCTAAAAAATAATGGGGCAAAATGGGGCAAATTCTGCAACAACAAACAGCAGGACACCACATCTGCCTTAACTTTTTTTTTTTTTTTTTTTAATGCTCTCAGGGTTGTGGGACAGTGAAATCCTGAAAGGAATCTGAATTCTCTCTGGTGAATCTGAGAATTCCAAGGATTTATAGGGGAAATAATCAGGAATGAAACATTAATGTGACAATAAATCCTTTCTCCAAGAGCTTTCTGGGCTTGTACAGGAAGGGAGGAGACACTTTGGTATCTAAATCTGCATTTTTAAATTTGCTCTGCCTGTTCTTTGTTCTTTTCTGAGTAACAAAATCAGTATTTTTTACCTTATTTTGACGAAGTTTGCTCATGACCTCATTGAGAGCTGGGTAACCTCCCTCATATCTCCACAAATGAACTGAAACAGAGAAAATTTCACTTTTTTCAGGCATGTCCCAGACCAGTGGTAAATCTCATGGAAAAATCACACTACAGAATGTTCTTCACACTATAAAATTACACAAAAATAGAAACCAAGCAGCAGATTTGAAAATAGATTTTCATTAATGAAAATCACATTGGATTATTTTAAGGATAATGGAATCATCTCCTTTTTGAAAGGGATTCTCTTGGAAAATTTTACAATTCACTCTGAGGGTAACAGAGGAATTTCTGAAAGGACTTTTTGTTGCCATGCTAGTAAGATGTGATGACTTGTCATGACTGTTATTGAAATTAAGATTCAGCTGAAGAGGATGACTTAGTTCCAAAAATTGCTTTGTACCAATTTCATCTAAGAGCAGCAGAGGGGCAGATTATCAGTTCAGTAAACTACTCCAGCACACAAGCAAGACACTTTCTGTAGGACATGAAAAATGATGCAAATGTTATTTCTGAGCTCAACATGAATAAAAGCAGAAGAAAACTGAATATTTGCTGGGATTTCCCCTATAAAAATAATCCCAGTATCTATGGTTGTATCTAAATATTTTTCAAAGCATTCCCTCTTTAATAAATCAGAATAAAGCCCTTTAATAAATCACAGAAAGATGTATTTACAAGCATTTAGTATAGAAAGGCAATAATTTCACCTCACAGAAAAATAAAACTTATTTCCTGCCCTCTGAAGCAGCTCTGTGAGTTTTCCACAGGCTGATGGAGAGCAGATTTCTCCTCCTGCCCCTGCTGCCTCACCCCCAGGGCAGATTTGATGGCTCCACCTGATATTAACCCAGCACTGATCACTAATAATTCATTATTATTGTTAATTATCTCATTATGTTGATATTTTCTCAATATGCTAACAAGTCCAACCCCACAATCTGCTTTATTCCAGTGCTGCAAGAACATTTCCAAGGCAGGCTGGGGATGCAGTGACAGACCCAGGCTGTGTTCATCTGTTCCAAAAGCAGCCACTGGGACTTGCCTGAGGAATTCCCATTTCAATTGTCCTCATTCCCCAACTCCCCTTCAACTTCCAGGGTTGCTCTCAGACATTGTTTGGTTCATCTGCTGTTAATTCCCTGCATTTGTTCAGTGTCAATACTGCAATATGCTGGCACTGCAGGGAGAATTGCTGTGTGCAGGAGTTGATTTTTTAATTAGGAAGCCCCAGCACTGAGCCTCTCACAGAACCTCTATGGGTTTGGATCTGTGGCTTCTCATTCCTTCCAATTCCCAGGGCATTTTTCAGGTTTTCTCTCTGCACTGGGCTCTTTGGAGTTACCTCTGTAGCAGCTCTTCAGCCATGTCTAGCTCCAGTTTGTTTTCATAGTTAGGCAGTATCCTTGTATGAACATGAACAGAAAGATTTTTATTTTCCCCCAGTAAAGTTTAATGTGAAGTTTACAATGCAGATGGGTCGGAATGATTTGAAATTCATTATTATCATACAGCCTGAAAGGCTGAGCAAAGCTTTTACAGTGCCCAAGGAGGGACAAACTCTGCCTTTGCAAGAGTCACCCATAAATATTCAGTGTATTTTACAAATATATCCCCAAAACATCTTCATTTTACCAACCATCACCACCTGGAAAACACGAAAACACACCAACAACGAGACAAAACTGAAGGGATTTTGAAGGGATGAATGCCCTGCTGTCCAACCAGCACAAAAAGCAAGCAGTGCACATTTATTTAAGACAGCTGAGGAGTGATGCACAAACCCCCCTCAGTGCACACAGGGGAGATGATTTCAAAAGAAGAAAACCTGCCAAGCACATGGGTGTACATTGTACTTCTATCTCCTACCAGCCTGATCCTGCTCTCCGTACCACGTGTTCCAAGTCCCCACCAGAGCACAAGGGTAGTGTTTTTCTTCATGAATCTTTGGCAGCACCTCTTGACTTGAAAACAAGGAACACACAGACACTGGGTTGCATTGCCTTCAGGGAGGCCACACTTGATCAATGTATAACACAGCATCATGCTAGGAACATTCACAAGGTTTATTTTGCAGAGGAGAAAGCTGAAATGGCAAATTCTGTTATGCAGGGGGAAGGTGGCTGCACCCCCATGGAGAATTAAGGTGAGTGTAACCATTTTTGAGAAATTTATAACAAAGATCTATAACATTTCTATAATATATAACATTTACTGCATCTTTGGATGCAGTAAATGAAGTGTATCTAAACAATTAAGTCTATCTAAAAGGTTATCCAACACATCAGGAAAACACCTATCAGGATATCTCAGTGACAACTCAGCCTCCATGGGTGATTGGTTTGAGGAAAAGCTTTTCTTTGCTTGAGGAAAAGCCTCCCTCAAGGCAGAAGAACTCAGAAATATGAAAGCACACTCTTCTAAACCAGTTACAGCTGCTGGGCTGAATGAATAAAAATAATCTGATAAATGAAATAGTGGCTGTAGCTCACAGTATTGATTTTTGATTTCAGAAAGTGCTCCCACTTTGAGGCAACTCACCCTCTAATGAACAGTGGGACAGCCTTAAAAATACCTCCAACTCAAAATTCCTGTCTGATTTTTCCCAGGATTTCTAACACTCTTTCAAACTTTAGCAGTGGCCCATATTAGCATGAGGAAATTAAGTTTTGCTGATTGCTGACTCAGTCAAGACAGCTTTCCCTGCACTGATGAATAAGTCAATTAGTCTGGTTGAACTCTGCCTTTTTTCTATTTTTCCCTCCATAATTACCCTTCTTCCTCAGTTTGCAGTTTGGCTCACAGGCAGAGTCTCTGCACAGTATCAAGGAATAAAAAGTAGGCTGGGCTGGGGTGGGAGTCATTAGGGATGAGTTTTCCTCTGGATTCTGCCACTGACTTTCCAGACAACCTTGAGCAAATCTCATTACCAATTTGTACCTCGACATTTTCTCACTAGCCAGTGTAAATAATATGATAAAATGACTCTCCAAGGATATTCTCAAGGATAGTTCATTTTTTTGCAAAGCAGAATGAGATCCTGGAAAGGCAGCTTTGAAGAGGAATGGGAAAATATTGCATAATTCTACCATATATTGTTGAAAATTAGAGAAAAAAATGCCCACAGAACATCTTTTAAAAAAACCTGTCTCTAATTTTTCAGCTCTTAAATCACAGTGATTCATGAAATAATCTTGTAATTGTCTTCATTACATTATTTATGAATACCTGATGATGATGATGACTAATCCTCACTTTGATATGATACAGAATTAACCTGTTCTTTTCTTTCTTTCTTTAGGAAGAGGCAGGAGGGAAGTTCAGAGAGGCTTAATTTTGTTTATTACTTTATTCCAGTTTGTCTCCTTGCCTGAAATGCTTCAATTTGCTCAGGAAAGAAAGAATCAATCCAACCACAGATATTTCATCTGACTGCTGTCAGCAGTTTCTTTCTTTGCTGTTTGTCTCTTTCCTTGCAAAGAGAAATCTCTGCTCTCACTCAACATTCAGGCAGCTCATGAAATTCTGCAGAGAAGTGATTCCCTGGCTTGCATCATTGGACATGTTTATATTCAGCTTTTAAACAGCAAGCTGGCTGAATGCTAATAGTCCTTTAGTGTGTGTCTATTTTTTAAACAAAAAAAAAAGCTAAAAATACCTTGATTGAATGTTATTCTAGTGGCTTTTTATGCTTCTACAGCAGGGAGAACAGTTCTGGGTTATCCAGACTAACACAGAGGTGAGAGATGAGCTGAGGACATGAACTGGGAGCTGGGATTTCCTCCCCTCCCTGCAGCCCAGCTGCTGTGCTCACACCTCCAAGTTGGTTGCAGGAAGGTGTCATTATTGTCACTATTGTCATTGTGCTGAGAATGTTTGTATTGGCAGTGAGAAAAGCACTGCTGGCTGCCAGGCTCAGCCCCAAATTTAAACTCACAGCTCTTTCAGGGCTCCAGAGGGGGGATTGTGGAGGCAGAAAGGAGTAATAGTTCTGCAGTTTTATTCTTAAAGCAAAATGTCAGTAATTCCTAAAGCTGTAGCTGTTTGGGAAAGCTGTCTCAGTACTGCTCCCTCTGGAGGGAATCACCCCAAAGCACAAACCCCATCCAAGGGTTTCTGTAACTCCTTGAGCTCAGCAGCAGGATTTGTGCAGAGGGATAAAAATGAGCTGAGAGGAAATCAACCCCTGAGTTTCAACATCTGAGTTTAACATTGGTAAAGTTTAATTTAACATTGGTAAAGTTTTATTTAACACTGGTCTCTCTTTCCTTCCAGTGTGCACACAAAGCCCAGCTGCAGTGGGAATGCCAAAACTCCACCCCTCCCTGCAGGGATCAGAACTTTAACATCACTCAGGGTAGGGGGGAGCTGCTCCAGGAAATGTCACCAGAGCTCTCAGGACAGGAATCACCCTCAACTACAGCTCAGGAAATGGCAATGCCAAGAGAGAGGTGGGGTGAACTGAGTGCAGGGCATTTTGCTCTTTCATAGATTCTATTTAATACCAAATCCTAAAAAAGCAGATTTTTTGTCACCTCCCCTCTACATAATTCAAATATAACTATGATATGTGCCAAATCAACATGGCAAAAAGGTGAAAATAGAACTCACACACTTACCAGAGCTTGTTGTAGGCCTCTAGACATTCAGGTTTGACATTGTGAACTGCAACAACAACAAGAGAGCCATGAGACAGGCAGGGACAGGGGGAGGAATGGGGCTGGGGGCACAGAGCCATCACTCACTGCAGTTTGTGCAGGCAGGGACAGGGACAAGAATGGGGCTGGGGCACAGAGCCATCACTCACTGCAGTTTGTACAGGGAGGGACAGGGACAGGGACAGGAGCACAGAGCCATCACTCACACTGCAGTTTGTGCAGGGAGGGACAGGGACAGGAGTGATAGGGACAGGGACAGGGTGCAGTGCACAGAGCCATCACTCACACTGCAGTTTGTGCAGGCAGGGACACAGGGACAGGAGCACAGAGCCATCACTCACTGCAGTTTGTATAGGCAGGGACACAGGGACAGGAGCACAGAGCCATCACTCACACTGCAGTTTGTACAGGCAGGGACACAGGGACAGGGACAGGAGCACAGAGCCATCACTCACACTGCAGTTTGTACAGGCAGGGACAGGAGCACAGAGCCATCACTCACACTGCAGTTTGTACAGGCAGGGACAGGAGCACAGAGCCATCACTCACACTGCAGTTTGTACAGGCAGGGACACAGGGACAGGGACAGGAGCACAGAGCCATCACTCACACTGCAGTTTGTACAGGCAGGGACAGGAGCACAGAGCCATCACTCACACTGCAGTTTGGGCAGACAGGGACAGGGTGCAGTGCACAGAGCCATCACTCACACTGCAGTTTGTGCAGGCAGGGACAGGGACAGGGACAGGAGCACAGAGCCATCACTCACACTGCAGTTTGTGCAGGCAGGGACAGGGACAGGGTGCAGTGCACTCAGCCATCACTCACACTGCAGTTTGTACAGGCTGCTGGTCTCTCTTTTGGCCAGGAGGTTGGAGTGGGCATCTTTCCTGGGGTCCACCTTGCGCACAAAGAGGGATTTCAGCCAGCTGTCCTCACGGGCACTGCGGGCTGAGGAGCCCAGACCCCTGCAGGGAACAAGCACAGCCCTGAGCACCAGGCAGGGAACCCAGGTCACTGCATGGGAATAGCACAGCATAACCAGAAACTGTGAGGGCACAAGGGACACTCACACACTGCTGAAACCTCCCTGCCAGGCTCTACCAGCAAGGCAGAGGTGGCTCACCCACACTGAGATTGATAATTTCATTATATTATATTATATTATATTATATTATATTATATTATATTATATTATATTATATTATATTATATTATATTCATATAAAATAATATACTACATATGACAATATAATATAATATAATATAATTATAGACTTTATTATAATTATAATTAATTATCAATATTTTTATCATGATATAATCAATTAATAATACAATAATGTATTAATTGTATCACAGTAATATAATATAATATAATATAATATAATATAATATAATATAATATAATATAATATAATACAATATAATACAATATAATACAATATAATACAATATACCACAATATACCACAATATACCACAATATACCACAATATACCATAATATAATATAATATAATATAATATAATATAATATAATATAATATAATATAATATAATATAATATAATTAGACATAATATAATTAGACATAATTATATTATTTCACTAGACATTAGAGATTACCATTTCACAGAGATTATCATCCCATAGTTATCCACTGTGGGATTATGCTCTTTTTTGACCCAGAGATGTTTTAAACCTTTTTTTTAATTTTCTGTCTCATGTGAAGGGTGAGACAGATATTATAATATGATGTTATAATTAACTATATTAAATGTATAATTAATATATTATAATATTATGCTATAATGTGTTACAATTCACACTACCACAATCAGAAGCTAAATATTTTTAATCACAATACATTATAAGCTTAATTACATTATAATTATAATTACATATAAGTATTATAAAATTATTATTACATTAAAAATTGCTTGGCCTATCAGCTTTAGCCACAAAATGCTGTAAATGCCTTAAAGCCAATAATCTAAAATTACCTCTCTTGGGTGCCACTACAGTGCATCTTTTATAGTTCTATTTCTCCAAAGTATCCAGTCTGATTTGCAAGGCCATCCTTTCAAACTTGTTTCTAGTTCCATTTCTCTCTCAACAATGTCTCTTCTGTTTTATGGCATTTCTAAGTCAGCATTTCTTATCTCCAGGTTTGCACACAGATGCACTCACTGTGTGAGCCTTCTGCCAGGCTCTGAGAATTCTCTCCAAATCCATTTCCCACATTTCCCCCTCTCTCTTGATAAGAAAAAAACTTTTTGGATGGCTTTGTTCATCATTTGCTGTGTGACATACACAAGGTATTAACATTGCACTGTAACAATTAATGTATATAAAATATTCAGCGAAACTTTAAAAATTCTCTACAAATCCATTCCCACAATGCACATTATCCATGGTTATTCCCTGTGTAATGTCTGTTTCTTCTGCTATTTCTCCTCTTTTTAACCCACTGCCTTTGCCCAGGGCTGGGTCTGGCCTGGTGCAAACAGTCAGGAGTGAAAAAGAGCAAAAAAGGTGCAGAAGGGAAAGTGCAGAGTGTAAAAGGGAAAGGAACTGCCATATGTTCCTGTGCTGCTTAAAGGCAGCTCTACAAAAGGGGAAGGGAAATGCCTTTCAAGAGGAACAACAATTAGCATGAAAGGCTAATTTGGGGAAAAGATGGGTGGTCGGAAACAACCAGCCAGGAAATATTTCAATTCCAGATTCCAGCAACATTTAGGGACACAGAGCCAGGCTCTCTGCACAACATCCATGTTTCCTTGCCTCAAAACACAAAATTTTCACTCTCTTTTCTTATCTAATCTTTATTCAGCTTCTCCAAGTACACTTTCAGAATAGTGGCACCTCCTTTACATCAGAGCACACAGACCAAGAGATAACTGTGCTGTTTAAAGTGATGTGTGAAAGGAATTATTCCTCTTTTCCAGATGAGCAGGACAAGGCATCTGATGCATTTCACTGATCCTCTACAATGTCTGAGAAGCTCAAATGGTTTTGCTTCTTTCTCTTCCTTCCATTTGCCTTATTTTGACAGACTCATAGTAGCCACAGTGAAGAAAATTAATTCTGTCACAAATACTAAAATATTAAATGTGGTATTTATATTTACAACATATATTTACTTCTAAGCTGGAAATTTCAGCCTTTTCCTATCTCAGATGTCAACTTTTCACCCTTAATTACTGATTTGGGGATCCAGAAGACAGCTGGACCTCCAGCCCAAAGCTTTCTACCAGGAAAAATAAAAAAAAGGGAAATAAAATCTCAATTTCCTTTGGAAAAACATCCCCCTGGACACACCTGTGTTACACAAAACCATTTTTTTACAACAATTCCACCTTTTAATCCCAGTGTCAGAAAAGAACATAATGACCTGGTTCTGCCCATGAGAGCAGGATGGAGGAGAGGGAAAAGTATTTCACAGCAGAGAAACAACAAGCACAGCTGAGATGACCTTCAGCAGGAAGAAATAATGTCTAAATCTTGGTGTGTTTATTGGAAATGGTGCCTCCCTTGCTCTGGGCACACACACACAGACATGTGGCTGTGCTGGAAGCCAAGCAGATATTCCTGAGGGCAGGCATTTGAAGGGCATTCCATGATAAGGCTGCTGCTGGAGTGGAGTTTTCTGTGAGCACCGGGGTGAATCTCATCTCAGAAATTCAAGAAATTCAATTTTGTTTTAAAAAGCTCCCTCAAGTGAAGCCCTCACTGGCTCCAGGAGGCAGAAGTCAAGCCCACTCCTGCAATACTCATATCTGTAAATTCTCATTTTAAACCATTCCTTCCCCTTTATTAAACAAAGTTAGCAAAGTAATATTTAGAAAACTCATCCACAAGGATCATTGTTTGCAGCAAACTTTGAAGAGAAATAATCCTGATGCTTTTTTGTGAACTTCAGCAGCAGCAGGAGTAAACTGGAGCTACAGGGATAAAAAAGCAAATTTCTCTGCTATTAGGAGAATCTCATGATTTGAATGTTCAACTGCACTTAAAACTGGAGATATGGTTAATTTTCAAAACAATGTCATGAATAATATTTTACTTTTATGGAAAATCTTCTCCCCAGCAGCTGTAAAGCTCCTCATGAGCACTGATTAACAAATCACAACTAAATATACACCTCACACAGAACTAAGATAACAGGCTGAGTTTATTAAAGCAGATGCTCACTGCATCCAAACTGAGATTCAAGGGCCTGATTTTTAATCAATATCCTAAAATATCACTGAACCAAGAAGCCCTGGACTGATCATTGGTTCAGTTTTTTGGGCAATCTGTACCCAAAATTATCTCTGGAGGAACAGGAACTGAATTTAGGTCTTCCAACAGCTGTGAGCATCAGCTTGTCTTTGGCAGCAAGTTCTCAAGCTGCAAATATTAACTGTGGGCTTTGCTTTCTTGCTGCAAAGGTTGGGCTCTGAACACAGAGGCTAACACTGAATAACTTGATTAGATTAAATTAAGAATGTAAGGGAAATCACTTCTTTACACTTAGCTCCTGCTTTAGCACAAAATATAACCAGGGTGGGACACACCAGGTCAATACTTAGATTTTGCACAAATCCAAATCTGCCTGGAAGAGTAAGAAAAACAACTTGTCTACCTTTGACAGTTTTTAATCTGTGGTCTAAACAAAGTTTATTCGAAACTAAAATAACTCTAAAACACGCAGGTAAAATCTCAAAACACATTCCCTGAACAGCTGCTTGCAGGCATGCTTTTAGTTTTGCCTTTTCTGAGGTTGAAGCAGCAGCTTTCCCTGTTTAAAGAAAGGGAGGAAAAACTGTGTAGAGCCATCGCAGCTTGGGAATTCCCGTGTTTCCATCACCCTGTGCCTGCTTCCTCCGCTCTGTGTGTGTGTGTGTGTGTCACCCCTGCACACAGAAATGCCAATCTTTACACCCCAAAACTTGCGGGATGCGCCTCTCTGTGTGCCCTGGTAGCGGGGTGCAGATCCCAGCTCCCTGGGGACATGGAAACCCCAGCCGTGAGTCCCAAGGGGATGCTACGAGTGGCACGAAGATGTCGGGATGTGCAGCCAGGCAGCCCAGCCCCGGGGGAACGCAGATTTCGGGCTGTGCACCCTGTTGCTCGGAGGAGTTGGGATCGCGGAGGGCCAGCGAGCATCCAGGTACTGAAATGCCGGCAATTCACGTGTGGGTGCCCGGTTCCGTGTGTGCCGTGCGGGGGTGTCCGTGCAGGGCTGAGGCGGCGGTGCAGGAGCGGCTCTCGCTGCCCCCCGAGCCCGGGCACCGGCCCGGCCACAGCCACACTCCCAGCCAGGGGCGGGCTGGGAGGAGGGAAGGAAGGGGCCGGCCTTGCGGCCCGTGACCTTGAGGGACACCCCGGCGCCTCCTCGCACTCCCCGCCCCAGGCCCGGCCGCTGCCCCGCCAGCGGGGCGCCATTTCCAGCCTGGCAAGGGGACGCTCTGCGCGGCGGGGCTCCGGGTGGCTCGGGCGGCGCCGGCTCCGCGTGCGGCTTCCCCCGGGCGGCCCCGTCCCGCCCGCCTCGCCCCCTCAGGGCTCACCTGAGGGTCAGCCCGGCGCCGGGCTGCAGGCGCGGCACGGCGGGCGCTCCCGCCAGGCTCCCCCGCAGCAGCACTCGCGCCGCCATCTTGCTCCCGCCGCCTCCCTCCTGGGCCGGGGGCTGCGGCCACGCCCCCTGGCGGGCAGCGCCGCCTGCGCATGCGCGGCTCTGCCGGCTCCGGGACCCCCTCACGGGCCCTCAGCCCCCCAGGGCTCGGTTTTGGGGGACGAAGTTGGGTTTAGGGGGACCCTGCTCAGCTTTGGGGACCGCTACTCATATATAGGCGACCTAGCTCTAGTTTTGGGGTCCCCCAGTATAGGTTTTGACGAACCAAGTGGGTTTTGGGGGACCGCTACTCAGATATAGGGGACCGAGCTCTAGTTTTGGGGTCCTAAGTCGGGTTTAGGGGGACCCTGCTCAGCTTTGGGGACAGCTACTCAGATATAGGGGACCTAGCTCTAGTTTTGGGGTTCCCTAGCCTCGGTTTGGGGGGACCAAGTCGGATTTAGGAGGACCCTGCCCTGGTTTAGGAACACCTAGTCAGACATAGAGGAACCCCAGCCCCAGTTTGGGAAAACTCTGTCAAATTTAGCCTGGTTTGGGGGGGGTCTAGCTGCATTTGGGGGGACCCCAGCCACAGTTTTGGAGGATCTGCTGGTTTAGGGGTTTGTGAAGGTTTTGTGAAGGACCCACTTGGATTTAGTGAGATCCCCAAGCCCTGGTTTTTAGAGACTGCAGCCCCAGTTTGGGGCCCTCCAGTCAGATTTAGGGGGATCATAGCCCCAATTTTGGGAATCCCAGCCCTGGTTTTAGGGGACCCAGCTGAATTTAGGGACCCCCAGCCCTGGGTTGTTGCTCTCCTGGTACATTTTTCACTCGCTGGCAGCAGAAGGGTTTGCCTCATGCTGCTCTGCTGTACTCAGAGAAATTTTGGCTGAGGAGGAGGAGGTGTGTGCTGGAATCGAATCCTTAAATCACTCCAAATTGAGGATAAAGTGATAATTAGGGTAATAATTAAAGGGCAGTTCTAAAAGCAACAAGCCAATAAACACAGAAAGCAGTCAGTGACTAATCCTTATCATTCCACATAACACCTATAATGATTCTATCTTGGCCCTATAAACTTTCCTTTCCCATTTTATGATTTTTCTATCAGCACTCTCAGACTAATGCAGAAGATAACACATATGATGTGCTTTAACATCACAAAAGCACAATCTTCGTACTTTAAAACAATTTAACCTGCAATTGCCATCACTCTATTAAATAACACAGTCTGATATGTAATTTGGTTTTAGTCACATTTTGATCTGACAGTGTGACAAGTTCTTGAGCAACCCTCCCAGAGCCTACACTGGAAAAATTATAACCTTCTGTGATGAATCAATCATATAGAAAAAAAATGGCATTTTCACAGCTACTCAAGGGGAATTACAAGAAAAGAAAATATTCACTCCCCTAATTAGATGTAGATACAATCTTTTAAGCAAACAGGAAATCTTTTCTATTTTTTATAATTATGTAGCATTAGAATATTTATATCCCATATATTAAGGGTCAAGTTCTGCTTGGATACAATTTGAGTGCATTTCCTACAGCCCAGGGCCAAACTCTACCCTGTATCCAAGTTCTCCCAATCTCTGCTTGGATGAAGTTTCACATTTTGCATTCACCTGGGCAGGGATCAGAGCTCAGGTTTTTTCTTTCCTTTGATCAGCCAGCTCCAGTTCCTGAGGAATTTACATAAACCCAAACCTCTGCCACAAACAACAAGAAAAAACCCTACAGCCACATGTTTAAGGCACTTCCTCAACTTCAGAGTGCCCACAAAATTTTACACAGAGGCATTTCAGGGAAAGTTTCTTGACATCCACATGAACATTCAAAGAGCAGCATTTTTTGCTTTGAAGCACTAAAGGAACTTCAAGTTTTGAATTTTTGCTGTCCCAAATAATTAGCTGAGTTCAGTCACGCTTTTTAGGCAGCCAGAACTGATTTTGTGCACAAAGTTAAAGGGCAAATGATCTTTAATACTGTGACAACAGCAGAAAACACAACTGGAAGCTACTCAGTTGCTTAAAATAAGATCTTTTGGGTCAGAGGAGAAGATTTTAGGTCTGATACACCTTGTTTTGCTTCTGAACCTAAAGACCAACAGACATTTTCTTTGGCAAGGATTTCTCACAGCTCTCCTATGCCACTGTCCCCTCCCACATGTACAAATTTTGAGGCAGGTGCCCTTCTAGATCCAAAGTCAGAAACTTGAGGCTGCTGCAACAGCTGCAGGCTCTCAGCTTGCTGCATGCCCTGGAGGAGAGGACATGAGATCCCCAGAGCTGAACCAGGATAAAATCATCTTTCATCACTAACTGCTCTGGCCTTTAGCTCCACATGCAGCACACCAGCCCCTCTAGCTCCCCAAAATGAGTTATTTTAATTAGCTTTTCTGATGAGAATAAATCTAATCACTTTTAGGATTTGTATTCTCATCAGCTCAAAGAGATCCAGCTCTCCCAGAATGAAATCCTGCCTTTGGACAGGGACAGAGGCACCCTCACTCAGCTGCCCAAAGCTTTGATTCTCACCTCTCTGCCACTATAAGGCAAAGTTCTGTGTTTTTGTTAGAGTTTGGAAGGCAGAAGGCACTGGAAGAGGAAATAAGGACACAAGCATGCAGCTGGTTTTAAAATTCTACACTTCCTTTCAAAAGCTTTAATAGCATCATCTCCAGTAACCCTACAAACCACAAGAGACTGCCTGAAATACAGAACAACCAAATAATATAATGATATCACGACCCTCCCACCAAAATGAAACATCACACAGGTGCAGTCTTGTCTGAACACAGAGAGGTCATTCCAGGAGGGCAGCTGCCTCTGGGAACTGTCACTGGGGCAGAACTACAGGCAACAAAATGAAGTGTCAACACTAAACTTGCATTTTTCTCTGCATTTTCATTCAAAGCTCCAGATGCCCATCAATCTGCAACATCTCTTTGCATAAGCAACTACATTTACTATTTATTTTGACTACAAATTTCACTGAAACATTAAACATATCACAGCAGGGCCTCAAACATCCCTGACAGAGAGACACAAAAGCTGGAAGCCCTCTGCTTAAAATACTTCCCCCACTATTTGTCTGTTGAACAAACTTTAAGTTCCTGAAGTTTCTCACTTAGATAGGTGGTGTCTGCCTCGGTGAGATTTTCTGAATCTGACAGGTTTTCCAGGAATCTGGTTCCTGCACAGGGCTTTCCTGTGATGGGATCTATGACATTGCCAACCTTGAACACAATTTCAGCCAGTTCGTGTTTCACGTGTTTGCTCCTTCTCTCAGGCAGAGCTTTCAGAAGGACAATGTCTCCAACAACACACTGCTGCAGTGGGTCATGGGCAAAATAGGTTTTTCTTTTGTTAAAGAACTGTAAAAAGAACAAAAATGAAAAAAGAAAAGAAACCTTGGTATTATATTTCAAATTATGCAATGGGTAAATATATAATTATTATCAAATAAATAAATTTCTCTGAAGTTTTATGTATGTTTTAAAGTGAGATTCAGTTTGGATCATGAGGAGAAATGCAACTGTGCACTCTACAGGTTCTCCACAGACAGCACAGCACTGCCCTTCCCAATTTCTTGCCAGGATTGCCAACTGAGCCTGGAGGAAAGGAGATGGGGAAGAGAAAGCTCTGAAATCTGCATTTTGATGTTTTTTATGTGAGAGAGTTTTCTTGCTGAAATAATTTTTTTCACATAAAGTATTTTTTTTCCTTATTAGAATGGCAGAATTCAGAATCCTTTACGAAATAAATTAGGTTAAGAGATAAGTAAAGGTTCTTCTACTGGATAAAATATTGAAATGGGTTCCACAAGACCCATTTTCCAATAATGACTCTATCCTTAACCTTTTGGTCACCAAAAGCAATTTATTCTACCTCTATGTACCACTGTTTCCCTATTTAAAATGGAGAAAATTCAATTTTTAACTTTCTTGTTTGAAGAGCATCCATAAGGGATAAATCCAAGATCACAGTAATGCTACAATTACACATACAGAAAAAAAAGCTATAAAATTTATTGTACAAGTGACTAATAAACTATCAAGTCTCCAAAGCATGCTCCACATCGACATGAAAAATTCAGTCTAAGCGTGAAACAACAAAAGCTTACCTTCCCAAAAAGATCAAATGAAGTGCATTAACAAGGCACTTCAAAGAAATACATTTAGCAGGTAATTTGTAAGTCCTCACCACTCACTGCTTTTCATCCTCTGCAGTCATCCCCACAGCCAGATCCTTGAGGAGTTTGATTTGTAAAGAGTCATCAAAACTTTTAAGAGTTGAATCAGCAGAACATTTCTGCACAAAACACAAAACCCAGCAGGCAGGAGAGGTTGTTCACTGGTGTTACCTTTAGCAAGTAGGGATCCAGCACGAGCCTTGTCACTCTCACTTTGGCAGTTTTCTGCATTTTGGTCCCAATTACTTTCCCCACTATCCATTTTGCATGGACAGCTCCACGTGGGACAGACATTGTGCAGTTATGGTCATGCAGTGCCTGGCAGCAAGGAGAGCAGATGTGTTATTGCAACAAAGTAAAAAACATAAATGCTTTAGGATCTATACCAAAAATTTCCTTATTTTGGAGTAACAGTTTCATTAGGTCATTTTGTAGGAAGAACAGCTCAAAACTCCATTTATTACTGCAATTTTGACAATACAGAAAGGATGTCACTATGTCCTTGTTATCAGTAAGAGTTCCTTCAGGACAGCAGCAAAACTGTTCAGAATAGCACAAGGAGGAGACATTACCCCACAAAAAACAAATCATCCCAATTGTCACAAACACAACAGAGAAAAACGTAGCTGTGGAAATTATTCATTTAATAATGAATTACACAAGCTCCAGCAGCTGTTTGGGCTGGAAACCTGTTCATCAGGACAGAGTGCACCAAACAAGGGAGCAGCCTACAGCTTTTGTTCAAAGCCATTTGCTACTGTGCCTCTCATTATCAGCAGAGCTGATGGAACCTAAAGGAAGGTAATGAGCTTCCCAAGCCATAAATGACACATCAAAGAGCTGTCTGACCCATACTACATGTGTTTGCTTTTCAGCTCTTTCCTGCAAGTAAATTCTATTCCATTACCTTATTTGGTTTAATTAGGGAGAGCTTTCTGCACCGCTCTTGCAAGAATCAGGGGAAAAGCCACCAGAAGCCTTGAATCAATATTAAAGCTAATGGAGATTAATGACCATTTTCTCTCCTACTTAGATTGGTTAAGCACAACCAACACCTGTGAACTCTCCATGCCCCCCAATTTGTGAGACACTCGCTTTGATGTCCCAACACATCAAAAGCAGAGTTTAGGGACACAGAGAGAGGATGAAACATTTCAGAAAACACTCGGGGGCTGCTTTGCCCACGCCGGGCTCAGCTGTGGGCGCTCAGGGCTGCAAGGAATCAGCATGGGGGACCCTTCTGCACCCCACGGCTAAACACCCCACGCAGCCAGGCGTGTACAGCACTGGTAATACCCACGGAGCACCATAAGGCAGGGAAAAAAGAAGAAATTGAAGAGAAGGAGCCCTAAGCCCCCCCCCCACGGCATCTCCCCACAGCGCTCCGCACCAGGCCCTGCCCCGGCCCCTCCGTGCCAGCAGGGCCGCGCAGGCAGCGGAGCTCAGCCGGGCGGGTCACACAGCACCCAGAGCGCAGTTACGGCACGAGGGGAAGCCGCAGAAGCGAGCTCGAACCCCGGGCAGCCCCGTCCCCTCTCACCGCCGCTGCCGCCGCCGCGCCTCGGGGGCCTTAAAGAGACGGGCCCGGAACGGGCGGCGCCGAGCACGGAAGCGCCGCGCGGCGGGAAGGGGCGGGGCCTGGGCGGGGCCTCAGGGGGCGGGGCTTACCGGCGGTATTTAAAGGCGCAGGCCGCCCCCCCGTCCCCTCAGGAGCGGTGAGGCAGATGTGCGTGATGGTTATGTCTGCAGAGATTGATTAAAGTTGGAAACGATCCTTAAGAACTCTTCAAAAATGCTTTAAGGATGGTGGAGGGGAAGCCTTAAGGGGGAGTGGCTGAGATCACCTCATTTGTTCAGCTTGGAGATGATGAGCCTGAGGTCGCACCTCATTGTGGTCCTCAATATTCTCATGGTGGGAAGAGGTGGAGCAGGTTCTGATCCCTTCCATCTCATGTGTTACAAGGCTTGAGGAAATGGCTAGAGCTGAATCAGAGGAGGTTTATGTTGGATATCAGGGCAAGTTTTTTCACCCAGAGTGTGGTGGAGCGTTAGGATAGGCTCACCACTTGGTGCAGTGGTGATGGCACCAAACCTGACAGAGCTCAAGAACTCTGATATGTGGTGGGATGCAGTGTCTGTGTTCTGTGCACTGTCTGGAGTTGGACTTGATCTCCCTGATGGGTCCCTTCTAACTCAGGATATTCTGTGATGCTTTGATTGTCAAGTCCCAACTGTGTATTCAGCACTGCCACCAGAACCCCAAACCCAGCACTCAATCCAGACATTTCCAGGGATGGTAACCCCACCATGGCAACCTATTGCCATGACCACCCAAACAGTGAAAATACTTTTCCCTAATATCTAATCTGAATCTCCCATCTCAGTTTAAAGCTGTTTTTCTTGTCTTCCCACTGCAGTAGAAAAAAATGACCCTACCTCACCACAATCTCCCCTCAGGTAATTCTGGGGAGTGATGAGGTTCTTCCCTGATCCTTCTCTTCCAAACAAATGCAGGCTGTGGGTGCTGATGGATCCTTTACATGGAATTTTGGGGATGGAGCTGACTCTCAGTGCAGTCACTTTGAGATTTCTGCATATCAACAAATGCTGTGCTCTTCCCCCTGCTGATAAGTGATGGACATGAGACAAATCTTGAAGGTATTCCACATAAATCTGGAATAATTATAGTAGATATGGAGTGAGAGCGGGCCTGTCCTTGCCATCCATAACCTGGATATATATCCATTACCTGACAGATATTTCAGTTTCTGTAAATCTATATATAAAATGGAGGGTTAGCAAAAAACCCCTAAACCACTTAGAAACTGGATAATGGCAAAATTATTGGACTTTGAGGTATCGTGCTCCTGGTTTTTCCGGTGACTTCAGGCTGAGACCATACTTTTTTTTTTTTTTTTTTTTTTTTTTTTTTTTTTTTTTTTTTTAATTTAAATGTACTCACTCACTCCTTTCTGCTTGTATTTTGGCTGCTGCCCAGTTTAGAGCCTTGTTCTCTTTTTGCTGTGGGTGTCCCATCATCTCTCACGGCAGGAAGAGGACAGGTAGGGAATTATATTTAATTAACAGCACAACTCCAGGCAGTTTCCCTTCTTAAGGTGGCTGATACGGGCAGAACAGGAAACACCATTGAAATGATTCGATCAGATACCATCCAAGGAATTATTCAGCGCTTCATTATCAATTTTTACAGCTATCCAAGCCAAAACTCGTGGGTTTCTCTTATTTTAGTGCCTGGTTGTTTGAATTACAGAGCAGGGAAGTGGGGAGGAGCCCTGGTGCAGGCAGGAAATGGTTAAAGAGTTCCTATCACCTGGGAAAGCAATCCTTTGATTTTTCAGAGGGCGCTAACATGCTGCAGTTCATGGAAACAAAGGGAAGGGGATCAAGTGGAAAAGTTGTTCTTGGATTTTATTCTCAGTGGCAAAACTTGTGAGGGCTGCATATTGATGTCTGCGGGGAAAATACGCAGTTTTTGGATTAAAAGGGATTTTTTTTTTCCCCCCTTTCTTATCATCATTCAAAAAAAGCATCTGTGAGGTAAGTCTTGATCCAGCTGGTGACTTTAGATAACTTCTTTTAAGAGTGAGGGGTGTAAAAAAAAACCACCCTTTATCTTGCTGACCCATTTTAAAACAATGAATTCTTTGCTGAAATCGCTCCTGGGGCAGGGAGCAGAGGCAGGAGCGTGAGTCAACAGCAGCGCGGAGCCCACGACGCTCGCTCGCCTGTGCTGTCTGCATTCAAATCCTTTGCATTTCATTCCCGAGCCGGAGTATGGAAATTCAGGAACCGGGAGAAACGTAATGAGTCAGGGGAATTCGCCACTCGGAGTTGCAGTAAATATTTCAGCGCTGACACTCTTTCAAGCTGCAATAGTGGCTGTGCTAATGTGATTTTGCAGTGGGGTGCTTCAAGCATCTTCTGCTGGTGGCTCTTAAGTCATTCCCAAGCCTTGTCTCTTGAATCCTCGTTGCTGTCCCGAAGGTTTTGTGTTTGTAAGGACCATGCTGATCCTTTCAAGGCTGATTCATTATGAAGGTGTAAGAGGGGTCTTGATCACCATTAATTCTTTGCCTCTCTGCACCTGAGTTCTCACCTTAAACGGTGCTGCTGGGTTTTGTGTGTATGTGTGAAAACATGATTTTTCACCCCAGTGTGATGGATGGTCATGACTGTCACTGAGAGCCAGTGCCACCTGAAGGGAAGGTTTTACACCCCTGTGGAGAGCTCTACAAAACCCATCCATTCACCTTGAGCACAAATTGCTCCCAAAACTCACTGAGCATAAATTGCACTTTCAACTCTTGGGCAGCTCGGGGTTTTTGCCTGCAAGGCGCTGAGTTCTGGTGGATTTCTGGAGCCTGGTGAGTGTGCGGTGCTGCTGGTTTGGCTTTTCCCTCTCTCACAGCCTGTGAGTGGGTGCCGGGTGCTCTGTGCGTGCCTCCCCACACGGATCAAAGTGCAGGGCTGTGCTGGGACACACCAACCTGGCCAGTTCTTCCTGCTCTTCCCCCGCGCTTTGCTGCTGCTTTCTCATCCTCCAGCAGGGAGAACACTCAAACCCAGAGCTGCTGGATGTCCCTCCTTTCATCTTGGGCACCCACAGAGTCTTTGGGCTCATTTGTTCCTCCCCATTTTATTCCCCATCTCTGCCCCGCTGTTCCCCTCACCACGCCAGGCTTTTATCACTGCATCTCCCTCTGCTCGTTCCCATTCCCAGCTCCTGAGCCCTCTGTTCCCAGCTTCTGGTTGGGCAGGAATCTTTCATCACCCTGCCCTGCTTTGCATTCACGCTCTGATCCATCACACTTTGCTCCTTCTGGATTCCCTGTGGCACCTGCAGGAATAAATCACCGGAGCTGGGTGTCAGGAGCCTTGGAGCACTTGATTTCCTGTTGTTAGAAGGAATTGCTTTTACATTTACACAAAAAAAATTGCAAACCCTTCTTATTTTTCTTTTTTTCCTTGTCTTTTTTTTTTTTTTTCCCCAGCAAGATTTCTCTTACTTGAGAAAGTTGTTTCTCTAAAATCTTGTCTGCTAAGTGCTCTTGCTTCTGTTGTCAGGATCTGACATTCATTTCAGCTATTCAGCGTGAAAACCCTTTCCAATTTCTTTACCAGTGCTATTGATTAAAATGCAGTTTACTTTTCTGGGGAAAATTTGATATTCAAAAATGTCTTTTTGCTGTGAGTCAGAATGTACTTTTCCATGGAATAAAAATTCTGGAAAGAACAAAAAAAATATGCTATTGGAAATGTTGAACAAATTATATTGTCGTTTCAACCTGGTTATATAAGAAAAAAAGAAATAACTTCAAAGTCCAAATGAAAAGCTCTGGTATTTTTCTCATATTTTGAGAAAATGAGTACATTTTTCTCCAGCTGTTCAATTTTATCTGTTCAGACTTTTCCATATGAAACTCTGAGAATGTTCTGTACTGGCCTTAACTCCCAGTTCCCGTTTAACTCAGCTGGCTGTTTCAGGTTACACATTAAAAATGAATTATGAAGCTTTTTTTCTCCTTAGTTTTCAACCATTGATGTTTCTTCTAGAAACTAATAAAACTATTTCCATTTTTGTGTAGAAGTCTGTGGTTCTCAGGCTATAAATGCTGTATGGTACGATTATTTACAGTTTTGAAAAAAAAAACTGATGGAAAAGATCTTTGGAATGCAACAGGTTAAAATTTAATTTTGCAGATTAAAGATCAGAAGATGTCTGTGATAATTTTCTGCTGGTTTGGATGCCCTCACATGATGCTCTCCCTGTCAATATTGCCGTGGTCATTTGGAGGTTTTCAATATTCACTTTTTCCTTAATTGAAAACTCTTTGCTGTGCTAAGTAGAAAAGACCTGAGCTCTGCACTGAGCTGCCTAAATTGTAGAGGAAAGTTTGGTTTTCACTCTAAAATATAATCCTGGAGGAGAAAGGTGCCCTGGGGATGATGGGATTTGGGCTCTGGGTGTGCTCTTCTTTATTTATTGTGCATTTCACTGGTTTTGGGTGGTGTGGCCTCTCATGGCTACTGCCAGAAGTCCTTTGAGGGTTTAGGTGCCTCCAGGACAATGCTGTCACATTGTTCTGGGGGGAGGTTCTGAAAGAAAAATGCCTCCCTGTGCTTTTCCAGCGCCATAATATCCTGATTATTCTTGAATTTTCCTCAGTCTGCAACTTCATGAACCCCATTATTCCTTGTCCTGAAGAGCAGCCATGCCTCACCACTCATCCTTTCTCTGTTCTAACCTGTGCTTTCATCTCCCCACAGATGATTTTCTAGCCCTGGGGCCTCTCCTTTGGACTCCAGTTGTCTTCCCAGCTCCAGAAGTGGTGCCCCAAACCCAAAAAAAGACTTCAGAGAAGCTCCACCAGTGCCAGAGAGACTCCCCAGCTCCCCAGTGGTGTCAGAAGGATGAATTTCCTCCTGAGCTCCTCTTCCCCGCTCTGAGTTGTCTCCATCACTTGTTCTCAGCTCTGCCTCTGATATCCCTATGATTTGGTAACTATTTTATCTATTCCCTGCCTCTACTTCCCTATAATCTCTAAAGAAAATATTCCATACCTGTTTCACCTCAAGAAAAATTTCCATATATGTTTCACCTCAAAAAAAAAAAACCTTCTATATCTATTTCCCCTCCTGTTTAACCCCTCAAAATTTGTAGGGTAAGTGGAAAAACCAATACATTTGCAAGCCAATTTAGAGCTCAGCAGAAAAAGAAAAAAGGAGCAAAATATTTTATGAAATCCTGGAAGGTGCAGGCAAATGGAAATTTTCAGTTTCAGCTAGAGCTTTATTTTGGAATTCCTCAAGGGGAGGTTGGAATTCTGCCACACTGTAATAGTTTTGTGTTGCAGAAAACCAGGAATGCCTCAGTCTCTTGCCCTGTACAGTTCACAGATTCTCACTACATTATGCAAGACTGACCTGTTAATTTTATAAAGTAAAAAGAAGCAAAAAACCTTTACAGGCTGATTTCCTGTGCTCAGAAAGAAATGCCTGAGAACTGCCTGGAGCAGATTCACACCATCATTTAACTCCAGATTTCAATATTTGGCTTTCACAAGACTCTTGTGCCTGTGGAAGCAGCATCTCCTCAATTCTTTGGGTGGCATGGAGGTGATTACATTTAGAATAGAAGATTTCTGATGGAATTTTCTGTCAGCTTCTGCAAAATTAAATTAATTTCACGAGAACTTCACTGGGAAAATTCTTGTTCTAAAAACCTTTTATCATTGTGAGTGAGTAACACATGGGAATGTGGTAAATTCAGCTGAATTTTATTGCGTAAATTCTTGGCATTTGTATAATTTCAGGGAGTTAAAACCTCATGTTGTAAGGAAATCCAATAGTTTAGTTGCTGAAGGAGCCATAACTGATGGGAAAGGATTGTGTTGGATTTGAAATAATAAAGTTTAACTGCATTTTCTACTGAGTGGAGATGTTGCAGAGAAAGAATTTTATTTATAATAGCCAAAACCTGAGAAAAGACAGCAATAACATTTTTCTGAGCAACTTCCTTTAAGCAGCAAACTAATTTACAAGGTTTTTCTTTCAACATCCTTATTAGCCACAAAAAATGCATCTCTAACGGTGAATTTATTCTGCATGTTTGGACTCATCCTGGTTTGGAATCTAACCAAGAAAATGCTGCTGAATTTCCATCCCTCAATGTTTAATTTCAGGTGTGGCTGCTCTCATCAGCTGAAAAATATGTCCATCAGAGGCCTGAAGAAGAAACAACCAAAGACTTTTAAAGTCAGAATTATAACAGTGGATGCTGAGATGGAGTTCAGCTGTGAGGTGAGAGTGTCAGCTGGGGAGTGCCCTTTGTGTTAGCAAGAAATCGGAAAAAATTTCAGATTATCAGCTCGTGGTTGGTCTTAAAACTGATCTGTTATTTTTATAAATAATGGATTATTTGATCTCAGGTGTGTTTTTCTCTTAACTCTGTTCAGAATTAAAGCTGTTTGCATGAAATCCATTTGACTGACACAGCTGAATTAATACTAAAACTGCTTTCTTCATTCCAATTGTTTGTAAGGATTCCTATTTCCTCATAAAATTCTTTTTTTTTTTTTTTTTTTTTTTTTTTTTTTTTTTTTTTTTTTGGAACTGACACAGTTGTTTAAGACACATCCAGCTTGGATGAACTGGTCAGAGCCGGTGCTAAGATGTTGATAAAATAATTTATAAACTGGTACTTTTGTTGAGCAATTTTCCATTTATAAACTCCAGTTCTTTACCTGGTGTTTGGATCTCGGGGCAGAAGAGAAAAAAGGATTGATGAAAAAGCTGGCAGTTCTATTAATAATGGCTGATAAATTAATTAGGGAAATCATGGCTGGGGAAAAATAAATGATCAATTTCTAAATAAATTGGGCTGCACTATTGAAGGGACAGAACTGTCCCTGATTAATTAATTCCTAATCATCCAGCAAAAGCAAAACAAGACACAGAGGTGTTTTGGGGAGTTAGAAAACTCAGTTCCAGTGGGACTGGCAGTTTTAGTGGGACCTGACTGCTCTGTGAGCCATTTAATGTAATTTATTAGGTCCTTCAGAAACAGGATAGATTAATCTTGGATGACTTACTGCTCTGCAGTACTTGCAGGCAGGATTGTGAAAATAAAGGATTTGGAAAATCTGATTTAGAGCTCAGAGTCCTTGTTAACAAATAGTGTGTTCCTTCCTTTGCTACCTGTCCTTTCTCCCCAGACCTTGCTCTTTTGCTGGGATGATTTCCAGCTTTCCACTCCAATACTGCCTAAAAGTTCCCCCTTTTTTTTTTGCCATTCAGTTTTTAGTTTTAGCAATTAGCTAAAATCATCTTTCTGAGCTGTGGTGAAACAGAGGAGCAGCCCCTTTGGTGAGGGGAACAAGGCATCAGACTTGTGTGGATTTGGGACCTTGAATGAAAGTTTGCTCTCTGTGGCTGCTAAATTGAAATGAAAATATTGAAGAAGACTCATTTAAATCAGAGCAGGATAAAGGCTTGGCCTGGTGCCACTGAAATACCTGAGGGGTGTGAAAGGTGGATCTGTTCTCATTGTTCAGCATTCCTACCCCGTGCCCTGATTTGATTTCCCCCTGGCTTTCTCTCAGTCTCTCAAATTTGTATGAAGCATTGAGTGAAAATTTTGGACAAATTATTAATAAAGACTTGCCACATCCCAGGGAATCAATAATACAATCCTCATTCCCTCAAGTGCTTGGTGGGGAAATGACTCCAGCTGCTCTCTGGATGTGTCTGGAGAGGGAGAGGAGGGGGAACACAGCAACTCTGACACAGCAGCAAGAATATTTCATTAAAAACCTAAAGATGAAATAAGATTTCATAGGAGAAAAGGCTCAAATGGAGCAAATTCATTCAGGATATACATGTTTTTCTTGATTTTTCTCTCTCTCTCAGATGAAGTGGAAGGGAAAGGATTTGTTTGACCTGGTGTGCCGAGCCCTTGGTTTAAGGGAGACCTGGTTCTTTGGCTTGCAGTACACAATTAAAGGAATGTGCACCTGGTTAAAGATGGACAAAAAGGTACAGGAGACAACATGGGTGGCAATTAATTATTTACTTCTATAAATATTGACTTTCTGGAGCGTGGGAGCTAAAGGGATGGGTTCCATGACAACTCAGAATTTGACATGGTGGCTTTCTTTAAGGTGAAAATAGGATTATTTGCTCTGATTGCTTCTATCCCATTTGATCTGCAGCATCCCACACTAATCACCACTGATTGCTGTTAGATTAAAGCTCAGAATTACCCTTCCCTCTAAAATATGGGGAGGCTTTAAGTGGAATATTGGCTGCTTTCTGATTTTCCTTGGGAATATTATCTTCAGACACTCATGTATCCTTTTTGCTGCTGATTTTATTTTATCTGTAAACAGGTTTTAGATCAAGAAATCCCCAAAGAAGATCCCATTAGCTTTCATTTTTTGGCTAAATTCTACCCAGAGAAGGTAGAAGAGGAGCTCTTACAGGAAATTACCCAGCATTTATTCTTCCTTCAGGTCAGGAAAAGTTTTGAACCATGAATTCCTTCTGTATTTCCCCCAGTCCTTTTGCATTGTCTTTGATCTTGTTGGCTGCTCAGGATAATTTTGCTTGCTTCAGCTGTATCAAGAACTTTGTAGACATTATTTTTATGAAATACAAACATTTCTCCTGCCTGCTGTGGGTTTGTGTCCAGGTAAGCTGAATGTTTCATCTTCTGCAGGTTTTTTGTGACAACACCCAGCAGTTTGGGGGATAATTCCAAACCTGAATATTCCAGGCTTGTTTTGCTCTTTAATATGTGTTAAAAAAATTAAAATTCCATGCAAAGCTGGGATTTAAAAATTCCTTCCGAAGCTGGAACTGCTGGAAGAACTGTGAGGATTTTAGAGAAATTTTGTGCTGGAGAGCAAAACCTCTAGAAAACAAGGACTCCCTAAACCTTCATTTTGGATTGTAGGGATAAAAGATCATGGAATTTGATAGGCATTCTGAAATCCAGGTTTGTTCACATGGCAAGGTTTGAGAGGAGCAGAGCAGCAAACACCATTTGAGCTCCATCAAAAATCAGACGAAGGAGCAAATTCTTGGAGCTTTATCAAAAATAAAGATGGATCAGCCAGGAAAAGCTGAGTTTGGGATGGTCAATTCCCATATCTGGGACATCCAGCTTCTCTTCTGAGTTGCTCTGGAATCCCTCTGGAAGTTTCAGGCCCTGGAGTGTTGCTTTGTTCCAGCAGGATGAGTCTGTGCAGGTAGCTGGGATAAATTCAGTCTGCAGCTGGAAATAAACCCAGTAAATCCCCTTGTTCCTTGAGGAGGATGTGCTGATGAAATATTGGGGAAATGCTGCAGCTCTGAGGGTTCACAAACCCACCAGAACCTCATCCAGAACCTTCAAGCACTTGGCAATTTATTTCTTCAGCTAATTTTGGAAAGGAATGAGGACAGCAGAACTCTTTTAATCCTGATTTTTCCACTTTTTTTTTTTTTTTTTTTTTGCTTTTCTGCTTGAACCTGCCTTAGCTAGCAGATATGCAATTAGCAAATTCTTCTCATTCCAAAGTAGGAAAACAAGGCTGAAACAAATTGGAACTTGCAAAGTTTCCTGAGTGTAAGAACTTCAGCTCACACCTGGATGCTAATAGGAAAAACATGTTCAGACATCTGGATGCCTGAAGATTTCAGCTCTCCTGACTCTTCAGGAGTTTGCAAATTAATGTGGCATAAATGCCTGAATAAATGTCAATGACTAAAGCTAAATATTGTCTGCTTAAAGATGAGGTAATTCATTGCTTCTTCATGAAGTTCAACAAAAAGTCCTTGTAAAAACTGATCAGAAAAAACAAACAAACAAACAAAACAACCCAGACGCTTACAGGGGATTTATCCACATTGTTCTGAATTCTGGAGCATGATTTGCACTCTGGAGAGTGAAAGCTGGAGCTTTCCAAATTGGAAGAAAAAATCTTTCCATTCTTTCCATTTTAACAGCTTAGAAAGAATGTTCCCTGTACTGTAACTCAGCCTCACAGATTGTGCTCACCAGGGACTAAATTTAAAAGCAAAAAACTTTCTTGGTGGCTCATTTCAGTTCCCAGCACCTACAGAGATGTGTTTGTAAACAGAACTTGTGCTAGCTCAAGTAATTTTTCCATTTGGAAATGTTGAAGACTGTGAGCTATGCAAAATTTTGTTGTGCTTGTTCCTAAGCTAAATACACCTGAGAGGAGGATTTGGGAAGATTAATTTCCCCTTCCCTCTTTAGGTTTTCAAACAGAAATTGCACAACTGATTTAAAATCAAACAACACCTCACAAACTATAACACCTCTGCTCCTGGTAGCACCACAGGTTATTAAAATGAAAAGAATGTTGAAAGACTCTTTAGCATTGTCTGATTGTGCTTAGACCATTGAAAATGAATAAATGAAGTGCTTTATTATTCAGCTGCTCTTTTGAGGATCTCCTTTATTCTCTCATTCTGGAAAGCTGGAGAACATTTCTTGTGGATTTTTTTATGGCAGCTGCACAGCCCTGAGTCTGCTCTGCTTGGACCTGACCTCCAGAGCTCCCTCCCAACCTAAAATCTGATGGCTGATGTGATGCAAAGCTGACTTTTCCAAAGGCAGGAAAAAGAAAAAAAAGAAGGATTGTTAAAAGAAATGAAGCACAGACAATAAAATTGATGTTTTATAGGATTTTCTTTTATAGGACTCCTTATGTTAGTGTGTGCAGAGAGCTGACTGGCATTTTTGGTCTCGTTAAATGCAATGCTAACTAAAGGCTTCCTGTGTTCCTGAATGCCAATTTCTTGTTGCTGTTATTAACTCCTAAAGGTGATATCTGGTGCCAAGTTCTAGTCTGGGCATGTCTGCTTTCATTTCAAGCCTGACTTAAGTCCTGACTTTGAATTTGTTCCCTTTTTCTGTTGGTTTAGGTGAAGAAGCAGATCCTGGATGAGGAAATCTATTGCTCACCAGAAGCTACAGTTTTACTGGCTTCTTATGCTGTTCAGGCTAAGGTTTGTGCATAGAAAATCTCTTTTTTAATTGACTTTTTTCTGGTTTAACCCAACACATCTACGTGGTGGTGTGTAAAACACAGCAGGGTTAAAATTTGCTGGTAAAGTTGGTCATCGTAGGAGGTACAAGCACAGCTAGGAAAAAAAAGAACAATATTAAATGCCACAACAAGGATTTTTTTCTATGCTTCTGCAATTTAAGGGATTTATTTGGTCCTAACATTTTAGTGTAATCTCTCTGGAAGGATCTTCCATGGACTGCTCAGATGAGGGGATGTGTGCAGGGGAACCAAAATAAAATCTGCATTAAGCTTTCACTTCAAACTATGCAAGGAACAACTCCCTCAGCATTCTGCCTCTAACAAACTGAAATAACTTCTTTTTTTGGGACAGTATGGTGACTACGACCCAAATTTCCACGAGCCAGGCTTTCTAGCCCATGATGAGCTGCTGCCCAAAAGGGTGAGTCTTAATTTCATACAAAACCAAATATTTGAATCTCCTTTTTTGCAAATATTTGAATCTCCTCTTTTGCAGTGCAAAATATTTGAATCTCCTTTTTTGCAGTGCAAAATGTTTGAATCTCTTCTTTTTGCAGTGCAAAATCTTTGAATCTCCTTTTTGCAGTGCAAAACTTTTCAATCTCCTTTTTGCAGTGCAGCTATTGCTGGGGATTAATTTAAAAACATTTAAAACATTAATCAATGTTAAATTAATTGAAAACTCTGCAAAATGCCCAAGCTGTGAGCTGCACCTCTGCATTCACTTTGCTTGGGAGAGGCAGAACTGGAATTTGGATTTTCCCAGGGATCCAAGCTCCCTCCTTGTCCTGCAGGTGCTCAGGCAGTACCAGCTGACAGCAGAGATGTGGGAAGAGAAGATCACAGCTTGGTATGCAGAGCACAGGGGTATTGCCAGGTAGGGAACCTTTGCATTTCTTGGAAAATTTCTTTATTTGTTGTTCTCAGTGTAATTCAGCCTGTCTGGAAATCCAATTAAACAATAAATAAGATCTGTTAGCACCCAGAGGCAGCTTTTCCTAATATTTGGTTTCTGTTTCTCTCTGTTGTGGAGGCTTTTTAGCATTATTTTTATTGAATATTTTCCTCAAGATTTACTGATTTACTTTGATGGGAGGAGAAAAGTGGGTGGTGAGATTCTCCCTCTTCCTTGGCCTTGGCCAACAGCTCTGTCCAAGACTCATTTCTCAATGAACTCTATTTCCTGAAAGAAATATATTCATGGAAAACAATGGAAGGATGGTTTTCCAAGACATGGAGTGGCAAAACTAACACAAGGATAAGACTTTTAATGAATTTTAATGAAGATTACACTATCCATGAGTCACCTTTTGAAATAGTTGCAACTTTTATTCCTTATTATTCTTTATTTTATTCTTTATTCTGTCCAGATGCTGTTTTTATTATATTTTTTTTTTCTATTATTGAGAGCAAGATGGCAAAACTAAGTTTGTACAAAGGGTCAGATTGCCTGTTCTTTTCTGAGTGGGAAATGGAGAGTCAGCCAGGAGAGAAAGGCTGGAAAGGCATTTCATAATCATGGCTTTATTCTCCAGGGATGAAGCTGAGATGAACTATCTGAAAATTGCCCAAGACTTGGAAATGTATGGTGTCAATTATTTCCCAATTGCTGTAAGTGCCTTATTTTAGCAGTTTTTACTGGCTGCAGATAATGGTGCTGTCCTTTTGAAGTCCTCCAGGGAGTTTGGAACTGGGACTCCTGACTTCTGGTTGTGTTCTGACTTGGTTTTCTTGCCTGCTAAATAAGCAGGTGAATAAAACAGTTCAGATTAATATTTTACAACCTGACAGAAGTTTTGAGTAACTCCAGGTAGGGAATAGCAAGGAGAAATAGTTTGAGCTGCTATAAGCAGCCTAGAGGACTGAGTTTTATACTTCCAGTGACAGCACTCATAATATTTTATATAAACACCAATTGCCTAAATACAGGCAAATATCAATATATTAAAAGAGGTGGTTGTTTAATGTCATTATGACCAAAAATGCCATTTACTCATCTCTCTTGTTTTTTAGCAAAACAAAAACCACACAGATCTCCTGCTTGGAGTTGATGCCAAAGGTATTCACATCTACAGCATTAATAACAGGTTCTCCCCCAATAAATCCTTTGAGTGGAGCTCTATCAGAAACATTTCCTGTAGTGAGAAAGAGGTATGATGGCTTTGATGTATTATTCTTTTTCCATGGGCATGGGTGTGGACTGGGATTCTTGGAACAGGCTGAAAGCTTCCTCTGTTGAAATAATTTTGGGGGAGAAGGGGAAAATCCTGGGGAGCTTTGTTACAAAACTAAAAATAACAGCCCTGCCTTGCAGATGAGCTCTGAACCTCAGTTCCCTGAGCTCTGACTCTGTTCTGGCTCCTTCCCTGCTGCTTGGCCTTTGCAAAACAAGTGTGTTGATCTCTGAAAAAGACAGGTATTATGAATGCCACCGTGCCTGCCTTCCTCAGTTATCCCAGCAGGAATTCCATGATCCATAAAAACCTAAATGCTGCTTGCACACACAGAAGTCCTTGCAGCTGAGCTTTGGAGCCCGGTGGCAAGAGCAGACATGCAGGGAGGTATTAATGGTTTTCTGCCCGACTTCTGCCAGTTTGCTGGGACATGATTTCACTCCCCAGCACTGCAATTTCACTGTGAAGCCCAGCTTTTGCTTCTAGGAAGGGAAATTTATTCTCAGTCCAAATCATGGGCTGTGTGGAAGGCTATAATCAGAAAAAAACAAACCCAGGGAAACGACAGTGGTGCTGGAATACCTGGAATTTGTCAGCCAAAGGACAGCACAGCCTGTTCCATTTTCTGTGGGGCTTTTGGAAAACAGCCCACAGAAACTGAGATCTAAAATTGAGATGAGGTTTTAGATTCATATCCATTAAATCAGAGGGGACTGCAGGTTTGCTGTCTCCAAAACAGTTTTGGTCTCTGATATCATCAAACTGCCCCTGAGATGTGTGAATAAACTGCTTTAACTCCCTACTGGGGGGAAATTTTGTGTTTAAAGTTCACTTTATTCAGTGACACATCACAGCCTTGCTCCTCAAAAGGCAGCCAGGCATTACCTAGAGGGTGAAAGGAGCTCCAGGACATGATCCTGGTGACTCAGATGCTCTGGAATTACACAGGAATTACCTTGTAAATGAATTAGAGGAATTAAATGCCAGGGAACCTGTGAGGAACAGAAAACAGGGCCTTAAAAAAAATATAAAGGGCCATATTTTGTTCTGTAGCCAAACAGAGCACAAGGTATGGAGTGAAGCACTGAGCTGGCAGCAGGAAATCCCTGCCTGGCCTCTGGGAGCAGCTTGGGACTGAAAAAGTGAGGAAGTCTGCAGAACTTTGACCTGCTGCTCTCAAGAACAAGCCCTTAGGCCCTTGACAAATTTGTTTATCCCTTCAATTGCTGCTGCTCTGAGAGGTTTGACATTTCCCTGGCTTTAAGGCCAGGTTCTAGGAGTTGCTTCTAGGGATTGCTGCTGTGTCCTGTCCTCCTGATAACCAGGGCTTGTTCCAGAGCTCTGGGGACAGTGCACAGGTGGCATCAGGAAAATCCCCATCCACACTGGCACTGGGCTGGGCCTGATTCTATGAACAAAACCAGTTTTACATCACTCTGCCCCTATTTGTGGCATAAATCACTGCTTCCCCTGACAGAAGTGGAGATGAGCTCAAGTTTGCATTGGTTTTAATAGTTTTAAACTTCTTTCCTCCTCACTGTGCTTCCTTTCTTTTTATTTTTTCTCCTTTTGCCTGTGTAGTTAACTATTAAACCCCTTGACAAAAAAGCAGAAGTCTTCAAGTTCTTCTCCTCTCAGCTCAAAGTGAACAAACTGGTGAGTGAACTGCTTTCCTGCTTTAAAGCTGAGCCTGGTGATACTGACTGAGAAATATTGTTTGTGAACAAAATGGTGATCTTGGGATCTCAGCCTGTGTAATTCAGGAAAATGGGATCAGAGGGAGATGTGGGACAGGAGGAATCTCTATCCTGTTACAAATTTACCTGAATTGTGTGCCTGGCTGTGAGCCTGCTCTGGGTGCTGATTTTCTTGGAGCTGCCAGCACTTGTGCTGAAATCAGAATTGTGCTGTGAGGCCAGTGTGGGCCTTTTGTCCCTCTGGCAGGGGCACAAATCCATCCAAACCCCATTTGCTTTGCCTTCCCCATCCAGATTTTCCAGTTGTGCATTGGAAACCACGACCTATTTATGAGGAGGAGAAAAGTGGACTCCATAGAGATCCAGCAAATGAAAGCACAAGCCAGGGAAGAAAAAGCTAGAAAAAAGGTAGAATTTCCCTGCTCCTCTGTTGTTGAAGACAGTGATTATTATTGCAGCTCTGTATTCCACCAGTGTGTGTGTGTGGGAGGTGAGGAAGTGCAGCAGGACTGAATGTGGGAACAGCTCTGGCATCTGAGGAGGTCAGAGGTGTTTGTGTGGAGAGATGATCCCAAAGATTCGGGATCAAACCAGATCAATCCAAGGGCTCTCCCAGCAGCCTGAAACAACCAGGAGTGCCTGGCTGGGGTGTTCAGTGCTGCCAAGTTCAGGGAGCTTCAGCATCTCTGCTGAGCTGGAGAGCAGCCCCTTCTCCATTTGGTGCATTTCACTCAGGCCCAGGTGAGATTCTGCTGCAATCCCACTGTTACCATCACATTTTCTGAAAAATCCCTTTGCCCAAGATTTCTCCTGGGAAGCTGAGAAGCCTCAGAGAAAAATGAAAACAATAATTATCTGATTTGCTTTTCCTGTGTTTTGCTGCTTTGGAATGTGTTTGGACATTGTTTACCAACAGGTGGTTGTTTTATGTCGATTGGTTTCATGTCAATTGTTTTAACTTAATGATCAATCACTGTCAGGCTGTGTTGGGATTCTGCAAGGAGTCACAAGTTTTCATTAGTATCTTTTAGCCTTCTGTCAGTATCCTTCCTGTATTCTTTAGTATAATAGAACATAATATAATATAATACAATACAAATACTAAGAATAAATTATATTATAAATAATGTGCTAAATAATAATATAAAATTAAATAAATACAATAATAAATAATATAATTAATCATAATCCTAAAATAGCAAATAATGAATTGTTTACCAACAGGTGGTTGTTTCATTGGTTTCATGTAAATTGTTTTAACTTAATGATCAATCGCTGTCAAGCTGTGTCAGGACTCTCGAAGGAGTCACAAGTTTTCATTATTATCTTATTAACCTTCTATAAATATCCTTTCAATATAATATAATATAATATAATATAATATAATATAATATAATATAATATAATATAATATAATATAATATAATATAATATAATATAATATAATATAATATAATATAATATAATATGATATAATATAATATGATATAATATAATATGATATAATAATAAATTAGCCTTCTGAGAACATGGTGTCAGATTCATCATTCCTCCTTTCCTTGGTGGTCCCTGAAAATACAACATCCCACCAACTATTGCTCTCCTGCTTCCAGATGGAGAACCAGAGGCTGGCCAGGGAGAAGCAGCTCAGGGAAGAAGCTGAGAGAGCCAAAGAGGAGCTGGAGAGGCGCCTTTTCCAGCTGGAAGATGAAGCCAGGCAGGCCAACGAGGCCCTGGTGAATATTCTTGTGCTTGATGGGTTTTTTTGGGTTGGAAGCAGGGGTTTTTTTTGACAGCAGGAGTTGTAGCTCAGACGAGGCTGGAAAGTTTCTGATCACTGGTGGAAAGGGCACGCAGGAATCCCTGGGAAAAGCCTGATCTGCCATAATCTGTGAGCCATTCCCTGTGTTTGGCTCACAGTGCTCTCTTCAGGCTAAGAGGAGGGGAAAGGAAATAATCTTAGAGCTGAAATTGGGAGAAAGAGGCAGCTGAAGGGGTTGGCTTCAGCTTTGTCCAGCTCTAAGATTTTTCTCCTTTGCTTTGTAGAGGTGAGACACAGGAAATTCTGGAGCAGAGGAGGAACATCAGACCCTTAAATTGTCTAGTTTTCATTTAAGAAATAATATTTTATCACTTGGTAAAAGATGTCTTCTGCCTGCAGGGGTGATTTTGGAGGTTCTAGATAAGGAGAAAAAAATTAAGAAAAATTCTTTCTCCCCAGCTGCGATCCCAGGAAGCAGCAGAGCTGCTGGCTGAGAAAGCCCAGATTGCAGAAGAAGAGGCCAAGCTGCTGGCCCAGAACGCTGCAGAGGCCGAGCAGGAGCGCCAGAGGCTGGAGATCACAGCCCTGAAGAGCAAGGAGGAGAAGCGGCTGATGGAGCAGAAGATGCGGGAGGCGGAGCTGATCGCCGCGAAGCTGGTGAAGGAGTCAGACAGGAGGTGGGGCTTGCTTCCCCGGCTCTGTGTGCTCCCAGCTGGGCTGCAGGGAGTGCTGCTTGCCCCAGAGCCCAGCCCAGGAAGGGGGAATTTACTCCTGAAGTGACATTTCAGAGGGACTAAGCCTCCTTGGGCTGTGTTTGTTCCACCGGGATGCTGTTGTTGGATTGCAGGTCAGGTTTACAGAGGATCGAATGCAAAGCTTGTTTAGCAAGAAAGAGAATGCTTGGCAAGAATGTTTAGCAGGAAAGAGATGTTTAACAAGAAAGAGAATGTTTAGCAAGAAAGATCCAGAATGCTGAAGCATCTTCTATTTAGTGTTATCAAATAAGCACTGGCTCCCTATCTAAATTTACTCCTTATACCCTGTGAGATATGAGGCTGTTTTCATTCATTAGTACCAAGTGAATGGTCTCTTGTTTCCCTTTCAGATCTTTAAGAAGTGTAAAGCCAGGTAAACTCATGTGGAATATAAACAGCTCGGAGTGTTTGCATGTTCCCTGAACGTGCAGAGCAGGCCAGAGTTGACAGAGGATTTTTAACCCTGTTATTAAGAAATCCTTCTACTTGCTTTAGGAAGCTTGCCAAAATAAAGAGCAACCTCTCCCCACCTCAGGGAGGATCTGATGGCCTGGAGAGAATCTGTATCAGCAGGTTGTGACTGAGCCCATGGAAATTAGGAGCAGGAAAATCATGGTAATTCAGCCACTATGTGCAGGAGTGTGTCTGTCCTGCTGTGCCCAGTCAGGAGCATCCTCCATGAGTACCTTAGTGTAAAGATAACACAGTAATGGACTTCTCTGGAAGGCAGTGAGCCCTGAAATCCCTGTGTTGGTTGGAAACCATCAGAATTGCCCTCAGGATGTTTCTCTTGCAGAGCCAAGGAAGCAGAGCACCTGAAGCAAGACCTGCACGACGCCCGCGAGGCCGAACGCAAAGCCAAGCAGAAGCTCTTAGACATAACCAGGCTTAATTATCCTGTGAGTTCTGCTCCTCTGGGCACCACTTCATCCTCAGGGATAGTTAGGTGTTGATGGCATTTTTATAGCCCCCATCAAGCTGAGTAGTGGCATGGCTGCATCCAGCTGGGGACCAAACTTGTGTGGAAAAAGCAGAACAGTGAGGGTGGGAGCTGGATTTGTTCAGGGTGGTCAGAAAGGCAAGGCAAGAGTTAAAACCAGAACTGGTGATGCACTTAGGGAGCAGAGGCTGTCTTGCCTTCATGCCTAACTCATGGTGCCACTCAGCCAGGCAGCTTTTGTGGACAGGGCTGGGCTGAGCCAGCTGTGTCATCCTGGCACATCCAGGATGTGAAGCAGGTGAGGTTATCCCCTGCAAGAAGGCAGTGCTGAAAGTCTGTGCCCCAACTCTCTCTTCTGTCCCAGCCCTGCTGAGGCTGGGTTTTCATTCTCTGCTGAAATAGAAGCACTGCAGCCAGGATAATAAATCTCTGCTCTTGGATCTGTGGGTTGTAGACTTCAGCTGGGTGCAAGGGAAGGGCTGCAGGAACATCTGCTCTGTGTGTCTCAGAAAATAGCTCAACGTGGCACTCTTGAAAAACTGAGGAGAGAAATCCCAAATCCATCAGATCTGACTGACAGTGCTTGTGTTGCCTCTTCCAGCACATGGCCAAGTACCCCCAGTACTCCCCAGGTGACAGCAGAGATGCCAACTTTGACAAAGGCTCCATCAAGCTGGATTTGAAGGACATCGACCTCAAGAGACTCTCCTTTGAGATAGAGAGAGAGAGGTATCAGCATGCCTGTGGTGCAAATGGATGAGAAAGGCAATGAAATCTTTGGACATCAGTTAATTTTAAAATAATTTGGGATGTGCATGTGGCTGGAGGCCTTTTACTGAGCTGATGTCTGTGTCACACTGGCTTTTCACACAGGGGAAGGGTTTTTTGGTGGCATCAAGCCATAAATAAATCCAGAACCTTCTGTCTTGGGGAGGGACAAAGCACCTTGCTGAACTAACAGCATGTAGAAGTTTCCCTCTAGTGCTAAAGGGTGGAATTGCTGGGGGCTGATCCATCAGCCATCCCTAAATCTGGAAGGAAATGCTTGGTGCAAAGTTAGGAAACAAAAAGGAAAGAAATGAACTTGTCACTGGGTCAGGGGAGCCAGGCTGGCATTGCCAGAGTTCATTTTACTTATAAAAGGTAAAATTAAACAAAAACCAACTCTCCTCCTTCCACAAACACCTGTTCTTGAGTTAAATTGTGCCACCCTAAACCTTTTGCCTCCAATGTGTGGGCTCAGGCTGGACTACTTAGAAAACAGCAGGAAATTCGAAGATCGGCTGAAAGAACTGAAATCTGAAATTCATGCTCTGAAGCTGGAGGAAAAACAGGCTGGCCTTTACAGTCACTGGAATGAAGTCCTGGGCTCCTTGGATCGCTCCTTAGGAAGTGTAAGAACCCCAAATCCCTGCCCCTTTCTCCAGCATGAACCCCAAAATGGAACAGTGTGGGTGTGCCAAAGGGAGCTGCTCTATTCCAGTCTAAGCTTCACTACCCTTGATGATAAAATATTAGAATCATGAGCACTTCTAGAGGAAAATGATTGTCAAAACAAAATCTTAAGGCCTTTTTTCCTGCACTGAATACACCAGGAGCATCAGCAGAAAAGAATAATCTCATTTTTCATGATTATGAAATCACAATCAGGGTTTAAGGTCTTGGAGCAAATGAAATTGTTGTGACTAACACATTTAAATGTGGTTTTTTACAGTTTGCTTCACATTCTCATTCATGTGCTTTGTGGTTGCTGAAAGTCATAAAAGCCTTGGTGTATTTTTTTTTTTTTGAAGGCAATGAGGAACTAGACCCAGATTTTTGTCATAAGTTGCTTTTTATTTAAATAAACTCTTTGGCTTCTTCCTGCAGCAGGGCAGGAATAGGGCTGGCTTTGTCTGCAGGTTGTTCCTCATGTAGCAAAAATGGCTCTGAGTCAATGGTTTTTTAGAGACAGAAGGGAGGCTTGAAAAATGATGAGGAAAGATGGTCTTTATTTTCTGACTACTCATCTGATGTTCTTTTTGGCTTGATGAGTGTTGATATAGAGAGGGCATTAAATTTCCATGTGCTCCGTTCTTTTAAAGGCCCCATCATGGATGAAAACCTTGGAAACTGGAGATGCAGTGGATGTAAATTTTCAAAGACCTTTCCCTGCTTACTTGTTAAACACTGCAAGCAGCTGGCCCTGCACCAACAAAATTCAGCACATGGTGCCAGTGGAAAAGTCATCTTCCCAAGCCAATTCCCTGGCTGCCAACAGTGTGGGCACAGGAACCAGAAAACAGATCATAAAGGTAATCAGATTCATAAATAAATTCCTAAATGTTGCCTAAAAGTTGGGAGTTCAGAGAGGGTGGCTGGTTTGTCCTGCTCTGTCCCAGCCTCACAGCTGACAAGGATTTTGCAGGATTTTGGAGCCCCTGGTGCTGGCACATCATTTGGGAATGTTTATAACTCGAGGCTGCCTGTTTTTTCTCACTTCTGATCTAAGCTGGAGTGCAAAGCTGTAAGCCTTGGTAAATGAAGCAGAGATGTCTGCACACAGTAGGAGGATCTGTGTTAAATTTTATTTGTACCAGCCAGACTTGGAAATGAGAAATGTGCTCCCAGGTATAGAGAGCTTAAAACATACTGTGCCTGTCTCCTGCTTTTAAAAGGCAGGGAGGGAGAGACCAATAAATCCCCAGGCTCCCAACAGCTCAGTTCTCTTCCATGTGCTCCCTGTCAAAGAGGCATGAAGAGCAATGAGCTGGGTGGCAGGAGAAAACAACCTGCTTTGAAATGTCACTGGGCTGGGGAATGAGGAAGAGCTGGAAGGAAATGTGCTCGGGAGCAGCGGGAAGGAAATCAGCTGTCTGTGGGCAATGCTAATTGGGCAAGGTGTTGGGAATGGGGAAAGCCTGATGGATTTGTTGTGGTTTAGCTGAACAAAACTGGAGGGGGGTTTAGGATCAATTAAAAGCTCCTGAATATAACATTCAATACCTCCTTCAGGGTTGGTGTGCTTAGAACTAAAGGACACAGCTGAGTGCAGCAGCAGCTGAGGGAGCAGCAACAGAAACAACTTTTAAGATTAAACTCAGGGGTGAGGCAAATTTGTTTAAAGAAGGAAGAAAAAACGATTGCAGAGCGTCTTGCAAAAGGCTCCAGAGTGGGAGGAGAGGAAGACCCAGAGCAAAGGGAGTTACTTTCAGCCCCAGCACTAATTCTCCCTCTTTGATTTGCCTGCAGGTTCAGCAGCATGACTCAGATGTGATCTACATTTGAAGCCCTTCATTTCCTTGCCAGCCTGGTGGGACTGGTGGCCTTTTTACCTCTGTGGGGACACTTGGGCAGCTCTGGCTGCTGCCACCTGTGAGGGACAAGGCACTGTGGATCCAGAGCTGCCATCCAGCTCCCAGGCAGGTGCCATCAGCTGGGAATGCCACAGGTGCCCCCAGTGTGGCTGGGAGCGGTGCAAAGCCAGAGGAAATGTTGTTTATTGCCTGTGCACTTTGGAAAGGACTCTTCACACTTTGCTGAAACCCTTCCTCCCCAGGTGTTTCAGCTTTGCTGCTGGAGGAAGGATGTGAGGCAGCAAGTGCCCAGGAGGTGTTTGGGATGAGAAAACAGAACACAAGCTTGGTGTTTATCTCCACAACAGACTAATTATGGTTTTGGTCCAGTCCCTGGGACATGACTCCCACAGAGCTGCTTAACGTTTCAATGTTTGCCTGCCAAGTATTTTCCTTCTCCTCCCCAAACATTTCTTGGTTCACTTAATTGATTTGCATTTCTCTGTGAGAAATCTCAGCTTTTAATTCCAGATGCACAAGTGGACATCTTCAAGTACCTCCCATTCCTGGGGGAATCCTTTGTTTGGAATGCAAAGCTTCTGTTCTTCCAGTCCCTGACCAGATCAAGCATTTTCTGCTCGAGCAAACTGTGCATACATTAACTGCCTTTCCACTTGTGTGCAGCACAGCTCCCAAATTAGACAAAGACAAAAGATGCTGTTGGTGTCTGCTAGAGTGGGACTTGTTTCTGGTGGAGAGAGGTGCATGCAGCAAAGTGCCTGCCTCATTAGTAAAGCCCACTTGCATTTTCTGGCTTTGTGTGTGTTTAAGTGTCTGCTTCTCCATAAATCTTCGCTCTGAGGACTTCTGGGGAAGCAGACAACATTCAGCTGCAGCTGAAGCAGGGGCCCAGCTGAACTTGTGACATGTGACTTAAAAATGAATGGTAATGTTGTTAAATGTCTTGTTCTAAAAGCTGAGATTAAAGAATAAACCAGGGTTCAACAAAAAGCTTCAATTTCCACTTGCTTCCAAGGGAGCGCTGTGTCAATATTCCTCCAGCATTAACAAGGCAGCTTTGGAGAACAAACACCCAAATCTGCTCTGCACACATCTGCAGCAGGCTGAGCACACAGGGGGATGGCAGCTGCCTGTGGAGAGGGACAGGAGTGCTCTGCAGGGCTGCCCTGCCTTGCCTGGGTGCCTTGGGCTGTGTCCGTTCTCTGCCAGCCCAGTCTGGCACGAGATGTTTGCAGAATATTGGCTGGTACACACAATTCCTGAGCTGTCTGCAGAAACCTGGTGTGTGAAGCTGTCAGAAATGCCAGAATGATGAGGCAGATGCTGTCATGGTCCCAGAGCTGGGGAGGGGGCATGGGCCAGTGTGATGGTGTTCACAGGGGTTTTCAGGTGAGGGAAGAGACGAGAATGTTGACTCCATGTTCAGAAGGCTGGATTTAATATTTTATGATATACATTACATTAAAACTATACTAAAAGAATAGAAGGAAAAGTTTCATCTCAGAAGGCTAGCTAAGCTAAGAATAGAAAGGAATGAATAAAAAAGGTTTGTGTCTCAGACAGAGAGTCCAAGGTAATGGGCTGTGATTGGCCATTAATTATAAACATCCAAGATGGGCCAATCACAGATGCACCTGTTGCATTCCACAGCAGCAGATAACCATTGTTTACAGTTTGTTCCTGAGGCCTCTCAGCTTCTCAGAAAGAAAAATCCCAAGCAAATGATTTTCATAAAAAGATGTCTGCGACAGGCCAGGATTTGGGACAGTGAACCATCTCCTGTATTAGCCAGGAAATGCTGCAGCAGCTTTGAGTGTGGCATTCTCGGATTTGAGGGTGAGGAGAAATACTGGGATTCCCCTGGTTCTTCTTTTCCTGTTCCCTCTTTTATTCTGGCATGTGCCTTACCACAGCCAAGGCAGCTTGTGCCTCATCCTCCACACGTGCTCATTCTTCCTTCTGCTCTTGGGTCTGAGCTGTGGCCCGGAGGAGGAGACATGCTCCATGTGCACCTTTGATTTATTTCTTTGGACTTAGTCCTGTAAATCCCAGTGAAGAAAAGGGCAAGGTCACACTCCTGCCAGCTCAAATACAAACCCTGCCTTCGCATGCTGTTCTCAGCCTGCTGTGGCCTTGCTGGGCATCGCTGCTGTGCAGCACCGCCTTCCTGCAGGCTGGGATGGGTGTTTGGGCTCTGAGGTGGGCCAGGAGGAGCTGGGATCTCTTGTGAGGCTTTTAGATGGGCCAGGAGGAGCTGGAGTCTCCTGTGAACCTCTTAGATGGAGAAGAAGGAGCTGAAATTGCCTGTGAGCAATTTTTAGATGGGCAAGGAGGAGATGGGATCTGCTGTGAACCTTTTGGATGGAGAAGGAGGAGCTGAGAACTGCTGTGAGGCTTTTAGGTGGAGAAAGAGGAGCTGGAATCTCCTGTGAACCTTTTAGATGGAGAAAGGGGAGCTGGGAACTGCTGTGAACATTTTAGATGTGTCAGGAGGATCTGGAATCTGCTGTGAACGTTTCAGATGGGCCAGGAGGAGCTGGGATCTCCTATGAGCCTTTTAGGTGAAGAAATAGGACCTGGAATCTCCTGTGAACTTTTTAGATGGGCAAGGAGGAGCTGGGAACTGCTGTGAGCCTTTTAGATGGATAAAGAGGAGCTGGAATCTTCTATGAACCTTTTAGGAAAGAAGAGTTGGGAACTGCTGTGAGTCTTTTAGATGTCAGGAGGATCTGGAATCTGCTGTGAGCTTTTTAGACGAAGAAAGAGGACCTGAGATCTCCTGTGAGCCTTTCAGATGAGGCAAGAGGATCTGGAATTTGCTGTGAACCTTTCAGATGGGGCAGGAGGAGCTGAGATTTGCTGTGAACCTTTTAGATGCCAGGAGGAGCTGGGATCAGCTTGAGCAATGCCCAGCCACACATGGAGTCAGGTGTGCTGTGCCCTCACAGGGAGGCAGCTGCAAACAGAAGTGCCAGCAGGGTGTTCATTTGCTGAAACCCTGGGTAAATATTTGCGGCAATTAAACTCTGTGAGTCGCTGCTTCTGCTGCTCACACTCACCTGCAGCATTGACCACAGGATCTGAGACTGAGGGAGCTCTGAGGAGCCTGAGCCCTCGTTTCCCCCAAGAAGAGAACACAGATCCACTTTCTCATCAGTGACTGCAGGATGTGTCACCCTGAGGGGTGAGTGAGGCATTTCTCAGCTGCCTGCTGGGGAGCTGGGGAGCAGCAGGCAGCAGATGGTGCTGCAATGCTGCTCTGCAGCAGCCTGGGAAGAGCTGCCTGGGAAATCCTTGGGAATCTGTGTTCCCACACCAGCAGGCTCCTGCTCTTCTCCTGGAGTTTAACCTGACGTCATTTTTTGACAGGGATTCAAAATCTGGGAGTGCTGTGCTCTGGGAAGGGATTATTGCATGAGCAGCTCGGTGCTGTGCAGCTCCCCCAAATTGCAAAAAAATAAATCCCCTAATGCTTCTGACACCTCATTGTCATTGTCAGCGTGTGGAAATGGGCTGGGTGGGTTTCACCCCTGGCTGCCACAGCTCTGCTGCTATGTGATATTTTTATTAATGCTGCTTAAAACAAGCGTGGATTTGTCAAATTGGCAGAGCGTGGAAGAATAGTGGTGTGCAGTGCAAGGAGGGTGAGAGAGGCCTGAGAATGGGCCACAGGGGTCACTGAACAATTTCATCCTTTGTTTTCCTGCTGGAAAGGACACGATATTCTGGTCTCAAATAGCAAAAAAAAAAATAATGGGAGAAAAATTCCTGCAGCAGTGAGGAGGTGCTGGGAGATCACCTGGGGAGAGGGGAAGTCTGTTCCTAGAGTGACACAGCGAGTGGAAGTTGTGTTTCCTCAGCCCTGCTTGCTCTGCTTCTCTGAAAAACCACGTGCTGTAACCCCAAGGGCCTCTCCCTTCCCTCAGAAGCCCTGGGATGGGGAACTGGCACAGACATCTTTCATGAAAAATCCTTTCCTTAGGATTTTTCCTTCTGAGAAGCTGGAGGCCTCAGGAACAAAATGTAAACAATGGTTATCTGCTGCTGTGGAATGCAACAGGTGCTTCTGTGATTGGTCTCATGTAGTTGTTTCTAATTAATGGCCAATCACAGGCAGCTGGCTCAAACTCTCTGTCCGAGACACAGCCTTTGTTCTCATTCTTTGCTATCCTATGCTTAGCCAGCCTTCTGATGAAACCTTTTCTTCTATTCTTTTAGTATAGTTTTAATGTACTATATATCATAAAATAATAAATCAAGCCTTCTGAAACATGGAGTCAGATCCTCATCTCTTCCCTCAAGCTGAGCCCCCTGTGAACACGGTCACACAGGGAACTGTGCACATGGGGAGCTCCTCAGGGTACCCCCAAGCTGTGGAAGGCAGCAAATGTTCAATCCTTGGAGACAGCACATCCTCTGCTGGGACCTATCTCTCAAAAACCAATTTATTTTACCTCCTGGATGATCCAGGGTTGACCTGGCCCTGGAATTTGGGCACCACCACACATTTGGCTGAGCCCTGAGTCATCCTGACCCTTTCCTGCCCGTGCTGCTGCTCTGGAGCCACTTCCCAGCAGCAGGATGAGTTCACATCTTGCCTCTTGCAGAATCACACCCAGAGCAAATTCCTTCCTCTTTCTCCTTGCAGACATCCCCGTGTCTGCCTTGTGCCCTCTGAGCCACCAAGGTCTGCTGCCTCTTGTACCCAAGGTGTTTGCTGGGTCCTTCCCAGAGCATCCCTGCCACTTGTGCCCCAACCTCAGGGGTGTGCATGGAGCTCCAGGCTGGCACCTGTCCTTTGTCATTGTCACCTGAGCTCCCAGCCTGCTGCTCTTGGTGACTCACAGTCCTGCTGTGCTGAGTCCTTGCTTCCAAAATCACCTTTTTTTTTTTCACTCAGCTTTATAGATAAAAGGTAGGCCCAGATGCAAAACTTGGCTGTGTTTTGTTAATTTTGGTTCTCTGCACTCTCTGGACTCTTCCCCACCTTCCTGCAAGGCATTTTTGGGGGTAGCAGGGTCAGCTTTTTGGAAGGACACAGGGGATCCCACCCTGGGGCTGCTCTGAGGCATTTAGCCCAGGGTAAAAAGCAGATTTCACACCAAAAAGCACTTTGAATCAGGAGTGATGCCTCTCTGGGAGGAGGAAGAGGCTTTGTCATGCTGAATTACACCCAGCAGGGTCCAGGCATGGAGGCTGCAGGAAAAAAATGGCTCTGAAAAGGATGGTAAAGGGCTGATGGGTGCCATTACTCCTGGCTTGGAGTAAAAGCAAAGAAAAGGTTTCACAGCTGGGGAATTTACAGAAGGAAAATTCAGGAGAGAGTGTGACCATGTTCACAGGGGTCTGAGGATGAGGGGAGAGATGAGGATCTGACTCCATGTTTCAGAAGGCTTGATTTATTATTTTATGATATATATTAAATTAAAACTGTGCTAAAAGAATAGGAGAAAAGGTTTTATCAGAAGTTTAGCTAAGAATAGAATAGCAAAAAATGATAACAAAGGCTTGTGGCTCGGACTCTGTCTGAGCCAGCTGACTGTGATTGGCCATTAATTAGAAACAACCAACATGAGACCAATCACAGATGCACCTGTTGCATTCCACAGCAGCATATAATCAATGTTTACATTTTGTTCCTGAGGCCTTCAGCTTCACAGGAGGAGAAATCCTAAGGAAAGGATTTTCCATGAAAGATGTCTGCGACAAGAGAGTGTCCAGAGTGACAGCTTTGGCTGGCATTTGGGAGTGGAGGGATGCTGTGGGTGCTGGGATTCACAGATCAGGGGGGATAGAAGTAATTCTCCCTAATATGTGACTCAGTCCCACATCCTGTGGTTGAAAAGGAAAGGGATCCAAGCAGAACCCAGGATTAGTCCTGTCCCAGTTAATTCGAAAGAGAAATTCCAGAGAAAGAGGAAGTCAACAGAAAAAGCCTGAAAATTTCAAATAGTGCTATAAAAATCTTTCAGCTCAGCAGTGAGGTGGCCCAGGAAGCTGTGAGGGATTTGGTCAGAGATGAGGATGTGGAGGAAACCAAAAGGAGAGAAATAAAGAAACAGAAACCCCTGATGATCCCAGAGGAGATTTGGTGTCCTGAAGTACTGCAGAGATGGGGACACGTCCCAAGGACAGTGAGATGGGATGGGCAAACACAGGGAATGTGGAGAGTGAAAGGTTGGAACCACAAAATGAATCCAGCCCTGAGGAGTAGCAAGGGGTGAGCTTAGGAAATGGGGGTGTCTGCACCCAGGCTGCCTCAGCTCTGCTCCTTCAGGGCACAGAACGATGGGTGTTGGAGGTGGGAGTGTCCAAAAAGGATATTCTGGAGGAAATTGGGCAGAAGTGCTGTTATTCTGCTGCTCCAGGTGCTTGGACAGCCTTGGGGAACATTGGATTCCACAGCAACACTGCTTTGAGGGACACCTTGGGCTCTGAAAGGCAGTTCTGGGAATTGGCCCTTGTGAAGAAAGGGCAGCTCACCTGGGAAGGAATCTCAGCTGCAGGATGGTTGTGGAATGTGCTGGTGGTGATGCCTTGAGAAGGCTGAGCTACAACAGAGACCAGACAGAGCTAAAGAATAAAGCAAGAATTTATTAAAAGCATCTCCTCCATGGATCCACCTTGGGCAGCGCAAGAACCCAGCCAGGGCTGCACCCAAGATGAACAAAAATGGTCACAAGATGGACCCAAAATGGTCACAAAATGAACCCAAGATGAACCCAAAATGGTCACAAAATGAACCCAAGATGGACCCAAAATGGTCACACAATGAACCCAAGATGGACCTAAAATGGTTCCAAGATGGACCCAAGATGAACCAAAATGGTTCCAAGATGGACCCAAGATGAACCAAAATGAACCCAAGATGGACCCAAAATGTCCCAAAATGAACCCAAGATGAACCAAAATGGTCTCAAAATGAGCCCCAAATGGACCCCAAATGGTCCCCAAATGAGCCCAAAATGAATCAAAATGGTCCCAAAATGTACAACTGCTCACAGGGCCTCTTACTTTGATCAGTTCGGCTCCATTTGCATCTTGCAGTTTATTGTCCAATTCCAGCTTTAGATTATGCTTGTTTTTCTTTCTTCAGTTCACTGTTGCTTGTGCTCTTGGGCCTGAGGTTTGGCTCATTTGTCCTTGGTCCCCAGCTGGAGCAGGAATGGTTTTGTCTCCCTGCTCAGTGCAGAGCTCACCATCCTCTGATGTGAACCCAGACCCACACACTAAATCAGCACAGAATCTGAAAAATAGAAAAGCTCAAACCTGAGCCATCAGTGGGACTGGTGTCCATGGGAGCAGTGCTTGGTTTTTATCTTTGGTCAGAAACCTGCATGAGAACCTTACAACATCCCTGTGCAAACCTGTTTTCCTCTCTGTTGGTTTCCAGCCTGGCCTCACACCAGCAGCGCCTCCTTCCTACCTTCACATGGACCAGTCCCTCACTTTTCAACCCAAACCTTTTGCATTTAGCTCTTTTCATGGTAACATCAATCCTGTGCTGTGTGCCAAGGGCTTTTCCCTGCCCCAGCCATTTCCAGCTCCCAAACTGGAGTTCCTATTCCTGTTATCCCTGTCCCCACAGCAGGATCCTGCTCTGCACTGCTGCCTTGGATCCTCCTCCACCCCTCAAGGTCGTTGGAATCCCTCTGTGTGTGATGTCCTGGCCTGCTCCAGATTGATGAGCCCATCTCGTTTTGCCTCATCAGCACATTTCCTCTGCCTTCTCCTGCTTTGTGTGCCAAGGTCATTAATGCAAATGTCAAGCAGGATATTTTTTGAGGCAGAAACTCAAGGAACAGTGTGGGTAAGCCCCTGTGAGTGTGACACAGCCCCTTCCAGCTGAAGCAATTACCATGCCCCTTTCAGGCAGCTCTTGACCAAATTTACTTTTCACATGCCAGTCACATCTCCTCTGCCTTTGCTCATAATTTACTATCTGGCCTTAATTCAAGTGTCTTCCTGGAGCCCAGATGAGTGAAATCTACTGCATTTCCTTCAGCACAAATACCTCTGAACTTACAAAAGGCAGCTATTAGGTGTGGTATTTCAAATATGTCAGGATAATAAGTTCACACAAAAATAGTTTCCATTACATCAATGTGCCTGTAGATGAAGAATTGGGTGGCAAAGAAATTTGGGTCTGCTGTCCCCATGTCCTGTGTCCTGTTACCAGTGGTGTGGGACAATGGATCTGCAGCTCAATTTTATTATTTTTTCAGCTATTTGCTGATGGATTCAGCAAATGAGAATGATGTTGATGTTTTAGCTGTTCCTAAGTGGTGTTTTCCTTCATCAAGGACTCAGGAGCTGCTGTAAAGGGGGCAGAGCCAGGCCAGGTGATCCAAGCTGATTTTCCATCCCATAGAAAATCATACCCCAGCTCTCCTGTGGCACCACAGGTGCTTCCAGAACATTCCCCAAACAAGAGCCACCACTGGCAGCCCCAGGTGAGACACATGTGTCACCTGTGGGGACAAACTGGGTGGCACCAGAGCTGGCAACAGCAAACCCAGGGGTCCCCCATGGTCCCTTATCCCACCTTGGTGCAAGGAGGCATCAAAACTGACCCTTCATTAACAGACACGTGGATATGATTGAAATGTTCTTTATTTTAGTGTATTATTCTGACATAATTTAAATAATTTTTAGAAATTATTTTAAAAATAATGCTTAGAAAAAACAATATTTAGTTTAACTTAAATAAGTTAAATAAAATAATTTTCTCCTCTGAAGAAGGCTGGGGGTCAAATCCTCTCTGTTGTGCCCGAGTCTGGAGGCTGTGCAGGGTTGGAGTTGTGGCTGTCAGCAGGGAAGGCTCAGTTTTCTGCGTTCTGGAAGTGCTTCTGGAGCTTCTGCACCCAGTTTTCCTTTGGATCTGCACACAGCTCCTTCTTCCTCAGGGTGACCAGACTGCCAGGACAAAACCTGCCTTGAGCTGCTGGGCTGGGGCAGCGGGGTCTGAGTGCCAGCAGCAGCACCCCGAGTGTCCCATGTGTGTCCCCTGGCACCCCTGGCACTGCTGGGCACTCACATCAATCCCATGTGTGTCCCCAGGTCCCCCCTGGCACCTCTGGCATTGCTGGGCACTCACATCACACCCCAGTGTGTCCCCTGGCACTGCTGGGCACTCACATCACACCCATGTGTGTCCCCAGGTCCCCCTGTCACCCCTGGCACCCCAGGTCCCCCCTGGCACCCCTGGGTACTCACATCACTCCCGGCTGGCTGCAGGAGCTGCTGGTGTCAAACACGGAGCTGACGAGGCGCTGAGGGATGGGCTTCGTCTGGTAGGTGAAGCAGCACTTGGTGGGGACACCATCTGTGAGGGCAGGGGACACACACATGGCTCTGGTGAGAGCCCAGCACGGCCCCTGCCCCGTCCAGGGATTTCCACATCCCCTGGCAGAACCCCTTCTGGGCAACCCCCATCTCCAAACCTGCATCCCCCAATGTGACGCAGACCCCCCCAAACCCTCCCCAGAGCCACCCTGCCAGGGCTGGGACTCACCAAGGTGACCTTCAGCTGGGGAGCAGGTGGCCAGGAGCAGCAGAGTGGCCAGGGTGGCTGCCAGGACCTTCATGGTGCTGTGGGCTCTGAGAGAGGAGCTGGAGATGGAGCTGAGGAGGCTGCAGGACTCTGTCTGTGGCCCTGGGGCTGTGCTCCCTTTTTATCCCCATCCCCAGGGGCGGGTGCATGGTTTCACAGAAGGAAAGTGAGGACATCATACTAGGAAATTGTGCCTAAAAATTATGTTGGGATCATTAATTTTTGCTGAGCTGGAAAAGGCAACAAAACCACAGAAGGGGAAGCGCCGGCCACGAGGCTGCAGCTTCCGAGGTTCTCCTTGGGTGCCTGGTGCTCCCAAACCATGTCAGGGCTCTGCAGCAGCTCTGGGGGTGCTGGCAGAAAAGCCCTGCAAGGAGAAAGATGCCAAATTCTCCCTGGGTTTGCCACTTTTCACCCTGCTCCACCACGGGGATCCAGAGTGAGGTCTACAACCACTGCACACACGTTTGTCCCCACTGATAACACAACTCCTGCTTGGACAGGGAAAATCATGAGGGAATGAGGTTGTGTCGAGCTAGAAGTCACTGTGGGCCTCACATTTGTCCCTTTTTGCTGGTGGTTGGTCAAAAGAGCAATTTCCTTACTGGAAAGGCTGTAGAGACACGGAGTCCCTGCAGGTGCAGGTGCAGGGCCTGGACTCTGGTGCCCTGCTCCAGGCCTGCAGCTCACCCTGCCACCTTCCTCTATCCCCTGGCTGAATTTATACTTCTATAAGGGTTTAATTTTTGGCTGCAGCCCACCCTGCCACCCTCCCCTGTCCCCTGGCTGAATTTACACTTCTCTAAGGGTTTCATTTTGGCTGCAGCTGACCCTTTCCTCTGACTGAATTTACACTGAAGAGTTTCAGTTTTAGCTGCAGCCTCTCAAGGCTGAAGTTGTTGCAATAACTGCATGACCACTTCTTCAAGCAGGATCATTTAATCCAATTTAATCTCTCCTGATTTAGCCCCAACAAGCAGAGACTCCCATGGCAGGACACAGCATGGAGGGAGGAGAGGGTCCTGCTGGTACCCACTGGGATCAGCTCATTGCACATAAAATCTCCAGGAAACTGCAAAATGACTGAAAAAGGGCAGCATTTGCAATTCCAGAGGGTAATTCCCCAAACACCCCCCTCTGCTGCACATCCAAACAAAGTGAGCTGTCAAAATCACTCCTTCCTCCAGGTTTTTATTGCCTTTTCCAGCCTTTTCCTGATGCTGCCACAGTGAGTTTGCGGTTACCATGCAAAGCCCAGCTTCCCCTGGCCCTGCTGCTGACCCTGCCTGGGGTGTATGACTAATTCCTGACTGATTCAAGGGAAAAGTCCAAGTGCCCAAAATGCTGAGCTATGGCAATGTCTGTTCTTGTCCAGAAAAACTTTCCCCAGCCATCAGGTCCTGCCTGGTGTCAGCAGGACAGGGAATGGCTGCAAATCATCTCCTGGAGCTGCTCAGGATTAGCTGATCTGGCCTTGAGGTGGTGGAAGAACAGGTCCAGCTGTTCCAGCTGTTCCAGCTCTTTCTCCAACTCCCAATTTTCAGCTCTGTCTGTTTCAGCCACTCTTTGCATGGAGCTACCAATGAATAAATAAATTTAGAAATCCTTTGGGTTTGCCAATAACCATTTGGGGTGGTTGAGGGAAGGCTTGGAAAATTCACCTGCTGTAAAGGCACCTGCTCGTCACATGTCCCTGGGTGCACAAAGGCAAAAAGAAGGGGCTCAGTTCCCCAGAGTAATGCAGATCTGCATTAATTTATTCTATTTTTCTGCTCTGCTGATTGCAAAGACTCCAAGAGGTTTCTCCAGAGCTCAAAGCATCTTCTGTGTGCAGAGAAGACCCAAATTCAGGGCAAGCCAGTGGAAGACTTTTGTGTTTTCATGACCCTCTCTGCCTGTAAACCCACAGAGATTTCCCCACAGTTCTGCCCTCCAGCCCCTCTGGAATTCTGGCACCTCTCCTGCCTCAGAGGGCCAGCTGGGTTTGTGCGTGGGGGAGAAGTGGGAGAGGGACAGACAGGAGGAAAGAAACCAGGAATTGCCGTCTGCGTCCACCACAGGAATGAGATCCTGAGCTATCCAAAGCCTGGATGGGATTTTTTCTGGAGCCAGGGATGAGCTGAGCTCAGCTTGGGTGCCCAAACAGAGGGAAAAGGGGCAGGATGGGCAAGAGAGCAGCACTGGGAGCCAACAAACGCCAGGAGCATGGTGAGGAATAAATATCCCACAACCAGAAAAGCCTGGAAACTGAGATCAGGGCTCTGTGGGCACCACAGTTTCCACAGGATGAATTCTCATCCGGCAGGAACCACAGAAAATCTCACAATTAATAGTTTATTTCTGATGGAAAAAGCAAAAAAAAATATAAATATTTCCTTTTTGCTGAAGAAGTGACTGGCCAAACTTTCAGTTCTCCATTCAGCTGAGGGCCGGATGGGACTTCTTACTGGATGCTGATGAAATACTTTCCATTGTGACTGGAATCGAGGATATTACAGAGAATTGCACAAAAGTGCAGTTCAGCATGAGCAGGCAGTTGGTGTTTAATTCTGTTTAAGGAATTAGATATCAGGAACTGATGTAAAGGGAGAGTAAAGCAATGAGTTGTGGTTTTATTTCCCCTGCCGTGGAAGATCTCTGTGAGCAGGTGACAACAGAGGAACAAGAATCTGGAGGGGAGGAAACACAGGGAAAGAGAAACTTCAGCTTTACAAATGCAAATTTGAAAAATTAAAGAAAGAAAAAGCCCATTAGTTAATGGGGTGAGTAAAGAGCCAAAGATGCCACTTCTTTTTTGGGTTGTCTGGTTATGGTTGAGTTCTCAGTACCACCAGAATTTTGTGCACACAGGAGAGAAGAAAGAACAAATATTAAATAAGGAATAATAAATGAGGAATAAATAAGGAAGGAAGAGGAAAATAATAAAGAGAACAAATAATAAATAAGGAATAAATAAGGAAGGAAGAGGCAGTTGAGGAAGGTGCAGCCAAAACAAAAGGGCTACAAAGATTCCCATAAATTGCTCCTGAGCCAGGCTGTGGCCATCTCATCACCAGACAAACTCCCATTGGATGGGAGAGCAAATGTGGCACTGGTCTCACAAAATCTGATGATTTTGGCACTGCCTTGCATGAGTATCCCAAAGAAAAGGAGAGAATTAAGTCTGAGACCCCCTCACCCCCTGGGGCTGGGCAGAGGGACCATCCCTGACTGAGGGCAGGACAGGGGGATCAGCAGGGACAGTGTGGGGCCAGAGCAGACCCCAAATTTGCTCTGTCCCAGGGTGAGGAACCTTTCCCTTAGGGCTCTTATCCCAGAAATAAGGGATAAGAGAGAATCACAGAATATTATTGAGCTGGAAGGGATCCACAAGGATGACCAAGTCCAGCTGTGGCCCTGAGGGAGAGGGATGCTCTGGGGAGCGCCAAAGGGATCAAAGCAACCTCTGCCTTCCCCAAGGCAGGAACCCACAGCAGGAAGAAATGAAAGTCGCAGCCAGCACCCCGATCCCGTGCAAGGGCAGAGGAAGCCACAGGGCTTATGCAACATCCCCCTGGAAGTGACACTCATTGATAAAAATGCTGCAAATGTGGCTCGGGGTTCCGGGGAGAGCACGGGGCGGCCGCATGAGCTGGCCCTGACCCTGCTCTGTGGGCTTTTCTGGGAATAGCTCTGCTTTCAAAGCACAGCGCCTACAGCAGGCCCTGCTGGTGGGTTTGTAGCTCACATTTCCAAATGTTCCTTCCCTCCCTGAGGATCCTGTTGTAAGGCCCCTGCCACATTCACGTTTTCTGAAAAGTCCCCTTGCCCAGGATTCTTCTCCGGGGAAGCCTCAGAGAAAAAGGAAAGTTTGCTTCTCATTTGCTTCTCCTGTGTTTTGCTGCTTTGGAATGTGGCTGGAGATTGTTTATCCAGCTGGTCATTGTTTCATTGGTTTCATGTGAATTGTTTTTACTTAATGACCAATCACAGCCAGCTGTGTCAGGACTCTGGAAGAGTCACGAGTTTTTCATTATTATCTTTTAGCCTTCTGTCTGGATCCTTTCTCTATTTTTTAGTATAGTTTTAGTATAGTATAGTTTTATTATAATATAATATAATATAATATAATATAATATAATATAATATAATATAATATAATATAATATAATATAATATAATATAATATAATATAATATAATATAATATAATATAATATAATATAATATAATATAATATAATATAATATAATATAATATAATATAATATAATATTGTATTGTGTTATATTATATTGTGTTATATATTATATTATATTATAATAATATAATATTGTGTTATATTATATTATAATAATATAATATTGTGTTATATTATATTATAATAATATAATATTGTGTTGTGTTATATTATATTGTGTTATATATTATATTATATTATATTATATTATATTATATTATATTATATTATATTACATCTCATTACATTACATTACATTACATTACATTACATTACATTCACCACTATTTAAGAGTATTATTTATGCTCTTGGGCCTGAGATCTGGATCATTTGTGCTTGGTCCCCAGCTACAGAAGGAATTGTTTTGTCTCCCTGCTCTGTGCACAGAGCTCACCATCCCCTGATATGAAGCTCAGAAATACACAGTAAAGCAGCACAGAATCTGAAAAATATAAAGGCCAAGACCTGAGCTACCCTTTTGCCACCCTGCTGCCACCCAGCAGCACCAGAGGCACTGGGACACTGAGCTGGTGCCCTCAGCCCCACCCTTGGCAATCTTTCATCTCCAAGGGGTTCAGTTCTTCATCATCTGGCACCTCTGTGTGGGCTCCAGCTCTGAGTCACATTCTCGGGGTGAATGTGGCATTTGGGTGGGTGGGATCCCCACCCCTGGGGGTGTTCCAAAGATGTGTCACCCCTGGCAATGTGGTTTGGTGCTGGGTTAGTGCTTGGACTTGACCTTAAAGGTCTTTTCTTTTATGCTTCTATGGTTTAGAGAACCAATTCCTGCCCTGTCCTTCACACATCCCACATATTCTGCTGGATCCTGGGATTCCCAACACCAAAGACTGAAAAGTCTGGTTAACTCTCATTTTTGCTGCAAAAATTGAGAATTGCAGTTGCACAGTCCTAGTCCTATTCCTTCTAATTCCAGACCAATTCCAGGTGATGTAGTCCTGTGGGCATTGTGGCAGATTAATTGTCCAATGGTCATTGATTGTACAAAATTGGACATTGATTTGTAAAAATTGGTGACTGATTTATACAAAAAATGCCCTAAATGGGGGCAGATAAATGGCAACAAATCTGGCAATGTGTGTAAAGGTGTCTTTAAGAGTGAGGCATGTCCTAGCTCATCAAAAAAGATGACTCAAGTGAGTCACAAACTAACAGGAAAGTGAACAATGCAGCGTTTTTCTGCAGAAACTGCCTGCCCATGGCTGGGACGGGTGCCCTGTTTGGGTGACAAGCTGGGGAGGGCAGTGACACCCAGAGCTGGGGCTGTCTCCAGTGCTGCTCCCCAGGGACTGAGCCAATCCCTAAACACCCTCAAACAACCCAAAGGGAATTTTTCTCCCATTTATCCCCATCCCATGGGCATCCTTAAACCCCACAGCTGGGCAAGGCTAGTGGAGCTGGACCCTTTGGGTTTCCTGGACTATTCCTGGCAAGGTTGACCCTGGATATGATCCATTTTCTGCCCAGCATTGACATCTCACTCCCTGCAGGTTTATTTACAAGAGGGTTTATTGAGTGCAGGGGAAGGGGACAGAGCCAGCTCTGTATATTAATGACACAAAAACACACACACAGAGAACTATGGGGTACAATTAAATAGAAGTTTGGGGAAGGCAGCTTCACATGGAGGTGCTGTTTGGATTCTTCTGCTTCCTCAGGTACTCCTGAAACCATTTCTTGTCTGGGTCCACACAGACCATCCCTTTCAGCAGCTTCACACTTGGGGAGGAAAAAGAATATCCTGGGAGTCAGTCTGGGGGTTCCTGCAGCATCCTGTCCCCCTTTTCCCTGCCAGGGCTGACTCTTGGCCTGCTGGCAGCACAAATGGGGCCATTTGGGTCTGTTTGGCTCAAGCAGGGAGGGAGGTGAGTGTGAAGAGCCAGGTAAGGACAGTCCCACCCGCAGCACCTTGTGCAAGGGTGTCACAGACATGTTTTTATGAAAACCTTTTCTTTTTTCCCTTCTGAGAAGCTGAGAGGCCTCAGGGACAAAGTGTAAACAGTGGTTTTCTGCTGCTGTGGAATGCAACAGGTGGATCTGTGATTGGTCTCCTGTAGATGTTTGGAATTAGTGACCACTCACGGCAGAGCTGGCTGCCTCTCTCTCTGTCTGAGCCACAAACCTTTGTTTCTCATTCCTTTCTATTCTTAGCTTAGCCTTCTGAGATGGAACCTTTCCTTCTATTATTTTAGTATAGTTATCATGTTAATATATAATAAAATAATAAATCAAGCCTTCTGAAATATAGAGTCAGATCCACGTCTCTCCCCTCATCCCCTGTGACCACCGTCACACAAGGGACTCATTCTGGGGAGTCCCCAGCAATGGGGATTGGTGGGGAAGGAGGGTGAGTGAGGTGAGGATGGGCTGGAGGGGAGGAAGGCTGGCTGGGAGCTGGGGTTACTCACAAGACAGCCCTGTGGGTGCAGGTGGAAGGTGTTTCCAGGTAGCCCACGATCCTGGACTCTTGGATTTTCCGGTGGTAGAACATTTCCTTGGAGCAGCACTTGGCTCTGAGGCTGCGGACTGAGAGCAGGAGGGAGGGTTCAGTGCTCTCCCCATCCTGGCATGAGGGCTGTGGGCTCTGCTCCTGCTCCCTCATCCCACAAAGCGAGCATCTTGCAGCCCCAGGGGTGATGCTCTGCCCCAGGGTGTGAGCACCCTGTTCTTAGAGCTCCCCAGCTGGGACTCTGGGCCTGAACCAACCCCATTTTAAGCCCATTTTTACTCCATTTTTTCCCCATTTTTACCCCATTTTTACTCCCTTTTAACCTGGATTTTGAACAAATCCAGGCCACCCCCATGCTCAGGCAGCTGCAGCATCTTGCAGCCCCAGGGGTGATGCTCTGCCCCAGGGTGTGAACACCCTGCCCGTAGAGTTCCCCAGCTGGGACTTTGGCGCTAAACCAACCCCATTTTTCCTCCATTTTTACCCCATTTTTACCCCATCTTTACCCCATTTTTACCCCATTTTTACTCCATTTTTACCTGGATTTTGAACAAATCCAGGCCACCCCCATGCTCAGGCAGCTGCAGCATCTTGCAGCCCCAGGGGTGATGCTCTGCCCCAGGGTGTGAGCAGCCTGTTCTTAGAGCTCCCCAACTGGCACTCTGGGGCTGAACCAACCCCATTTTTACCCCATTTTTTCTCCATTTTTACCTGGATTTTGAGCAAATCCAGGCCAGCCCCATGCTCAGGCAGCTGGTGATGCCCCGCAGCCTCACAACCCCATCAGGAGCTGAGCTCTCCTCCCCTTTCCCAGCCCCAAATCCCATCAGAGGAAAGTCTCAGAAGGGAAAATCTCCCTGCTGCAACTTACAGGACATCCCGTGGCTTCCAGTCCAGGCAGCTGCCAGCAGCAGGACGAGCAGGGCCAAGGAGATCCTCATGTCCACCCCGAGGTTCTGTCAGCACCAGCAGCTCTGGTTCTGCTCAGCCCACCAGGAGATGCCTGCCCTCCTGCCTGCAGCCCTGGGTGATTTATACCAACCCCTGCCAGGCTTTCCATGACATCTCTGAACCGTCCCCATGGAAAGAACCGCTTGGATCTCTCCATGAGGGGCGAGTGGTGAGGGGAAATTCCTCCTGGCAGCCACTTTGGCCACCGTGACAGCCCAGGGCTGCTGAGAGGTGTGGGAGAGGCTGGTGATGCTGGGCTGGGAGTCTATTTTGGGTTGGGTTGTGGCCACCAGCAAAGAGCACAGGATGATGCTCACACTTGTGAGTTCCTGTGCAAAAACCACTCCTTGCCATTGGCTCTGGGGCCTCTGCTTGCTCTGGGGTGGTGGCCGGGTTTGTTTCTCCATCTGTCACAGACATCTTTTATGAAAAATCCTTTCCTTAGGATTTTTCCTCCTGAGAAGCTGAGAGGCCTCAGGTACAAAATGTAAACATTGATTATCTGCTGCTGTGGAATGCAACAGGTGCATCTGTGATTGGTCTCATGTGGTTGTTTCTAATTAATGGCCACTCACAGTGAACTACCTTGGACAGAGAGTCCGAGCCACAAAGCTTTGTTATCATTCCTTCTTTTTCTATTCTTAGCTAGCCTTCTGATTAAATCCTTTCTTCTATTCTTTTAGTATAGTTTTAATATAATATATATCATAAAATAATTAATCAAGCCTTCTGAAACATGGAGTCAAATCCTCATCTCTTCCCTCATCCTCAGACCCCTGTGAACACCGTCACATCCATCACCCATCCTGGCTGGCTCTGCCACTGTCACAGCACCCATCACATTTCCTGGTGGCATTCCTGGCGTTTTGGGCTGCCTGAGATCCCCCTCTAAGTGAATTTAGGCTGTTAATTGGGATGGTGGCTGAGTAGCACAGGAGGCCTCCTCCTCGAGCCATGTTGTCCCTCTGGTTCTTCCCCAGAGCCCTCCTGGGTTTGGTTTGGCCCCATTCCCCCCTGGACACCCTCACAGAGACCTGGCTGAGGCTCCAGCTGCTCCTGACTCCCTGCTGGTCCCAACACCTGGGCAGGAAAGGCGGCAGCAGGACCTGCCCAGGCCCCAGAGACTCACACACACAGATGTTTGCACGTGGGAATCGCGTTTAATTCTGGTCAGAGTCGACAAAAAACAACTGAGGAGCTGCTCCCCCTTCACCCCCAGCCTGCTGCAGCCTCTCCATGGACCACAGAGGGTCTGGACTCTCCATCCTGGTGGGCTGGAAGAGGCTGGAAAAGGCTGGAAAAGGCCTCCTCCTGTGGTGAGGGTCATGGCGGTGGGGAGGATGTCCCTTGTGAGCTGCTCCGTGCAGAAGTGTCCCCTCTGCCGGCGTGGTGTCCCCCACAGGGCTGTCCCCAGCCACCCCCCTAGCTGGGGATGGAGAAGGAGCTGACTTGGAAGCTCTGCTGGTACCTCTTGACCCACGGCCTGCTGGCCTGCGTGCAGATCTCCTTCCCGTTCCTCACCCTGAAGCTGGGGCGCAGAGGGGCTGGGGTCAGTGGGGGACCCCAACCCTGAGCTCCTGAGGGGCTCAGGGGGTCAGGATGGACCCAGCAGAGCAGGGCAGGGGTGTGGCAGGAGGCAGGGGTGGGTTTGGGGTACTCACATCACAGCCTGGTGTGGGCACTCGGGGCTGGTGGGGTAGCAGGCCACCACGTTGTCCCTCTTGATCCTCCTGGTCTGGAAGTTGAAGCAGCACTTGTCTGGCATGGCTGGGGCTCCTGGGGGGGACAGCACAAGCCTGGCTCAGCCTGGAGACCCCCAGCCCCTCCTCAGCCCTCCTGCCATGGCAGTGGCAGCACTTTGGGAGGATCCCCTGCACTCTGTGCATGAAGCAAACCCGACCCCACAGCCCTCGGTTCTGTCCCTGTGCTCCATCCCTGGGTTCTGTCCCTGGGTTCTGTCCCTGTTCCTCCCATCCCAGGGTTCTGTCCCTGTTCCTCCCATTCCTGGGTTCTGTCCCTGTTCCTCCCATCCCAGGGTTCTGTCCCTGTTCCTCCTATTCCTGGGTTCTGTCCCCATTTCCCAGCCCTGAGTTCTGTCCCTGTCCCTGAGTTCTGTCCCCATCCCACAGCCCAGAATTCTGTCCCCAATTCCCCATCCCTGGGTTCTGTCCCCCTCTCCATCCCTGGGTTCTGTCCCTATCCCCATCCCAGGGTTCTGTCCCCATCCCAGGGTTCTGTCCCCATCCCCATTCCCGGGTCCTGTCCCCATCCCCAGCCCCTGGGCTGGGGGCAATGCTCACTCTGAGCCAGGCTGTGCCAGCACAGCGTGCAGAGGATGAGGAGGGCACAGAGCACCCTGGACGCTGTCCTCATGCCGGGCTGTGGCAGTGGCTGAGCCGCCTGTGCTGGGGCCAGCCTGCCCCGGCTGCTTTTATGGGGGATCCATGGGGGAGGGCCTGGCCCCTGCCACGTCCCAAAGCACAGAGGGAAAGTGATACTTCATCCCCTCATCCCCTCCCCAGCCCTGGGAAAGGAAGAATGTGCTCCCAGGCCGTGCTTCTGGCACTGATGTGCTTGGGATTTTTCCTGAGCTCCAGCCCCCAGCGCTGGGGCTGACGGACAGGCTGTTCCCAAAGCTTGGCTCTGCACCCTGAGCCCCTGGGCAGGCTGTGTCCAAACCTCGTGGAGGGGAGGTGAGTGGGTTTGGGGATGTCCTTTGGATGGGTCAAGGGACAGGCAGGGTCTCCCATTGTCCCTGTCCTCTCCCCGCCCTGCAGTTTTGTATCACGGCCCTTGGGACCACCAGCCAAAAAACTCCATTACTCCTCCACCACAAAATAAACAGCCATAGAGAAACCACAAATCATAGAGAAACAGCTTCTGCCTGGTTGCATCAGGCACACAAACCCCTCTGTGCATTTTTGGGGGTGTTTGGGGCCCAGGGGGAGGACGGGCAGGTGGCTGCGCTTCCCCACTCTCGGTGCCAAAGCAGCAGCTCATGTTCTTGGCTGTACTGGGCTGGGAAAGAGAGGCCAGAGAGGGAATCCCTGGTGGATTTGGCCTGGCTGCAGCTGTCAGAAAAGCCCCTTCTCCCCCCAGCCCTGCAGATCCCAGGGCGCTTCCCAGCTGCCTGCAGCTGGCGCAGGAAGGGGAGCAGCGGAAGAGGAGGAGATTGTGCTGGGAACGCTGAGGGATCCTGGGGTGATGGGGACACAACCCTGCCCAGAATCACAGATCCTCCAGGCTGGAAGAGACCTTAGAGATTGAGTTAAACTCAGCCCCAACACCTCAGCTAAACCCTGGCACCCAGTGCCACATCCAGGCTTTGTTAAACACACCCAGGGATGGGGACTCCACCACCTCCCTAGGCAGAACATTCCAGAACTTTATCACTCTTTCTGTAATTAACTTCTTCCTAATATCCAACCTGTATTTCCCTTCATGCAGCTTGAGACTCTGTCCTGGCCTTGGGGTGCTGCTCCTGGAATGGGAATGTGTGACCATGTTCACAGGGGTCTTAGGATGAGGGAGGAGATGAGGATCTGACGCCATGTGTCAGAAGGCTTGATTTATTATTTTATTACATATATTGTATTAAAACTATACTAAAAGAATAGAAGAAAGGATTTCATCAGAAGGCTAGCAAAGAATAGAAAAAGAAGGAATGAATAACAAAGGCTTCTGTCCAGGACAGAGAGTCTGAGCCAGCTGACTGTGATTGGCATTAATTAGAAGCAACCACATGAGACCAATCACAGATGCACCTGTTGCATTCCACAGCAGCAGATAATCATTGTTTACATTTTGTTCTTGAAGCCTGTCAGCTTCTCAGGAGGAAAAATCCTAAGGAAAGGATTTTCAATAAAAGATGTCTGTGATAGGAATGGGAATTCGCTCTTCTCCAAAGCCACTTCCCAGAAACCAGCCTCAGTTTTTTTGGGATGACAGTGAGGTGCCAGGGGACGCCCCAAGGGTGGTGGGAGCAGATAATTGGGGTTTGTGTGTGTCTGGCAGAGCTGAGCACCTTTTGTCATCCCCCAAATCCCCAATTCATCCCTCCTGGGGGAGCAGAGACGTCTCTGGCTCGGCCCTGGCCCAGCCCTTGGCTCGCCTTTCCCTGTCTGGATCCATCTTTTCCCTCATCCCTTTTCCTGCCCCCACGCACCGCAGAGCTCCTGCTGCAGCTGGGGCAAACACGGCCCTCTAAGGGTAGAAAATGTTCCCTGGAAAACAAAAGGAAGGGGAACAGACAGGGTTTATCGGCCTGGGAAAACCCCTTTTGGTGATTCCAAGGTAAAATTCCGAATGCAGCAGGCAAAGACGGCCGGGAATGACATTCCCAGCTCATCAGTGTTTGATGCAGAGAAGAGCAGGGGCATGGGCAGAATCTCTGCTCTGGGGTGATCCCAAAAGTCCTCTGATCCCACAAATTAACTGGGCTGAAAAACATCATTTTCCTCCCTTTATTCCCCTATTTCTGTTGCTATAGGACACGAAATAAAACAACACAGACATCCAGCTCTCTAAAGTAAAAAAGAAAGTTTAATTTCTAGCTTTAATATTTACAGATTTCCAAAAGTGACAGTAGATTAGGAGATGACAGTGCTACCTCTCCAATGACACTAAACAAATTAACAGCTTATTAAAATAATTATCAAATTTTAATATTATTAAAATTTATATTAAATTATCATTAAATTTTTCTTCCTCCACAAAAGAATACAAAACAATGAGCTGTTTACGTACAGTGCGTAAAAAAATTCGTTACAGAAATATAAACATCAGAAGGCTTAGGAAAAAAAATTGAAGATAAAAACAAAACAATATTGTTTCCTGGGGGCTCTGTGCTTGCACTCCTAGCTCTGGGTGTGAGACTGGGACAACCTGGGACAACCCGGGACAGCCCAGGAATGCTGCCACCCCCGGGGCAGAGCTGCTTTTCCACCCTGATGCTTTATCAATGCTTTATTTCCCTCTCAGCTGATCAATAGCCCCCGGGGCAGCTGCTGCAGCTGGGGCAGCCAAAGGGATCAGAGCTGCTTTGTCAGGTCAGGGCTGTTTCTAACAAGGATTTGTTTGATTTCTTCTTCTTCTTCCCTCTTTTTGGTTTCTTCTTCTTCTCCCTTTTCAAGCGTGGTCGGGTCAGCTTTTCCATCTGACGCTGAGGTAACCACTGAATTCACACCCCGTTGGGGCTATTTCCTTTTTTAAAAGTCCTTGTCCGGCCTCAGCCACGCAGGACTTCCCCAGCTGCTGCAGAGATGGTTTCTGTCACCAAAAAAATGTCCCCGAAAATAGGTGTCCCCTTTGTCCACTTGTTAAAAACGCCGGTCAGTTGTTTTTAAAATTTTAAAAGTTTAATAGTAATAAAATGGTTATAAAAATAGTAATACAATTAGAGTAATAATAATTTTGACAATTTGAATTAGGACAAATGTGACACAACAAATAGAGCACGAACCTGAAAAAGGACCCGCGTTAACAAAGGATTAACCCTTAAAAGCAATAGCTTGTTGCATATTCATACACTTCATACATAATGCATAAATTCCATTCAAATACAGGATTCTGTCTGGTCATCGTGAACTACTTCCTCCGAATCCTAACAGCGCCTTTGAGGTGGGAAGAAGTTCCTTTCTTCTGATAAGAGAGCAATAAATTCATTTTCTCTGAAAGATTTAGGTGTCCTGTGGTTGATATCTCGCTGGGAATCCTTTCTTTAAAAAAAGCATCCTACATAGCATCGTTTCTATTTTAACAAATTTTATAACCTAAAACTATGTTTAACACAGTGCTTAAGATAATTAATACAGCATTACTTTCTAAAACAACACATATAATATTAATTTTAATATTTACGAAAAGCCAATCATAAAATACATGCATTTTTCACACCACCCACATCCCTGCAGAGCCCAGCTGGATTCTGCTCCCAGACAGCAGAAAGTGGAGATGTTTTGGGGTATTTTGTTTTTGTCCAAGGCATTGCCTGGCACCCAGCTGCCCTGAGACTCCTTCCTCCTATG